>NW_027361707.1:19492500-20185000 GCF_039654945.1 Dendrobates tinctorius
TTGTAAGAACTTTACATCCATCTTCCTGTTCAAGGTTGATCTGTTCCTAGAACCAAAGTTTGGGCACCTGTTCAGCCGAATGCCAGGAAGAGCATATAGCCCTCTCTCAGTAAGCGGCGTTCGGCCAAAAAGAGTGCCCGAGAAAACCGATTGGCTGAGGGAGGACATGTCCTTTCCAGCTGGATGCTGTTTGTGCTCTCCTTTACAATTATGGTTTGAGGAGCTGTAAATGGTTTTTCTCCCCACTGTGGTATATTGGTTAAAAGTCTGACCACTGTAAGCCCTAGTGATCCTGGAAACTATAGACATTTTTACCAATTAACTGGAAGTGCATTGAGGTTTTGCACTTGGATTTGGAATTCTGTGCCTGAAATGTGTGCAATAGGTCATATGTGAGTGTGGTTGCATGGTACTTATGAGCCAGATGTGGAACCCCAAATGCCCTCTTGCCATCGGAGTCATTATTGTATGTACTTGACAGCCGTCGCTATCTGCTCTGTACCTGTGCCCATGTTTGTTTAACCGCTGATTGCGAAGTATCCTCTCTGAAATCTGCAATTCCTGGGAGAATTCTCCCATCCCCATAGCAGACAACAAGAGTTCTTTCAGCCAAGTTGTTTAATGGATTCCGCTTTCTACTTCTGCTTAGAAGCCTCCTCACCGCTATATACATAAATCCTGCATTTTGATCATGAATGTGCATTTTTCAGAATTCAAAGAAGCCCAAAGAAAGAAAAAACAACTTCAGGAGAGGTGTAAACTGGAGGAAAGCATCGGAATCGCCGCTCTAATGTGGAACAACGAGATTCTGCCCAACTGGGAATCCATGTAAGTGGAGACGGAGCTGCTGAAATAATTCATTTTATGTAAAACACAAAATATTTTTAAAAAAAAACTTTAAAAAAAAACAAAAAAACCTGTACAAATGATTTTTCAATGAAATTGTCTAGATCGCCTACTCATTTCTGGTAATCTTAGAATCATAGAATCATAGAATCGTAGAGTTGGAAGGGACCTCCTGGGCCATCTGGTCCAACCCCCTGCTCAAAGCAGGATTCGCTAAATCATCCCAGTCAGATGTCTGCCCAGCCTCCGTTTGAAGACTTCCATTGAAGGAGAACTCACCACTTCTCGTGGCAGCCTGTTCCACTCATTGATCACTCTAACTGTCAAAAAGTTTTTTCTAATATCTAATCTGTGTCTCCTCCCATTCAGTTTCATCCCATTGCTTCTAGTCTTTCCTTGTGCAAATGAGAATAAAGTTGATCCTTCTACAATGTGACAGCCCTTTAGATATTTGTAGACAGCTATTAAGTCTCCTCTCAGTCTTCTCTTTTGCAAACTAAACATTCCCAAATCCTGCAACCTTTCCTCATAAGACAGGGTTTGCAGACCGGTCACCATTCTGGTCACTCTTTTCTGAACTTGCTCCAGTTTGTTGATGTCTTTTTTAAAATGTGGTGCCCAAAACTGGACACAATATTCCAGATGAGGTCTGACCAAAGAGGAGTAGAGGGAAATAATGACTTCACGTGATCTAGACTGTATGCTTCTGTTAATACAGCCTAGAATTGCATTTGCCTTTTTTGCTGCTGCATCACACTGTTGACTCATATTTAGTCTGTGATCTATTAGTATACCCAAGTCTTTTTCACATGTGCTGTCACTTAGCCCTATTCCTCCCATTCTATATCTGCTTTTTTCATTTTTATTGCCCAGATGTAGTACTTTGCATTTCTCCCTGTTAAAAACCATTCTGTTAGTTGCTGCCCACTTCTCCAGTTTATTTAAATCTTTTTGAATCCTCTCTCTCTTCTCTAGTATTAGCTATCCCTCCTAGCTTTGTGTCATCAGCAAATTTAATCAGTTTACCCTCAAATCCTTCATCTAAATCGTTGATAAAGATGTTGAACAATACAGGGCCCAGGACAGAGCCCTGTGGTACCCCACTTGAGACATTCTTCCAACTGGATGTGCAGCCATTTACGACCACTCTTTGGGTCCGATCACTAAGCCAGTTATGAATCCACCTAACAGTTGCCTTGTCCATTCCATACTTAGTCATTTTTTCAATAAGGATTGTATGAGAGACTTTGTCAAATGCTTTGCTGAAGTCAAGATATACTATATCTACAGCATTTCCTTGATCCACCCAATCAGTGATACCGTCATAGAAGGAAATTAAGTTAGTCTGACATGACTTATTAGTTACAAACTCATGCTGACTCTGTTTAATCACTTCATTCTTATCCAGGTATTGACATACATGTTGTTTAATAATTTGTTCAAAGATCTTTCCTGGTATAGAAGTCAGACTCACCGGCCTATAGTTGCCTGGGTCCACCTTCTTCCCCTTTTTGAAGATAGGAACAACATTTGCTCTTCTCCAGTCTTCTGGCACTTCTCCTGTTCTCCAAGAATTTTCAAAGATTATGGAGAGGGGTTCAAAAATTTCTTCTGCTATCTCTTTCAGTACTCTGGGGTGTAATTCATCTGGACCTGGAGACTTGAATTCATTTAGGTTAGCTAAGTGTTTCCTCACTATCTTTCTGTTTATAGATATCCTGGATTCTTCTATTCCCTTAATAGGACAGTGAATAACAGTTGATGTTACATTTCCTTTCTGAGAGAAAACAGATGCAAAATAGGAATTTAAAAGTTCAGCCTTCTCAACATCCTGTCTTACCATTTCATCATTTTCATCCTGTAAAAATCCTATAGCATCTTTGACTTTTCTTTTACTTTTGACATATCCCCAAAATCCTTTATTATTGCTTTTGACATCTCTTGCAAGCCTCAATTCATTTTCAGCTTTAGATAATCTGATTTGTGCCCTGCAGGTTCTGCAGACAGCATTATATTCTTCTTTAGATGTGCCTCCCTCTTTCCATTTTATAAACATTTTTTTCTTCCTTTTTAGCATGTGCTTAAGTTCTGTGTTCATCCATCCTGGTTTCCTTAAATGCTTTCTATTCTTCCCTCTTTTCAGAATTGTTAACAACTGTGCTTTGAGAATTTCATTTTTCAAGATTTCCCATCCTTCCTGGACATTTTTGTCTTTAAGGATATCCAGCCATTGGATCCCTCCAATTCTCTTTCTGAATCCCTTAAAATCTGCCTTTCTGAAATCTAACCTTGACGTCTGAGTCTTCACAGGTCTTCCGCCTCTAGTTATCCAAAATTCTAAAATAGCATGGTCGCTACCTCCTAGGGTCCCAGCCACTTTTACCTCCTCACCCATTTCCTCCCTGTTTATAAGGATTAGATCCAAGGTAGCAGTTCCCCTTGTTTTCTCCCCTACCTTTTGGAAGATAAAGATATCAGCAAGAGAGGATAAGAATTTCCTTGACTTGTTAGTTTTGCCTGAGAGAGATTCCCAACAAATGTCTGGATAGTTGAAATCTCCCATGACAACTATGTCATATATTTTGGAGAACTTGGCCATTTGATGCATAAAGAGTTCATCCATATCTTCAGCTTGCACAGGCGGCCTGTAGTAAATGCCTACAATGGTGTCCTTTCCATTGTTCTGTCCTTGTATTCTTACCCAAACAGTTTCCACAGAACTCCCAGTCTCTGAAGCTTCAATCTCTGTGCAGATATACGTGTTTCTAACATACAATGCGACACCCCCTCCTCGTTTATCAAGTCTGTTTCTTGCAAATAAGTTGTATCCTTCTAGTCTTGTATTCCAATCATGTGTATTGTCCCACCAAGTTTCAGTGATTCCAATGACATCATATTTCTTTTCCTGTGTTAGTAGTTCCAATTCTCCTTGTTTGTTGCCCATGCTTTGTGCATTAGTATAGAAACATTTTAGTTTGTGATTGGTTTCTCTTTCTACAATATTTTTATTAATTAGATTCTTTCGTCTTTGTTCTTCCTTTCCACTTCTAACAGCAGAGTTCTCAATAGCATTTGTCAGGTGTATGGCTTTTTCTGGTCTTTTGCTTCCCTTCCCTTCTTCTGTGAAGACCAGTTTGCCCAACTTACTGCATATGAAGGCTCCATTAGAATAAGGCTGGTGGGGCTAAAAAAGACAAGAGGGGCAGACCCCTTAACTCATTCCTGGTGATTTGGAATCAAGGTCCATATTTCAGTTGCCTTTACACATTAAAAGTGGTTAATCTTGCCTATCTAGTATCCAGCAGGTTGTCCATCACTGGTATGCGCTGCACATTAGGTTTCTGGTGCTTTACAGTAGCATTAATGGTTGGGTCTCGTATTGGGGGAGGAATATAAGAAAATTATAGGGATTGGTGCGCAATGAAATGAAAGGTGTAAAACTTGCCTATCTAGCATCCAGCAGCACGTAATCCTTGGCCAACTTTCCCCGGCTCTGCTCTAGTTGTTTGACAGGGGTTTCCCATTTGTGTAAATGGGAGAGAGACCTGTCAATCACCTGTAGCTGGGAGGGGACATGTGCCAGCCATCTGTCTTCTCTGAATTGTGCAGCCTGGCTTGGATTTATGCTGCGCAGCCCGAATCTAGTGACAGGTTCCCTTTTAACATGCATAGTCACATGGATATCATGTCATGTTTATATATAAAAAGTTTTTGCACTAAGCCATTACTAATCCATTTTTCTCCATTCTGCTGTTAGGTGCTGTTCTCGAAAAGTTCGGGAGATGTGGTGGCAGGGGATCCCACCTAATGTAAGAGGAAAAGTCTGGAGTCTGGCGATCGGCAATGAGTTAAATATCACTCACGGTAGGACTGGAGACCGTATATCATGAATACCGTTCCTTGTTTATCAGGATGCATTGTAGTAATGGGGAGTAAGTCTAAGATTCATTTTCTGATACATATATGATAAAAAAAAAAAACAATCCATGCTAGTAATGGAGGACGGTGTGTGACACTGTCACTTTAAGGGGGTTGGGTGATCAAGACCACGCCTCCTTAAACTAATCTCCGCCTAAAGAAGCTGCTGCCAGCGAGCATTTGCCCTGCAGCTCCCCCTTTAGGCAGGATATAGTATTACATGCCGGCCATTATAATGTTCTATCATTAGTGATTTTTCTGCTCTGGCTACGAACAAGGGATCCTGAGATGACCGAATAGGGATTTGCCAAGATGAGTCAACACTTTTAAATAAGCAGTGGAGTGGATAAAAGGGTATAATTACTGTTCCTGTATGTGATGCTCATGACTATGATGCAGAAAAATCAAAGAGATAATTAAGTAATTTTGTACTCGTGAGTCAGCAGGGAAATATTCTGTAATGGGTCCCTAGTTATTAATGGACTTCTCATTAAAGGGGCTCTCCATTAATGTAAAAGCTAATTATTGGGACCTGGGTGGTGAAAAAACAAATGTATACCCACCTCCAAAACCGGCGTCGCCACTGCACATTGTATCCGATGCCAGTCGCTTGGCATTGTCCAGTGAAGACCTCACGCAATCGGCAGAGCTAATCGATGGCCTCTTTACAGTCCATTTTAACATATGGAAGAGGGTTTTTTAGGGGTGTTGAATCCCTTTTAAATATAACATCAGACAATTAAAATATGTATCTGGGTAGAAATGGTACAGGGGGGACTGCAGCACAATACGGACGCAGCAGTGATGGTGAATCTGAGCTCGTGTCTGTACGGCTGTCTCGTATGTCTGCTTGGACCTCCGTAAAGTCATGATTTTATTTTCTAGAGCTGTACGATATCTTCTTGTCTCGAGCCAAGGATCGATGGAAATCGCTGAGCATGGGAGGGTCCGATGTAGAAAATGAGGGTAAGGACTATCCTGGTCCAGGAAAAGACTAGGTGGCATTTGTTCTTGGTTCACAGGGTCCGCATATTGCCACACCAAAAACCGTTTATGCAATGTGTTATAGGGGTGCATACAGATATCGCTTCTTATTGTAACCTTTAAAGGGGTTGTGCCATAAATGCAGGTTATGTAGTCTCCGCAGGTCAAGTAAAAACGTGTCTATTGCACGCAGTTCCAGCTTTTTAACCCCTACTGTTCCCGAGGCAGAGGCTCTGGCGTTCCAGTCACTGTCTGATCATGGCCATGACAATGAATGTAGTAGTTGCCTGCATGTTCAACCATCGCTTCGTAGGGGGAACTATAGAGCCTCATTTGGTTTTTGATCACTGGGGTTCCAGCGGTGAAAGCCACAACGACCAGAAAGTTATCTTGTGCTTAAGTGATAACTTGGGTTTGTTGGAAAAACCTCTTTTAAACACCTGTTCCTGCTCTCAGCTAAGAATTTTTTTTTTTTTTTTTTATAGTTTTTCAAGCCAAAGCTGTACTATTGGAGCAAAACACATCAGTAGCTTAAACAAACCTCTCTGGTTGTTTCCTTCAGTGAACGGACTCGCTCGCACATCTGTATTTTTTGTCCAAGTGCGATCAGACAAAACATCGGATCATGCTCGTACCGATGCTATTCTATGGGGCCGCACAGATGAACAAGACAGTCCAAGGGGAAAATTGCAGCATGCCCAAGTTTGATCGGATATTCGTATCGCACTCAGTCATGCAAGTGCGTGGAAAAACATAATACTGACATCTGCGTGCAGTCCAATTTCCGCACACTGACACTATGGCAAAGATGGAGAAACTTTGTTCTCCATCTTCTCCTCAGTGTGCTCAGATTCTCTAATCTGAGAGATTCTGATCACACTAAGCTGACACTCTTATCAGAGTTTGATTAGAGTGTTTGCATAATCGGACAATTCTCTCAGATGAGGGAATCTACGGCTTTCTGACCCTAGGCTAAGGGTACCGTTACACATAACGATGTCCCAGCGATCCCACCGACGATCCGACGTGGATGGGATCGCTGGGAAACTGTTAGCTGATCACTGGTGAGCTCTCACATAGACAGCCCCTCCAGCAATCAGGACCAGCGAGCACGCTGGTTACCAACGTAAGCATCGGGTTTCTAAGGGCTGCAGGGCCCTTAGAAACCTGATGTTCACCCTAGATACCAGCGTGCACTGCAGGCAGAGCGGGAGGTGGAGGCAGAGCGGCGTAGACAGACCGGCGTAGCTCTGCTATCTGCTACTCCGGTCTGACAGACTGGAGTAGCAGATAGCAGAGCTACTCCGGTCTGTGCGCTGCTCGCCTCCACCTCCCTCCCTGCCTGCAGTGCACGCTGGTATCTAGGGTAAACATCAGGTTTATGGTAACCAGCGTGCAGCGTCGCTCATTGCTGGCTCCCGTTGCCACACGCAGTGATGCGCACTGGCCAGCAGGAGACCAGCGATGAAAAAACGGGCCAGGACGATCCAGCACAATCAGCGATACCCCGCGGGGGAGCCGATCGCTGCTGGATGTCACACACAGCGATCTCGCTGGAGAGATTGCTGATGTGTCACAAAATCAGCGATCTCGCCAGCGAGATCGCTGTTTGTAACGGGCCCTTTACAGCGTGGAGCTCAGACCTTTTTTAGTTGGTGTGTCAACAGGTTGCCTCCTGCAGACTCAGGGAGTATAGATGGAGCAAATCTATTTGCAATACCTGATCCAGTGGTCATGTCGGTAGCTTATGGCTAACGGACAGGAGCCTTGAGCACCTTCTCCTATCTGATGCCGTCTGCAAATCCTTTACGTAGTAGCCAACATGGCATAGTCACATGGAACCGATGAGGTCGCAGGCCATCCAGCTAGTCAAAAGATTTGCGGATGCTGTCAGGTAAGAGACATTTTTCAGAGCTCCCTAATTAGTCACGTTACGGGTGGACCGGGTCCTGGGAACTGATTAGTAATGGCTCTGCTGGAGAGACCTAACATTGCCCCCACTAAATGCCAAGACGTTGGGTTCCTTGGATATGCACCCTTCAGCAATCACAGAGTTTGCCTTGTAGCCAATAAAACTCTTGCTCCCTGGTCTGAGTTTCTGCATGTTGGACCATGTTGGACCTTGCCGGCTGCATCAAATAGTCACTGATGTTCTGTTATATTTCTCTCTAGACTCGGGTTTGTCTGCATCGGACAGGGAAGCCAGCCTGGAGCTGATAAAGTTGGATATCTCCCGCACCTTTCCAAGTCTGTGTATATTCCAGAAGGTAGGACATGACACAGCTGGATATCTAAAATCTGCACATGTTCTGACTGAATTGAGTTATCGCTCAATTATTTGGAAACTTCCAGAGTAACAATGGCAGTTTTTACTCTTTTTCAGGGTGGCCCCTATCACGATATGCTGCACAGTATTCTCGGGGCCTACACTTGCTACAGACCTGACGTTGGTTATGTAAGTGTCTCCTACTATACATACTTGCTCCTGGAATTAAGAAATCGCAGAGTGTTCCAGTTTTTATGTGCAACCATGTGTAATCAGTAACATTTCCCCGTGGTACTGGCTGTTCCCGGGCTGTCGTACTGGCTGTTCCCGGGCTGTCGTACTGGCTGTTCCCGGGCTGTCGTACTGGCTGTTCCCGGGCTGTCGTACTGGCTGTTCCCGGGCTGTGGACTGATAACATCTCATTTCTCCTCCCCATATTAGGTACAGGGCATGTCGTTTATCGCTGCCGTGCTGATCCTGAACCTAGATACTGCGGATGCCTTCATCGCTTTCTCAAATCTCTTAAACAAACCTTGTCAGATGGCGTTCTTCAGAGTAGACCATGGCCTTGTAAGTACCTGAAGTCACTGTCCAGTTTCCCTAAAGTTCCGGCATACAGTCCATTCCTCCATAACAGCTAGTCTTCACTTTGACTCCCGACATCCTGGGTGCCTCTGCCACTTACCAATTCAACGTGAATAGAGTTGCTTACATATTTACATTGGCCGAATGTGCAGACGTCATCAGGACTGGCCGGCCATCTGATGTGTATGGGGTCTTCCTGACTGTCCCCCAATAGATGTCCTCAGGGAAGGTAAAGTTCGGGCACTTGAAATTTATACAACTGATCATTTTTCTCATGTGAGATAATCTGGCGCCAGAGAAGTCGTGACAGCGGCTTATTCTACTTTTACCTATTGAAAGCTCATTTATGTACAGCCAAGCTGAGAGTTTGTGTGTGGGGTAGTCAGGAGAGATGGTGGTCGACCGAACGGGTGTATGGGCATCTTACAGGGGTGTAATAGGAAAATTAAAAACATGGCTGTTTTCTTTAAAAAAAACAAAAAAAAAACGGCGCTTACCCTTGACCGTGTGTCATCTCGTATTGCAGCTGAGCCCCATTGATGTGGATGTAGCAGAGCTGCAGTATCATGCTCAGCCCATGGACAGGGGTGATGATGTTTCTGAAAGAAAGCAGCCATGGTTTTATAAAGATGGAAAACTCATTTAAGATTGTTCACACCAGGCTACTTATAATGTGATCATGATGCTACATAGTGACACTGGTGGACCATGATGACTTTAATAGTGAATGTTCAGTTTCCATTTATACTATTCTTGCCATCAAAAATCACATGTGAACAGACCTCTTATTTTCTTACTGTGGGTATGCTCCAATAGGATGTATATGGAGCAGATTTCCTGAAATCTTATCCATACACCACAAAGAGCTGCACTCAGTGTCCGTGTGCACGGCTTCCTCTTTAGCTCCTGTCTGCAGTAGAGTACCAAGCAGCGGCTGCAGACAGGAGCCAGCGATGAAAACCCAGAATGACTGTGAGCATGCCTGGGCTTCTGCGGGATCTGTGTGAAGGTGCAGTGTCCGTGTGCACAGTCTCCGCTCTGGCTCCTGTCTTCAGCATAGTATTAAGCAGCAACCTCAGACAGGAGTCAGAGATGAAAACCCACAATGACTGTGAGCATGCCTGGGCTTCTGCGGGATCTGTGTGAAGGTGCAGTGTCCGTGTGCACTCTCTCTGCCCTGGCTCCGGTCTTCAGCATAGTATTAAGCAGCAACCTCAGACAGTAGTCAGAGATGAAAACCCACAATGACTGTGAGCATGCCTGGGCTTCTGCGGGATATGTGTGAAGGTGCAGTGTCCGTGTGCACTGTCTCTGCCCTGGCTCCTGTCTTCAGCATAGTATTAAGCAGCAACCTCAGACAGTAGTCAGAGATGAAAACCCACAATGACTGTAAGCATGCCTGGGCTTTTGCGGGATCTGTGTGAAGGTGCAGTGTCCGTGTGCACGGCTTCCTCTTTAGCTCCTGTCTGCAGTAGAGTACCAAGCAGCGGCTGCAGACAGGAGCCAGCGATGAAAACCCAGAATGACTGTGAGCATGCCTGGGCTTCTGCGGGATCTGTGTGAAGGTGCAGTGTCCGTGTGCACAGTCTCCGCTCTGGCTCCTGTCTTCAGCATAGTATTAAGCAGCAACCTCAGACAGGAGTCAGAGATGAAAACCCACAATGACTGTGAGCATGCCTGGGCTTCTGCGGGATATGTGTGAAGGTGCAGTGTCCGTGTGCACTGTCTCTGCCCTGGCTCCGGTCTTCAGCATAGTATTAAGCAGCAACCTCAGACAGTAGTCAGAGATGAAAACCCACAATGACTGTGAGCATGCCTGGGCTTCTGCAGTATCTGTGTGAAGGTGCAGTGTCCGTGTGCATTCTTCTCTCCGGCTCCTGTCTGCAGTATAGCGCCAGCTGATGGCTGCAGACAGGAGCCAGCGATGAAGGCCCACCATTACTTTGAGCATGCCTGGTCTTCTGCAGTGTCCGTGTGAAGGTGCAGAGTTCAGGGAGCGCTCACTTGCTCCGAATGCAAATTGAAGGGGTGTAGCGAAGGCCAGATCAAGAGTGCACCAAACCCCCCCCCCCCCCCCCCTTCTTTGCATACATTAATATTTCTGGCAACTAAATCACTGAAATCTATAATACAAGTGTGATTTTTATCAGGGCCATGTCCCCGACATACCTGTATGTGAGGCTTGGTCAACTTTTTGGGGTGACATAATCCCTTTAATGCAATATATGTAGAAGCGGGAGCATATGGAAAACATGGCTAGCTTTTCCTCTTTCCGTTACTAGCGCGTACATCACAGTAGGAATGAGCTTATTTGTTGGATTTGTGGCTTGTTACCCCCTTTTTTTTTTTCTTTTTTTTTTTTTTTGCTTTTGTAGATGTTAACTTACTTTGCGGCATTTGAAGTATTTTTTGAAGAAAATTTGCCGAGATTATTTGCCCACTTTAAGAAACATAATCTGACCCCCGATATCTACCTAATAGACTGGTAAGTGATCATGTGCCGCCATATGGCGTCACTTATACCCTGCTGCCATCTACTGGTTACAATGAGCATTGCTTGAGATTTCCTTCACGCTGTTGCGCTATGGACATTATTGTTCCCCACAGGATCTTCACGTTGTACAGCAAGTCTCTACCGCTGGATTTGGCGTGCCGGGTGTGGGACGTGTTCTGCCGGGACGGCGAGGAGTTTCTGTTCAGAACTGCCTTGGGGATACTAAGACTTTTCGAAGACATCTTAACCAGGATGGACTTCATTCACGTTGCTCAGTTTCTCACCAAGCTCCCAGAGGACTTAACTGCTGATGATTTATTCGCCTCCATCTCTGCAATTCAGATGCAGAGCCGAAATAAGAAATGGTCTCAGGTACGGCGGTGCTGGGTTCTGGATGAGCTGGTGGATTATACGAAATATGTCTTACCAGCATTGCAGGGTAATGGGGTCCTCACACAACTGCTACCTCTGCCACCATGAGATCCTGAGCAGCCGCACAGCGCCCCCTCCAGCATTTATCATCTGTACTCAATATAGGTGGTCAACATGTTTGCTCGGACCCCCGCTGCTCACAAGAATCAGGGTCCCATCTGAAGGAAGCTGTGGACACATGCACTACTGCTCCTTTCAAAGTCTATAAGACTGACGGACTCCTCCAGCTGTTGTACAACTACAACTCCCAGCATTCTTACACAAGTGTTAGTTCACAACAGCTGGGGGTGCTGATCCTGTGTATAGAGGGTGAATGGAGCAGCAGGGTGCATGGGTAACCACTAACCGGCATCCGTTTAGGTGGTCTGTGTCTGCCGGACCAGAGCATGACATCAGAAGAGGCGCCGGGGATGCTGGCAAGTAGGGCCACACATTACTGACATGGCCTGCAAATCTTTTTTGCTCAACTCAAATACCCACCATTCATAGGGGGATACGAGACTCCTTTTCATGATCGGTGGTGAGGGTCCCAGCGTTGAGATCCTTGGGAATTACACCGTATGTCTTTTACGGGCTGGACCCCTGATCCCTGGGGTTAGAGATGACCTGATTTTCCTGCAGCCTCTTAGGGTACCGTCACACTTGGCGACGCACCAGCGATCCTGACAACGATATGACCTAGTAGGGATCGCTGGTGCGTCGCTACGAGGTCGCTGGTGAGATGTCAAACCGTCAGATCTCACCAGCGACGCAGCAACGATACGGAATGATACGACAGTCATTGGGACCCCGTCTCTCAGACCTGTAGTATTGAGGTCGTTGTCCCTTTCAAACACAGCGATGCATGCTGGCCACCGGGACACCAGCCATCAAAAAATGGCCCAGGACATTCGAGCACAATCGGCGACATCGCAGCAGGGGCCCGATCGCTGCTATGTGTCACACGCAGCGAGATCGCTGGCGAGGGGACGCAACAGCGATCTCGCTATGTGAGACGGGGGCTTTACAAGAAGGCCTCTAGGTGGGACATCATGTTTTAGCCATCCAACCCCGCACCCCTCCTACCCCAATGAGTGACCTTAGGCAAAACACCATAGATTAAATGAATAAAATACTTGGCCCTGTACACACCACCTCCTATTGACTACTGAAAAATAAAATAAGTTCCATTGTTAACCACACCTGAAATTTCCTACATGCTGTAAGGTTGTCCCACTAGGACTACACCCTGACACGGCACGCAATATAGAGATGTGTGCAGTCCTCCACAGTGAGAGGACCCCCATGTCTGTATCCTCTAATAAAGCACGGCCTAGGGTCTAGCGCGCGAATATGCAGCCTGCGTCTGGGTGACACCCCACCTATACTGTGTGTAGATACCTGGGGTAACGCATTCACGGCCCTCTCGTTTCTTCCATTCCAGATCCTCTCGGCTCTACAGAGAGACACCCGTGACCCCGAGAGCAGGAGCCCCGCTCTGAAACGCTGAATTTTCACTCAGGACAGAACACAAAGGATTTTTTGTTTTCCACTGAGAGAGAGAACAGAATTCTACTTCAGGACTTTGTGTAACACTGGAAATGGCCTTAAGACATTTAAGCCAGTACTTGCTGATCGGCGGGGACCAGGCTTTGGCAAATATTGTCTTGAATCCGTGTGGCCAGGCCTCAGCCTGTGCAGTAGTGTATTATTATTTTTTTGTACAGTTCCTTTCTACATTGCAAAGAACAAGTGAGAGTCTGAGGCAGGCGATAACATTCTTGTTTTATGCAGCCACCACAAGGGGGAGCTTTCGAGCTTACTGCATACTGTGAAGACCTTGAACCCGTATGCAGCACTCTGACCCCTTGGAGACCCCCTAGATTCCAATAAGCCCCCCTTTGTGGCTGCAGGGAACAAGAATTTTTCTTGTAAAATGATTTCCATGCAGGGGATTTGGAACTCCATATATAAAAAAAGAATGGAGTTCCAGCCACTAAGATATTATTCTCCTGGCTGATGTGGACGTTCACATTAAGCATTATTCAACAGAACGTTGTGAAAGTGAGAAGGTTACAAGGGAGTGACTGATATTCGTGAGATGTTAGGGATTGAAGTGAGTGTGTCGTCAGGAAATCGCCTATTTTTATGCGCTAAATGTATTTTTTGATATACATTGGTAATGGTGTTTTTTTTTTCTGTTTTTCATAACACAATCTGTATTAAAAATATAAATAAATCAGAAATCTGGCAATTTTCACATTGGCCACTGGGGCGATTCTAATTCTACACTCATGCTTCCATTTACGGAAGACTCGTTATCATCAGAGGCAGGATTACAATGACAGGTAACGCCTCCATATACAATAACACCAGATCCACCAATCAGTAATGTCGCAGCTCCTTTTCCTCCCTTTCTTTGCACACACTCATTAGACGCCTCAATGCAATAGACTCAAACCCTTTTTATTTTGTATTGAGGCATCTAATGAGCGGTCACAAAAGACATTGCAAAGGGAGGAGAAGAGCTGTGACATCACTTATTTGGTGGATCTTGTGTTATATACTGTATATAGAGGTATATCCTTGTCTGTGATGATAATGAGAGTCCAGTGAAGCACAGGGTGTATGAGTCTTTAATACAGAATGTGATGTAAAAGAAAAAAATGCTAAAAATAATATATGAAACAATACAAATTTAAACAATAGGTCATTTTCTGACACGTCTGTGTAGATCATAATCTATATCCTGGTCCAACTTTTTGCTACTCCAGCAGTCGTAAAACTACAACTTCCAGCATTCCCTGGTATGTTGCCTTCAGAGAAAGATGGATTGCTAGGTGTTCATGTATCACGGACGCCTCCGCACCTTTCTCTCTGGTTGTATGGCCGAGCAGTTGGGTTTTTTTTTTTTTGTTTTTTTTACTTTTGAAGGCTCCGATATTTCTTTTACCAGGATTTCAGGAGTTATGGATTCAGGCAATCAGATTTTTGCAAGGAAAAGCCCATTAAGTAATGGAGATCCGTGATTATAGACCCCCTTATCTGCCATATCACACTATTTTAGATCCCAATTGCTTCACTTGTCCCGGCAGATATGGATTATCTGAATACAATTCCCTCGGACCCTATAAAGGAATTTTTTTGGGGAAACTGTCCAAATAACGGAGATTTGTGTGTGTTGTTTTTTTGTTTTTTTTTCCTTAAGTCAAAGGACTCGTCCGACAGTTCGGACAAATTGTAATGTTAAAAAACTACTGATAATATTATATAAAACCTGAATATTTATTTATAACGATGGTACTTTTATTGTCATCCACGGGCACTTACCAAAGATGTACATGTGTGTAAATGGCACTGGTGTGGAAGCGAACGTGTCACTTTGGTGTCTCCAAGGGCTAGAATGACCTACGGTAACTGTTTGTTTTTTGTTTTTTCTTCCAGTTCTTTTCTTTTATTTTTTTTTCCTACTTTCTACTGAGTGTAACCGGTTTTAAAATGGGTTGTTAAAGGTGTTTTCTGTGTTTGTTTTGTGTTCTTTTTCCCCCTCAAACGGATTTTTGGCTAAAAAAAAAAAAATTTTTGTATAAATTTTCCATCATTTGCGTTTTTAGCCTGTCTATTGCTGGCTGCAGAATGGGTTAACTGGGAATCTGTCAGTGAGCCCGTTTGCATTTCTTACACTTTTTTTTTTTTTTTGGTCGGCTCTTTTGATGACCACGTCACAGTTTGAATGTGTAGGAAAACGAAGAACCTGTAAAAGCAAAACGGTGCAACAATTTAAATGAAAACACATTTGCAGAAACTATATTTAGCTACATTTAAGTGCAAAAAAAAAAAAAAAAAAATTATCCCCCGAAGGTGGATAATTTTTGGATTTTTTTTTTTTTACTTAATTTGCGCTCTAGTTTAATAGTGGGGGAGAAAACTTGCACTTTTAGGATGATGACGTAACACTGGTACAAGGTGGGGCTGGGAAATCTGTACATTTTGGAGATTTCGGCACCATTGTTTGGTTTGCCTTGGCACTGTGGGAAGGAAACTTGATAAATGGGGCATTACTTGAATCGGATGTGTAACGCTCCAGTCACATATATTGCGTTTCCCGTCTGGTTGTTAGTAGTATGATTGGCATACATGGTACATGATATCTATTTTTTTTTTTTTTTCTCCTCATGCAGCATCATGTTAAATCGTGAAAGTCCACAATTTGTCTTAGAGCCCTTGTCCTTTCAGTAGCATCATGGCCCCCAATGAATGGACCCTTGAGCCCATTTATCCAACCTGCAGGACCCAGGAGGGCTCTCGTGATAAATGACATTTCGCCCCTCCGCTCACTGTGACTGGTCCTCATAAGTGCCTCCCGGTAATTGGATCCTAGCAAAAGGGATCGGTCACAAATGTTGGCACGCACTGTAAGCAGCGTAGGCAATAACTCGTTTTGTGACTACGGGTATAGATCTATTTGCACTCTACAGGGATTGTGCAAAAAAAAAAAAAATAGCGCCCCACCTGATCACAGTTCGTGTGCGGTATTGCATCTCTGCTCTATAGAGTCGCAATACTAGACACGACCCACGGACAGGGGCGGCGCTGTTGCTACACAAATAGTAGACGTGTTTTCTATCTCCATACAAGCGCTTTAATACTCGGCACTGCACTGGAATACGCAACGTGACAAAATCTTGTACATCACCAAAGTTCATAGCAGTTCTTGGAACCCACAAACGGGTGAGAATTAAAGGAATGAAAACCTCCTCGTGGAGATGACTCTTGGAGGGATTCTCCATTATTATTTTTTTTCAGCCCAGTACACACTGATCCTGACACTGTAATAAAAATGAGTATTTTTATTTTTTTTTTTTTTTTTTGTCTTCCTGTATTTTGCACAACAGATCATTAAAGGGGCTGCACAGCTTTAGAAACTAAGACTTTGCTTTTCTTTAATTAAGAAACAGCACCTCCGTAGGCAGCTTCTGGTATTGCCTTAGGCATTAATGGCCCTTATTCCGATATCCACGTTTATTGTAGTTTTTGTTTTTTCTTTGCAAATGAAGAAAAACAACTTTTCATCCATGTTCCACCAGTTTTTAACCATCATTGTTGCATCTTTTCTTCTCGATTTGGTGGGGGGAAAAAATTTCCATGACTCTCCTTATTAATTAGTATAAAATATTTTTTTTTTTTTTTTAAAAAGTCTCCACAAGAAGCGTGTACGTGTGAACAGCCCCCGTACGCTATAATGGAAACGTGTTTTGGAGAAAAATACGTCTGGAAGAGACCTTAAGGGGTGTTCCCATCTCCAAGATCCCATGCCAATATGTAGTACATGGAAGAATTATAATATAGGCACATACCTCCAATTAGAAATGTAGTACAGTTCTTCTGATTTGCTATGTCTTTCCTCATGTTCAGGCATTACAGGACCTTAGGTATCCATGGTTGCGAACACGACATAGTGACAGTTGGCTAGTTGCTGGTGGTCATAACCGTGGATACCTAAGGTCCCGCAATGCCCTGCGCATAAGTAGAATCATAGATACGTAGAGTTGGAAGGGACCTCCTGGGCCATCTGGTCCAACCCCCTGCTCAAAGCAGGATTCGCTAAATCATCCCAGTCAGATGTCTGTCCAGCCTCTGTTTGAAGACTTCCATTGAAGGAGAACTCACCACTTCTCGTGGCAGCCTGTTCCACTCATTGATCACTCTAACTGTCAAAAAGTTTTTTCTAATATCTAATGTGTCTCTTCCCAATCAGTTTCATCCCATTGCTTCTAGTCTTTCCTTGTGCAAATGAGAATAAAGTTGATCCTTCTACAATGTGACAGCCCTTTAGATATTTGTAGACAGCTATTAAGTCTCCTCTCAGTCTTCTCTTTTGCAAACTAAACATTCCCAAATCCTGCAACCTTTCCTCATAAGACAGGGTTTGCAGACCGGTCACCATTCTGGTTGCTCTTTTCTGAACTTGCTCCAGTTTGTTGATGTCTTTTTTAAAATGTGGTGCCCAAAACTGGACACAATATTCCAGATGAGGTCTGACCAAAGAGGAGTAGAGGGAAATAATGACTTCACGTGATCTAGACTGTATGCTTCTGTTAATACATCCTAGAATTGCATTTGCCTTTTTTGCTGCTGCATCACACTGTTGACTCATATTCAGTCTGTGATCTATTAGTATACCCAAGTCTTTTTCACATGTGCTGTCACTTAGCCCTATTCCTCCCATTCTATATATGCTTTTTTCATTTTTATTGCCCAGATGTAGTACTTTGCATTTCTCCCTGTTAAAAACCATTCTGTTAGTTGCTGCCCACTTCTCCAGTTTATTTAAATCTTTTTGAATCCTCTCTCTCTTCTCTAGTATTAGCTATCCCTCCTAGCTTTGTGTCATCAGCAAATTTAATCAGTTTACCCTCAATTCCTTCATCTAAATTGTTGATAGAATCATAAATAAAGACATAGCGAATCAGAAGAACTATACTACATTTATAATAGGAGCCATGTGCCAATATTATTAAACCTACTATATATTGGGATAGGATCTTAGAAGTGGGAATACCTCTTAAGGGATACAAAATTCAGCGCAGCCCCTGGATAAAAGTGATGTTTCTTTTTGTTTTGTCTAAATTTTTTTTTTTTTTCCCAATGTTGCACAATACCTTTTAAAGTTTTACTGCACTTTATGAAAACCTTTTGACATGGTAGAAGATCTGATCAGTAGGGATCTCGGGTGTGATCCCACCACCGGTGTCTGAAGCCAAGGAGTAGAAGCTCTTCTTGGAGATTGAGTCCATAGACTTCCTTCGGCGCCATCTCCGTTGCCTGACCAGTGCGCCAAGCACTTCTGTCCCTTTTGTTGTAGAAAATTTGGGGGGCACTGAATGGACAGTTTCTAGAGCATGTAGACCCCCCATCTGCTAACACCCAGAGCAACAATGCTGGAGCACTCATGGGATAGTACGGAGAGCAGAAGATCCACTTTATGATCACGAAACGGCCCATCTTCCTAGGACCATCCTAAACCTTTATATTGGGTGCGATGCTACACCAGGGATAAAATAATAGAATTT
This sequence comes from Dendrobates tinctorius, assembly GCF_039654945.1. Classification (NCBI taxonomy): domain Eukaryota; kingdom Metazoa; phylum Chordata; class Amphibia; order Anura; family Dendrobatidae; genus Dendrobates; species Dendrobates tinctorius. Next base: position 19,511,078 of record NW_027361707.1, read on the forward strand.
AAGGTGGGGTGCGAGTGCTGGAATATTTACAATGGGGTCTTCACTCATACTCATTAGGATAGGGATTTATGCAGGTAAACTACCGTAAACCTTCCTCCCGTTGAGTAATTTTCCTTCATGAACGGTTTGAGGTCCTGTAGAGGCCGTTTCGGCGTCGTGTTGGCTCGTCTGACACCTGCACACTTGCGTTATCGCAGGGATCATTGATCCCAACTTTTTTTTTTTTTTTTTTTAAAGCTGCTGCTGCTGCCACATGAAATTTAGCTCACGTCATCATATGTGTAAACACTGATTTCAGTCTGTAAATTAAATTTTGTGGATTTTTTTATTTTTGTTCCGGGATCCCCCCCGTGTGGGGTGGTGGTCTGTCTTCACTTTTTAAAAAGAGAAATTTTTTTTTTTCTTGCTGTTTTTCGTTGTTTCTCTAAATGTATTTTGTGTATACTTTTTTTTTTTTTTTTTTTTTTGTGTGTGTATAATGTCAGAAACTGTTATATTAGCAATGCAATATTCCACTTTGCACAATGTATGGGGTGTGAGGGGATGTAAGAGGGTCTCATGGTGTCGAGTTGTGGACACAGCTGCGTCTCTGGTTAGTATTATACCAAATCGATATTTGATGGCCGATGAGGTACGTGGGCGTCAAAGGTAATTCAGGGATTGTGAATATATAAATGGGTAGCACTGATACGATATTGATCGTATGGAAGGGATTGGACTTATTCCGGCTGCAAACCATGCTTGTAGGTTTGTACGTATTGGTGCCTAATTTAAAGGTGTTGTCGAGAGCACAGATGGCTGCAGTCGGGGAAGCCACTCAACATTGGATTACGCTGTAGGGTGGACGTAAAAAAAAGCATATTGGGCTTTCATCAATGGAATAATTTTGGCTCCCTGTGGTGGTTCACTACCACTAATAAGGCCAGTTTTTACACGTCTGAGACTGGTGGTCCAAATCTGGATTGCGATGTCCGGGTCGGCCACCGGTCTCCTACCCAAACTTTGCACCCTCAAATAAGACTGTTGGATACCCATTTCCAGTCCACACCATGACTGTTTTGGACAGCTGGGACCCCCTCTCGAAGGGAGTCTTTCACCTTGGGCCGGGATCACACATGCGAGAAACATGGCCGAGTCTCGCATGTTAATACCCGGCACTTGGATTGGAACATGCGGCCGCATAGCATTGCATGGAGCTGCACGCTCCAATCCGAGTGCCGGGTATTAACATGCGAGAGTCAGACGTTTTCTCGCATGTAAGATCCCGGCCTTAGTGATGGCGTGTTTTGAGGATGCGCAATTATTTACTGCATGGTAGAGGGTCTACTGATCCTTTTTAAAAGGGGTAAGGAAAATATGGCCGCCTTCCTTCAAAAACAGTGACACATTTGTTTCTAGTATTAAAATGTTCCCTCCTTCAGCTTTGATGGAGCGGAGTTGCAATACCAGACACAGCCTATAGACAGATGTGGCGCTATTCCTGGAAGAATGTGGCCATGTTGGAAGTTCTTAGCACAGCTGGATTGGGCCCCCCTCCCCCCACTGATCACATTATGGCATATTCTTGTCGTTCTTTTGTCACTTTTATAAAGTTTGGTAAAGGGAAAGAGGACAACAGACTTAGACTACGGCACCTGCAAATTAGCCCTGCTTGGGTGAACCTTAATCCAGAGAAGAACTATAGAAATATTATTCATACTTTTGGGTTGGACAAGCGAATGATCCTAGAAGAGTCGCTTTCCTTCAGTAGCTGGCTGCATCAAACTGAAAAGGACATGAGGATAGACCTGTCAATAAACTACGGTCAGCCAATCAGCACTGATGAGGGGCGAGTTCTGCTTTCTGAGTGGCTGAAAAGGGCTCAGAGGGCGGTCCACACGATGCTCCTCCCTTGTGCCCTTTTCAGTAAAATGCTTACACACTATACGGCCTTTCACAAGCATTGAAATTCTGCATCAAAACAATTATAAATGTTATCTAAAGTTATACGATGAAAGAACCGACTAAATGGAACCACATTTCTGGAATTCTCAAATTTCAATATTTTGATACAGGAAACAAAGCAAACAATCTAAAAAGCCGTCCTTTCCTCCGTAGTTTTTTGAAAGTAAAAAAATGAATACGAGTTCTGTGTGTGCAAAATGTACAGATTGCTGTGTAGAATTGCCTGATTCGGGGACTCTGGTGTAATAAAACAAATTGTACTTTTTGAAGTGTAAATATGGATTTTATTAAATAAATTAATGTAAAATCAACCCGGCTGTGTGTTCCTTCTTTACTTCCATTACCTGTGGAAATGAGACAGTCTGCAGTTCTGTTCCTGGACCAATCCGCATCAAAGGGAATATATACGGTAGTCAGAAAATTACATATTTGTTTAAATCAGGTTTGTGTATTTAAAAAAAAAAAAAATGAAATTATAAAATTTTTCTCCCCCGGATCACAATTTGTATTAAAATAAAAAACAACATTGAAATCTTTCAATTTTCCCAGTGGCCACTGGAGCTTATTTAGAATTCAACATCCTGTTTTAGGAAACAACACATGTACATAGCCGCAATGAACAGGAAAAAAAAAACAATTGCAGTTCTCATACTCTATACTCTAAATTTCCTGTTCTTTCAGGAAATTCGTATGTACGGTACACCAAGGGGGTTGTCCGGCCTTGGGCTATGAGTCTGCAGTGAATCCTCACATTGTGCAGACTGCGAGGATTCTCCGATACCGATGGTATCGCCCGGTGGTCGGCGCTCATAGCAAGTCAGCAATTCTGCTACATACAGGCGATCTGTTCATTGCCTGTATGTAGCAGAGCCGATGGGGTTATGGCAGCTTCTAGTCTCCCACAGAGACAATTGAAGCATGCCAAAAGTGTTAAAAAAAAAAATAAAAATTAAAAATGTAAAAGTTCAAATCACCCCCGCTTTTGCCCCAATCAAAATAAACAATAAAAAAAATTAACCTGATCACTAAACGGCGTAATGAGAAGTCAAAACACTAGAATTACATTTTTTCGGTCGATGCAACATTGCATTAAAATGCAATAACGGGCGATCACAAGATCGTATCTGCACCAAAATGGTATCAATAAAATGTTAGCTCAGCTTGCAAAAATAAACCCTCACCCATCCCAAGATCATGAAAAACAGACGCTATGGGTATCAGAAAATGGCGCAATTTTTTTTAACAAACTTTGGATTTTTTTTTTTTTTTTTTCACCATTTAAATAAAAATGAACCTAGACATGTTTGGTGTCTATGAACTCATAATGACCTGGGGAATCATAATGGCAGGACAATTTCATAGTAAACATGGTTAAAAAAAAAAAAAAAATCCAAAAAACAGTTGTGGGATTGCACTTTTTTTGTAATTTCACCTAACTTGGAATTTTTTTTCCCGTTTTTGAGTACATGATATGGTAAAACCAATTATGTCTTTCAAAAGTACAACCTGTCCCCCAAAAAACAAGCCCTCACACGGCCATATTGACTGAAAAATAATTTGTCTCTGGAAAGAAGGGGATAGAAAAACAATTGCAAAAATGAAAAAGGGCTCCGTCATGAAGGAATCCCTCAGGAGAACATCAACCGCGACATCAGGAGCATGACCAGGCATTGTAGGGAGGTCATACAGGCACGTGGAGGCCACACACACTACTGAGCATCATTTCCTTGTCATGAGGCATTTCCACTGACGTTGGATCAGCCTGCATTTTGATTTTCCACTTAGATTTTGAGTATCATTTCAAATCCAGACCTCCATGGGATATTCATTTTGATTTACATTGATCAGTTTTGTTTCATTATTCTGAACACATTCCACTATGCAATGAATAAAGATTTGCAACTGGAATATTTCATTCAGAGATATCTAGGATGTGGGATTTTAGTGTTCCCTTTATTTTTCTTGAGACTAAGATTTTAAGTCATTTTTGGGATCTATATATTGGAAAAGCCCCAAAAGTGATACCATTTTAAAAACTGCACCCCTCAACCTATTTAAGAGTCGTTCATTAACCCTTCTTACGCTGTTCAGGAATTAATACAAAGTGGCAGGACAAGAATGAAAAATGTTTTGGCTTTTTTTTTAACCAGCTAAGGCTATATTCACACACTGCATTTTTGCTGCGTTTATTTCTGCAATAAAAAACCCTGCTCTTTAGGCAGTAAATAAAAAAGCTGCTTACAAAAAGCAGGTTTTGCTGAATTTTGTTGTTGGCACTTGAGCATGCTGATAAAGTAAAAAAAAAAAAAAAAATTACAATGTAACTTCTTTAAGGTTTTTGTAGCAAAACCTGATGCCTGCGGTTTTTTTTTTTCTGCATTTTTACACTTATTCTTTTTATGGGTGAAAAAAAAACCGCTGAAAGAAATGACATGCTGCCGTTTTCAAGGACGCAGAAGCTTTCCAAAACAAGCAAGAAAAAAAAAAAGCAAAAACAAAAAAAAAACAAGGTGTCTTCATGAGATTTTTGGAATCTCCTAGACTTTGGAGGGAGTTAAACATCCGTGTGCGGCACCAACACCCACTGTGGCTGCTACAGCATGGTGTCCGCTATAGTGTACAACTCGCAGCCGCCGCATCTTCACCCGTCGGTAGACGTTGTTCGCATATCTCATGGCTGGAAACAGACGTATTGCTGCTCACAAGGTGGTAATAGATAGAAAGCAAGCAGGTGGAAAGGTGTATCGAAATGTTTAACCTCACCATGAAGCACCGAGCGCTAGTGCTTGGTTTGGTCAGTCATTCTGTGCTGACAGTCCCTTTATTTACCGTAGACAGATGAACCAGAGCTTTGGCCACTCGTGCACCTTTCACTGTCTACAGGACTGCTGAAAAAAGACAAATGGCCACTGGGCTTTTCTGACAGGACATTTTAGAAACCCAATCCTGGGAGTCCCAGTGGTTGGACCCTGCACTCCTGGTTTTGGCTTACACATACTGATGTACAATACTGAACGTGGCGTAAGTGTTGGATAATTTTATGCTGTAGTATTAGGAGGCGCTTGCCTTTTAAAGAGAACCTGTCGCTAGGTCAAAGTAGTTTTTTTTTCCCACTCTGAGGCCGGGACCACACATGTGTGAAACACGGCCGAGTCTCGCATGTTAATACCCGGCACTCAGGAGCGGAGCGTGCGGCCGCATAGCAATACATGGAGCCTCACGCTCCGCTACCGAATGTCTGGTATTAACGTGAGACTTGGCCGTGTGTCTTGCATGTGTGATCCCGGCCTGATGTTGATCCTCTGTGTTCTGCTTTTGTTGTTGTTTTTTTTTTTTTTTTTTTTTTGTTTGTTTTTTTAATCTGCCATATAGTTTCTCAGATATGGACCTTTTCTTATTTAGTATGCCGATATGCTATTTTTTATGTGATGTGGAGCGGCCCTCGGGATACCGTGAAATAGTCTTTAGGCTGCTTTGCATAATTACCGTAGACCACAGAAATTAGCACAATGAACCTAATAAATAAAAAGGCCGGGCGATCGGCTGGAATTACGTAAGACTAAACACCTGACCACTTCTCACTTGGTGACAGGTCCTTTTTAAAGGATAGTGTGGAGACACGAGGGACGGTGGGTGCTCTCATCCGCTGGCTCGGCTGTCTTTAAGGCTGAGTGCAGACGGAGTTTTGAGCCCTGCGGATTTTTCCGTGCAGAATGGAAGAAAACCGCAGGTCAAATGACCTGCATTTTTCCTGCGGATTTCTTCCATTTTTCACGCGGTTTTCATGCGGTTTTCCATTGCGGTCTCCCCCCTGCGGATTTGGTGACAGGGGAGATAGAAAACCGCACAAAATAAGTAACATGCTGCAGATTTTGTACCGCACGAAAACCGCTCGGAAAAATCCGCAGCGTCTGCACAGCGTTTTTTTTTTCATTCATTTTAAAGGTACTGTACATCACAATGCGGATATGCAACGTTTCTGCACGGTAAAATCCGCTGCGGAAACGCAAATCTGCATCGTGTGCACATGGCCTAAAAAGACTGCACGGGTCGGGGCTCCTTCCCCTTGGGCCGAACCCTACTCAGACCAGACTCTGTTAAGACTTGGGTCACCAACAGTAATCAGCATATATTACATTACACGATGGTGCCAATGACAGAGTCTTAAGGTACTGTCACACTTAGCGATGCACCAGTGATCCCGACCAGCGATATGACGCGGTCAGGATCGCTGGTGCGTCGCTAGTGAGCTGCCAAACAGGCAGATCTCACCAGCGACGCAGCAGCGGTCGCTACTTACCTGTCAGACGCGGTGATGAAGACGTCCGCCCGCCCGCGTCCACGTGTCGCTTGTCGCCACAGCAGGAAGCTGACGACGAGAAACGGCCCAGGCCGTTCTCGCGCGATCAGCGATAACCAGCGGGGGAGCCGGTCGGAGGTAAGTATCAGACACAGCGATATCGCTAGTGACATCGCTTAGTGTGACAGGCCCTTTACCCTTCCGCTGGCTCACCAAGGATTAGAACCTCTGCGACTTCGAGGCAGCCAGAGCCAACTACCCTAGCCAGCAGCACCCCTCCTTTTGGCAGGAACCCTCAGCAAGGAGATGGCAGAAACCAGAAGGAAGTTAACGGAGCACATAGTATGTGACCAGATTGTCTCGACCTGAGTTATCCAAACGACATTGTTGGCTCAGCAATGGGCAGTGGAGCAGTTCTGTAATCCACCAGCTGGAACTGTGGCTCCTTGGCTGATGTCCTGTAGAATCACATGTGACAGGAGCAGGCCCCTTTATATAAACCTCGGCTCCCATTTCAGGGAACTATCCCACAGGATTGTGGGGGAAGACGATCATGGCTGTTCCTTAATTGTTCGATTGCTCAATTAGTCTCGACAATTGTCCTCCAAGTGGTGCAGACTAGTACACCACATGTGGTTGATTCAATCAATAATTCCACAAACTGGCATACAAAAAAACGGTTATCCAACAGTATCACATGAAACAATGGCTCACATCCCTTGACTTATTGAACAAAGGAATAGTATGTCTGGCATAATTGAGAATAACTCACCCCCGCTTAAGTGGCCAGATTGATGCTGTGTCGCAATAGGTGATAACGTGCAGATCTCTAGGGGCCCGACTGCTGGGACTTGTTTCGATTGGCAATGGAAGAAAGGAGTGGCAGGTCGGATGCTTGAGTCATTCTTTTCTACTGGGCTTCTAAAAACAGCCAAGCGCAGCGCTCTGCAGCTCCATAGATGATGACTAGAGCGGTGGTCGAGCATGCACACAGCGGCTCCATTTTAAAGGAGAGAAGTTTCCCATTCTGCTTATCAGTGCAGGTCCCATCAGTGTAGGGCTGTGGAGTCTATGTGCACCCAAAAATCTGGTAAGTCCTATTTTTTTTACTTGCACCTGGGAAAGCAGAAATTGATCCAAAAAAAAGAAAAATAGGGAGCTGTACACATTAATCAATCAGATTCCAGAAAACAATTTTAGGAAACCCTATTGAAAATTAAAGATGCTATTTGATTGGTTGATAAATGTAACATTCCTCCAGGCACAGATGTGCAGCGCTGTGGAATATGTTAGTGCTATATACAGTACTACAACTATTGCATAGTACTGATGAGTCTGGAGCTGTGGAGGCCAATACGGCTTTTGATCTATTGTGTTCCTTGAAGAACGCTCCTACTATTTTGTGGCCCGCGTGTTCCGTCTCCTGTGACTGTGTAGTCTGCAGTGAATTATACATCATGTGCCCCAGCTGCTGCAGAACATCACTACACACTGTATATGCTGCTACTTGTTGAAAAGGATGAGGGAGTGTCAAATGAATCAATAGTACACCGGAATCTCCACCGTTCTTTATAACGAGGTTCTGCAGCAGCTGAGGTATGTATGATTGTATTCACACTTACAAGCTGTAGATTCTTGGCAGCGACCTATATAAATGTACTCTGCTTGTGGGGTCATCTAACACAATGGCCCCTCAGTGGCCACAATACCTGTTGAGGATGTGTTCTTTTGCCAAAATATGGCCACTTTGCTCCCTCCCCTCTTCCAAAGAAAAAAAAATACCGTTATTCCATACCTTCACACTAAATCGTAAGCTAAAGACATCCTGTCCCTTCTCTGTTTTAGCAAACATTTGTATTCGCCTCAAATGAACCATTCTGGAGCATTTTATCGTAAAACTCTGGATCGTGTCGCTCCTCTGGTCATTCATGAATGGACGACCATGTCCCTACACGACGAGTACTGTGCTTGAATGATGAGTAAGGGCAAACCCCATTATTTGTTCCCAAGAATAAACTGAGCACCGAACAAGAGGTGATAAGTGTATGATTGCTGGGGGTCCGACCACTAAGACGAGATCCCGAGAGCAGGGGGTCCCTGATTCCTCTATGTTAATGGAGCTGTGATGCTCCATTTGGCTCGGCATATGTTTTCCATGGGGAGAATATTTTGTTTCCCAGGGGAGATGCGTGACTTATAAGTCTCCTCACTCTGACAAACCAGGCTTGGCTTGTCACTCACTACAGGGAGAAACTTTACTTCTTAGACCTCAGTCCTGAGCCTCTCACCTAACCAAATCAGATCTCATACTTTGCACTGATGAGGGGTAATACCCCAAAACACTGTTTCTGCAAACTGAGATTCTGGTTTGGCTTTTATCCAAAGGCATATTTCAAGGCTCGTTAAAGAGTCAATATTGACATTTAGGTTTGCTGCTCCCAATAGGTGGTGCCAGAGTTTTATCCCTCTACCTCTCTAAAGAGGCAATTCGCATATTTAATTTTCCAGAGTACCAAGCATGGCTTAAAAGTCACCTCACTCTGTCATGCCAGGCCTGTCTTGTCACTCTCCACAGGGAGAAACATTACCCCTTAGAACCCATGGGGAGGACAAAGGGATCATAAACATCATGTGGTAATGGAGAGTTGGAGCCTCACACTTCAAATTGTCGGACCAATATTGGCAGGCTTGACCAATTTTAATGATTATGGCGGCTATCTCACCATCTACAATGGGTACGAAAAGTATTCAGACCTCTATAAATTTTTCACTCTTTGTTTTATTGCAGCCATTCGGTAAATTCAAAAAAGTTCATTTTTTTCTCAATGTACACTCTGCACCCCATCTTGACTGAAAAAAAGCAGAACTTAATTTTGCAAATTTATTAAAGAAAACTGAAATATCACATTGTCATAAGTATTCAGACCCTTTGCTCAGTATTGAGTAGAAGCACCCTTTGAGCTAGTACAGACATCTTCTCGGGAATGATGCAACAAGTTTTTCACACCTGGATTTGGGGATCTTCTGCCGTTCTTCCTTGCAGATCCTCTCCAGTTCTGTCAGGTTGGATGGTGAACGTTGGTGGACAGTCATTTTCAGGTCTCTCCAGAGATGCTCGATTGGGTTTAGGTCATGGCTCTGACTGGGCCAGTCAAGAATGGTCACAGAGTTGTTCTGTAGCCACTCGTTTGTTATTTTAGCTGTGTGCTTAGGGTCATTGTCTTGTTGGAAGGTGAACCTTCGACCAAGTCTGAGGTCCAGAGCACTCTGGAAGAGGTTTACATCCCGAATATCTCTGTACTTGGCCGCATTCATGTTTCCTTCAATTGTAACCAGTTGTCCTGTCCCTGCAGCTGAAAATAACCCCCATAGCATGATGATGCCACCACGTTTCACTGTTGGGATTGTATTGGGCAGGTGATGAGCAGTGCCTGGTTTTCTCCACACATACCACTTAGAATTATCACCAAAAAGTTCTATCTTCGTCTCATCAGGCCAGAGAATCTTATTTCTCATAGCCTGGGAGTCCTTCATGTGATTTTTAGCAAACTCTATGCGGGCCTTCAAATGTCTGGCACTGAGAAAAGGCTTCCGACGGGCCACTCTGCCATAAAGGCCCGACTGGTGGAGAGCTGCAGTGATAGGTGACTTTGTGGAACTTTCTCCCATCTCCCTACCTTGAGTACTGCAGAAATTATTTTGTAACCTTGGCCAGATGAGTGTCTGAGGAAAGGGTCTGAATACTTATGACCATGTGATATTTCATTTTTTTTTTAAATAAATTTGCAAAATTTTCTACATTTCTGTTTTTTTTCAGTCATGATGGGGTGCAGAGTGTAGATTAATGAGAAAAATAATGAACTTTTTGAATTTACCAAACGGCTGCAATGAAACAAAGACTGAAAAATTTAGAGGGGTCTGAATACTTTCTGTACCCACTCTATAATGGGTAAAATTGCAAAGTACTTGTAAAAAACAGTAACTTTGCAAATTACCTATTAAAACTACTCTGTGTTTTCCAGTTCTCGTTGGTAAGGATACTGGCCATCTCTGCAGTCTATCAGTGGTGGCCAGTTTCCCAGGCAAGTAGTGCGAGCTTGCAAGCACTGCTCTGAAACTGAATTCAGCCAGCTTTGGTGCACCTGAGCCCCTCCGATGTGGCATAGTCAGAGATCAACATTTTCAAGGGTGCAGTTAGGGTCAGTGACTCAACCACACCACATGCACAAACTGGCAATCGTCAGGAGAGCAGGAAGCCAAGAAGCAGAGGAGAGATGTCCTCCTGAAGATAGAAGATGAGAGCTAAGAACCTGTACTTCCATCACATGACAAGTAAACATTAAAGGTTCCTATCTCAAGACGGCAAGCGAAGATCTTGAGATCTGTTCACAGAAAGTATATTGGAAACTTGTAAACATTTTTTTTTTTTATAACCACAGACACCCTGATGGCTATTGACATGGTGGCTTCATCGTCTAGTTTGTACATCTCTGATCTGTAGGCAGGTGGCCTTCGTAGTAAGAAATGGGGGCATTTATGGCTCTATAGATCTGTCACATCAACAGGGCACTGTAAGAATTTAGCCGGTAAGAAGCCAACCCCTATAACAACCCATGTCCGCCTATCTAGTAGTCAGAAAATATAAAACATTACATAACCATGTGACCAAGATATTTCCATCATAACTGATTTTATTAGTCTTCTGGCTCACACGCTCATTATACGTCAATCACCAGCTTCACCTCACTGATTTTCTTCTCTAACCCCTTACTGGACAGAGTTAGCTCTGCATGCTGTCGTTTCAGATTCTCCAGGGTCTGTCTGAGTTCTTCAGCGGCGTCCACCTTATCTTCAAAGTCCCTGAGAAGAACCTTGTTACCCAGAAGGCCGCACTTTTGCTTCAGTTTCAGGTTCTCCATCCTCAAATTATCTCTGGCCTGTTTAGTCTTTGTCAAAATGTCCCGTTTGTTGCCCACTAGGGCCTCCACCTCCATGAGTTTCTCTTTTTGTTCTTGATTCTCCGCTTGGACAAACTGGAGCTTCTCCTTGACGTGAGTGAGCACTTGCACCGTGTTGGTAATTTTCTTCCTGAGTTTCAACAGCTCTTCATTCCTTTCCTCGATCTTCTCGTTGTAGGTTTGGTTTTCAATTTTCAGTTGCTCGAAGTCGATGAGGTGCAGACCTTCTGCCAGCTCCTCCTTGGAGCGGAGGGTGGATTCATAGCGGTAGATGTGATTTTTCAGCTTGATGTTCTCTAGGCGGACTTGGATGACTTCCTTCTCCTTGCGCTCTTCCCTGGACTGTAATAAATCGACTTCTTGGATCAGGGATGAGGCGGCGTGTTTTCCAGCTCCTTGCTTACTCAGGCTACACAAAGAAATCTTCTTCTGTTCTTGGAAAGCCTGCCATTCCTTGTCTACCTTGCTCACAATGTCCTGGCACTGAGCTCTCAGCTCCTCCATCTGCTCCTGATGCAAAACAGCTTCTTCTTTGTACCTCCTCCTCATCTCCTCCAGGCTGGTTAGATACTTCAGGTAGCGTTGCTCCTGATCACTTGCGCGTTTCGATGTTGTCTCAAGACGGGTCTCCTCTCCTCTCTTCTTGCGGAAATACTCATAAAGCTTGTGCTGGAGCTGAGCATTGTGCTGTAGGATCTTATCACGTTCCTGGACCAGAGCGTGGTACTGCTGAATCAGTTCTTCTCGAATTTGCTCCTCATGGACCATCTCCCGCAGCTCGTGGTCCTGGTTCTGCTCTGCGTCCTCCTGATCTTCCTGTTCCTCGAGATGACGATGAGTATCTTCCTTGGGTTCCTGACCTGTCTCAGCGACATCGAGGAATTGTGACAGGTCATCATTGGTGCCCTCCGGTATTTCACCTTGCTGCTCTGATGGGCCATCTTCTTCCACTGCCTCAATGCTTTTTATGTGCTCGGTGCTAGCATCTCTGACACTTTCTGACTTGACAGAAGCTTCAGGAACGCTGGTGCCCTCCTGGCTAGTACCAAAGTCTCTGGTGCCCTCTAATCCCCTGCTTGACTCATTGGCACCCTCCAGGCAGGTATTCGGTGCTCTGGTGCCTTCTACAGTGGTACTTGTCTCTTTGATGCCCTCATGGTTAGTTTTCGGATCCCTGGCGCCCTCCTGGCTGGTACCTGGGTCTCTGGTGCCCTCCTGACCAATGCCTGGCTCTCTTGCGCCCTCCTGGCTGGTACCTGGCTCTCTTGCGCCCTCCTGGCTGGTGCTGGGCTCTCTGGCACCTTGCTGACTTGTGCCCGGCTCTCTGGCACTTTCCTGGCTGGTACCTGGGTCTCTGGCGCACTCCTGACCAATGCCTGGCTCACTGGCGCCCTCCTGGCTGGTACTGGGCTCTCTGGTGTCCGCCTGGCTGGTTCCTGGCTCTCCGGCAGGCTCTTGACTAGTGCCCGGCTGTACAATAGGCTCACGAACAACAACAGGTGTTCTGTCACCGCCGGTCACGTCTTCCATGTTGCCGAGCCGTCACCACCACCTTCACGGACTGGATGGCTGCAGCTTGTGTATTTACCTTTCTCTGGGTTTCCATGGAGACGCGTTGTAGTAGGAGGAGCCACGGTACGGCGCTCGCTATATTACCAGCCGTTGATAGGCTAAAGGGCAGTGACGTCATCAATTACTAATCCTGCGACCAACCGCCAGAGCCCTTTGAGAGCTCAGCCTAGGAGAGAGTAGAAGTTTCTTGGAGCATGCGCAAAGCAAAGCGAGCTGTGGTAGGCGGGTTCCTTAGTGGTTGAAGCTCAACAACAGCTCGGCGGCCAAGATGGCGGACCTGGGCAAGAAGTACTGCGTGTACTGCCTGGACGACGTGACAAGCCTGCGCATCCGCTGCACCGAGTGCCAGGACATCGAGCTGTGCACCGAGTGCTTCTCAGCGGGGGCAGAGATCGGAAATCACCGTCGGTGGCATGGATACCAGCTGGTGGACGGGGGGCGCTTCACTCTATGGGGGCCCGAGGCGGAGGGAGGCTGGACGAGCAGGGAAGAGCAGCTGCTGCTGGATGCTATCGAACAGTTCGGCTTTGGGAATTGGGTAAGTTGTGGGCTGCGGCCTGTAGGGGGCGGTGGTGTGTGAGAGCACTACAAGTCCCAGCACTCCCTGCTCCTCTCTTTTTTTATTGATACTTTCATACATTTGTATTTCATTTATTACATATATTATTTTAGACTTTTGTGTAAATTTTCACGATAAGTTGAAAATAAGTTTTTTGTTTTTTTTCTCTCCCTTTCTTCCAACAGCCATAACTATATATATTTTTTTCTTTTGCGGGACAGGTTGTAGTCTTGTGTGACGTCGTTCATTTTACAATAAAATGTACCGAAAAAATCCAAGTGGTAGGAAAACCCCCAAACTTCACTGTTTATTTTTGGGTTGTACTGGCTAAAAGAATGTTAATAGAATATATATATATTGGTCTGCATTGGCAGAAAATGACAAGACAAACCAAATTTTAACTTTTTTTTTTTTTTGTGGATGGAGCCGTGTGGGACTTTATGTCAGGGCGAGCTGTAGATCTTATTAGCTCCTCTTTAGGGTGAGGGTACCGTCACACTTGGCGACGCACCAGCGATCCCGACAATGATGCGACCTGGTAGGGATCCCTGCCCACCTGCTTGTTTTCCATCGATCTCCACCCTTCCCTGGCTCTATGAAGCCAGAGCTGTCAATCAGAGAGAGTGGGGATGAGGGGGGATAAGCAGGTGGGAGGGTGTACTTAAATTTCCAAATTTATTGAACGTCCAGGAGTTTTCCGGAGCGGGTCACTTCCACGTTACGCATCGTGGCCCATCGGCAGTTTCACACCAATATTCTCCATATATGGTGACACTCATCTACAGTTATGGAGTCATCCTTCATTACCACTACTGCCGCCTACAGCTCTTCGGTCCCTGGTGTTGCACATAGGGTCGCTGCAGTCCTGGTCTGAGCTGTGTCCCTGCTTGTCCTTTGTGCATCTGAAATACAAGGGATGGAAACATTACAAGTAGAAATAAACTTGCACATTGTCACGGCAGCTGCTGCACTGAGTAGTAGACGTCCTGTGCCTGCTGTCTGGGCTGATGATACATGTTAGGCTAGTTTTACATTAGCATTTACGGCCGCAGCGTCGGGCTGCGCACGGCTGCCGCTAAGCCCCGCCCCCTGCTGCACCTACGCCGGTAGCACCGCCTACGGACGCATGACGCTGCATGCGTCCTGCGTCCCCTGTCTTTAGCAGTGGGGACGCAGGCCGTGCGCAGTATGCGTTTGGCGGCGCATGTGTCCTTTTGACGCTGCGCCGACCAGCGCCAAATGTAACAGGTTGCAATTTGGTGCGCTCGGCGCAGCGTCAAAAGGACGCATGCGCCGCCAAACGCATACTGCGCACGGCCTGCGTCCCCACTGCTAAAGATGGGGGACGCATGCAGCGTCATGCGTCTGTAGGCAGAGCTACCGGCAGAGGCGGGGCTTAGCGGCGGCCGTGCGCAGCCCGACGCTGCCATAAAAACGCTAATGTGAAACTAGCCTAACATAGTCTATGATGGTACCGCACACCGGAGGCTTGTATTCTCAGAACTTCCAAATGGGAAGTTGAAAGGGTGAACTCTGGCAATGTACAGGTAAATACTTTAAGGGAATCCATCAGCGAGTTTTTACTATGTAATCTGAACACAGCCGGAGATAGAGGCTGAAGCACAGAATTCAGGGATGTGCCACTTGTCAAAGTGCGTGCTGTAGTTTACTAACTGAAGGAAGAGATTAACATTGGTGGACTAGTCCACCGACGCCCCTTCCTGTGATAGGCAGCTCACTATCTATGGACTTTGTACATAGAGAGTCTCATGTAGGCGGGGTTAGCTTTCTCGGCTCTGCTTCATTCTAAATCTAAAAGCTCTGATTGTGTTAGAACTGTGGCATCCAGTAATCAAAGTGATACATAATTGGATTCAGGATCTCTTTGCCTACATGACGCTGCTCAGTTGAGGTAGCAAAAACCTGCTGACAGATTCCCTTTAAGAACACTAAATTATGTCCATGTGCTTAGGGGTTTTCAGAAATGTTGTGTCCTAGGGGCAGTTTGTTGTAAAATAGTGTCTATCCCTATAAAACCAAACAAATCGGCAAGCCCTACATGTGTTGCTGCTGTCGAACAGCTGCCTGACATGCAGCCGCAAGAACTCGACCATATATTTTGAGCGCGCCATAGATGCTCGGTTAGCACCCGGGCAGGCTCAGATATCACCTTAAAAGAGCACGTTCACTTATCACTAGTTGGCACCAAAAATTGTATCTAAAAAAACACAAGTAATTTACATTGTGGTTTTATGGGCATAGGCTGCGTTTTTCCTTCATGCTGAATTCCCACATCAAAAACACAACTTAGGCTCTACTCAGCACGCTAAGCAGTGTGGGATTTTTTTTTTTTGGACACACATGCCAAAAAAGGCCCGGTAAGAATGTGCTTATCCAAGTGCAATTTTTGGAAGTGGGAGAACCATGAACGCTCAGCTGTGGAATGAAAATCTACTCAAAAACTTGGTCTTTTTATGCCGCAAAATAGTTGTGAATGAGCGTTCTTGGTAATGTTCCTTTCTTGATAATCTCCCAGTGTAAACAGGCGATTTATTCCCCACAGGAAGGAGCAAAACACTGGTTGGTTGGGTGAAGTGATCTTTTGTGCTGCATAAAAGCACATTATTCTTGGCAGCGCACAGTGCTGTGTAAAGGGGCGAGAACAGTGGCAGCCCATGCACACAGTGCTGTGTAAAGGGGCGAGAACAGTGGCAGCCCATGCACACAGTGCTGTGTAAAGGGGCGAGAACAGTGGCAACCCATGCGCCACAGTGCTGTGTAAAGGGGCAAGAACACTTGCAGCCCATCACATTGGTTTATTAAAGATTGTTCATGGTGCGTGTTCTAGAGCGGCTGACTTGTGTAAACATGCTATTAAGTGACTTCCGATCAGTAAATAGTTACTGATCAGTGGTCATCTAATCTGGTGTGTAAACAGACCCTTAGTGCCAAGTTACTGCAGCACTCAGAAGCCAACTTTTATCTTGGGAACTGAAGACCTGTTCTCACTAGTGATGAGCGAGTGAGCTCGGATAAGGCGTTATCTGAGCACGCTCAAGTCCTAATCAAATATTTTCGTCGTGCTTGAAAAAAAATGCTCGAGTCACTGCGCTGATCGACAGCCGCAACACATGCAGGGATTGCTCCACTGTCTTGATCCTGATAATGATTGTAGCTTGCGTGTGTCTATGTGCATTCTCCATCTTGTAGGTAGCCCTTTGATCTTGGCTACTACAACCATGCTTTGGACTTGCTCCATCATGCAGGTTGTGTTCTGACTCATGATCTGTGGACGTTGGTTGTGTTGTTGGCTGTGCACCATGTATATTATACCACTTGGCTAATGTGACTCTTATTTTGTGCTTTCTATCAGGAGGATATGGCTGCTCATGTGGGTGCGAACCGGACTCCCCAGGAAGTGATGGAGCACTACGTCAGTATGTACATCCATGGAAACCTCGGCAAGGCATGCATACCGGACAACATTCCCAACAGAGTAACGGACCACACCTGTCCTACAGGTGGTCCCCTGTCGCCCAGCCTGACCACTCCATTACCTCCCTTAGACATCACTGTGCAGGAGCAGCAGCAGCTGGGGTACATGCCGCTACGTGACGACTACGAGATCGAATATGATCAGGATGCTGAAACGCTAATCAGCGGCCTGTCTGTCAATTACGACGATGACGACGTTGAAGTAGAACTTAAAGAATCATGTGTGGATATGTATGTCCGGAAACTGAAAGAACGGCAAAGGAGGAAAAACATCGCCCGGGACTATAACTTGGTACCAGCATTTTTGGGAAAAGACAAAAAGGATAAAGAGAAGCCTGCCAAAAGGAAAGTCTCGAAGGAAGAGAAGGAATTGCGGTTAAAAATAAGGTCGCTTTATCAGTTTATGTCCTGTAAGGAAATCGAGGACTTCTTCGAGAATATGCACAAAGAGCGAATGCTGAGGGCGAAACTTCGAGAACTACAGAGGTACCGGCGAAACGGCATCACCAAGATGGACGAGTCGGCAGAGTACGAAGCGGCCCGCCACAAGCGGGAAAAGCGGAAAGAGAATAAAAACACTGCAGGCAACAAAAGAGGAAGGGAAGACGGCAAAGAGGGAGAATTTTCCGCCATCGAAAACCTTCAAGGTTTCGAGATGTTATCAGACAGGGAGAAAGTTCTGTGCAGTTCTTTGAACCTGAGCCCTACCCGTTACCTGACTGTCAAAACCATCATCATTAAGGACCACCTTCAGAAAAGGCAGGGGATCCCATCAAAGAGCCGCCTTCCCAGCTACTTAGACAAAGTCCTAAAAAAAAGGATTTTAAACTTTTTGACCGAGAGCGGCTGGATATCTCGAGACGCTTCGTGAAGGGTTTTTTTCACATTTTTTTTTATATATAAACAGTAACTATAATATATAAAAGCCTTGTACAGACGGAGACATTACTTGTATATACTGTATTTTTTAAATACACTTTGTTTTATTTGTACAGCGATTTATTTTTCACATGCGTTAGAATGAAAGCCACGGTTCTCTTTCCAATACTGAAGAGGTGCTACCTAATCTCTAAAACGGCTAAAGTTTACCTTTTAATGGGGCATTTATGGAATAAGAATTTCATGAGCAACGTGCCAAGAACTAGTTTCTAGTTGGGTGTCGTCTTTATTTATTGCAAAAACTTTGGCTGTGAAGGATCGGGGAATGGTAACATATCGAGGGGTCTATTTGTGGCAGTGGTGGCCCTCGACCTGCCATACAGGAGGGGATAGGTTGGGTGGTCCTCGCGGTGATGCTGCCATTGGATGGTACTTGATGTCCACACTGTGAGACCGCTAGTGAGCGCACGTAGGCCGAGTATACAACTTTTACATCCGGACGCGATTCATTGGCCACGGATGGGTATTTTGCACTGCTCTGCTTAATGATCTGCACTGTGACTGTTGGAGACCAACGAAACCTTAAAAATGTTTGGTTTTTTTTTTTTTTTTTGGTTTTTTATAATTCTATAAAGTTTTTGCAAAGATCGTTGTCAGGTTGGTTGTAGTTTACCATACAAGTTGTTGTTGTTGTTGTTGTGTTTCTTTTTTTATCAGTGTTTTAGCAAGAGAATACGCTGCCACATGGGTGTTTGGGGGAGTCTGTCGGTAGTTTCACCCCCTGCGATCCTGCAGACTGAAAGGTGTAGAGGAGTTGAAATATACGTTACCGTAGGGTTCTAGCAGCAGCATTAATGAGAAATTGGGGGTTTTATTCCATGCTGTCTTCCCCATAAGTGCTCTGAAGGCCGAAGTGCTCTCGCAGCTTTCTGCATTTAGCCCCTGAAACCTTTTTGAGAGATTTTGTGCCACGGAATGAAGCTTCGTTATCTCATTAATGCCGCTGCTAAAACTTCTCCTGTCTACTGCCATTTTTTTTTTTTTGTAGGATCAAAGCTGCTGACAGCCTCCCTTTGGACATTGATCTTAGCATCGTATATAACTCAGATTTTTGGAAATCGGAAGTGCCAAGGGCCGTCCTTCACTCATAGCTCTACGTGTTGTGGCTGAAAGCCTATGGTTATAACGTGAGTTATTGGTGCCATTAGGGGACCTACGTCTGCCCCATCAGATAGGACCAGAGTTATTGATCTGTGCCATGATCTGTCAGTGTTGTGGATAGATTTTTCACAATCTGCTCCTTGGACTGCTTGAATGCTGAAATTACCACCATTGCAGGAGAATTCAATGAAATCTTTTGCATATGGACGCTTTCAGGGGTGTATTTATTTATTTTATTTTTTTTCTTTGCTAAAAAATAATTTTTATAATTGAGTTTCATTAAATTTTTTTGCTCTGTTTGACTTGTACTGGCCCTTTGC
Source organism: Dendrobates tinctorius (assembly GCF_039654945.1). Classification (NCBI taxonomy): domain Eukaryota; kingdom Metazoa; phylum Chordata; class Amphibia; order Anura; family Dendrobatidae; genus Dendrobates; species Dendrobates tinctorius. The sequence goes on from NW_027361707.1 coordinate 19,530,266, forward strand.
TTCCTTGCCCATCTTAGCTGCAGAATGAGTAAACTGAGAATCTGTCAGTACAGTTTGCTGCTCTATTATTATTTTTTTTTTTTTTTTTTTGTTCTTAGCTTCTCAGCTGATTTTTGACCACATTCATGTCCAGCTCGGCTTTGTTGTGGTCCTACAGCAGTTGAGAAAGAGACCGATAGGTTTACAAACTGTCCCCTGCCATATTGAGCTCACTGACAGATTCCCAGTTACATCAGAACAGAGGCAGTAAAAGCTTAACGGTGCAAAACTTTTAAGGATGCCCAATTACAAAACTTTAGTCCCAAAATACATTTACTAAAACTAAAAAAAACTTGATGGTATCCATATTCTTTTACATTCCCCACCCCCCCATCCATTTATCTTGAAAATGGGCTGAAGCAGAAGAGGCAGCGCTTGAGGCTCATCTTTATTTCAATGGGGAGAGGCGAGTAAGCGACTGAGGGATGTTAGCCGCCAAGGGATATGGGTATGTTGAAAACCCAAGAGTGATCCTTCTGTCCAGAAGCGTAGTGAGGCCTCCATACATACTAAGTCTGGCTTTTCCTCTCTTCTGTGTGGCTAGCTTTATGCTGGCCACACACTGACATTTATGGCCCAGTCTTGTGACTCGTACCATCATTGGTTGGGTTTGGGGCCATATAGACGGGTTACACATTGGGAAAATCCAGTATTTGCAAGTTTTCCCACCTACAAAGAATGGAGAGATCTGTAATTTTTGTCGTAGGTACAGTTCAACTGTGAGACAGAATCTAAAAAAAAAATCGCATTGTATGATTTTTTTTTTTTTTTTAAATAGATTGCATTTTATTGCTTGAAATAAGTATTATTTCGGTCTCATCTGACCACATGCCTCCTCTGTATCATCCAGATGGTTATTAGTGGATTTCAAACGGGCCTGGACCTGTGCTGGCGAGAGCAGGGGGACCTTGGGTGTCCTGCAGGATATTAATCCATGATGGTGTAATGTCTGAGACTGTGGTCCCAGCTCTCTTCAGGTCATTGACCAGGTCCTCCCATGCAGTTCTGGGCTGATTCCTGAATCATCCTTACCCTATGAGGCAAGATCTTGCATGGAGCACCAGACTGAGCCATCTTGTGTTTCTTCCATTTTCTAATGTGCCAACAGTTGTTGCCTTCTCACCAAGCTGCTTGCCTATTGTCATGTAGCCCGTCCCAGCCTCGTGCAGGTCTACAATTTTGTCCCTGGTGTCCTTAGACAGCTGTTTGGTCTTGGCCATGGTGGAGAGGTTGGAGTGTGAGAGTGTGGACAGGTGTCTTTTATGCAGGTAATGAGTTCAAACAGGAGCAATTAATACAGGTAATGAGTGCAGAGTAGGAGGCTTCTTAAAGGGAATCTGTCACCCCTTTTTTGAGATATCATATAATGATATCATTCAATTGTGTGTCACATAAGGATTCTCTTAGTACTTTTGCTTCCCCCTGACCCCGCACCTTTCATGCATAAATACCTTTTTTATATCGGTTCAGATGTATGTAAACTGCCGCTGTCCGGTCCGCTGGGCGGGGCTTATTCACCTGCTCCCCCCCCCCCCCCCTCCCTCCCTGTCTTTCTCTACACAAGAAGAAATGCGTAGAGAAAGACAGGGGGGGGGAGCAGGTGAATAAGCCCCGCCCAGCGGACCGGACAGCGGCAGTTTACATACATCTGAACCGATATAAAAAAGGTATTTATGCATGAAAGGTGCGGGGTCAGGGGGAAGCAAAAGTACTAAGAGAATCATTATGTGACACACAATTGAATGATATCATTATATGATATCTCAAAAAAGGGGTGACAGATTCCATTAAAGAATAACTAACAGGTCTGTGAGAGCCAGAATTCTTGCTGGTTGGTCGGTGATCATATACTTATTTCATGTAATAAAATGCTTTTTAATTATATAAAAGTCATACAATGTGATTATCTGGATTTTATTTTTAGATTGTCTCACAGTTGAAGAGTACCTACAATAAAAAAGACAGACTTCTCCATTCTTTGTAGGCGGGAAAACTTGTATAATTGGCAGTGTATCAAATACCGTATTTTTCGGATTATAAGACGCTTATAAGAAGCTCCACCATTTTATTAAAAAAAAATTCCTATTTCTCTCCTTAAAATTTTGGGTGCGTCTTATAATCTGCAAAATACGGCGCTTATTTTCCCCACTGTGTGTGGTTTCCTGGTTGATCGTGACGTGTCATTGGGACCTTTTGATTAACAATTGGTAAATTCAGGGCATCACCAATCACGACCTTAAAATAAAGTGCGCTCCTTACTGGAGAGATGTTAGAAATGGTCACTATGATCCTGTTATATATCACTTCTTTTTTTTTTTCCTTGCCTTCCCCTCTAAAAAAACAAAATATGTAAAGACTATGTGTACACCGTGTGCGTATCCTACTTATTTTGGTTAATTTGTATTTACCATATATGTTTTATATGTACAGAATTTGTTTTTATTTTTACACTTGTTTTTTTTATCTTTTTAACAAGAGGCATATATTATTTTGGCAACAAAATGTCGAGCCGGTGAAGTTAAAGGGAGACTCGTACTATGCATTGATCCATTCAATTCCTATCTTTTTGATTATCTTTTGCCCACTATAGACAATTGATTAAATATTCTAAATGATGGAAGTTATTGGAAAATCAATTGTTGAATTTCTTTCTTTTCTTTTCTTTTCTTTTTTTTTTTTTTTTTCTTCTTACCAGAAGTTAGTTTTTTGCAACCTGATGATGGCTTTGATAGATCGGTGTCTGGTTAGCTATGAAAGTGGGATGTGTGTCATTTGTTGCTTTGTAATACCGAGATCTGGAAAGGGTTACCCAGTGTATCTGTGCCTGGTGTTGTGCCCTGGTTGATGAAGGACCAGTTTTCCAGTTGGAAGGAAAATAGGGTATAGATGACTTTCTATTAGATTTGAGAAAAAAATGATTCCCAAGACCCTGGTGCAACGGCCATGTCCGTAGTCAGTGCTGCCAAACCCGAGCCCTGCTGCCTCCTCCTTCCTGACAACTTCCCTGGCACCACTTTTGACTAGTAGGCCTGGAATGTTGCGCCTTAAGACTGACATCGGGTCAGACTTACTAATCAGAAGAGATACCAGCAAGCGTGAGAAGGCTCAGGTCTGGTGGCCGTTGGAGTGGGATCCTGTTAACTCAGTTTTACGTTCTATTCAAAAGTTTATCCGATTTACACCTATGGTGGAAAAAAAAAAAAAAAGTTTTGCGACCCCCCCCCCCCCCCCCCTGTAATATGGCCCAGTGGCATGCTCTTAAGTTTGTAAAAGGTTCCTTGATCTCTATGGAGTGTTGGCCTGGTTTGTGTTGAATCCCTTTTGATTCAGGTGGAATGACGATGATGATGGTCTCGTGGGTCAACAGAATAACACTTGTTGCTTCTTTAGATTGTGTTACTTGCTGAAATAAAACGCTCAGGATTTTCTGCTTCGACTGGGCTTTTCCTAAGTCACTATTTTATCCATTATTTTGGAAGAGATGGGAGAAGGTTGGTGATTATTCCATCTTGTGTCTTTTTCGTTTTTCTCCGGTGGGTTGCGTTTTTGAGCTTCAGTGGTATTTGTTGAAAATCTCCATTGATCTTTGAAAGTTGATTATGTTCATTCTTTCCTCTCAGACCTCCATAGAAGGCCTTTTACCCTGCCAACTGAAGAGCAAAACCCCTGAAACTGCAATCTTCGCATGAGTGTTTTTTTTTTTTTGTTTTTTTTTCTTTTTGCCGAAGACTTTGGTTTATCTTAATATACCTCATGCATCAGCACTCGTTAAAGACATTGCATTATCAGAAAACTATCTACTGATTCATTCTATTCTTGAAACTAAATCTTGCAATTTTTACACTTTTTAGAGCCATACTGTCTTTTTTTTTTTTTCAGGAAATTCACATATACATTATCAGCAATAGACTGTCTCTGTTTCTACATTGGAACATCTAATGAGCGTGTGCAATGGGCATGATGCTGGGGGAGCCGTGACATCACCTGTTGTGGTTGGTAGATCCTGGGTTATAACAGTTGTGTAACGAGATATTTTCTTGTCATTGCAATCCTGCCTCTGATGATCATGAGACTTCTGAAAAGTCATCCTGAAGGGACAAGAAATATAAACAAGTTCCATTGGCCAGGGTGAAAAGATTTTTGTTTAATAAATGCGTGCAAGAAGCTAATGGAGATATTTGTGCGGTGTGATGGGATGTCATTGACTGATCGCTCTGTGAAGATCTTTTCCATTCAGTGTGCTTGTGAGGGTTATTTTCCCTTTGTTGGTCCTGGTCTTCTGCTTTTCTCGATGTAATAGTGTTTAGTGCTTAGTTTAGGATACAAGTAGTTCTGTTGTGTTTTGTGAACGTTCTGCTTTCAATACTTTACACCAGAGATCATCCAAAAGAAGATGAAATGCACAATCCATTTATATCCATGCAATTCCACCATAAGGGACTTGATGAGTAGGAACATGTCTGATTTTTTTTTTTTTTTTTTTTTTTAAAGTTTCAGGGGTGGAATAACACTTTAATATTTGGTTTACTAAATTCCTGTTAATTTGAGGAACCATTTACCCTGTTGCTTGTCCTCTTTAAAGCCAGCATTGGGCTCTAGTCCTCTTCGTCCATGTGGCCTTCCATCACCAGATGCTTTCTGATTTTTTTCTATTTCTCCACGTGAGCTGGTCCATGTTCTTGTCTTTCACTTGGTTGGTCTTTTGGGTTATGGATGAGTTTTCCCTCAATGTACGATTTTCTAAAAAGGGCACACGAGAAGCTATTTCGGTTTGATGTTCTTTTGAACTCTTTTGGGATCATTTCAGTATGGGGGTTTTGGGACCTCCTATATTCTAACTTCAGTAAGGACAGGTATAATCCCAAATTTTTAGATTTGCACCTAATGTGTGATCACACCACAAAGTCATCGGTGTATTTGTCCGAGTTACTTTTGCTCAAAGATGGAAGTACAAATTATGTTGACCTACATAGGGCAAGGCTTGCCCAAATGTTTTCTACTTGGGCCTTAATGAACAAATGAAAACCCCACTAAATACACCCTTACAGTGCTGATTTCCCCCCCCCCCCAGGTGTGCCAAATTACAGTGCAACAGAAGCACCAAACAAAAAACCACAGTATGACACCAGAGGGCAGATTACTACATGATGCTGGAGGTGGTAAGGAGAGTGTCAGGATACCTCCGTCTTGGGCTGGGTTCACACTGAGCCATATTTCTTGGTACATATACGGACCACAATGCTCAGAACTGACCCATAATTGCAGCCTTATAGACACATCAGCGTCTGTTAGTTCAGGTCAGAAGACTTGCTGATACGGACCATGAGATATACCACGCTTTCTATGTAACCGTGACCCCACCAAAAACAAATCCCGTCCGCTTATCGGATCTTCCTCATCATACCTCGATTTCTTTGTGTGGTTCTGTTTCGTATCACTTTTGCACATTAATGTTTACACAATAGTTTCGGATATCGCCATGTCCATGGAGCGCAGCGTTCTGGTGATGTTCGGTAAAGCCTCGTCCTCCGGACGCATCGGCCTCATTTGTTGTTTGGCAGCTGCTGTGAATCCGGTCTCTGTACACAAGACGTTATTTCCATTTTGTATGACATTAAATGTTTCTGTGAAACTGACTTGTGTCCGTGTTGTTGAACTTCTCTCATGGGATAAGAATATCTGTGGATTTTGGAAATTCTAAAGTACGGTATTTACAGTCCTCTTTATATCTTTGGCTATGTTCACACTCCTTTTTTTGTCCCCTACCCTGGAAGCAGCCTTATGATTGGACGGTGTCGTCTTTACAACTGATTTCATGAGGATAGGCAAATTGTTGATCGGCGGAGGTCTGATCATTCCGACCAGCATCGTTCCACAGACCCTTTAATTCCTGCAAGAATGGGGCAGCAATGCGCATACTCGCCCAATACTCCATTGAAGGGGATGTTGAGCGCTGCGCTTTCCTCCCCAGCAGCCACATAACGAATGTATGAAGCTGCAGTCGGGCGTCGGACCTGCTGAGCCATCTTGTAGGGGTTAAAGAGGATCTTCCACCATATTATTATTTTGTTTTTTACATGCTAGCCTGCCCGCATTGTGATAAAAATGTTAAAGATCTGAACAAAACTTAGTTTTTAATTTTGATTTCTCATCTCTGTTACAGAGAGATTGCATATAAACTTTACAAGCTAATTTCCATTATAGCCAAGAGGGCGTTAGCAGAGATTCTTCTCTGGGGGGAGGTTTTTTTTTTTCCCCCCCTGTTTAATGGTGTCCAATCATAAGCAAGAGGTGTCATGCAGGAGAAAAACATGCACCCCCAGAAAAAGGTGATCTAGTAACACACAATGACAAGCATCTCTGCTTTCCTTCCCAGGTCCCAGTACTAGGGGGAGAGTAGAGCTATGTATCTATCACAGGTATCGGGGAATACTGCTGTAACAGCTGGCCCAGAACTAGTGATGGAGAGATATTTATCTGACACACTGCTCTCATCTTACAGCACTGACAGTATGGGAAAGGAGTGCAGAGCTCTGCATTATCTGTGACTACTAGAGGCAGTAGGACTGCATATCTGTGTTTCTGAGATGGATACCGATGGCTTTATGTAATGACACACAGCTCTGCTCTCCTCGCCCCACCCCAATTCTGTCAGTGCTGTGAGATGAGAGCTGCAGAGTGTTCTATACATCATTCTGCATATAATCTAAGTACCAGGGCATTAGTCTCCAATGTCTGGAATAGATGCAGAGTGGAATATGTAATGTTATTGCAGCACAGCTGTCTTATCCCTGCACTTGGAATAACAGTAGATGGCGGGAGTGAGATCTCCGTGTGACCTGGACAGACACATCAGTCTTGCCATAGCACCCAGATAAAGCCGGCTCTGACATTCTTTTGGGCCACTTTCTTTTCACGTCTGCTTATGATTGATCACCATCATACAGGAAAAAAAAGTAACTGCCACCATAGAAAAATCTCTTTAACACCCTCCTTTGTTATAATGGAAGTTAGTATATCAACTTTACAAGCTGATATCTATGCAACAACAATGAGAATAAAAAAAAAAATAAAACCTTACATTTTATTCAGATCTTATGCGGTCATGGAGAATGCCATCAACTTTGCTGTAACTTTAAGATGCTGCGTTTTTTTGATGCAGCAAAAATACACGGCATCAAAGAGCGAAGCAAAAGTTCATCGTGGGAACGTAGCCTAAAAGCCTTATAAAAGTATCACAATTGACTGTCATTTATACAGTTTAACGTGTTTTGTGTGAAATTATGTTGGTTTGAAATTTTTTTTTTTTTTTATAAAAGCTTGTCCTTTTTTGTTTGGTATTAAAATTTTTTAGTGTTAATGAATCACAGAAACTTTGTTTCCAGAGACCTGGCAATTTGAGAATGTGTAAGGCAAGGGACAGGGAAGTGGAAGTACTGATGATGGTGCATGCAGACAGTGAGCACTTGGGGGGCAGATATGACTGTGCATGTTGCAAGAGCTCAAGCAACATGCCCATCCACAACACATAGCTTCCTGTGCCACTTTGCAGGGAGGCACGGAACACTACTCCTGAAGACATACCAGTTTTGAACAGGTGCTTGGACAGCAGATAATGCTTCACATCATCACCCAGTCTTCTATACAGTTCAGTCTCACTAGCCAAAAATCTGGATCACTTAATCCTCACCCTGATCCTCCCAGGACCAATGATCCCACACTAGGACACTAAAATCAGCTATTTATATCATTTCTTGATAGTGGCCTCTCATCCACTATGCTCCAAGAGGGACAGGAGGATATGCTGTCGTGATGCACAAAACTGAGCAGCCACGGTCACAAGAAGACCCTAAATTTTATCTAAAGGAGGTAGATGATGATGAGACACAGTTGCCAATAAGTTATGGCCCCAGTCAGGATTACCAGGCTACGGCAGTGGATGACTAAGTCACTGATTCACCCTGGGAAGCTGGCATGTAATCATGTGGTAGGGGCAGAGACATTGATTCCAGCGATGTGTCACTTACTCAGCTGCTTGCTGTAGTCTTTACAAAATCACTGTTTTAAGCAGCAGGGGATAATTATTAATGGACTAGTAAACCTGCAGCCATGTAGTCCGGTCACGCCCCCCCACCACTGATTGGCAGAAAGCTGCCAATCAGTGGTTTGGGTGGGGTTATTGAGAGCCTCAGCGTTTAGATCGCTTCTAGATCTGCAGCAGATAAACGTTTTTTAATCAGAACTGCAGCACCCAATAAGCGACACATTGCTGGAATCGGGGTCTCTGCCCCTATATCACGCTGCTTACACTGGCTCGAACTGTCAAACTTCAGGCGCACACCGCCCCCCCCCCCCCCCCCCCCCCCAGGGCTACCAGAAGACAGAAACAATAGGACAACCCTTTAATGAAACCCAATTGCAAAAATAATTTATTTAAACCCAAAATACATTAAAGAATTATTCCCCAAATCATGTGGTCTCACTTTTCTGTACACACAGAATTAAGTGCGTACGCCAATATAACCCATTTTTTTAAAAAAAAAAACCTGCACAGATATGTAACTGTTACCCGCTAATTTTCAATAGTTTACTATGTTATAGAATTGCAATATATCTGATGCTATACTGCGGCTCCGTATGGCAACTTTTAAACAAAAATATGGTCAGTAAATGAGTCCTAATAATGACCCTCCAAGGCTCTCTTTACCCTCCATTGCCACTGGCTCCGACCTCTAGTGCTGTAGGTTGAGCATGCTCCGATGCACCTAATGATGCACCTGCCGCTCTATATAACACCACAATAGCTGTAGCTTTGGAATCCGCTGCCCCACTTACACATACCAAAACTCGCAAAATCAACAGACAGCCCTGGCACACCAGCCTGACCAAAGAGCTGAGGCGAGCTTCCAGGGCTGCTGAGCGCAAATGGAAAAGATCCCACTCCAACGAGCATTTCATCGCATTCAAACAGTCCCTCACTACTTTCAAAACCACACTCGCCACAGCTAAACAAACCTACTTCTCATCTCTCATATCCTCCCTGTCTCACAACCCTAAACAGTTATTCAACACCTTCAATTCTCTCCTCCGCCCCCCAGCACCTCCTCCCTCCCCACTCATCTCAGCTGAAGACTTTGCCTCATTTTTCAAGCAGAAAATTGATAACATCAGGGACAGTTTTGGTCAACAACCCCCAGAGCCCTTCCTCCCGACTTCCCAGCCCTCCACCTTCAAAACCAACTTCTCCACCATTACAGAAGATCGACTCTCCACTCTACTCTCAAGATCACATCTCACCACCTGTGCACTCGACCCGATCCCATCCCACTTCATCCCAAACCTCACCACAGTCTTCATCCCAACCCTAACCCATCTCTTCAACCTATCACTAACAACTGGTGTTTTCCCCTCAAGCTTTAAACATGCCTCCATCACACCTATCCTCAAAAAGCCCTCTCTTGACCCATCCTCTGTATCTAGCTATCGCCCTATATCACTTCTCCCATACGCCTCCAAGCTACTGGAACAACACGTCTACCTTGAACTGTCCTCCCATCTCTCTTCTTGCTCCCTCTTCGACCGCTTACAATCTGGCTTCCGGTCACACCACTCCACTGAAACTGCCCTTACTAAGGTCACCAATGACCTCTTAACTGCCAAGAGCAAGCGACACTACTCTGTCCTCCTCCTCCTGGACCTGTCGGCTGCCTTTGACACAGTGGACCATTCCCTATTATTACAGACCCTCTCATCCCTCGGCATCACAGACTTGGCCCTCTCCTGGATCTCATCATACCTAACAGACCGGACATTCAGCGTCTCCCACTCACACACCACCTCCTCACCTCGCCCCCTATCTGTCGGAGTCCCACAAGGTTCAGTCCTAGGGCCCCTGCTGTTCTCTATTTACACCTTTGGCCTGGGACAGCTCATAGAATCTCATGGCTTTCAGTATCATCTTTATGCTGATGACACACAGATCTACATCTCTGGACCAGATATCACCTCCCTACTAACCAGAATCCCTCAATGTCTGTCCACTATTTCATCCTTCTTCTCCACTAGATATCTGAAACTCAACATGGACAAAACAGAATTCATCATCTTTCCCCCATCTCACGTGACCCCCCCTACGAACCTATCAATTACAGTAAATGACTGCCCACTCTCCCCAGTCCCACAAGCTCGCTGCCTCGGAGTAATCCTTGATGCTGATCTCTCCTTCAAACCACATATCCAAACCCTTTCCACTTCCTGCCGACTTCAACTCAAAAATATTTCACGCATCCGTTCATTCCTCACCCAAGAATCTGCAAAAACCCTAGTCCATGCCCTCATCATCTCTCGCCTTGACTACTGCAACCTCATGCTCTGCGGCCTCCCCTCAAACACTCTCGCACCCCTCCAATCTATTCTAAACTCTGCTGCCCGACTAATCCACCTGTCCCCCCGCTATTCCCCAGCTTCTCCCCTCTGTCAATCCCTTCACTGGCTCCCAATTGCCCAGAGACTCCATTACAAAACCCTAACCATGACATACAAAGCCATCCACAACTTGTCTCCTCCATACATCTGTGACCTCGTCTCCCGGTACTTTCCTGCACGCAACCTCCGATCCTCACAAGATCTCCTTCTCTACTCCCCTCTTATCTCCTCTTCCCACAATCGCATACAAGATTTCTCTCGCGCATCACCCCTACTCTGGAACTCTCTACCACAACATATCAGACTCTCACCTACCATCGAAACCTTCAAAAAGAGCCTGAAGACCCACCTCTTCCGACAAGCCTATAACCTGCAGTAACCACCGATCGACCAAACCGCTGCACGACCAGCTCTACCCTCGCCTACTGTATTATCACCCATCCCTTGAAGATTGTGAGCCCTCGCGGGCAGGGTCCTCTCTCCTCCTGTACCAGTTATGACTTGTATTGTTTAAGATTATTGTACTTGTTTTTATGTATACCCCCCTCACATGTAAAGCGCCATGGAATAAATGGCGCTATAACAATAAATAATAATAATAATAATAATAATAATGACCCTGTGTGATGAAACAGACCCAAGACCATTCATCGGCATTGCTCCAACAGCTGCACGGCAGTGAAGCTCTGCCATGAAAGGAGGAGAGTGAGATCGTGCTCTGAAAGACCCCACTATTAAGCGGAGCAAATTGTAAATTGACCAATATTCATTACTAATATTTAATTGCAGTCACTACATTCAAAACAAAAGAGTATAGCCGGGACTTTACAAAAACAAACCTGTATCTAAGCACTAACGTGCAGGATACTGCAGCTTACCTACCTGTTCCGCACGTGCCCGGTCTTCCCCAGCATAGAACAGTCACATGCTGCTCCTGCCAGGGATTCAGCTGCCACTTCTGATGCCGCGGAACTTCTGAGGTCATTCTGATGGACAGCCGCTTCCCCCCAGTTAGTCAGGGGATCCATCTGTCAATCAGAAGTCCCACCCCATCGACGGAGCAGAAAAAAAAGTCTCCGCTCTGCGTGACGTCAGTGAAGCCTTCTTAATCCACAGCAGGAGCATCTGTGACCGCTCAGTGCCGAGAAACAACGGCGCTGGGCACAACAGGCAGGTAAATTGCAATTACCTGCCTCTTAGTGCTTACAGGTGCTTCTCACAAAATTAGAATATCATCAAAAAGTTAATTTATTTCAGTTCTTCAATATAAAATGTGAAACTCATATAGAGTCATTACAGAGCGATCTATTTCACGTGTTTATTTCTGTTAATGTTGATGATTATGGCTTACAGCCAATGAAAACCCAAAAGTCATTATCTCAGTAAATTGGAATAATTAACAAAAAAAAACCTGCTAAGGCTTCCAAAGCATTTAAAAATGTCCCTTAGTTTCAGTAGCTCCACAATCATGGGGAAGACTGCTGAATTGACAGATGGCCATAGAGCAGTCACTGACACACTCCACAAGGAGGGGAAGCCACAAAAGGTCATTGCTAAAGAAGCTGGCTGTTCACAGAGTGCTGTATCCAAACATATTAATGCAAAGTTGAGTGGAAGGAAAAAGTTTGGTAGAAAAAGGTGCACAAGCAACCGGGATAACAGCAGAATTGAGAGGATTGTTAAGAAAAGGCCATTCAAAAATTTGGGGGAGATTCACAATGAGTAGGCTGCTGCTGGAGTCATTGCTTCAAGAGTCACCACACACAGACATATCCAAGACATGGTCTACAAGTGCCGCATTTCTTGTGTCAAGCCACTCATGACCAATAGCCAACACCAGAAGCGTCTTACCTGGGCCAAGGAGAAAAAGAACTGGACTGTTGCTCAGTGGTCCAAGGTGTTGATTTCAGATGGAAGTAAATTTTGCTTTTCATTTGGAAATCAAGGTCCCAGAGTCTGGAGGAAGAGTGGAGAGGCCACAATCCAAGCTGCTTGAGGTCTAGTGTGAAGTTTCCACAATCAGTGATGGTTTGTGGAGCCATGTCATCTGCTGGTGTAGGTCCACTGTGTTTTATCAAGACCAAAGTCAGCAAAGCCGTTTACCAGGAAAATTTAGAGCACTTCATGCTCCCTTCTGCCGACAAGCTTTTTGGAGAAGAACATTTCATTCTCTAACAGGTCTTGGCCCCTGTCCACACTGCCAAAAGTACCAATACCTGGTTTACAAACAAAAGTATCACTGTGCTTGATTGGCAGCTAACTCGCCTGACCTTAACCCCTGGGGTATTGTCAAGAGGAAGACGAGAGACACCAGACCCAACAATGCAGACAAGCTGAAGGCTGCTATCAAAGCAACCTGGGCTTCCATAACACCTCAGCAGTGCCACAGGCTGATCGCCTCCATGCCATGCCGCATTGATGCAGTAATTGATGCCAAAGGAGCCCCGACCAAGTATTGAGTGCATTTACTGAACTTACATTTCAGTAGGCCAACAGTTCAGATTTTAAATTCATTTTTCAAGCTGGTGTTATAAAGTATTCTAATTTACTGAGATAATGACTTTTGGGTTTTCATTGGCTGTAAGACATAATCCTCAACATTAACAGAAATAAACACGTGAAACAGATCACTCTGTGTGTAATGGCTCTATAGAATATATGAGTTTCACTTTTTGTATTGAAAAAATAAAATACATTTTGTGAGAAGCACCTGTAGATACTTTTTTTTATTTTTTCTAAAGTCCAGGATATACCCTTTAATGGTCACCTCATACATAAAAATGCAATAAGGGGTGATCAAAACATTATACCGACCCTAAAATGGTGTCAGTAAATTGTATCAGGATACAAAAAAATAAGCCGTCATACAGTCCCATATCCTGAAAATTGACAATGTTATGGGTCTTAAAAAAAAAAAAAAAAAAAAAAAAAAAAAAAAAGGCACCAAAAGGAAAAAAAAAAAAAATTATTAATTTTTGGATTTTATTTCACCACTTAAATAAAAACGAAAAACTATATATATTTGATATATGCATACTCGTACTGACCTGGAACATCCTATTCCCAGGTCAGTTTTACCATATAGTGAACATGGTAAATAAAAAAACAATACTTCGAAGACATGGGCGGCAGGTGGCGCTGTTGTACACGGACAGCCGCACGCAGCTTGTAGCAGGCAGTGCGGCGCACATGTAGCCGCAGCGTTGCCGGTGGAGAGGCACAGTTACACATCATTTCTCGCACAGAGCTGGCCGGATACAGAGTTATTGCACTGCAGCAGTCGCACCACATAGAGAGCGCAGGCGGAGCTCCACACACTGCACGGCGGCTGAGGAGACGCAGACACCCGAAACATGGGCACTGACAGCGGCGCAGCCATGACCCTGCTGGACAGTGTGGCCACCCTGCACATGGGCATCCTGATGAACTGGGGGGCGGCTGAAGAAGAAATGCACGGTCAGTTGGGCGACTGAATAAGGACAACCCTTTTTAGTGTTCATTTTGTTGTTTTTATTTTTTTTAGAACAAAGGACGTGGCTCACAGGATCCTCAGGGGCGTGTCTTTAGGCTGCTCTGCATTAGTACACCGTGAGCCACGCCCCTTAAAAAACAGAAGACTGAGGAGCAGCAGGAATAAAATGAGAGCAAAAACTGGTCACTCTAGACCCGGCACACTCTTTACGTGTATAAAAAAAAAAAAAAAAAAAAAAAAAGCCGTGAATGTGTCTATTATGCCTTTAACTACCTCTGTGCATGGATCTCATCACTAAAGATTAGGAAATTTCTCAGAACAGAATTTTAACATTAAGGGAGCAGACAGACGGCCGTATTTCTCATGTGAAGATCACTTCGCAATCCTCTGACTCACCGTCGGCCCTCCTGTCCCAAGTGTGACAGCTGCATAGAAATAAGTCATACCAAGGTCAGGAGAGGGGGCCGGGCCGTGCACTGCAATCCTTGCACGAGAAATATGGCCCTCTGTCTGCACCCGTAATGATGTAGATATTGGTCTTTAGAGAAGAGAACGGCAGAGTAAGCATCTTGATCATAGCGCTAATAAATCATATTGTGAAAAATATTTATTCAGGGTAATATATCCCAGAAACACGCACTGCAGGAGAACCAATAGGTGGTAACCCTGCAGCATACCGACCAGACATTATCATAATTATATGCAACATTCAGTCCGTCAGGATCATCCGCTGTCCGATAGGAGCACAGTATTGGAATGAAAGTCTCAGTAAAAGTCGCCGCTGGCAGAGCCCAGTTCTTGCCTTTGGTATATGATACTCATCAGTTTTTCTCCTGGGAAATTAACCTTTTCCTGCCTAATTTGATGGGGCATTAATATTCCTAAAACGGGATTGGTGGAATGATCTAATAAAATACTCCTCTGCTTAGCGACGGACGGTACAACGTGGATATTAAAAACCGACTTATGTTCCTTTCACAACTCCTACTAGGGCCGGCCTCAATGTACGTTCATGCAGCTTGTAGCCCACTTTAGTGACTAAGGCTACTGTGCCAGGCTCCTTGCCCTCCACCGGGCTGTGGAATAAGGCTTCGTGCTCGTACGGATCAAACTTTGCACCCACTGGATTGAGCTTGACTACTCCGTGCTTCTTAAACACTTTTTGCATCTGGACTTCAGTCATCACCAACCCTTCGTAGAGGTTCTTCAGATGAGGGTTTTCATCCTTGATTTCTTCCTTGGGGACGCTCTGAGTCGCTTTCTCCAAGATGTCAGCCACTTCCAGTAAATCCTTGCAGAATCCTTGTATTCCTTCAGGTAAAAGGAAATAAAAATACTTAAAAAAAATAAATCAGTCTCCATTATATTTACAGGATGTAGCATAAATGTCAGCGTGGGAACAAAGCGAAGGCCAGTTATGTTGGTGACAGACGATGCTAGCTACTCACCGTACAATTTTGCATCTTCCAACATTTTTTGGCTTCTTTGCCTCAGGTTCTCTGTATCTGCTAAGGCCCGCTTGTATTTATCCTGGAGAAAGAAAGACAATTATTAGGAAACTTCACCCCAGGGTAAAAGGAAAAGTTCCCATGTCAGCCATGCTGCCGGCCTCGAAAGGGACTATTTAGGCTTGGATGCAAACAGTGATCGCTCATCGCTGTACCCACCGCCTCGGAAATCTCAGATGATCTCAAGGATACCTACACCAAGTCATGGCTCGTTTGACATTACAAAAATTCAGCTATAAGTGGCGCTAGAGACAGAAAATACACACAGGGGTCAGAAACCTATTGTACTCCCCTGTCAGGGCCTGCTGTGAGATGTAGTTTCAAAAGAGCCAAAAAAGCCACAGGTTGCTGATGGAGATGATCAAAATTGACCAGAGCTCTGAACTTTCTCCTACCTGCCGGCATCCCTGGAGCCTCTTCTGATTAGTAGGAGCGTCCATAATATCACGCAGAGCCTACGAATCAGAAGAGGTGGCGGAGATTCAACATCATGCAGGTAGCTGGAGGTTTGCATGGCTCGGATCTGGTGGAAACAGACTACTGACATGGCGGCTGGACCAGGATTCAGCAGATCTGTTCTTTTCTCACTCACCGTAACCTCATTCACTTGATCTTCCAGCTTTGCCTTCTCTGCGCTCAGCTGTTCTGCGCTCTCCTCTCCTTTCTTTTTACCCTTCTCCTCCTCGCCCTCCGGGTTGTTTGGCTGCTGAGCCGCTGTGCACATCAATTGTGGACACGTCCTAATGTACAAAAAGGCAGAATCTGGGTTATTGACAGACCCAATCATTATAGTGTTAATGGCCATTTTTGCTAAAAATTCCTGCATTTACCATGAAGTTATTTTGCAACATTTGAATGGTGCGTTATGAGGTTTCTACACTGTGATCCTCCTGGAAATGAGTGAATAAACTGACAATTCTGCTACCATTATGATAAAGGGGCTGTCCGGCCTTTGGGTACAAGTGTTTAGGCCTTTAGGACAAGTCATATTCCTCATCAGGCTCTTATACGAAATATGCATAGGCAAATTGGACATCATTTCAAACAAAACCCTAAAAATAGGCCGTACAAAATTGTTGGCGCCTTTCTGAAATTGTGGGTAAACAGCTTTGCTTTAAGCATGTAATGCTTTTTCAAATTCACCTGTGGCAAGTAGCAGGTGTGGACAAAATGAAAATCACAGCTGAAACCAGATAAAAAGGGAAGAAGTTGACTCAATCTTTGTACTGTGTGTGTCACATTAAGCATGGAGAACAGAGAGAGGAGAAGAGAACTGTCTGAGGACTGGAGAACTGCACTTTATGTACATGCTCAGTAGTGACCAGTGATGTGGAGTCGGAGTCAGGGAAATTGAAGAGTTGAAAACTTGGCATATCGACCCCACAGCGCTGTGAATGATATTGACATTCTGAAGATTAAAAGACCATCTCCAGAGATCTTGATGTTCTTTTGTCCATGGTGTGCAACACGGAGAAGAAGTCTACAACCCATTGCACTGTAGCTAATTCTCCCTGGACGGCAGAGAAAATTTGATGAAAGGTTGCAACGCAGGATAGATCGGATGCTGGATAAGCAGCAATCAAGTTCCAAAGAAATTCAGGCTGTCCTACACGCTCAGGGTGCACCAGTTTCATCGCAAACTATCAGTCAACATTTGAATGAAATGAATCGCTATGGCAGGAGACCAGAAAATATACTTGAGTACGCCAAAATCCTTCTGAAAAAGTCTTGTGGACAGAGGAGACCAAGATAGAGCTTTTTGATAAAGCACAGCATTCTACTGTTTACTGAAAATGGAAAGAGGCCTACAAAGAAGAGAACACAGTACCTACAGTGAAAGATGGTGGAGGTTCAAAGATGTTTTGGGGAGGTTTTGCTGCCTCTGGCACTGGCTGCCTTGACTGTAATAATTTTCTGGGAGAAATACTTCATTTTCTGGAACAATTTCAAGGGCGCCAACACTTTCAGCCATGACTGTATATGCATATATAGCAATATATTTGTATATAATTCCCTTTTTCCTGCTTGTTTTCAGTCACTCTGTGTTTTTGTTTTGTTCAACACTTATGTTCTCAATAAAGCCAATTTTACCATCTTTCTTGCAAGTGTGCAGCCTCACTCAATACAAAAGTACATGTAGATAGGAGGTATGGGGCCGGAGTATGAGCCGTTCAGCTCAGAGCACTGCTTACACATTTTAGGTATGTAATGTTCCCAATTATTGGCAACAGAGTTCCAGAAAATGGTGAGGAATTGAGATACATTACAAAAACTGGGCATGTTTTCCTATAGTCTTATTCCCAAAGTGTAAGTCAGGAATAGCGATGGGCAAACCTGTGGATGTTCGGGTCCGTCGGAACTTTATAAAAAAAAAAAAAAAAAAAGTTAGGTTTGAGTAACAGAATGGTAGGTAGCCAAACGTGTTCCCAAACCCCATTCAAATGAGCCAGCAGTTGTGACCAGCTGTGAAAAGGTTACAGCCAGTGTGGCATCAGCTGATGACTACTACTCTCATCAACATACAAGTGGTCTTGCTGATAGCAGCAGGAGGAAGTGTATGCTGATTAGATTATTCTCCAGCCAGAGCTTGTGCATAGTAAAGGCCCCTTTACATTTAGCGATGCACCAGCGATCCCGACAACGATACGACCCGGTCAGGATCGCTGGTGCATCGCTAAATGGTCGCTAGTGAGCTGCCAAACAGGCAGATCTCACAGCGATGTAGCGACGCAGTAGCGGTCGTTACTTACCTTTCAGACGCGGTGATTCTGACGTCCTCCCGCCCGCGTCCACGTGTCGCTCGTCGGCTCCAGCAGGAAGCACCCAATGAGAAATGGAGCTGCGCGATCAGCGACAGACAGCGGGGGAGCCAGTCGGAGGTAAATATCACACATAGCGATATCACTGCTGCGTCACAAAATCGGCAACGCTATAGCAATATCGCTATGTGTAAAGGCCCCTTAAGACATGTCAGTGAAATCATTCATGCAGTGCGTATTTTATTGTACATGTATTTAACTAATAAATTTAAAAAAATGGCGTGGGGGACCCCCTTATTTTTACCAACCAGCTGAGGAAAAGCAGACAGTTGGGGTGATCATCACAGCACCTCATTATTATGGATTATCTGAGGACAGGTGATTACTTGGATTTCTTATTTTTAATTTTATGTTAATAAATGCGTAAATGAGGGCATTTGTCAGGGAGTGTTTTGTTCAATTAAATAACTTTTCTATGTTAGTCTTTCACGCTTTTGATAACGGGGTTAGTAATGGAGGCGTTTCATAGACGCCTCCCCATTAGTAACCCCTGGGCTTGAGGTCAGCTGACATTACAAAGTGAACATCAATCCCACAACAATTAACTCACTTGCCACCGCACCATGGCAAAACACCAGAATCAGTGGATCTAATGGATGCGCCATTTCTGGGGCGGCTGAGAGCTTATGTTATTAGTCTGAAAGGGGGCCAATATTCATGGCACTTCCCAGCCTATTAGTGTCACCCCAGCTGTCTGTTTTTGCTTGGCTGGTTATCAAAAATGGGGGGGGGTGCCTCATGATGTGTTTTAAAAGTTTAATCATTTTTTTTTATTTTATTTTTCTTAAATGGCGTGGGGATCGCTCTATTTTTAGATAGTCAGCCAAGACAAAGCTGACAGCTGTTCATTATCAAAAATAGAGGGAACCACACTTTTTTTTTTATTTATTTTATTTAATTATTTATTTATTTTTCACACAGTGCTCCCAATCATAGCCATGCCAATACTTGACATAGCTGCGATGGGCCAGGAAGTGCCCACACAGGAAAAGCTTGTTGATTGGCTGTGCTGCAGGATTTCAACAAGCTTTGTTTGGGCTGACGAAACCGAACAGTAACACGGAGTCCATGTTCAGGGTCTGTGCATTGACACTAGGTACGCAGTACAGATCCCGAATTTTACCGTTCAGGTTCACCCACCATTATTCAGGAACAATTCACAGTGTACAGTATACCCCCGAATGAAGGTTGCAACACATCCCACTGTATAGATATGTGGTGGCAAAAGTCAAAATAAGGTACTGGGACAGGCGAATATCACTCTGCCCCGTCATACTCACCCCTCCCAGCGCAAGGTCTTCTCTGCAGCGGCAGCCCCTGCTTCTCCCTCTGCTTCCTGCATTCAGCTGGTCATGAGGTACCGCTCATTAAATATGCACATATTCATGAGTTTAATGAGCGGTACCACGTGACCGCTGAATGCAGGAAGCAGACAGCAGAGGGAGACGCAGGGGCTGCAGAGAAGTGCCAGGAGAGGAGAGTATGGTCTCTGACACCCCCGCTCCCCCCCCCCGGTATATGACTCACGTATAAGCTGAGAGGGGGACTTGGAGCCCAAAAAATGTGCTGAAACTCACAGCTTATACACGAGTATATACGGTATGTATTATTTTGGTACTGCCAGAAATTAGCTACCGTATATACTCAAGTATAAGCAGAGTTTTTCAGCACTTTTTTTGCGCTGAAAACACCCCCCCTCGGCTTATACACGAGTCATTGTCCCAGAAGACGGTGGGGTAGGGGGGAGAAGGGGAGCAGCGGGTCACAGTCAGCAGGAGCCAGCGGTTGCAGCTAAAACCTGTGCCCGCTGCTAAAGAGAAATGAATATTCACTGTACTGGCAGTGAATATTAAATTTCTCTTATAGAGCACACAGTGTCAGCCTCAGCTGCCGGCTTCCACGGGTGCACGCTACTTAAGAGTTATGAATATTCACCTCTCCACGCCCATAGGTGTGGAGTGAAGTGAATATTCATTCCGTTAATGAGCAGGGACACATGATCACTCGGCCACAGGAGCTGCTGGCAACTGGAACATAGTAACATGGTAACATAGTAAGGCCGAAAAAAGACATTAGTCCATCCAGTTCAGCCTATAAAATTCTAACAAGATACTGCAAGGGAGCGTAGGAAAGGTAAATAGGGGTTTTTCATGCTTTTCTCATGGGAGCCATGCAGGCAAGGCTCAGGGATGAGGAGCCATGCATACCAGGCTTATACTCGAGTCAATAAGTTTTCCCAGTTTTATAAGGTATTTAAAATGTAGCCATAGTTTATTATGGGTCTAGCTTTTCCATTTTTTATTGGGTTTAAATATTTAATTTAATAGGACGTAGTGATGTCCATGAGCCTCCGGCCATAAAGCAATACACTGGGATATTATACAAATGTTTGTATCCTTGGAGCTCACAGAAAAGTGAGGAAACGGCCAAAACTGAGGGATGATGCAACCCTGTACAAGCACAAACTATTACCAGATACCAGCAGTGTCCAAGGACGAGGGGTCATCTGATGAATGGAGGCGGCTCTGCAGCTCAGTGAGCCGCCACACGAACCTATACTATACAGCCTCCGGCATGCCGAAGGCCGGGTAGTGTAGACTCTGCCAATGGCAAGTAGCAGCTCAGCGCCGGGGGCCACGGGCTAATATTCGTACTGACTGAAGTTATTTTGGTTGAAGTATAACTTACCTGACAAACCTGAACCCCCACAATACGATGTGGCAGAATTAGGAAATTCTTGTGTATCTCACTCAACACTGCTGATATCAAGGGGGTATAGTCTGGCATAAGGGGCTACGAAATTTCCGATGCCATAATACACCCGGGATAATCAAACGGACGCCGAGGGGGCACGGCCCGGGGGGGGGACGCAGCAGAGGGGGCACGGCCCGGGGGGGGGGGGGGACGCAGCAGAGGGGGCACGGCAGAGAGGGGACGGCCCGGGGGGAAGCAGCAGAGGGGGGACGCAGCAGAGGGGGCACGGCCCGGGGGGGGGACGCAGCAGAGGGGGCACGGCAGAGAGGGGATGGCCCGGGGGGGGGGGGGGGGGACGCAGCAGAGGGGGGACGCAGCAGAGGGGGCACGGCCCGGGGGGGGGACGCAGCAGAGGGGGCACGGCAGAGAGGGGATGGCCCGGGGGGGGGGGGGGGGACGCAGCAGAGGGGGGACGCAGCAGAGGGGGCACGGCCCGGGGGGGGGACGCTCCGGAGGGGGCAATACTATGGTCTGTTACACCGGCCCTGCCTGCAGTCACTGCTGCTAAAATCCTAAACGCGCTGGTAATTTGGAAACTCACCGCTTCTCCAGTACAGGCCGCTATCGTGATGACGCCACAGTTTACAAGGGACGGGGGTGGAAAGTTCTACAACATTTTACTATTAAAAAAAAATAGAAACTGTTTTTTTTCTTTTACAAATAAATGGGTCATCATCGCTACACACGGTGCAGATGTAGCAGAGCTGAGCTTGTCATTGCCCTTTTCTCTTCTGCATACCTAAGTCCTGTGTAAGACTAATAAGAAAACAATAAATATAGTTCTTCGGAGCTTTATCAGGTGAGCAGCACAGGTGCATGCGACTTGACCCTGGAGGACTACTATTCCCAGCATGCCTCCATGCACACTACAAGCATAGCGGAGAGAGAATAAGCACGTTAGTAAGGCGACTACAGCGGGCAATGTGTCTTCCTTCTTACCGGAGCGGCGCCCTGTGTGTCCGCAGCACCGAGCTCAGGTTATGCCCCAGTATCCGCAGGCCCCTGGACGCCATGTCTGACCCCCCTCTTAGTACTCACGCGCACTGCACGCCACGCAGAGGACAAGCCGCATCACACCCTAACCTAGCAAAATTACTACTTCAGCCAATCAGACGCCAGGACGATGTGTTGCGCGTGCGCAGAAGGAACAAGGTCATGCTGCCAACCTAGTCAAGAGAGGTTGTAGAAGAGTTGAAATGTCACCTATGAGGTTTAGAGGGAGGACGCGCAATGATTGGGTGGAGACGACAGTGGGCGGGGCCTGCGATGACATCGCATGTAATTCCCTGCAATATAAAAGCTGTGTGTGCAGCCCTGGACGCCTCAGTCTCACTGTTTGCGCAGCTTTCCGGCTCCAGGTTATATTCTTATCGCTGTATTCCAGAAGCTTTCTCACATTTTTTTCCACTGTATGTTAGTTTTTTCGCCAAGATCTGCATTACATGTAATGTAGCTGCTGCACAAAGAGAGATCTTTCTCCACACTACTGGCTTCATGGCTAAAGTCCACGGTAGCTTTAGCCTTAAAGGGGATGTCAGCCAATGGGGACTTTTTTCTTCACTTAAATGCATGTATTTTTGGCTAAAATAACTTTTCTACTTATTTTGTGCCCTGTATTGCTGGCTGCGGAATGGGTCAACTGAGAATCCATCAGTGAGCTAATTCTGGAGCGTTTCTGAAGTCCGATATTGAGGGGTTCAGCCAACAGTCTCGTGTATGGGGGTGCAGGCAGACTGACTGATCATTGGGAGAGATGCCGATCGCCCATGTCTGATTTCGGGCTGCCGATCCCATCGTTCTCCATGAGATAAGACGGCAGCCTGTTCCGGCAGCTTTCTTGCGCAGAGCACAGGTGTGCACCTGTGTACAGGAGAGTTGGCTGTGATGGCTGCCGGCCGAAGCATCGTTCCTCTGCGTCCGACGGCCATCTAATGTGTGTGGCCGGCCTTACTCTTGTATCTGTCTTTTTCTGTTCTCTCAGCTGATTTTTGACCACAGACAACATTGATATTGAATGTGCAGGAAACAAAGAGCCTGCAAAAGGGGAAAACTTTAACCCCTTCACCACCTTGGGATTTTCCATTTTTGCATTTTCACTTTTTGCTCCTCTTCTTTCCAGAGCAATAACTTTTCTATTTTTCAGTCAATATAGCCATGTGAGCAGGGGTGTACATAGAAATCATTTAACCCCTCCCCCAATAAGTGTCAGGGTCACACAAGAGCATATCTCCCAACTTTCAAGCCTTTACATAGTAATTTTCCTCCTGCTGAAGCCCTAGATTCCTCCCCATAAAGTATGATGCCACCAAAAGTGCCCCCCAAACACTGGTTGATACCCCTATGGTGAAGTTTTCCACATTAGTCCCTATAATGACTACTGTACCCCACCTCAACTCCCAAGGCAAAGTATGGTGACCCCAACCCAGTATGATCCCCCAATTGTATCCCCCACACAGCCCTCCGTGTAGTATAATGGCCCTCCACACAGCATAATGGACCCCATAAAAACCTTCATACAGTATAATATACTGTATATACCAGTGTAATATACAATATCCACATAACCTTCCACATAGTATTATGTACCCCCCATGGTCCTCCATACAATACACTGCACCCCCCATGGTCCTCCATACAATACACTGCACCCCCCATGGTCCTCCATACAATACACTGCACCCCCCATGGTCCTCCATACAATACACTGCACCCCCTCATGGTCCTCCATACAATACACTGCACCCCCCCATGGTCCTCCATACAATACACTGCACCCCCCCATGGTCCTCCATACAATACACTGCACCCCCCATGGCCCTCCATACAATACACTGCACCCCCCATGGCCCTCCATACAATACACTGCACCCCCCATGGCCCTCCATACAATACACTGCACCCCCCATGGCCCTCCATACAATACACTGCACCCCCCATGGCCCTCCATACAATACACTGCACCCCCCTCCCCATGGCCCTCCATACAATACACTGCACCCCCCTCCCCATGGCCCTCCATACAATACACTGCACCCCCCTCCCCATGGCCCTCCATACAATACACTGCACCCCCCTCCCCATGGCCCTCCATACAATACACTGCACCCCCCTCCCCATGGCCCTCCATACAATACACTGCACCCCCCTCCCCATGGCCCTCCATACAATACACTGCACCCCCCTCCCCATGGCCCTCCATACAATACACTGCACCCCCCTCCCCATGGCCCTCCATACAATACACTGCACCCCCCTCCCCATGGCCCTCCATACAATACACTGCACCCCCCTCCCCATGGCCCTCCATACAATACACTGCACCCCCCTCCCCATGGCCCTCCATACAATACACTGCACCCCCCTCCCCATGGCCCTCCATACAATACACTGCTACAGTACCACATTTCATAGGCGTCAATTCTTCTTCTGTTTCGTCTCTTTATCTTCCAGGTTTTGCATCCATGTGTTGCCACAGAAATGAAAATGTTCCTTGATTTGAAGACCTTGTCCATTGACTTCTTTTTGGATTTTCCCAAGGCTATTCTCTTGAGTGATCATCAATCCGAACAGGTTGAAGTCCTTCACAACTTCCAGTTTGTCGCCGTCTATCTCAGATGTGTCCTGGTCACACCTGGCAGTAGTCAGTATCTTTGTCCTCTTTGTGTTGAGTAGCAGTCGCATGCTCGAGCTTTCCATCTTGACTCTCTGTAATAAGTCCTTCATTCCATCTACACTCGCTGCCGTCAATGTGGTATCGTCTGCGTATTTAAGATGGTTGATGATTAATCCAGCAATGTTGATTCCTTCTTTTTCAGCAAGTCCAGCTTTCCTGAAAATAGCTTCTGCTCTATGGGTGGGTGGAAAAAACAAAAAACAAAAACAGATCCCACACAGAACATACGTGTAGAATCCGATTTATACGGATACATTTCTATTATAAACCTAGGAAACTGTGTTTGATCACTTACATTTTTTAATGTTGCTGTATGAAAATGGATAGCACACAGCATCACGCGCACGTTCAAAAAATGGACACACCGACGGCACATGGATGAAAATCTGATTAAAATTAGTTGAAAATCGTCCAATTTTTTTCTTTTTTGGATTAAAAGCGGACAATTTTTCATCCTCTTGTCACCAGCCGGCATTAAACTCTCTGACAGCTGTAGTAGAAGGAGGACTCGGCCATAAAAGCAGCACAGTGAGACCCCTCCTATACGTGGACCTCAAGAGTTGCCTATAATGGAAAATAAAATCAGAGCGTTCTTGTGCACCAGCGCCCAATCCCCGCACTACCTAGTTAGGTCCATATATATTTGGACAGAGACATTTTTCTAATTTTGGTTCTAGACATTACCACAATGAATTTTAAACAAAACAATTCAGTTGCAGTTGAAGTTCAGACTTTCAGCTTTCATTTTTGGGTATCCACATTAAAATTGGATGAAGGGTTTAGGAGTTTCAGCTCCTTAACATGTGCCACCCTGTTTTTAAAGGGACCAAAAGTAATTGGACAATTGGCTCCAAGGCTATTTCATGGACAGGTGTGGGCAATCCCTTCGTTATGTCATTCTCAAGCAGATAAAAGGCCTGGAGTTGATTTGAGGTGTGGTGCTGGCATTTGGAAGGTTTTGCTGTGAAGGAAACATGCGGTCAGAGGAGCTCTCCATGCAGGTGAAACAAGCCATCCTTAAGCTGCAAAAACAGAAAAAACCCATCCGAGAAATTGCTACAACATTAGGAGTGGCAAAATCTACAGTTTGGTACATCCTGAGAAAGATAGAAAGCACTGGTGAACTCATCAATGCAAAAAGACCTGGGCGCCCACGGAAGACAACAGTGGTGGATGATCGCAGAATAGTCTCCATGGTGAAGAGAAACCCCTTCACAACAGCCAACCAAGTGAACAACACTCTCCAGTAGATAGGCGTATCAATATCCAAATCTACCATAAAGAGAAGACTGCATGAAAGTAAATACAGAGGGTTCACTGCACGGTGCAAGCCACTCATAAGCATCAAGAGTCAAAAGGCTAGACTGGACTTTGCTAAAAACATCTAAAAAAGCCAGCACAGTTCTGGAAGAACATTCTTTGCATAGATGAAACCAAGATCATCCTCTACCAGAATGATGGAAAGAGAAAAGTATGGTGAAGGCGTGGTACAGCTCATGATCCAAAGCATACCACATCATCTGTAAAACACGGCGGAGGCAGTGTGATGGCTTGGGCATGCATGGCTGCCAGTGGCACTGGGTCACTAGTGTTTATTGATGATGTGACACAGGACAGAAGCAGCCGAATGAATTCTGAGGTATTCAGAGCCATACTGTGTGCTCAGATCCAGCCAAATGCAGCCAAACTGATTGGTCGTCGTTTCATACTACAGATGGACATCGTTAAAGGGTTGATTGTGACTTGTAGGACCGCTACCAATAGGTGGCGCTGTAGAGTAAAAGTCCTCTTTCTTTCTGAAGAGGCAATTTGCATATTATTTTCCCAGAGGAGCATTGCACGGCGAATAAGCCTCCTTACCTTGACAAGCCACAGCTGGCATGTCACTCTCCGCAAGGAGAAACCTTACCTCTTAGACCCTAGTCCAGAGCCTCTCACCTAGCCAAATCAGATCTCATACTTTGCACTGATGAGAGCCAACAGCTCGAAACACCGTGTCTGCAAATTGAGATTCTGATTTGGCTTGTATCCTAAGTCATATTACAAGACTCGTTAAAGGGTTGATTGTGACTTGTAGGATCACTACTACCAATAGGTGGCGCTGTAGAGTAAAAGTCCTCTTTCTTTCTGAAGAGGCAATTTGCATACAGATGGACAATGACCCAAAACATAAAGCCAAAGCAACCCAGGAGTTTATTAAAGCAAAGAAGTGGAATATTCTTGAATGGCCAAGTCAGTCACCTGATCTCAACCCAATTGAGCATGCAATTCACTTGTTAAAGACTAAACTTCAGAAAGGCCCACAAACAAACAGCAACTGAAAACCACCGCAGTGAAGGCCTGACAGAGCATCAAAAAGGAGGAAACACAGCGTCTGGTGATGTGCATGAGTTCAAGACTTCAGTCAGTCATTGCCAACAAAGGGTTTTCAACCAAGTGCTAGAAACTAACATTTTATTTACAGTTATTTAATCTGTCCAATTACTTTTGGTCCCTTTAACCCCTTCATGACCCAGCCTATTTTGACCTTAATGATCTGGCCATTTATTGCATTTCTGACTAGTGTCCCTTTATGAGGTAATAACGCAGGAACGCTTCAACGCATCCTAGCGATTCTGAGATTGTTTTTTAGTGACATATTGGGCTTCATGTTAGTGTTAAATTAAGGTCGATAATTTTTACGTTTCTTTGTGAAAAAAATGGAAATTTGGCGAAAATTTTGAATGTCACAATTTTGAATTTTTATTCTGTTAAACCAGAGAGTTATGTGACACAAAATAGTTACTAAATAACATTTCCCACATGTCTACTTTACATCAGCACAATTTTGGAAACAAAATGTTTTTTTGTTAGGAAGTTATAAGGGTTAAAAGTTGACCAGCGATTTTTCATTTCTACAACAAAATTTACAAAACCATTTTTTTTAGGGACCACCTCACATTTGAAGTCACTTTGAGGGGACTATATGGCAGAAAATACCCAAAAGTGACACCATTCTAAACTGCACCTCTCAAGCTACTCAAAACTACATTCAAGATGATTATTAACCCTTCAGGTACTTCACAGGGACTAAAGCAACATGGAAGGAAAAAATGGACATTTTAATTTTTCCAACAAAAATTTTCTTTTAGCATCATTTTTTTTCAATTTCACATGGGTAATAGGATAAAATGGATCCTAAAATTTGTAGGGCAATTTCTTCTGAGTACACGGATACCTCATATGTGGTCATAAACCACTGTTTGGGCACACGGCAGGGCTCAGAAGGGAAGGAGCGCCATTTGACTTTTTGAATGGAAAATATGCTGAAACATTTATTAGTTGCCATGTCACGTTTGGAAGGTCCCTGTGTGCCTAAACATTGGTGCTCCCCAACAAGTGACCCCATTTTGGAAACTAAACCCTCCAAGAAACTTATCTACATGCATAATGAGCACTTTGAACCCTCAAGTGCTTCACAAATTGATCCGTAGGAAAAAAAAGTACTTTTTTTTCACAAAAATTTTGTTTTAGCCTCAGGTTTTTCATTTTCACATGGGCAACAGGGTAAAATGGATCCTAAAATTTGTTGGGAAATTTCTCCTGAGTACACAGATACCTCATATGTGGTCATAAACCACTGTTTGGGCGCACGGCAGGGCTCAGAAGGGAAGGAGCGCCATTTGACTTTTTGAATGGAAAATATGCTGGAATATTTAGCGTTGCCATGTCGCGTTTGGAGAGTCCGTGTGTGCCTAAACATTGGAACTCCCACACAAGTGACCCCATTTTTGAAACTAGACTCTCCAGGGAACTTATCTAGATGCATAGTGCGTACTTTGAACCCCCAGGTGCTTCACAAATTGAGCCTTAAAAAAAAAAGTTTTTTTCACAAATTTTCTTTTAGACTCAGTTTTTTTCATTTTCACATGGCACATGAGCAACAGGGTAAAATGGATCATAAAATTTGTTGGGCAATTTTTCCTGAGTACACCGATACCTCATATATGGTCATAAACCACTGTTTGGACGCACGGCAGGGCCCGGAAGGGAAGGAGCGCCATTTGCCTTTTTGAATGGAAAACTAGCTCCAATCGTTAGCGGACACCATGTTGTGTTTGGAGAGCCCCTGTGTGCCTAAACTTTGGAGCTCCCCCACAAATGCCCCTATTTTGGAAACTAGACCCCCCAAGGAACTTATCTAGATGCATAGTGAGCACTTTGAACCCTCAGGTGCTTCACAGAAGTTTATAACGCAGAGCCGTGAAAATAAAAATATTGATTTTTTTAGCCCGCTAATTTTTATTTTCACAATGGAAACAGGAGAAATTGGACTCCTAAAGTTGTTGTCCACTTTTTCCTGAGTACGCTGGTACCCCATATGTGGGGGGGACAACTGTTTGGGCACACGTCGGGGCTCGGAAGGGAAGTAGTGACGTTTTGAAAAGTCGACTTGATGGAATGGTCTGCGGGCATCATGTTACATTTGCAGAGCCCCTGATGCGCCTAAACAGTGGAAACCCCCCACAAGTGACCCCATTTTGGAAACTAGACCACCCAAGGAACTAATCTAAATGTGTGGTGAGCAATTTGAACCCCCAAGTTCTTCACAGAAGTTTATAACGCAAAGGCATGAAAAAAAATATTTTTTTTTCCTCAAAAAATGATTTTTTAGCCCACAATTTATTTTCACAAGGGTAACAGGAGATTGGACCCCAAAAGTTGTTGTCCAGTTTGTCCTGAGTACGCTGATACCCCATATGTGGGGGCGAACCACTGTTTGGGCACACTTCGGGGCTCGGAAGGGAAGTAGTGACGTTCTAAAATGCTGACTTCATGGAATGGTCTGCAGGCGTCATGTCATGTTTGCAGAGCCCCTGATGTGCCTAAACAGTAGAAACCCCCCACAAGTGACCCCATTTTGGAAACTAGACCCCTCAAGGAACTTATCTAGATGTCTGGTGAGCACTTCGAACCCCCAAGTGCTTCACAGAAGTTTATAACGCAGAGCCATGAAAATAAAAAATCATTTTTTCTCCACAAAAATAATTATTTTAGCCCCCAATTTTTTATTTTCCCAAGGGTAACAGAAGAAATTAGACCCCAAAAGTTGTTGTGCAATTTTTCCTGAGTACGCTGATACCCCATATGTGGGGGTAAACCACTGTTTGGGCAAACGTCGGGGCTCGGAATGGGGGGAGCACTGTTTGACTTTTTAAACGCAAAATTGGCTGGAATAAATGGTGGTGCCATGTCGCGTTTGGAGACCCCCTGATGTGCCTAAACAGTGGAAACCCCTCAATTCTAACTCCAACCCTAACCCCAACACATCCCTAACCCCAACCCTAATCATAACCCTAACCCCAACCCACCCCTAACCCTAATCTTAACCCTAAATCCAACCCTAACCCTAATCCCAACCCCAATTCCAGCCCTAACCCCAATTCCAGCCCTAACCCTAATTCCAACCCTAACCCTAATGTAAAAATAAAAATATTTTCTTTATTTTATTATATGTCCCTACCTATGGGGGTGATAAAGGAGGGGTTTATTTACTTTTTTTTTATTTTGATCACTGTCAGTTTCTCACAGTGATCAAAATAAATGTATAAATCTGCAGCCGGCGCATGCGCCCGCCATTTTCCAAGATGGCGGCGCCCATGACGCAGGACACTGGGACGGCCAGAGGGACAGGAGATACTGGGGCCATTGGGGGGGGGGGGATCGGAAGGCTGGGGGGAGTGGAAGGAAGGTGGCGGTAGCCGATCGGCGCCATCAGTCGGTGGGTGAGGGGTCTGATTGCTGTCTCCAGTCATGACCGATGCTATTGCAGCATCGGCCATGGACTGATTGTAATATTTCACCAAATTTAATTGGAGAAATATTACAATCGTACTGCGCATGCGCCCGCCATTTTCAAAGATGGCGGCGCCCATGCAGGGGGGATGGCGGGACACCGGGAGCAGGATGTGACAGGTACCGCGGGGGGGATCGGAGGGAAGGGGAGGGGGGCAGATCGTGACAGCAGCGGCCCATCGCTGCTGTCAGTCTGTGGCGGGGGCCGATCGCCCCCGCCAGCCGGTGTGGGGGGGGTTAAATTAGTGTCTCCAGCCATGTCCGATGCTACAGCAGCATCGGCCAAGGCTGGATTGTAATATTTCATCAAATTTTAGTAATATTTCATCAATATCGCTCTGATTGGCTGTTTCACTTTCAACAGCCAATCAGAGCGATCGTAGAAGCGTGGGGGCTAAGCCACCCCCCCCGTGAAGCATAAAGGGTCCTTTGTGTGCTGGTCGGGTGACCTTTCATTGACCCCGGTCACCCAACTCGCAGGAGCGCTATTTATAGCATGACGCCTACGGGGGCGTCATGGGTCATTTGGGCACGACTTTTCATGACGCCTACGTAGGCGTCATGGGTCGGGAAGGGGTTAAAAACAGGGTGGCACATGTTAAGGAGCTAAAACTCCTAAACCCTTCATCCAATTTTAATGTGGATACCCTCAAATGAAAGCTGAAAGTCTGATCTTCAACTGCATCTGAATTGTTTTGTTTAAAATTCATTGTGGTAATGTCTAGAACCAAAATTAGAAAAATGTTGTCTCTGTCCAAATATATATGGACCTAACTGTAGATCACAGTATTGTGGCCGCAGAGGTGACATTTCATTGACAGCTCACACAATCGCTGCAACCAATCTCTGAGCTCAAAGAAATATTTGGGCACCACTTCTCTAAAAGTGGAAAAACCTACGTTTTTTTAAATTAATACCATTTTGGGTACATATGAAATTTCAATAGCTTTTGAATGTTTTTGTGGGGGGATTGGGAGTGTGGCAACTGAAAAACTACTTTTTTTCAGGATGCTAAAACATTTTGATAGTACAGTCATCCATGCATATTATGATGCAAACTATATTTTTTTTAAATTTCTCAATTTATTTTTTAATTTGTTAAATGGGAATGATGTAAAAACTTATTTTGTAAAACTTTTTTAATTTTTTTTTTTTTTACAGTATTTTCTTAGTCCATCTAAGGTAGTACCTGATCATGGGATCATTTGACAACTCATACTATATACAGTGGGTACGGAAAGTATTCAGACCCCTTTAAATTTTTCACTCATTGCAGCCATTTGGTAAATTCAAAAAAGTTCATTTTTTTTCTCATTAATGTACACTCTGCACCCCATCTTGACTGAAAAAAACAGAAATGTAGAAATTTTTGCAAATTTATTAAAAAAAAATAAAAACTTAAATATCACAGTCATAAGTATTCAGACCCTTTGCTCAGTGTTGAGTAGAAGCACCTTTTGAGCTAGTACAGCCATGAGTCTTCTTGGGAATAATGCAACAAGTTTTTCACACCTGGATTTGGGGATCCTCTGCCGTTCTTCCTTGCAGATCCTCTCCAGTTCCATCAGGATGGATGGTGAGTGTTGGTGGACAGCCATTTTCAGGTCTCTCCAGAGATGCTCAATTGGGTTTAGGTCAGGGCTCTGGCTGGGCCAGTCAAGAATGGTCACAGAGTTGTTCTGAAGCCACTCCTTTGTTATTTTAGCTTTGTGCTTAGGGTCATTGTCTTGTTGGATGGTGACCCTTCGGCCAAGTCTGAGGTCCAGAGCACTCTGGAAGAGGTTTTCATCCAGGATATCTCTGTACTTGGTTGCATTTGTTTCCTTCAATTGCAACCAGTCATCCTGTCCCTGCAGCTGAAACCCCCCCCCCCCCCCCCCAACATGATGCTGCCACCATCACCATGTTTCACTGTTGGTATTGTATTGGGCAAGTGATGAGCAATGCCTGTTTTTCTCCGTACATACCGCTTAGAATCATCACCAAAAAGTTCTATCTTCGCCACATCAGACCAGAGATTCTTATTTCTCATAGTCTGGGAGTCCTTCATGTATTTTTAAGCAAATTATGTGCTTATGATACTGCTCCTCTGTCAGTGGAGACACAGGTATCAGGAGCTGGGTTTCTTCAGACTGCAGCCTATCCTGAAACGTGACTAGGACAACTGCCGTTTGAATTATGTGACGGGTGCCATTTTATTACATTTCTGGTGAACCATATTTAGTGGGTTGTTCCATAGACAATATTTATCACCTATCCACAGAATGGATCTCCTCATATCTTTCAAACTGCACATTCAGCGTCTCCCATACTACCTCCTCAT
The DNA here is from genome assembly GCF_039654945.1 of Dendrobates tinctorius. NCBI lineage: Eukaryota > Metazoa > Chordata > Amphibia > Anura > Dendrobatidae > Dendrobates > Dendrobates tinctorius. Next base: position 19,563,114 of record NW_027361707.1, read on the forward strand.
CCCACCCTCTCTCTGTTGGAGTCCCCCAAGGCTCTGTTCTAGAACCCCTACTCTTCTCAAATTATACCCTTGGCCTGGGTCAACTCAAAGTCCCATGGATTCCAGTACCACCTTTATGCTGATGACACTCAGAGCTACCTCTCTGGCCCAGACGTCACCTCTCTGCTGTCCAGAATCCCGGAGTGTCTATCAGCCATATCCTCCCCCTTCTCCTCTCGCTTCCTCAAGCTCAATGTGGATAAATCTGAACTCATCATCTTTCCTCCATCTCACAGATCTTCCTTACCTGACCTAGCTATCACAATTAATGACATCACGCTTTCCCCCGAACCGGAGGTCCGCTGCCTCGGAGTAACCCTTGACTCTGCCCTGTCCTTCAAACCACACATCCAAGCTCTTTCTACCTCCTGTCACCTCCAGCTCAAAAATATTTCCAGAATCCGTCCTTTCCTCAACCCTCAATCTACTAAAATGCTTGTGCACGCCCTCATCATCTCCCGCCTTGACTACTGCAACATCCTTTTCTGTGGTCTCCCTGCTAACACCCTCGCACGTCTCCAGTCCATCCTTAACTCTGCTGCCTGACTAATTCATCTCTCTCCTCGCTACTCCTCTGCTTCTCCCCTCTGCAAATCTCTTCACTGGCTCCCATTCCCTCAGCGTATCCAGTTCAAATTACTAATACTGACCTACAAGGCCATCTATAACCTGTCTCCCTCATACATCTCTGAACTAATCTCCCGATACCTTCCCTCACGTAATCTCTGGTCCTCCCAAGACCTCCTTCTCTCCTCCACACTTATTCGCTCCTCACCCAACCGCCTCCAAGACTTCTCCCGAATAGCCCCCATCCTCTGGAATTCTTTGCCCCAACTTATCCGACTTTCAACCACATTCAGATCCTTCAGACGGAACCTGAAAACCCACCTCTTCAAGAAAGCATACAGCCTGCAATGACCCCACTACCTCCTCACCACTACCGGAGATATCACCTCAATCAACACGGGAACTGCTGCAACCCACCAACCTAATATCTCCCTCCCCACGATCCTGTAGCATGCAAGCCCGAAAGGGCAGGGTCCTCTCCCCTCTTTATCAGTCTGTCATTGTAAGTTTGTTCATTGTACAGTCATGGCCAAAAGTTTAGAGAATGACACAAATATATTTTCACATGATCTGCTGCCCCCTGGTTTTCATGTGTGTTTGTCAGATGTTTTTATCACATACAGAAATATAATTGCAACAATATTATGAGTAACAAAAGGTTATATTGCCAGTTAGAATGAGTTAGTGCAGCAAATCAATATTTGCAGTGTTGACCCTTCTTCTTCAGGACCTCAGCAATTCTCCCTGGCATGCTCTCAATCAACTTCTGGATCAAATCCTGACTGATAGCAGTCCATTCTTGCAAAATCAATGCTTTTATTTTGTCTGAATTTGAAGGTTTTTGTTTGTCCACCTGTCTCTTGATGATTGACCACAAGTTCTCAATGGGATCAAGATCTGGGGAGTTTCCAGGCCATGGTCCCAAAATCTCTATGTTTTGTTCCCTGAGCCATTTAGTTATCACCTTTGCTTTATGGCAAGGTGCTCCATCATGTTGAAAAAGGCATTGTTGATCGCCAAACTGCTCTTGGACGGTTGGGAGAAGTTGCTCTTGGAGGACATTCTGGTACCATTCTTTATTCATGGCTGTTTTTAGGCAAGACTGAGAGAGAGCCCATTCCCTTGGCTGAGAAGCCACCCCACACATGAATGGTTTCAGGATGCTTGACAGTTGGCATGAGACAAGACTGGTGATAGCGCTCACCTGGTCTTCTCCAAATAAGCCGTTTTCCAGAAGTCCCAAACAATCGAAAAGGGGATTCATCAGAGAAAATGACTTTACCCCAGTCCTCAGCAGTCCACTCCCTGTACCTCTTGCAGAATGTCAGTCTGTCCATGATGTTTTTTCTGGAGAGAAGTGGCTTCTTTGCTGCCCTCCTTGAGACCAGGCCTTGCTCCAAGAGTCTCCGCCTCACAGTGCGTGCAGATGCACTCACACCTGCCTGCTGCCATTCCTGAGCAAGCTCTGCACTGCTGGTAGCCCGATCCCGCAGCTGAAACACTTTTAAGAGATGGTCCTGGCGCTTGCTGGTCTTTCTTGGGTGCCCTGGAGCCTTTTTGGCAACAAGGGAACCTCTCTCCTTGAAGTTCTTGATGATGCGATAGATTGTTGACTGAGGTGCAATCTTTCTAGCTGCGATACTCTTCCCTGTTAGGCCATTTTTGTGCAGTGCAATGATGACTGCACGTGTTTCTTTAGAGATAACCATGGTTAACAGAAGAGAAACAATGATGCCAAGCACCAGCCTCCTTTTAAAGTGTCCAGTGGTGTCATTCTTACTTAATCATGACAGATTGATCTCCAGCCCTGTCCTCATCAACACCCACACCTGTGTTAATGGAGCAATCACTGAAACGATGTTAGCTGGTGCTTTTAAGGCAGGGCTGCAATGATGTTGAAATGTGTTTTGGGGATAAAGTTAATTTTCTAGGCAAATATTGACTTTGCAAGTAATTGCTGTTAAGCTGATCACTCTTTATAACATTCTGGAGTATATGCAAATTGCCATTAGAAAAAAATGAAGCAGTAGACTTTGTAAAAATTAATTTGTGTCATTCTCAAAACTTTTGGCCATGACTGTAAGTGATATCCGTAATTTGTATGTAACCCCTTCTTATGTACAGCACAATGGAATCAATGGGGCTACAGTTGTGGCCAAAAGTATTGACACCCCTGCAATTCTGTCAGATAATACTCAGTTTCTTCCTGAAAATTATTGCAAACACAAATTCTTTGTTATTATTATCTTCATTCAATTTGTCTTAAATGAAAAAAACACAAAAATAATTATCCTAAAGCCAAATTGGATATAATTCCACACCAAACATAAAAAAGAGGGTGGACAAAAGTATTGGCACTGTTCGAAAAATCATGTGATGCTTCTCTAATTTGTGTAATTAACAGCACCTGTAACTTACCTGTGGCACCTAACAGGTGTTGGCAATAAATCACACTTGCAGCCAATTGACATGGATTAAAGTTGACTCAACCTCTGTCCTGTGTCCTTGTGCGTACCACATTGAGCATGGAGAAAAGAAAGAAGACCAAAGAACTGTCTGAGGACTTGAGAAACCAAATTGTGAGGAAGTATGAGCAATCTCAAGGCTACAATTCCATCTCCAAAGACCTGAATGTTCCTGTGTCTACCGTGCGCAGTGTCATCAAGAAGTTTAAAGCCCATGGCACTGTGGCTAACCTCCCTAGATGTGGACGGAAAAGAAAAATTGACAAGAGATTTCCACGCAAGATTGTGCGGATGTTGGATAAAGAACCTCGACTAACATCCAAACAAGTTCAAGCTGCCCTGCAGTCCGAGGGTACAACAGTGTCAACCCGTACTATCCGTCGGCGTCTGAATGAAAAGGGACTGTATGGTAGGAAACCCAGGAAGACCCCACTTCTTACCCCGAGACATAAAAAAGCCAGGCTGGAGTTTGCCAAAACTTACCTGAAAAAGCCTAAAATGTTTTGGAAGAATGTTCTCTGGTCAGATGAGACAAAAGTAGAGCTTTTTGAGCAAAGGCATCAACATAGAGTTTACAGGAGAAAAAAAAGGCATTCAAAGAAAAGAACACGGTCCCTACAGTCAAACATGGCGGAGGTTCCCTGATGGTTTGGGGTTGCTTTGCTGCCTCTGGCACTGGACTGCTTGACCATGTGCATGGCATTATGAAGTCTGAAGACTACCAACAAATTTTGCAGCATAATGTAGAGCCCAGTGTGAGAAAGCTGGGTCTCCCTCAGAGGACATATGTCTTCCAGCAGGACAATGACCCAAAACACACTTCAAAAAGCACTAGAAAATGGTTTGAGAGAAAGCACTGGAGACTTCTAAGGTGGCCAGCAATGAGTCCAGACCTGAATCCCATAGAACACCTGTGGAGAGATCTAAAAATGGCAGTTTGGAGAAGGCACCCTTCTAATATCAGGGACCTGGAGCCGTTTGCCAAAGAAGAATGGTGTAAAATTCCAGCAGAGCATTGTAAGAAACTCATTGATGGTTACCGGAAGCGGTTGGTCGCAGTTATTTTGGCTAAAGGTTGTGCAACAAAGTATTAGGCTGAGGGTGCCAATACTTTTGTCTGGCCCATTTTTGGAGTTTTGTGTGAAATGATCAATGTTTTGCTTTTTGCTTCATTCTCTTTTGTGTTTTTTTCATTTAAGACAAATTAAATGAAGATAATACCAAAGAATTTGTGTTTGCAATCATTTTCAGGAAGAAACTGAGTATTATCTGACAAAATTGCAGGGGTGTTAATACTTTTGGCCACAACTGTATATAAATAAATAATAATAATAATAGATTGTTGAGGGACCAGCTGCTGGGAGCCCCACTGATCCTGAGAATGGAGGCACAAAGTCACTTTTGTGAATCATGCAGAAGGGAGCCTGTGTGGCCCCACTCACTATAAATAAGTGGTCCCACATGCTCACTAGCTACTCCATTCACACAGGGAACTTTAAGTCCCCATTTTCGTGATGAAGGGGGGTCCCAGTTGTCAGCTCCACAGCTATTATTCCTTTATCACCTAACTTGTGGCTAGAGCATAATTAATATTTTTTAAAGGATAAAACACCTGTATTGCAAAGTGGACTCAAAATCTGAAATAAAATTCTGTACACAGATGTCTTGTAATAAAAAAAAAACAACAACACAAAAAACTTTATAAATTACAAAAGAAAATGGAATACAAAACAACCCAGATAAAAATTGCAAGACATTATTCTATTCCAATGTGACCTGTAAAGCAGAACTAAATCATACTACGGAGCACAGCATGATAAATGAGGTGTTATATATTAAACAAGCGTACAAAAATGTAATAAAGAACCAAAAATTCCTGTTCCACATTTACAGTCTATATACAATCATTTTCCCCTGCACAAATGTAATTAAAAAAGATCTCTGCTTGCTTTTACCAGAAGTAGGGATCCTGGCCATATATTATTATTGAAAAAGGTGTTTAATTTTATTTTTTTACATATCGCCCCCTAGTGGTAAGAATAGGAAGTGGCTTTTTTGTGCGTTTTTTTTTTTTTTTTTTTACATTTGGGTGGTGAACATGAAAACAGTGCTTTGTAACACAGAAATAAAAATACAGGAAACTAAAAAATATTTTAGGGAATGTTCCAAATGGTCCAGTTTGTACGGGGTTACTCATTTCTGCAACAGGTGGTGTGAACAGTGCCAAGGACGTCGCGTCTACAGATGCCTGCAAGAACGGGTGCACAATCAGTAGTGCGCATGCATCATAGATACGACATCTCCCAATGACGGAAATGAGTGGCGCCGGACAAACACCCTTCAATGCTGCTGAGAAACAGTAAAGGTGCTGCAGACAGAAATATAAAAGAAACGGGACATGGACTATAAAAATCTCTTTCAATATTCAAAAGAAATACTCTGCATATACATCTTTTCAGGTATCAAAAAATATCTTTTTAGACATTCTATGAGGTTTATTAAACATAAAATCTCTTAAGTAGTTGCTGGTTATCACTTTTCCCGTCTCAAAACGGCCAATGTGGTTGTGCCAATACTGTGGTCCGCCATCTTTTTATGTTGCATCCTCGCTCTTGGCACGTTTCCTGGATAGATACAAGACATATATATTATATATCAGTCAGTATCACGCGATGTGGCAAATGTAACAAATGTTCTGACATTTCTTAGTCTCGTTTTTCATTTTTTTTTTCCTCCTCTTCTTCATCCAAAATGCGGAACTTAATTATTTTTCCATTGACATAGTTGAGTGAAGGCATGGGATTTTTTTTTTTTTTTTCGTGGGACGAGTTCTAGATTTGAATGACACCATTCACTTTACCATATAATAAATTGAAAAAAATGGGGAAAAAAAATCCTAGTGGGGCGAAAAGTTGGAAAAAAAAATAAATTAAATTGCACAATGAATTCCATAAAAACAAAACTCGAAAATAGAATGTCACAGCCAAAAATGAAAAAAAAAAAAAAGATTCCCCAGGTCAGTACAATTAAAGCGATACCAAACTTATTTTTATTATGATTTTGGTGGCTTCAATTTAAAAATTTGTAAAAAATAAATAAATTGTTTTGTGTCGGCATTTTCTAGAATTCATTGCATTTTTATTTTTCCGTTGGAGCTGTGTGAGGAGCTGCCACTTTTATTGACACCATTTTGGGGTACATATAAAATTTTCACCACTTTTCATTTTTTTTTTTAGGCTGTGTTCACACGCAGTGTTTTTATTTGCGTTTTTCCCGCAGATGTACCAAAAAATCCGCTCAAAAAACGCTTAAAAGAAGCTTCCCATTCATTTTAATGAATTTTGCACTTTTTGTGCATATTGATGCGTTTTTTACCGCGAAAACAATGCTTTGCGGTAAAAAAAAAACGCAGCATGCTCATTAATTTTGTGGTAAATTCAGCATTTCTGGCTATTTTCTAATGTGTCTGGGGATGCGCGGGAAAAAATCGCGGCAAAAATGCGTGTTTTCTGGAAAGGAGTCCTGTTTTTATGCAGAAATTTTCTGCACACGTGTGCACATAGCCTTAAGGACAGCTACAAAAATTAACGTCAATTCTGGCATTTGAGGGTTTTTTTTGTGTCTGCATAGTGTTTAACTTACAGGTTGAATTATTTTATACTTTGATAGATCAGACTTTTACGGACATGGTGATACCAAAGATACTTCTTTCATTCCTTTTGGATGAGAAAAAGGAGGATTCAAATTTTTATCAAGTTTTTTTTTGTTCTATTTTTTTTTTTACTTTTTAGCCTTGAGTCTGAATTGTTCATTACAATGGCAGAGATGCTTAAAGGGAACCTGTCACCATGAAAATGCCATCCAATCTGCAGGGAACATGTTATAGATCAGGGGGAGCTGAGCAGAGTGACATACAGTTTTGTGATTAAAGTCTCCGTGTAACCTGAGTTATCATGATTTAATTCTCTGATTTTTCTGGGATTTTGGGTCCAGTGGGCGGTCCTATCAGTGACTGACAGCTTTCTTTGTATAAAATGTGCATGCAGAGAGAGCTGTCAGTCACTGATCGGACCGCTCACTGGACCGAAGATTCTATAGAGAGAATTCTGTTAGCAGGAACCAAGAAGGAAGTACATGGTCCACAGGGGAAGAGTTTAAAGGACGACACTAGGTCAGCTGACACCAGAGGCTAAATATAAAAGGCCTGGCCAGGCCAAGAAGAGGGTGCCACAGGAAGTGACAGTTGGTCCTGTTGCAGCGCCAGCAGCCGTTACACATTGGCCGAAGCCGTGTGAACCAGCAAAGCTCAGACTCTGACGACGATGGTCAAGCACCGAAGACCCAAACGACTCTGGTCAAGGCTCCCAAACCAGATGACGTTGGTCAATAGCCGAGAACCAGCCCCCATCGATACAGACTGAGGAGACTTTTGTCGGTGGTCAAGTACCAAAGAAACCTTTGGGATACGTGGCCAGAGACCCGAGCCTGGGCCGGACAACAAGGAGGAGACGTGTGGGATGGTCCATTATTTTCAGCAGAGACTCATGGTTCCGGGTGTCGGCAGGGGAGAGACTACAGATGAGACGGGGTCCGACTGATGCTAAAGTGGCCCAGAAAGCGTTATTAGACCTTGTCAGGGCCCGAAAAGTTGCAAGAGTGCCCTAGAGACTGTTTCCGCTAAATACGGCGTTTGCCCTCTTCCCGGTTAGACCAAGGTTGGATTGTAGAGCCCGAACTGATCTCGAACGCATATCTCTTGTAATGTACTAACCAATATATCTATATCCATGTAATTCCCTGTAAAAGATACTGTGAATATTGTTCTTAAATAAAGTAGATTGTTGATCCCACCTGTTGTCTCCACTGTTGTATTCAGATCACTTGCTTACATTTGGTGTAGTCGGCAGGATGCAACAATCTAGTGCAGAAATGGTGAATCAATCTGAAATCGGACACACCAGGGGAAGCATTCCATTCAGATCTATGCTCAGCGACATACCAAAATTTATGGGAGACAATGTAATGATGAACGTCTGGGTTTGAACGTCTGAGAAGTATATTACGTATGTACCCTATGACACCAGCTTTACAGGCAGAGTTAGCCTTTGGATGGAGAGGCCTGACAGAGTCATGTTAGGCAACCACGAGACCATGATACGATATGGTGATCAAGAGGACATGCACGTTCACACGACCGATTTTAGGTAATTTACCCACTCGCCTCTTTCATCGAGTTCAGAGAAAGGGAGAGACAGTTACTCAATATGTGAATGCTCTGCAGGAAGTAATGGCCCAGATAACCAAGAAAACCAGTGGTAAATATGGCCAAGGCGCCCTAGATGAAGTATTGAGAGATCAGTTGGTTGCAGGCCTTAGAGACACTTACATGAGGCAGGCCCTGAAAGAACGTTTATGATACAATCACACCATGAACTTCCTCGAGGTCGGAGCAGAAGCTAATGTCCAAGAACAAGAGGCCCCGACTGTGGCGGGTGTGGTCCAAAGCCAAGAAGTAACCGCCTCGGGAGCGCTCGATGCTGAACCAGACTGGGCCCGTGAATTACGGCAGGAAATGCGAGAATTTAGTAGAGAACTACCAAGCATAAAAGAGGCCCTTGCTGCTACCCTGGAATCAAATCCCATACCCCGGGGTGACAAAAGACAGGAAATATCCCATACCCCGGGGTGACAAAAGACAGGAAATATCCCATACCCTGGGGTGACAAAAGGCAGCAACCTCAGAATTGAATCCCAACAATATAAAAATTCTGCAGACATGTAAGACGATTAAATCAGTGTGGCCCGGGGTGGGAGGGGGAGGGGGAGGGGGAGGGGGAGGGGGGGTAGCTATAGGGGATGGACACACAATTAGACGCTGGATACTCAATGGCACAAGATAGGTGTGTGGCCCCATAAAGTATTACTGCACCTTTTAAAGTCTTGGCATTGGAGCACCATTCACATCTTATTTGGAGATCTCCAGACATGCGCTTGGAATAACCTTCATCATAGCGATTCTCATGAACCCCCTTTCCCCCCAATTATGACATACTGGGACATGCCTAGGATTGCATTCTGTACATCATTTGTTAATTTTATAGGGTTAAAAACTGGAGCAATCACTTAAGGTTCACTTACATTTTTCTTGTCCAAGAGGGAGCTTTTAGGATTCCAGCCTGTTAAAGAAAAAGTGACAAGGCTAATTATCGTCTACAGTAAAAGTTTGGCACAAAAGTTTTACACAGTAGGCTAAAATGGTGCGAGAACAAGACTTGTGCCAGTATGGCCAGTACTCATCTCCTCTGTCACTGCCGTTCTGGAACTCCCGCCAGGGGCACTCTCTTCGTCTTACGTACTCTGTCCCATCTAGGCCCGTTACCTATTAGCCGTACTGCTAGGTTTCCTGACCCAAGACCAATCTCCTACAGATCACTTCTCTCTCTTACTCTCCTCTAGGATCTCGCTATCTTCTGTCTCCTCTCTCATTCAGGAAACCCTCGTCATGCGGCACTGCTCACATCAGACTTTCTGCGCACTCTGAGCCTTTTCTGATGTCCAAAAGTGAATCTGTCCCTTCAGCTTAGCTTCTCCCACTCTGGGCTAGTCCCAACCATTAACTCTAATTTTCCCTACTGTCAAACAACACATATTATTAACACCATTAATGTATAGCACAGTTCACATTAGGGAAATGCACTTTTTCACCCTTTTAGAACCCTGCTCAGGTCCACCGCTAAGTCATGGTGACCGCTCCTAGTGTCTGCTGCTGTTTGCGTTCGGCGCAGGTCGCCACACCATCAAAACGACGCAAGAGGAGGCATCCGCATACATCCACACGACCTGCGTACCCAATGTTAAAGATAGGGTAGGCAGGCCGCATGCCGACGGAGGCAGAGCTGACCAGAGGGGGTGCGGCCATGGGCGGAGCTTCACAGAGGAAGTCGGCATCCTTCCACAGGATGTAGGACCATACGCAAATGTGAAACCAGCCTAACTATGACCTCATAGGATGCAGAATTATAACAGATTTTTCCAAAAATACAAAATGACTTATACCTTAAATAAACATTCCAATTTGATTTCCTCACATTGAATAGATTTCTTCCAGTTTTTGCTCGATGCTTTTCCTCCATATTTTTCAAAAGTGATTACTGAAAATTTCTGCTCTTCGCAACGAATGCACAGATCTTTGGCCGAGTCTACAGTTGTAACGAGAAATAGGATGGGTGAAATCCTAGTATGTACATAGACATCTACGTCCGGCAATAATTCCATATATGGTAGTTAAATAGGATCTATCGCCAGATTTAACATTACAGACTGCCTGCTATATTAAATAAGTGTGTTTTTTGGACCAAATGAGGCAGGTGTACTCACTTTGAAAATCTACGACACATCGGCTGTATGATCTTTTAAGAAAAAAAAAAAAGTTTTCCCATCTATTACAAAGAGCAAAACCATGACATGATGATTTTCCTTGTCTGTTTTTGTTTTTCCTCTCCTTTTTAATTTTTGAGTCAATATGGCCATATGAGGGCTTGCTTTTTGCAGAGCAAGTTGTACTTTTGAATGACACCATTCATTCTGTCATACAGTGTACTGGAAACCGAGAAAGAAAAAAATTCCAAGTGCGGTGAAATTGCAAAAATAATCTTTTTTTTTAGTTTCTTATTTACCATGTTCATTATATGGTAAAACTGACCTAACAGTATGATTCCCTAGGTCAGTACGAGTGCGCAAATATCAAACATGTATAGTTTTTTTTCTATTTAAGTAGTGAAGAAAAATTCAAGAACTTATAAAAAAAAAAAAAAAAAAAATTTTTGGGCACCGAGCTGATGTTTTTACTCTTGGGGTAGATATGATGTTTTGATTGCCTCTTATTACGTATTATTGCAATGTTGCGACTGCCAAAAAAAGTAAATCTGTTTTTTTTTTTTTTTTCTCTCGTTACGCCATTTACCGGTCGGATTAATTTACTTTATATTTTGATAGATCGGGCTTTTACGAATGCAGTGATATCAAATACAGTGGGGCAAAAAAGTATTTAGTCAGTCAGCAATAGTGCAAGTTCCACCACTTAAAAAGATGAGAGGCGTCTGTAATTTACATCATAGGTAGACCTCAACTATGGGAGACAAACTGAGAAAAAAAAATCCAGAAAATCACATTGTCTGTTTTTTTTTCATTTTATTTGCATATTATGGTGGAAAATAAGTATTTGGTCAGAAACAAAATTTCATCTCAATACTTTGTGATATATCCTTTGTTGGCAATGACAGAGGTCAAACGTTTTCTGTAAGTCTTCACAAGGTTGCCACACACTGTTGTTGGTATGTTGGCCCATTCCTCCATGCAGATCTCCTCTAGAGCAGTGATGTTTTTGGCTTTTCGCTTGGCAACACGGACTTTCAACTCCCTCCAAAGGTTTTCTATAGGTTTGAGATCTGGAGACTGGCTAGGCCACTCCAGGACCTTGAAATGCTTCTTACGAAGCCACTCCTTCGTTGCCCTGGCGGTGTGCTTTGGATCATTGTCATGTTGAAAGACCCAGCCACGTTTCATCTTCAATGCCCTTGCTGATGGAAGGAGGTTTGCACTCAAAATCTCACGATACATGGCCCCATTCATTCTTTCATGTACCCGGATCAGTCGTCCTGGCCCCTTTGCAGAGAAACAGCCCCAAAGCATGATGTTTCCACCACCATGCTTTACAGTAGGTATGGTGTTTGATGGATGCAACTCAGTATTCTTTTTCCTCCAAACACGACAAGTTGTGTTTCTACCAAACGGTTCCAGTTTGGTTTCATCAGACCATAGGACATTCTCCCAAAACTCCTCTGGATCATCCAAATGCTCTCTAGCAAACTTCAGACGGGCCCGGACATGTACAGGCTTAAGCAGTGGGACACGTCTGGCACTGCAGGATCTGAGTCCATGGTGGCGTAGTGTGTTACTTATGGTAGGCCTTGTTACATTGGTCCCAGCTCTCTGCAGTTCATTCACTAGGTCCCCCCGCGTGGTTCTGGGATTTTTGCTCACCGTTCTTGTGATCATTCTGACCCCACGGGGTGGGATTTTGCGTGGAGCACCAGATCGAGGGAGATTATCATTGGTCTTGTATGTCTTCCATTTTCTAATTATTGCTCCCACAGTTGATTTCTTCACTCCAAGCTGGTTGGCTATTGCAGATTCAGTCTTCCCAGCCTGGTGCAGGGCTACAATTTTGTTTCTGGTGTTCTTTGACAGCTCTTTGGTCTTCACCATAGTGGAGTTTGGAGTCAGACTGTTTGAGGGTGTGCACAGGTGTCTTTTTATACTGATAACAAGTTTAAACAGGTGCCATTACTACAGGTAATGAGTGGAGGAAAGAGGAGACTCTTAAAGAAGAAGTTACAGGTCTGTGAGAGCCAGAAATCTTGATTGCTTGTTTCTGACCAAATACTTATTTTCCACCATAATATGCAAATAACATGTTTTGTTAAATTGTTTTATTTTTGATGGGGCAAAAGAGGGGTGATTTTGAACTTTTGTGTTAATTTTCTTTCATATTTTTTTTTTTACTGCATTTAATAGTTCCCTTAGGAGACTTGAAGCTGTGATTGTCTGATCCCTTGTGCTATACATAGCAGGGCTTCAGGACTGCTACATATAGCAGAAATCTCCTATGAACGTCAGCCACAAGCCGGCATTCAAAGGAGGACCGTAATAACAGGCAAGAGGTCTTCAGTGGACCTCGGACTGTAATGGAAACACATCGGCACCCCGCAATTGCATGTAAACGCTGCTGGCAGAGATTGAGAGCGGAATTTAGCAACACCGCTCCACCTACAGCTGTTAGGCTGAGTTCACACGTGGCGTTTTTTTCGCGTTTCCGCGGCGGTTTTAACCGCGCGATTTTGCCACGAAAAATAAGCATCCCATGCATTCCTATGGGATTCCGCAGTGCTGTGCTAATGCTGCGGTTTTTACCGCGGCGGAATTGCTTTGCGGTAAAAAACGCAGCATGCTCATTAATTTGCGGAATCGCGGCGATCCCGCACCCATAGGATTGCATTGTTCCGCTTACTTCCCGCATGTGGCTGTGCACACCATGCGGAAAGTAAGCAGAACAATTGCGGATGGTACCCACGGTCCGGAGGAGAGGAGACTGTCCTCCGGGCTTTGGGTACCATATCCCTGTAAAAAATAGAATTTAAAATAAATATTGTTATTCTCACCTTCCGGCGTCCCGCGCAGCATTCCCGCCTCTCTCCACGCTCCCGTTCCCAGTAAGCCTTTGCGAAAATGCCCGCAATGGCGTCCGTTCTCGCGGGATCACGAAGTCTCGCGGTCATTCGCGCGACGTCATCGCAAATTACCGCGAGACATCGCGATCCCGCGAGAACGGACGTCATCGCGGGCATTTTTGCAAAGGATTACTGGGAACGGATGCGCGGGACGTCGGAAGGTAAGAATAACACCATTTTTTATTTTTTTTTACATTCTATCTTTTACTACTGATGCCGCATAGGCGGCCTCAGTAGTAAAAAGTTGGTCACACTCAAACACTATGTTTGACGAGTGTGACCAACCTGTCAATCAGTTCTCCAAGCGATGCTACAGATTGCTTGGAAAACGCTAGCATTTTGCAAGCTAAATACGCTTGCAAAATGCTAGTTTTTCCGCGGGAAAATCGCGGGAATTTAAAATGCGATTTTCCCGCGGAATGGAATTCCGGAATTCTCGCGGTAATTTCCGCGAGAGTTCCGGTACGTGTGCACATAGCCTTAGAGGCATACGACAGCCGATTAAATCATGTGCAGGGAAAAATGCGGGCCTGGCAGGGATGCGACGTATATTTACGTCATATGTCGTGAAGGGGTTCATGAATTCTACCCAAAGAAGTCACAGGCAATGCGGATTTTCCATGCAGATAAATTCTACCGTATATACAGAAGAGTGTAAATGTCTCCTAATTCGCTTGTAATGAATTACAAATGCACATATGGAAAATTGTGAAAAATCCATAGAATACCTTGTTTGATCAGAAATGTGAAAAATGGACGCAAGAGTTACGGCTTGGTGATAAAACAAAAATGTAGTTGGATAGCGTGTACACTCACCTCCAGTCCAGAGTGACTTCTTGAAGATTCCCATCTTTTTACCACACCGCACTCGAAATTTTTCATTGAAAACTTGTTTGGGGAACTCCACCTTTACCGACACCGGTTTTATCACTGGGCAATAAGAAAAAGCACCATCACTTAGGATTCCATGCTGGTGCCGAAAGAGCCACATGCCCCTCTCGGAATACTCCGGCAGGTGTTTTTTCATCATTTGCTTACGGGTAAATAATTTTATATTTGGAAAGATTGGACTTCTGCAAACAATATATATATTTTTTTAATTTACATTTTTTATTTTTGGAGTAGGAAACCCCCTTTTCCTGAGAGCCAGTCAAACTTAGGTATTTGTTGAAACATTTTTTTTTTTCTCTCTCATGCAACTGGGTGTTATGACACTTTTTGTCAGAAGGACGTGTCCATACACACTAAGAAACTGGCCAATCATTGCTGATAATGTCAAGAGGAGGCAATCGGGATTGTAATACACAGTTGTTAATTCATTCATACATTTCCAAGCAGAATAACAAAAGAAATGCACAGAAATTCCTAATGAAACATACATTATTTTATGGAGAATGCATGTATTTAGCAAAAAAAAAAAAAAAAGATATGTCAGAAGAATGTGTCGTCATCAGTAAACGACAAATTGTTTTAATCAGGTTTTTGTGTATTTTTTAAAATTTTTAATAATTATTTTTTCTAATATCAAAATCTGTATTAAAAATAAAAATCCTGCAATTTTCGCACTGGCCACTGAAGCTTCTTTAGACTCTGACTTTCAGGAAATTTACATGTACATTAACCACAATGAAGCATCTAATGAGTGTGTGCAAATGTTTTTGTGAGGGGGAGAAGGTGAGCTGTGATATCAACAACTGTAAATAGTAGATAATATGTTGTAGAAGTGTTGACCCTTGTCATTGTAAAAGTGCTGCAGAATAGGTTGGCGCTATAGAAATAAAAATTATTATTATAATTGTAATACTACCTGTGATGATAAAGAGACTGCTGAAAACTCTTCCAGGAAGTAAAAGTCTAAAAACATCCCAAATGCCCGAGTGAAAATTGCAAAATTACTAATTTTTTTATCTTTAATACGGATCTTAAGCTTAAAAAAAGGCAAACTTTGTACAAAAAAAATACATTTAAAGCACAACAACCTAATTTAGCAATAGTTTATTTTCTGATAACACATTCTCTTTAATAATGGGAGGTCTTAATAAGGACAACCCATAAGTGACATGTAACAACTATTAATACTTTGTAAATTGATGTTTATTCTGTAGTTAGAAATTAGGCACAAACCTCGTACTGCCTCGTATTTGTCGTTTAGATGAATTCCGCTCTGTGTAAAGAAAGCGTTGTTGGTTTGCTGGGTTTTTCTTCTTCTATGTTTTTGACCTTTTGATTGTTCTAGAACTTTAAGATGTAGGTAAAGAATAAAATATTTCAATATTAGCACATGATTAATATTAGTTACTGGATCCTGATTAGCGAGGAGCAAACATTTCAAGGTTCGGATCGGTTCGATTTGCCGAACGATTATAGACATTCGCCAACTATCTTCGACGAACGTACCCGAATGCAATTAGATTCAACGGGAGGCCAAACCAAACGTGTACACAACACCTTAAGGGGTGACAAAAAGCTTCCCAAACATCTAAAATTAGGGGCAGGCACCATGGAAACTGGCATCAATTGATCCACAGTCGAAATTTGCAAATGGCCCAGCAGCTGTCAGCCATAGGCCATGCATGTGATATCAGGGTCTGGCCCAGCATTTACTGCTTCGAATTGAGGTTTCAATGAGGACCTGGTGGTTAAGGGAGCTGTGTAAGACTTCTTAGCTGGGAGCCCTAATACCTCATGCAACAGCTCAATTTTTTTTTTTCATTTCCCAGCCACACTCAGGTGGCACAAACATCAGTTTCATAGACAACTATTGGTAAAAAAATATAAGAATAGTGTGGTGACACATCATTTAATCTGAATTATCCAGACGTATTATTTCAGTAGGCCCTAGGACATGGGCTAGAGTTGATGTGAGAATGAATGTTGACTCTTATGGTCACTGAATTAATGTGGAATGGCGGCCATTTGTTGACTGGCTGCTGATTAGCAATTGTATCTGTCCTAGTATTGCAGTGCTGCTATATTTCTACTATCTTTGGGAAACAAAGACACAATGTTTGAATGTTTGTTAATATGTTGATGACCCACTGGTACGCTGCAAATATGAAGGACAATCTATGTATGTTTGAACACTCCAGCAGTGAGGGATGGCCTCCTACCACCTTACCCCAAACCTGTGGTGGAATGCCTGAATGAGAAGTTGTGACCTATAAAAAGGAGGATCTGCCTGTGTTTAGAGAAATGCTACATTACAGTAACCATGGCTTCATGGCTCCAACTCAAGAAATACAGAGCTGCTTCATTGACCCTCACTGAACCCTCAAAGACGTTTAGAGAATCCAGGTTGGGACAATCAAGTCACCTGGCCTCATACATCAATGGGCTGTCAGCTTCCTAAACTTGTTGCTATCTCCTCTCTATGTGGGCCCGCCAAAAGCAGGGAGCCACTGGTGTAGGTAGTCGGCCCTGGTAGCAGCTCTATTCCCGGCGAGTCAGCGTAAGGGTAAGACTCTAATTTGGACCATCTTGGGTATTTGCTAGGGCTGTTCTATATGGTGGTTCAATAAATTATTGTCACACTGTTTTTCCTTCACCCTGTGTTGTCTTAGTGTTCTGCCCATGGGGAGAGAGCGCCTTTCTACAGACAGCTGGGCCAGAGGACAAGAGCAATCACTAACCCTGTGTCTCTACAAATCTTAACACAAGTAGTTGAGTGATCAATTAACCCACAGTAGAACCTTTCATAATGACGCAGAAGCAGTCAGCCATGGCCCAGGCATGAGATATCAGGGTCTGGGCCAGCATTTACAGTTAAGAATTGAAGTTTCAATGAAGACCTGGTGGTTAAAGGAGCCCTGATACCTCATGCAACACCTTTTTTTTTAATCTACACAAAATATGTGAATAAACCAAAAAGAATCAAAGATAAAGAATGAAGTTTTATTGAATCATGATGTTAAAACATAAAAGATAGGGGAAACCAAAGAACAACAGCAAAAACCACAGTACAAGAAAAATCATTGATGGCAGTACTGACCAAGTGACATGATTAGATATAATAAGAATCCCATATATATAGTCTGCATAGTGCAAAAAGTCTTAATGGACAAGCATATCTAGAAGTAAAGTGCACAGAGAGCATAAATAGAAGGAATATAATAAAATAATATATACCAGTAGTCAGTAACCCATGGCTCCTTTTTTTTTCCAGCCATACTCAGATGGTGCAAACATCAGTTTCATACTGTAATATTGGTACAAAAAATTAAGGAAAGTAACACAGGTAGTTGACTGAAAGGGAGTGCAGGCCTGCCTGTCTAGGAGCCATACTTTATTTTGAATGCAAAAACATACATATATCAATGCAGATAATGTTTGAGGCATATATATCAAAACATCATCATTAGAGGTGACATTGGTATATAGAACCGTAAATCAAGACAAACCCTAAAAACTGGGTTGGGGGGGAGAAAAGGGGGGAGGGAAGCATGTCAGAGACAAGTATAGTGTTAATCCATCAGATATTTAGCATAATTGTCCAATTTTAAGTTCAGGCGACACCAAAGTACACCCCAAACACCCTGAAATGTCTTTTTGCAGCGGTTCACCCAGAGACATCATTAGACAGGTGCCTCCCCCCAGTAGTAGTCGCTCCTGGTACCAGACCGTCGGATGAAAACAGGTCTTGATATCATTCTGGATGCGTTGTGGGAGAATCGAGATGAAGCTTTCCCAAGTTTCGAAAAAGGTCTGCACCCTTCCCTCTTTTTGTAAAGAGGCCTCAACCCAGTCTATTTGAAGCAAGTACGACAGCTCCTCTAGAAAGATTTTGAAAGGAGGAGCATGATCATGGATCCATGTCTGTAAAATGGCCTTAGCATCGGCTGCTGCCACCAAATGCAGTAGTTTACGGGCACCTGGTGAACAAGTGTAGTCATCTGATTTTAAGTATCCAAATATGGCCCATAAGGGTTCGTCAGGAACTAAGTTTGTCAGGTGTGTAGTGGTGTATTGCCGCATTCTTTCCCAAAATAATCTAATGATCGGGCATGCCCACAAACAGTGAAACAGATTGAGATCTGGGGAATGGCATTTAAAACATTTAGAATTTGTGTACAGCCCAATTCTATGACCTTTTTGTGGGGTCAGGTAGGAGCAAGTCAGATTTTCAATCTCATTTCTAGAAAACAGGCTGAAGGGAGGAATTTGTGGGCCTGGTCTAAGAGCTTTCAGAATGATGTTACAGGACAAGCTGGGGTCTTCAATCTGCCATTTTTCAGTGGAAATTGGAGTTGTTCATAATCCAGGGCTACATGGATGAATTTGTAAATAGTGGCTATTTGACCAGATAGAGAGTAAGATTTATTGAACCATTTAATCACAGAAGGTCTCCATTGATATTCAGAAAGATGTGTCAGTACTTTTGTTACTTAGCTTTTACCTTAAGTGCTTAAGAGATGTTGTACCACTGGTAGAAGACAGGGTGTGTCTATCCTGAAAGTGGGGATTACCAATAAGTGGGAAAAGAAGAGAACCCAGAAAGAGAGCTGGAAATGTCGATGTAGTTTCTGCCATGCCCTCCAAGTAGATATTAAGAGTGGATTAGCTCGCACTTCAGTCAGTAATTCAGTTTAATGGAGATGTAGAAGGGCAGGGAGAGCTAGTCCCGGGGTAAGACAGCACTCCTGGTCATATTGGGCATAATAAGACGTTCCTCTCAGCCAGTCCACCACCACCCGGAAAAAGGATGCCAGGTTATAATGTCTAATGTCAGGGAAACTTGTCCCCCCGATTCCCCTCAATTGTAGGAGTATTTTAAAAGCTATTGGGGCTTTTTTCCCTCCCAGATGAATGAGCGGTATAGATAGTTATTCCGCTTCTCCTCTTCAGGGGCTAGATAAACTGGGAGAGTATGGAAGGTGTAGAAGAAACGCGGAAATTCTGTCATTTTAATTAGGTTGGCTCTGCCTAGATATGAAAAGTTAAAATCTTTCCATTTGATTAAGGTAGAGTCTAAGTTTTTAAGATACGATTTTATATTAGTTTTGTATAATTTGGCTGGGTGTTTTGTCAACTATACTTCCAAATGTTTCAGTGAGCCATTAGTAAATAGACACGGGAACCTTGATGCCCACAGAGGCTTGAAGGGGCCCCATAACATCACCACCTCCATTTTATCCCAGTTGATATCATAGGCCAACAAGCCTCCCATGAACTCCAGCTCTTGTATAAGAGGGTGTAAGACCCTTCTGGGGTTGGTTACCACCAGCAGAATGTCATCTGCAAATGCCGCTACTTTCAATTTTCCAGTACTCGTCGTAAGCCCTTCAAAAGGTAGGGGTCTGCAATAAACGGCACAGTAAGGGGTCTATAGAGAGATTAAATAAGAGGGGTGACAGAGGACATCCCTATTTAACTCCCCGAAAAAGATCAATTGTTGGTGCATCGTATCCCATTGACTAACACCTGGGTATAAGTGTCTGCATGGAGGTATTGGACATATTGTAGGAACTTTGGACCGAAGTTTCCCCTACTCAGAACATCGCATAGAAATGGCCATAGCACTTTATCAAAGGCCTTTTTGGCAACGAGACTCAACAGCATTGCAGGCGGTCTCGATGCATCTTGAGTCAGGACCGTGGCTGCGACCGTCATGTGTATATTTGCCACACTGATCTGTCCCTGGGTAAATCCTATCTGAGCCTCACATAGGAGGCCAGGTAGCAACTTCTGCAGTCGGTTAGCCAGGATCTTGGCCAAAAGTTTATAGTCGTGGTTGAGGAGCGAGATTGGGCGATAGGATTGTGGCAATAGTGGGTTTCTGTTAGACTTGGGGATGACTATTGTGCACAAATCTGTGAATTGATTGAAGTTCCCTGGAGAAAGATTTCGTTAAAGAGATTAGTCAAAATGGGTACCAAATCAGGGGAGAGAATCTTATAGTATTCCGCAGAGAAACCATCATTTCCCGGGGTACTACCATTAGATGCGCCTGATATGGCCTGTCTTACCTCGTCCTCAGTGATCTCCGAGTCCAACATCATTTGTTGGTCGATACTCAGTGATGGCAGGTTAATAAGGTTCAGGAAGGAGTTAATTGCGGGGGGATTGGCAGGGGAGGCTCTATATATAGATCTTCATAATAGTCACTAAAAATTTGTGTGATCTCTTCATGGCTAGTCACCTGTAAGCCTGTTGCAGGGTTCTTTAGTTTAATAATTGGTTTGTAGGATTGTTTATTTTTGGTTAGGGTAGCTAGTAATTTGCCCATCCCGTTTCCCCAGCGGTAAAATTTATTTTGGGTTTATTGAATTTGCCAATGCAACTGAGAATGTATGAAAGAGTCCAGGAGATGTTTGGCCATAGACTAAGCTTGCTGTGCATCAGGGGAAGGGGACAGGGCAAGTGTTCTCTGAGTTTGAAGGAGGGAGGCATGCAAGGCATCAAATTTATTTTTATGCATTTTCCTCCTACTTGACAGATAACTAATCATAAGGCCTCTCATAACAGCCTTAGAAGTGGCCCAGAGCAGGGACATCATCAGCAAGGATGACGTTGCCATCTAGAAAGTCATTCCACTGAGACTTGAGGAAGATTTTAAAGTCATCTGACTCTGCCAGGTACGGCGCATGTTGCAACTCCCCCTCTGAAGTGGGCTCCGGCGGTGAGCCCACCTCAAAGCCGAGACATGTCAGTTGTTTTGAACAGCTGACAGGTGCCTGCAATAGCTACAGGTGGAATCGCGATCCGCCCGTGGCTATTAACTAGTTAAATGCCGCTGTCAAACTTTGACAGCGGCATTTAAGAAGTGCTTCCAGCCCCCGGGCCGGAAATACGCTCACCGGTTACCTGCGTCACGTAATCGCAGGTCAGTGGTGTGTCGGCATGACAACCAGAGGTCTCCTTGAGACCTCTATGGTAGTTGATGCCAGATTGCTATGAGCGTCACCCGGTGGTCGGCTCTCATAGCAATGCAATAATTCAGCTAATACAACTGATCATCGCCTCTATGTAGCAGAGCCGATCGGGCTATGGAAGCTTCCAGCCTCCCATGGAGGCTATTAAAGCATGCCAAAAGTTTAAAAAAAAAAAAGTTTAAAAATGTAAAAAAATAAAAAAAATACAAAAGTTCACATCACCCCCCCTTTTGCCCCATTCAAAATAAAACAATGAAAAAAATCAAATATACACATATTTGGTATCGCCAGGTTCAGAATCGCCCGATCTATCAATAAAAAAAAGGATTAACCTGATCGCTAAACGACGTAGCGAGAAAAAAATCAAAACGCCAGAATTATGTTTTTTTGGTCGCCTCGACATTGTGTTAAAATGCAATAACTGGCAATTAAAAACGTCAGCTCGGCACGCAAAAACAAGCCCTCATCCAACCAGAGATCCCGAAAAATGGAGACGCTACGGCCTATGGGTATCGGAAAATGGCGCAAATTTTTTTTTTTTTTTTTACAAAGTTTGGAATTTTTTTCACCGCTTAAATAAAAAAGAACCTAGAAATGTTTGGTATCTATGAACTCGTAATGACCTGGAGAATCATAATGGCAGGTCAGTTTTAGCATTTAGTGAACATGGTAAAAAAAAAAAAAAAAAAAAAGACTATGGGATTGCACTTTTTTTTGCTATTTCACCGCACTTGGAATTTTTTTCCGGTTTTTGAGTACACGATATGGTAAAACCAATGGTGTCGTTCAAAAGTACAACTCGTCCCGTAAAAAAAAAAGCCCTCACACGGCCATATTGACTGAACAATAAAAAAAAGTTATGGCTCTGGGAAGAAGGGGAGTGAATTACAAACGCAAAAACGCAAATGGGCTCCGGCGCGAAGGGGTTAAAGGTGTCATTAAAGGTGGGTCCCATACGTATTGATGTCTGATCTAAGAAGGGGGAAACACAAGAAGAAAGAGGTAACTGAGAACAAAAAAAAAAACAAACAACTTAGTTAACTTTACCAATCAGTGGTGGGAGCTCGCCAGGAATATACCAGGAGTGCCGTGCCATCACCAAAGAGAACACTATAACAGAGACAACAGTCCTCTTAGAGTGAAAAATAACATACCGTATATACTCAAATACAAGCCGACCCACGTATAAGCAGAGGCCCCTAATTTTGCCACAAAAAACTGGGAAAACTTATTGACTCGAGTATAAGCCTAGGGTGGAAAATGCAGCAGCTACTGGTAAATTTCAAAAATAAAAATAGATACCAATAAAAGTAAAATTAATTGAGACATCAGTAGGTTACAATATTTTTGAATATCCATATTGAATCAGGAGCCCCATATAATGCTCCATAAAGTTCATGATTGGCTCAATAAGATGCTCCATACAAAAATATGCCCCATATAATGCTGCACAAAGGCTAATAATGGCCCCATAAGATGCTCCATATAATATACCCCATATGGCGCTCCATAAAGGTTATGGCCCCATAAGATGCTCCTTAAAATATGCCCCATATGATGCTCCATGAAGGTTATGGCCCCATAAGATGCTCTATAAAATATGCCCCATATGCTGCTCCATAAAGGTTATGACCCCATAAGATGCTCCATAAAATATGCCCCATATGCTGCTCCATAAAGGTTATGGCCCCATAAGATGCTCCATAGAATATGGCCCATATGTTGCTGCTGCGAATACAAAAAAATGACACTCACCTCTCGTCGCTGGGGGCCAGGTGCCGGTGTCCTGAGCAGGCGGGGACACTGGCGCACTATGGGGGTCAGGTGCCGGTGTCGCCTCTGGCTCAGGGCCTCAGCACCTGCAATATTCACCACTATGCGCCGCTCTGTCCTCCGCATCCTCTGTCACTGACTATTCAGGCAGAGGGTGAGCACTAACTACGACATTGTGCCCTCTGACCTGAACGTCACAGACAGAGGACGCAGAGGACAGAGCGGGCACGGCGGTGGAACAGGGACAGGTTAATATTGCATATGCTCCCCCCCCGTCATACTCACCCCCTCTTGGCGTGTCTCTGCAGTCACTGCTTCTCCGGCTCCACAGCTCTTCCAGTGTTCAGCGGACACGTGGTACCACTCATTAAAATAAGGAATATGCGCATATTTATTACTTTAATGAGCTGTACCACGTGACCGCTGAACACTGGAAGAGCTGTGGCGCCGGAGATGATCTGAGAAGCATGGTCTGTAGAGACCGTACCAGGAGGGGGCGAGTATAATCTGACAGTCCTACTCTCCCCCTCCCCCGCTGACCCCCGGTATATGACTCGAGTATAAGCCAAGAGGTGCACTTTCAGCCTTAAAAAATGGGCTGAAAATCTCGGACTATACTCGAGTATATACGGTATATAACAGGTTTCGTAAATCATCCCACTGCGACGTTACCAGGGCGTTGGAATCTTTTGCATGCCAACTCTGAATCTTCATAGATAGATACATGGTCTCCATCCTGAATTTTCAATTTGGCTGGGTATAGCAGCTGAAATCTAATCTTCCTTTCGACCAATAGACGACAAACAGGTATGAATGTGTTGTGCTTTTGGGTGACAGCTGCCGAAAAGTCCTGGAAGACTAGAATTTTAGAATCATGGATTGCCAGTTCTCGTTGTCGACGATATGCCCTTAAGACCTGGAGTTTCCACCAGTCTGGGTAGGCCTTCGGGGCCTATTTTGTGTGCTCGCTCTATGATCATTGAGCTGTCGACAGGGTCCAGTTGTAGGGCGGTAGGGAGATCCTTGGTAAGATATTCCATGAGACGTTCCCCGCCCACTGATTCTGGCATGCCCACAAAGCGTAGATTGCTGCGGCGGTCTGTTTTCCAAGTCCTCCAATTTGTCGCGCATCTCCCACTCCGAGGTCTAACTTTGCTGGAGAGAGGTCCGCAATCCTGCCAGCTCCATTTCAGCAGACTAAACTCTATTTTCCAGTTCTGTTATTTTTTGAGAGTTAGTGGCAATTTGGGCCATGGCTGTATTTATGGAGGCATGCAGGACATCAAATCTTTTGTCAAACAGTGGCCTCTTTAGTTTAGAGACATCTTGGGCCACCAGAGTTGTCTGTGCAGAGTCTTGCATAGAGGGATCAGAGCAACTCAATGATGGGGAGAGTTGCGGCGGGGACAGATTGTCTTCCATCTGTGATGCGGGCAGTGGAGAAGCTGATTAGTGGCGTGAGCTTTTAGCAGAGTGTTTAGGTGGTTTCAAGGCGGGTTTGCTCTTGTGCATTGTGGGTGGAGATCTGGAGATCGTGTGTTGGGTAGCGGCGGCACCTTTGACAGGGTAGATCTCGCTGTTTGAAGTTTTGTTAGATATCTGTCCATTACACCTCCCCCCCAAATCAGGAGGGAGGTAGCCGGATGGCGGGCAACAGGTGGGATTATCAGAATAATAGATTACAAGTCGCAATGGGTTGAAGAGTAGGAAGACTGTTATAGTTCAGCTACGGCATCATAGTCTTAAACGACAGGGTTCAGGAAGGCAAGGAGTGATGTACATGTGCCGCATATATCCCAAGCTAGCAAGCCGGAGAAAGTTTATGTAGTTGGTAGGCAATGTGCTTGGCGATAGTCCCAACGTCCCTCCCGTGACCAGCCAAAACAGACGTCAGGAAAACTATCGTGGCCTACAGGAACCTCCTTTTTAATGTTGTGTGATCCATACACAAAGCTCCCACGGAAAGAAGAAAAGGCCACAGTTCCATAAAACAGCAGTAATGATGGTATCTAACAAATTGGACTTTATATGTAGGAACTGATTTAAAATGCGGTCATACTAGATGTCCCTCTCCCAGGAGCTTTTCAGGAATCCTTTATTTAGTAGCAGTTATACTGAGCAGTCACTAGGTAGGGTAGCACATGTAGAGCAGCAGCATCTCCACTCACTTTATCCAAGATGGCGCCGGAGAAGACGCCGAGCACGTGGTACCCCCAGGCGGCGTGCCAATCCAGCAGCGCCGCCGCCCGGGCCGGAGGGATCCCCACTGCCAGCGAGGAGGACCAGGAGACAGGCCCCGGATGGGTGAAGTAATTTGTAAGATGAGGAGGGAGGATGGCATGCTCGAGGAGGACATCGCACTGGGTTAGAAGCGGCGGGCCAACACCACATGCATGCTTCAGGTGTCGGGAAGAGCGGCGGGGTGGGCCCCCAGCAGAGGGAAGGAGGTCTGGGGAGTCGGGACCGTGCGAGGCGGCTGCACAGCCCAGCCCCGGAGCACGAGAATCTCATTTACTGAAAACTACAAATAAAGATTAAACAACAACCACAAGACAGATTTCATCAACCAAGGTATCACAGACTATCTTTTTTTTTCTACCATCCAATAATGGACAGCAAAACAGTAAAGATGCCTTTTTTTAATAAAACCGAAAAACACGTCTAAATGAATGGATCTTGCAACATTTTATTTTTCTTAAGAATGGAAATTTGGCCTATGATATTTTTTATCCCTCCATTAGACATAAATAGGAATTTCGGCCATTCGATATGCAAGAAGCATCGGCTTTATTAGATCCCACCAACAGTCTTTCTGGAATGTATAACTAAAAGAACCCATTTAGACAAATATTTTTTAACCCACCGAGTTTTTCACAAGGAACAGGCTTCAGGAGATGCAGGTTTTTTTTTTCTTTACCCTGAAGCATTTTTTTTTTTTGTTTCCTGATCACTTTTTTTATGCATTTTTTTAAACTACATTTAACAATGAAGAAACCGCTAGTGGTTTTTCAAACAAATACACTGGAATAACACTGAAATAGACGCCCGGCCTTCCGATGGACTTCGTATTGTAAAGTATGGCACGTCTTCAGACTGGAAAATACCTTTTAACCATTCGATGTCTTTGGAAACCTGAAGCGGGTAAAAGACTTAACATATGATCTTATATAAAAATGCAAAATGTACGTTCTTTTGAACGTTTTGTTAGCGCTTTTTCAGGTGATTTTCAGAGCAAAATTTGCCTGAAAATGGCATCATATGCGCATACCCTTAGAATGAATGGTGTTAAAATGCAAAATCACACACAACTGGCTGATATGGGTGGTGCAAGTCCAAGACGCACCATCCGGGCTGACCGCGGAAAGTCTCCAGACCCGAACTCATTCATACATGAGGCCGTTGAGTTCGGATCAAGAGAATTCTGGCTGATCCGGACCATAAATGATGGGGGCCTCAATGTGGAGGCCTCAAGGTGATCAATGTGAGCATATGAATGGTTCAGAATGTCCACATAAAGCACCCTCACTCAGTAACTTATGGCATTTTTGTCTTCAAAATAAGTTAAAATAGAGGATTTCTAGAATACTTAGGAACATTGCACTTTATAAATAAGTTGTTGTTGTCGTCTTCTTCAGTTACCAGTTACAGAATACAAACCTTTGCGTTTCATTTTTCCATCTTTGACTTCCACGTCAAGATCCGGCGGCTCAGAATAATTAATAGGCTGCAATCTGCATCTTCTGACTGGAGTTGGTAACGTGTCGTCTGAACCTGTGGAATTGCAGAGTGAAGGTCAATAAATCGATCCAAAATTGAAAACAAAACTTCCTCTAACAAATACAGACTAGAACTCAAATTATTCACCATCACACGTACAATAAATGATATACCGTCATGGGCAAAAGTTTTGGCACCCTTGAAATTATAACGTTTTTCTCCCAGACAAATATTGCAATTACAAAAAACGAGAATAAAAGGCAAATTGGACACAATTTCACACAAAACCCCCAAAATTGGCTGAGAAAAGTTGTAAAAAAAAAAGTGTAATTCTAATTCCACAATTGTTTTGGGGTGAAAAAAAAAATCAGAAATTTGTAAAAAAAAAAAAAAAATTAAACTTTTTTTTGCTTGTGTTATCATTTTCCGAGACTGATATGAACTTGTTTAAAAAAATGTCATTTTTGAAAAAAACATTTTATCCTCAATTTTTACTGAATTTAATAAGCGGTGATCGATTGATCGCTTGTATTTAATCTCCTACTGACACTGACAACGGGCCAGCGTTAACAGGAGGATTGTAATGACAGACATGGGGGGGGTCATCAGAAGACCCCCGGCTATCATGACAACCCATCGGCGCCCTGCAATCATGTCTCGGGTGCGTCGATGAGCGGAAGGAACAACAGGCTCCCTGCTGGCTCGTGTTACAAGCCGCTGTGATTGGAAAGGGAATCATCACTAAGGATGGAGAGGCAAATTACAGGCTATATATATATATATATATATACAGCTCTGGCAAAAATTAAGAGACCACCACATCAAAACCCTGTCATGGCCAGCCCATTCTCCAGACCTGAACCCCATTGAAGAAGATGTGATCATATCAAGAGGATGATGGATAGTCACAAGCCATCAACAGAGAAGAACTGCTTAAATGTTTGCGCCAGAAGCAGTGTGAAAGACTGGTGGAAAGCATGCCAAGACGCATGAAAGCTGTGACTAAAAATCATGGTTATTCCACAAAATATTGATTTCTGAACTCTTCCTGAGTTAAGACATTAGTATTGTTGTTTCTAAATGATTATGAACTTGTTTTCTTTGAATTATTTGAGGTCTGAAAGCACTGGGTTATTTTTGTTTGTTTTTTTTTTTTATTTTGACCATTTTTCTTTGTCAGAAAAAAGATACAAAATTTATTGCTTGGAAATTCGGAGACATGTTATCAGAAGTTTATAGAATAAAAGAGCAATTTACATTTTACTCAAAAATATAGCTATAAAAAGAAAAATCAGAGAAAGTTCTCCTGCTCGCGCAGCCAAAAAGGTCCTGCGAGTTCACGGCCAACGAACGATGTCACATTGAAGTGAGTTATTTTTTTCCGAAAAATAATCTTTTATTAATTAAATACATGTTCAGTAATTTGTACTAAATGTATTTGTCACAGACCTCTATATATCTAGTCTATGTGTATTTACTGTATGTAATCCATCTCTTCTATCCTGTCGGCTCCTGCAGTGATTTTACAGAACATGGCAGATGAATTGCCGGTTTTTCTTCCATCTATGTATCTATGCAATATAAATACATATATATGTGTGCGTCACTGACATCTATATATTTATGTATTCTATGTGTATATATCTATTCTATCTATTCTAGTCTAACCTGTCAGTGTGATTTTACTGTATGCGGCACATGAATTGACGACTTTTCAAAGGACACCGGTGCATAAAATTCGGACAGCACTCGCATGGTCCGAGTGCTTTGCGACTTTTTTTTCTTGCACCCATAGGCTGGCATTGGCGAGTCTCGGCAACAATCCACCCGAGAAAATAAATGGTGATGTGAGCTGCCCCATAGATTAACACTGGGCTGAGTTCTATGTGATGTTTTCTCGCATAGCACTCGTCCGTATTCTACGGTAGTGTGACTACGGCCTTAGAGTATGTACTCCACGTGTTTGTGTGGGTTTCCTCCGACATTCCAAAGACATACTGATAGGGAATTTAGATTGTGAGCCCCATCGGGGATATCGATGATAATGTGTGCAAACTGTAAAGCGCTGCGGAATATGTTAGCGCTATATAAAAATAAAAGATTATTATTATTTAAAAGATAACAGAAGACACTGTCCATTGCAGATCCTTCTCTCATTGTTAGAGATAGCAGAAGACACTGTCCGCTGCAGAGCCTGCTCTCATTGTTAGAGATAGCAGAAAACAATTTTTAACGAAGACTATTTGGAAATCTGCATAATTTTGCATTCTGACATATGAACAATAAAAAAAACATGTTCAAAAAGGTGTACGTAGCCTTTAAGATTGAAGTGAATATAAATACCGTACCTGTAAGCAGTACACCAGAGTCCTGCTTGCGAGTTTCATCATTTGGGATCACTGTAAATCAAGTATCAAAAAAATTAATGCAAAATATTATATCAAACACAAATTATTTCCACATCTATAGTACTAAAGAAAAAAACCATCTCAGAATCTCAAAAATTAAAACCATGAATGAAGCCACCACTCAACTGTCAGTAGGTGTTTCTGGAGTCTATTGGAGGGGGGTAGGATTTTGGAGCAATGTTATGTAATACGTTTTTCGGAAATGTGATCGCTCGTGATCGTTCGTAATAGGAAGATCCGGATCAATAGAAAATGCAATTAGGAAGGTAAGTGAAGAATGAGATAACTAACAAGAAGATGGATGGAGACAACCACCGAGACCTTAAATGTGGAGTTGGGAATCCCAATGACCCAAATGGAGACAGATAAAAAACAAAAAAAAAAAAACACTACTCCTGTGGTAGTCAAGAGCCCCAGTGTTGTAGTACTAACTGGGGGCAGGATCCATGAAGTCCGGTTCAGGTAGGGCTAGAGATTCTTCTTTTTCAGACACTTTAAAAACAGACAATAAAAAACAGTAGTTTAAAACATTATAAAATAAACACATGTAGGTCCAAAATAAATAGTAAAATAAATGCTGAATCATACAGGAGTTCATTCGGTTTTGTCCAAAAAATAATGATCCAAGTTTTTCTGCAATACCACTGCATCCAAATGTAGAATGACATGCCAGTGATTGAAATAAGTGTCGGTCCAAGAAACCAGCAATATCCAATAAAATGTCTCAATATCTCCAAAAAGGCTGGGTTATGAATAGTATTGGTCTTATCATATTAGCCAAAAAGGAGCTTTCTGGTTCTGCCTAATTTCCAGGGCATGGGTGCGAAAGTATGTGATATGACAGTGAGAGATGA
The DNA here is from genome assembly GCF_039654945.1 of Dendrobates tinctorius. Taxonomy (NCBI): domain Eukaryota; kingdom Metazoa; phylum Chordata; class Amphibia; order Anura; family Dendrobatidae; genus Dendrobates; species Dendrobates tinctorius. The sequence goes on from NW_027361707.1 coordinate 19,593,094, forward strand.
ATACAGACAATGAGTGACGCCGTGGCTGCATGGCTGTGGCTAAAAGTCCCAAAGAAAATTGATGGAGCCGAGCCATGCTTGCACTACTCAGTGCTTCATTCAAATGGGGAATTGTTTTGGGGATTGGCGATAGTCCAAGTGGTCGGATCAGCAAATTATCAACTATTTGGTGGATAGCTGGTAAATTACAATGTTAGGAATAACTATGCATAAATGTTTTCTAGCAGAAAAATGTTGGTTGTATATTCAAAACAAAAATTACATCTACAGAATGGTAGGAATAGAACTAAGCAACAGCACGTGTGAAACATACTTGGGTATACCAATAGATCACAGACTGCACATGATTCAACAGTGTGATGCAGCAGCAAAAAAGGCAAACACAGTTCTAGGATGTATTAAGAGAAGCATAGAGTCTAGATCATGTGAAGTAATTATCCCCCCTCTACTCCTTGGTCAGGCCTCATCTGGAATACTGTGTTCAGTTTTTGGCACCACATTTTAAAAAAGATATTGATAAACTGGAGCAAATTCAGAGAAGAGCTACCAGGATGGAGAGTGGACTGCAAAGTATGTCCAACGAGGAACAGTTAATGGATCTGTTAATGTTTGGCTTGCAAAAAAGAAGGCTAAGAGGAGACTTAATAGCTGTCTACAAATATCTTCTGAAGGGATATCACAGTGTAGAGGGTCATCATTATTCTCATTTGCACACGGAAACACGAGAATCAATGAAATGAAACTGAAAGGGAGAAGATGCAGATTAGATATTACAAAAATACTTCTTGACAGTGAGGGTGATCAATGAGTGGAACAGGCTGCCACGAGAGGTGGAGAGTTCTCCTTCAATGGAAGTCTTCATAAAGAGGCTGGACAGACATCTGTCTGAGATGGGTTAGTGAATCCTGCATTGAGCAGGGGGTTGGACCAGATGGCCCAGGAGGTCCCTTCCAACTCTAACATTCTAGGATTTTATGATTAATTTTACATTGTTTTAATTGCTGCAAAAACAAAGTAATGCAACCACAAACCCATAAAAGAGAAAATATCTACCTCTGGAAGACTCATTGCAATCATTGTCCTCGACGTCATTGGTTTCATCTCCATATAACACTGCAACAGAATGAAAGCTAATGACACAAGATAAGTTCTACAAGCTAGTGAGGAGATGGAATACTTTGTGAATGTGCAGGAATCCGACTGAGGGTATGTTGGGCTTGTGCAGACGACCATATTTTCCCTCCTGGGTGCAATTCGACAAAACATAATATCGCACTCACACCAATGTTATTCTATGGGGCTTTGCACATGTCTGATTTTTTTTCCTTGGACACAGTCTAAGAAAAAAAAATTTGTGTATTTCTAAAAAAATATTTACGCAATGTTTTTTTCCCCATATCACAATCTTGATTATTGAAAAAAAAGAAAACTTAATAGTCTTTCAATTTTTTGCACTGGCCACTGGGGATTTTTTAGACTCCTATTTCCTGAAAGAGTTTTCAGCAGGCTTGTTATCAGCAGAGGTAGAATTATAATAAGTGACACCTGTATGCGCAGCTCATAACAATGGATCCACCAATCACAATAGGCAATGTCATAGCTCCTCCTCCCTTCATAATGAAGCTCCCCCTCCCTTCATAATGACCTTTGCACACACTCATTAGATGCTTCAATAGAAAAGATGGGGTCAGGGTCTGTTTATTGTGGATAATGTTCATGTTTTGTTGCCTGAAATAACAGGAAGTTACACTGCATTCATCTGTACAGATTTCTGAGGGATCAAACCAATCTTACAGATTATAAAAGGTCAGTAAAGCCAGCCATACGCATTAGATAGCCATCAGCCGAACAATGATTTGGCCGATTTTTCGGCCAGCAGCCCTTTTTTTTTTTTTTTTTACAAATCGATCGGTCGAATACTCCTGTTTTGTTAATGATAAAGCCGCCAGCAGAGAGGTCTGTCGGTGGCCTTTTTCCGACAGAACAAAGCTATCAGCAGTAGAGTTGAGCGACTTTGGTCGGATCGGGTTTCATGAAACAAAATTTGTTTCAGATGAAACTGGTCCGACTAGGGCAAAAAAAGTCAGAGTTTCGTCCGAAACCCGACCCCAATGCAAGTCAATGGGAAATAAAAGTCGGCATTGAGTGGATGAATGTCATCCGCTCAATGCCGACTTTTATTCCCCATTGACTTGCATTGGGGTCGGGTTTCGGACGAAACTCTGACTTTTTTTGCCCTAGTCGGACCAGTTTCATCTGAAACAAATTTTGTTTCATGAAACCCGATCTGACCAAAGTCGCTCAACTCTAATCAGCAGTCTAAAATTGGACATGCCCAGTTGACATCTCCCGTGTCGTTTCGTTGGTGCCCCCGTGCACATTAGAGTGTTGGCCAAACCCATCGATATTGGCGAGTTCAGCCGGGTTAGCATGCTCTCCCCGTGTTTTCATTAGTTTCCTCTGGTTTCCTCCCACACTCCAAAGACAAACTGAAAGAGTATTTACATTGTGAGCCCCAATGAGGACAGATGGTGACGTCTGCAAAGTGCTGTGAAATTAATGGCACCACATAAGTAAAATTAACTCCAGTCCTTGCCTGGAGTAACATTTCTGATGAGCAGCACTGAGGTGCACAACCACCGATAAGATGCACCAAATTCATTAAGTGGCGTGCGCATCATATTCCTGAATGACCATCATTAAGACTGGCGCATGAGAAGAGAGTCTGAGTGAAACGGGGCCTTAGAGTCTAAAAAAGCCTCAATGTGAAAAATGTAAAATGTATATTTTTTTGTATTTTAATATAGATTGTGAAATGGAGGGGAAAATTGCACCCTGTCCACACCTCACCCAAAAAATAGTTAGATTTAACACAAAAACCTTAACTAAAGAAAAGGTCATTTTTGGATGATAAGCCCCCGTTAAAAATTGTACATTGTGCCCTGGGATACGTGTCTGTATGGTTGTAGATGACTTGAGTTATTATATGAATATAACATAGATGAAGCCTGGTTTAGCCTTGAAGATTCATTTACTGATGGGAATTTACCTGTGGATGGTTCAGGGGAGCTCTGCTCAAATTCTTCCATAGTTTCATTTTTCACCATCACTGCAAATATAAAAAATATTAAATTACAATAAGATCTGATTAATAGAGAAAACAGCCGTGTCTGGAGTCGGTTTCTAACTGTTTGTGCAGACACATGCACATTTGTGGTCTGCTAGAAGTCATTTTGCAGAGCTCTGGCAGTGCTCTTCCTGTTCTTCCTTGCACAAAGGCGGAGGTAGTGGTCCTGCTGCTGGGTTGTTGCCCTCCTACGGCCCCCTCCACATCTCCTGGTAGCGTCTCCAGCCTCTGGACACTACGCTGACAGACACAGCAAACCTTCTTGCCACAGCTCGCATTGGATATGCCATCCTGGATGAACTGCACTACCTCACTACCTGAGCCCCTGGTGTGGATTGTAGTGATTGTAGCGTCCGTCTCATGATACCACGAGTGTCAAAGCACAACCAACATTCAAAAGTGACCAAAACATCAGCCAGAAAGCATTGTTACCGAGATGTGGTCTGTGGTCCCCAGCTGCAGAAACACTCCTTTATTGAGGGTGTCTTGATAATTGCCAATCATTTCCATCTGTTGTCTATTCCATTTGCACAACAGCATGTGAAATTGATTGTCAATCAGTGTTGCTTCCTAAGTGGACATTTTGATTTCACAGAAATGTGATTCACTTGGAGTTATATTCTGTTGATTAAGTGTTCCCTTTGTTTTGAGCAGTGTATATTTTCTATATATTAGAAATTATTGAATTGATCCACTCAGAATTTGAATACTGACCAATTTGAGATTAAATACCAAAAACAAAAAAAATTAAAAATGCCCATCACCGTTTCACACACTGCTGTAGATTGCATCTGCCAGGTGCAGCCTCATAGGCATACCCATAATGCCTTCCAGCCAGCACCTCACATGATTGATCGCCATCAATCAGGGGTGACTATCAGAGCCACTATAAAAGATGAGGGCAGGGCAAGCAGCGGCCATTTAGGAATTTCACAGCTGAAGTATAGGAGGTCAGAGGATGTTATATATATATATATATATATATATATATATATATATATATATATATATTATCAAGGGGAAGATAATTTTTAACTGAAAAACTAAAAAAAAAAATCACCTTTTTTTCGCACAACTTTCATACTAGTCTAATTTAATAAGCTTGCGTGCCACAACAATAATATGATACTAAAAATATGGGAGGGAATAAAAAAATTCAAGTGAGGTGAACTAGTGAAAAGAAGGGCTATCCAGTCGTTGTTTGGGGCATATGATTTTATGGTGTTCGTCAAATTCTGACCTTTGTAAAATAATTTAAAAAAAAATGTTTATTTTTGATTAGTGTTGCCATTTTCAGAGACCCGTTACATTTTAATTTTTCTGATGGAGCTGTTTGAAGGCTTATTTTTTTATGTTCCCAGCTGTATTAGCACCATTTTGAGGAACTGTACAGAGTTTGCATTTTTGGGGGAGGTACAGCGACCCCCCCCCCCTAAAAAAAAACAAAAAAGAAAACGCAAATTCTAGCAATTCTCATTTTGATTTCACTTTATGGTGCTTACCGTATTGGTTAAATAATTTTATAATAATTTTATATTTTAATAGATTGGACTATTATGGATATGGCGATAATCAAATAGTTTTATTTTTAAAATATTTTTTTTCATTTTTCAGTTGGTAGTGAGGGAGCGATTTAAACTATTTTTTTGTCTTCACTTTTTTTTTTTTTATTCTTTCCAGGAGTTTTCATATCATTTGTACAATATACTGCAATGCTTCGATACGGCAGTGGCAGCAAGTCAGTACTCTTGATCGCCAAAACGGAGGCCAAAAGGACACTCTTTCAGCCTCAGGTTTGGGGAATGGAGATCTATGGTTACAATTGATGCCAAGTGAATATGGCAAATCCAGCAGGAATTCAGTCTTTATGTAAGTTCTTGCGCAAGAGTTTCCTCTGTCCGCCACGTTTTTGTAGAGTCTGCTGTGAAGGCGATAATGAAATATAAGGAAATAAGTCAATGACAGTAATAAATAAGGTGACATAAAAACCTGCGCTTGGTCGCTTGGATGCTTCAGTGCTTTTAATTGAACGGGATACTAAAAAGAGAATATTAAAATGTTAATATTACAGCTTTGAAAAGTGTAAGGGTAGATATAAGTTGTATACAAAATGATCAGAAGATTGTGCAGCTGCCAACATTTCCACATTTGATGGGACTATCCCAATTTTTCAGGCACAATCTTGGCAAATTCTGAGTTACTGTGGGACAGAGCAAGGGGCAGGGTTTATGTAGACGACGCCGGACTGTGGGTTGGGATCACTCATGGTGAGATGGGACTTAAAGGAGTATTCTGAAATTTGGAGGTTATCCACGTAATGAAGGAGAACTTCCAGATCACTAATGGAACCCCCACCAATCCTAGAAACAGGCCCCATGTGAACAGGGCCGGCCGGAGAGATTACGGCGCCCTAGGCGAAACTATTTTGTTGCGCCCCTACTATTCTTGGCAGTAGATGAAAACTTGGGATATAAATTTAGGAGCAAAATAAACCACAACAACAATGATTAATTAACTCTCTCCTAACTCTTTAATCTTCTGAGAAGTTGTATAGGACAAATATATACAAAGTAATCAATAACACAAAACAAAAACAACCATAGGTAATTATTTTTGTTTCCTTGCCTTTTTTTTTTTTTAAAAGGATGACACTAAGTCACCGAGATTAATCTGTTTAGCAACTTCAGATTCTATTGAAATTGTTGCCAACCCAACCAACCTCTCTTGCGTTATATTTGCCCTTAAATATGTACACTTTTCTTTCCATCCCTAAAACTTTTTGCCTTTTGAAAAGATTTTTTTATAATTTTTTCTACTTTTTCTCTGGCGCCCCCGTTGGGTCGGCGCCCTAGGTGGCCGCCTAGTTCGCCTATACGTTCGGGCCGGCCCTGCATGTGAATGGAGCGGTGGTCATCATGCACACTGCAGCTTCGTTAGTTCTTATGGCAGTGCTGAAGACCAGCTGAGTGGCAACGCTTGGCGATATTTAAGAATTAATGAAGCGAGAGTGCTCGTGATTAGAGTTGAGCGATACCGTCCGATACTTCAAAGTATCGTATCGGATGGTATCGGCCGATCTTTAAAAAAAGTATCGGTATCGCCGATTCCGATACCGGAAGTCCCATTCAAGTCTATGGGACTTCCGGTATCGGAATAAGAAAAACCCTTTCCTGCCCTTGTACAGCCTCTCTGGGGTCTGTACGGGCCTTTCGGGGGGCTGTGCCGGCCTGCCAGGGGGTCTGTGCAGGCTCCGGTGGTCTGTGCCGGCCTGCCGGTGGTCTGTGCAGGCTCCGGGGGGCTGTGCCGGCCTGCCGGGGGGCTGTGCCGGCCTGCCGGGGGGCTGTGCCGGCCTGCCGGGGGGCTGTGCAGGCTCCGCGGGTCTGTGCAGGCATCGTCCGATGGGACTACAAGTCCCATCGGGCGATGCCTGCTACCATGACAGTGATTGACACATTAGCCAATGATGGGACAGTAGTAGTCCCATCATCCGGCTAATGTGTTAAATGTAAAAAAAAAAAAAAAAAAAAAAAAAAATTACATGCTACATACATACAACATGCATACTACATACATGCTACATTCATACTACATACTACATACATGCTACATTCATACTACATAAATACTACATGCAACATACATACTACATATATACTACATGCATGCTACATACATACTGCATGCTACATACATACCACATATATACTACATACATACTACATGCATGCTACATGCATGCTACATGCTACATACATAACACATATATACTACATGCATGCTACATACATACTACATGCTACATACTACATATATACTACATGCATGCTACATACATACTACATGCTACATACATACTACATACAGTGCCTACAAGTAGTATTCAACCCCCTGCAGATTTAGCAGGTTTACACATTCGGAATTAACTTGGCATTGTGACATTTGGACTGTAGATCAGCCTGGAAGTGTGAAATGCACTGCAGCAAAAAAGAATGTTATTTCGTTGTTTAATTTTTTTTTAAATTGTGAAAAGTTTATTCAGAGGGTCATTTATTATTCAACCCCTCAAACCACCAGAATTCTGTTTGGTTCCCCTAAAGTATTAAGAAGTATTTCAGGCACAAAGAACAATGAGCTTCACATGTTTGGATTAATTATCTCTTTTTCCAGCCTTTTCTGACTATTTAAGACCCTCCCCAAACTTGTGAACAGCACTCATACATGGTCAACATGGGAAAGACAAAGGAGCATTCCAAGGCCATCAGAGACAAGATCGTGGAGGGTCACAAGGCTGGCAAGGGGTACAAAACCCTTTCCAAGGAATTGGGCCTACCTGTCTCCACTGTTGGGAGCATCATCCGGAAGTGGAAGGCTTATGGAACTACTGTTAGCCTTCCACGGCCTGGACAGCCTTTGAAAGTTTCCTCCCGTGCCGAGGCCAGGCTTGTCCGAAGAGTCAAGGCTAACCCAAGGACAACAAGGAAGGAGCTCCGGGAAGATCTCATGGCAGTGGGGACATTGGTTTCAGTCAATACCATAAGTAACGTACTCCACCGCAATGGTCTCCGTTCCAGACGAGCCCGTAAGGTACCTTTACTTTCAAAGCGTCATGTCAAGGCTCGTCTACAGTTTGCTCATGATCACTTGGAGGACTCTGAGACAGACTGGTTCAAGGTTCTCTGGTCTGATGAGACCAAGATCGAGATCTTTGGTGCCAACCACATACGTGACGTTTGGAGACTGGATGGCACTGCATACGACCCCAACAATACCATCCCTACAGTCAAGCATGGTGGTGGCAGCATCACGCTGTGGGGCTGTTTCTCAGCCAAGGGGACTGGCCATCTGGTCCGCATCCATGGGAAGATGGATAGCACGGCCTACCTGGAGATTTTGGCCAAGAACCTCCGCTCCTCCATCAAGGATCTTTAGATGGGTCGTCATTTCATCTTCCAACAAGACAACGACCCAAAGCACACAGCCAAGAAAACCAAGGCCTGGTTCAAGAGGCAAAAAATCAAGGTGTTGGAGTGGCCTAGTCAGTCTCCTGACCTTAACCCAATTGAAAACTTGTGGAAGGAGCTCAAGATTAAAGTCCACATGAGACACCCAAAGAACCTAGATAACTTGGAGAAGATCTGCATGGAGGAGTGGGCCAAGATAACTCCAGAGACCTGTGCCGGCCTGATCAGGTCTTATAAAAGACGATTATTAGCTGTAATTGCAAACAAGGGTTATTCCACAAAATATTAAACCTAGGGGTTGAATAATAATTGACCCACACTTGTATGTTTAAAATTTATTAAAATTTAACTGAGCAACATAACTTTTTGGTTTGTAAGATTTATGCATCTGTTAATAAATCCTGCTCTTGTGTGAAGTTTGAAGGCTCTAACTAATTTGCATCTTATCAAACCTGCTAAATCTGCAGGGGGTTGAATACTACTTGTAGGCACTGTATACACTACATGCATGCTACATACATACTACATGCTACATACATACTACATATATACTACATACATACTACATACATACTACATGCATGCTACATGCATGCTACATACATACCACATACATAACACATATATACTACATGCATGCTACATACATACTACATGCTACATGCATGCTACATACATACTACATGCATGCTACATACATACTACATGCATGCTACATACATACTACATGCTACATACATACTACATATATACTACATGCATGCTACATACATACTACATGCTACATACATACTACATATATACTACATGCATGCTACATACTACATGCTACATACATACTACACATACTACATGCATGCTACATACATACTACATGCATGCTACATACATACTACATGCTACATACATACCACATACATACTACATATATACTACATGCATGCTACATACATACTGCATGCTACATGCATGCTACATACATACTACATGCTACATACATACCACATACATACTACATATATACTACATGCATGCTACATACATACTGCATGCTACATACATACTACATACATACCACATACATACTACATATATACTACATGCATGCTACATACATACTACATGCTACATACATACTACATATATACTACATGCATGCTACATACATACTGCATGCTACATGCATGCTACATACATACTACATACATACTACATGCTACATACATACCACATATATACTACATACATACAATACATTCATACAATACATACATAGACATACAGTACATATAACATAGAGTAACATACTTACCAATACTTGTCACATTGTTCCCCGAAGCCATTGTCTTTTCCGGAATAAATATTAACATAACAAACCACAAAAATACTCACCCACGATCCGAAGCAGTCCACGAGTGTGTCCCACGACGATCTTGGGTAGAGAACTGCAGCATCAGCTGTTGCTGCCGTTCTCTACGGGCTGCAGGAATCCAATGACGGAAGGTAGGTATCCTTCCGCACTGTATTCCTCCGCCACTTAAAAAAAAAAAAAAGTCCCTAGTCTCACTTTATGCCATTGCTGTGTGGGAATTTCCCACGCAGCAATGGCATAAAGTGAGACTAGGGACTTTTTTTTTTTTAAGTGGCGGAGGAATACAGTGCGGAAGGATACCTACCTTCCGTCATTGGATTCCTGCAGCCCGTAGAGAACGGCAGCATCATCTGATGCTGCCGTTCTCTACCCAAGATCGTCGTGGGACACACTCGTGGACTGCTTCGGATCGTGGGTGAGTATTTTTGTGGTTTGTTATGTTAATATTTATTCCGGAAAAGACAATGGCTTCGGGGAACAATGTGACAAGTATTGGTAAGTATGTTACTCTATGTTATATGTACTGTATGTCTATGTATGTATTGTATGAATGTATTGTATGTATGTAGTATATATGTGGTATGTATGTAGCATGTAGTATGTATGTAGTATGTATGTAGCATGCATGTAGCATGTAGTATGTATGTAGCATGCATGTAGTATATATGTAGTATGTATGTAGCATGCATGTAGTATATATGTAGCATGTATGTAGTATGTATGTAGCATGTAGTATGTATGTAGCATGCATGTAGTATATATGTAGTATGTATGTAGCATGTAGTATGTATGTAGTATGTATGTAGTATGTATGTGGTATGTATGTGGCATGTAGTATGTATGTAGCATGCATGTAGTATGTATGTAGCATGCATGTAGTATGTATGTAGTATGTAGCATGTATGTAGTATGTATGTAGTATGTAGCATGCATGTAGTATGTATGTAGCATGCATGTAGTATATATGTAGTATGTATGTAGTATGTATGTGGTATGTATGTAGCATGTAGTATGTATGTAGCATGCATGTAGTATGTATGTAGCATGCATGTAGTATGTATGTAGCATGCATGTAGTATGTATGTAGCATGCATGTAGTATGTATGTAGCATGCAGTATGTATGTAGCATGTATGTAGCATGTATGTAGTATATATGTAGTATGTATGTAGCATGTAGTATGTATGTAGCATGTAGTATGTATGTAGCATGCATGTAGTATGTATGTAGTATGTATGTAGTATATATGTAGTATGTATGTAGCATGTAGTATGTATGTAGCATGCATGTAGTATGTATGTAGCATGTAGTATGTATGTAGCATGCATGTAGTATGTATGTAGTATGTATGTAGTATATATGTAGTATGTATGTAGCATGTAGTATGTATGTAGCATGCATGTAGTATGTATGTAGTATTTTTTTTTTTTTTTTTTTAACATTTAACACATTAGCCGGATGATGGGACTACTACTGTCCCATCATTGGCTAATGTGTCAATCACTGTCATGGTAGCAGGCATCGCCCGATGGGACTTGTAGTCCCATCGGACGATGCTTGCACAGACCCCCGGACATCAGCACAGCCCCCCGGCAGGCCGGCACAGCCCCCCGGCAGGCCGGTACAGACCCCCACAGGGTGCACAGACCACCGGCAGGCCGGCACAGCCCCCCGGCAGGCCGGTACAGACCCCCACAGGGTGCACAGACCACCGGCAGGCCGGCACAGCCCCCCGGCAGGCCGGTACAGACCCCGGGCAGTCCACACAGCCCCCCGGCAGGCCAGCACAGCCCCCCGGCAGGCCGGCAGAGACCCCCGGAAGGCCCGAAATGACGGCGCATCATGATGCGCACACACCGCGCATCATGATGACGTCAGTCTGTCAACCAACTTTGAACTTCCGATTCCGATGCCGAATTCCGATATTGAAAAAATATCGGAAGTCGGTATCGGAATTCCGATACAGCAAGTATCGGCCGATACCCGATACTTGCGGTATCGGAATGCTCAACACTACTCGTGATCAATCACCACAACATTGGGTTCTTGGGATTGGTGGGCGTTGACGCGGTCAGACCATCAGCGATTAGGAGATTATCCCCTATCCCGTGGAGGAAATAACTTTCAAACTTGAGAATACTCCTTTAAAAATAGGTTAAACAAATAGGTTATTAAAAAAAAATTCGGAAATTTCCAGCAATCTGTTATTTGAGACACATTTCTCCTGCTGAGGAATTAACGCTCCACACAAGTCCATCACGGCGGCCATCACTCTTTCTGAGCAGCATAAAATAACGCAATGGTATATGCGTTTGACAGCCATGGAATCGGTAATAGGTCATGATTTTCCTTTGTAAAATGAACTTCGAAATGACGTTGCGTTTCGCATCCATAGAACATCTGTAAGTTTGTGCTCAGAGATAGATCAGTAAGGGAGAGTAGGCGATTTGTGGGTAAATACCTGGAGTAGGCGGACAGACATCCAAGGTCAACGCTGCGTTTAGACCTACAAAACATGTGACTTACGTTTAGGCATTTTGCATGGTTTCTACTTTATGCAGAAATATGAATAATTGCTTACAAAACAATTCATTCCTTTTAATTACTACAGTAATCCACCTTCGGGGACTTTTTTTTTTAAAAAATTAAATGCTAAAATACATATATTTTCTTGCAATTGGGCTTTGTTAAAAAAAAAAAAAAATGCACAGCTTTCCTTCTCTAACCCCTGTGTTACATTGTCTATGGATGGTTGCAGAATGAGTTATCTAAGAATGTGTCGGTGAGCTCCCAATGACTGTCTGACTGCAAGGTTATAACTCTTGTCTTTTTCTAAACTCCTCTCAACTGATTTACACACTTAACATTATGGCTGGTCCATACAATCAGGGCAACTGTTACCACCCACCTTTCGTGTCTACCTCTTTCCTCATAGACGGTAAGCTTGCGAGCAGGGCCCTCATTCCTCTTGGTATTTGTTATGATCTATGTGATTATTGTTATGCTGTAATGTCTATTGTCTGTACAAATCCCCTCTGAAATGTAAAGTGCTGCGGAATATGTCGGCGCTATAAAAATAAAATTTATTATTATTATTATTATTATTATTATTTATGAAAATAGACATCAAAATTGAATGTGCACAAATTTTACTAGTGTTTCTCCCAGCGGAGTCCACGAGAGCAGTGGAACATGGCACGGGGCAGTAGCCGTGGGCGAAGTACTCATCTCTTATGCCCCCGACAAGTTACATAAAGGTGGGCGTCCTGGCAGGGTGTGCCAACTTGTGCTATGGGGCGTCACGCCCGTGCAGGCCACATGTAACCAATGTTGCTGATTGGCCAGGACCTGATGTTTCACGGTTCAATGAGGGAGACCACCAGTCACAAATAAAACTTTTTACTGAACAGGAACTTGGTGAAGATAATATACAGTAGACAGCGGGTACACAACTTTTTGAACGTTTCCTTCACAGTATGGAGCTTTTCCCACACAGTTCCAATTCCTTTTTCTTTCCTTGCTTATTCTCTATATTTACCGTTCCTTTTCACTTCACCGCAACCCAGCCCTACAGTCCAGTCTCTAAGAGTCCTATGCTCAACCTGCGGGTCGGAGTCCTTTTTCTCTTATGGGAACTATTTTGCCAGTATGGCCCTTATATCTGGCCAGTTTTCAACAACTGGTGGTGAACCCCTTTAAAAAAAAAAAAAAAAAAAAAAAATCAACCGTGACAGTGCCTGTACTGATCAAATGCAATGTATTTTCTGTCTATGAGTAATCTAATTACACAATTCAGAAGGGACTGCGCGAAAAATAATAGCACGATGCACCAATCAAAAGTCCGATTTCCAGACAAGACTTAGTCATCAAATTAAATGGAGAGCAAAAAAAATAAAGACCCCGCCATAGACATTTAAAAAAAAAAAAAATGTAATCCATTTAAAAAAAATGAGATAGGAAATTGAAATTGGGCCTTTTTGGTGCAAATGTGCAAGAGGGTGTGGACTGAATTATTGCATTCCGGCCCTTGAAGACACTAATCATGTGAATAATGTCATGCATTTTCATAAATCTATATATAAATATATATATTGGGTAGTTATGTCATATAATGGAAATTTTCATATAATGTGATATGGTAATGTATAGGTAATGTAAAGAATATACGTAGTGTGAGTAGTTTACTGTGCAGAATAAGTATAGGGCAAGACATAGATTAGTATTTAGGACAGGAGATAGTGACTGTAGTTAGATGATGACAATAGGATAAGATACAGTTAATGTTTGGGACTAGCCCACAGTGGGAAGGTGCTAAGGCGAGGTAAAAAGGACCGCTTCATGTTTGAAGAGAGTTCATAAGCTAGAGTGAGAAGGTCAAGATCAAGGGGCGGTGGGTTGATAGCAAAGGCGAAAACATTGTTTTGGGCAGCATGAGGCCTCACATCATCCCCTGTGGACATCACTGCAACATCCAAAGCATACGGCTTGATACAGGTGCCCATAGCACCTTAACCCCTTCCATACAGAGCAAGGTGGATGTGGAACCGCGTGTGGGGAAGGTAACGGATCTCGAGAGTACAGTGGAACTGGACTGGGAATCCCAGGGGCTGACAGGATCAGTGAACATAGGGATAGTCCAGGTAAGACGGAAAGAAAAGCTAGAAACGTACTGTATTATAGAAGCAAGAAACAGAGGGTACTGCGTGTTACAATCTAATGTACTTGAACTGTCGGGTAAACAAACTGGGTGTTCCCTGATTCATGTGTGGCAGCTCCCGTCCCGGAAGACTTGGGAGACAGTCGATGCCTGTAAGCGAGTAACGCACCCCACACGTGACAGCACATTTGAACTGGGACACGATTTTCCTGTAAAGTGCCAGGGTGACACGGAGCAGCGGCTCACCCATGCCTAGCACCCTCTGGCTCCTTACAGATGTAAACTAGTAATACGGATGTCAAAAACTGATGTATATACAAAGTATAGATGAGAATTCAGCACATAGAAAAAAAATCACCATAAAGATAAGAAACCGTGTTTTTCCAGGATGCTAAAAGAGACAATTTTTTTGTTCATAAGCTTTCCTGAACTCAGCTTTATTAAAGGGAACCTGACAGCTTCCCCACAGGGAAGCAGTGATGACGCAGGACACCGCCAGCTCTGCAAACCTCATGGTTGGCTAAGTCCTTCATCACCGACGCCCCCCTGGGCATGCAAAGTGCGCCAATTAGGTCAGAGGGCATAGACCCGGCTTATTGCCCATTGTCGGAGAGGCAGAGATTTGCAAAGACTTGGCATTGATGTCGCAGGGACCTGATAACACGATTAGTCTGGGGAAAGTAACTCTCCTATACCTAGTCACCCAGTATTAGAATATTGCGACCAAAGGTATAAAATGGATTTTTGACATATGCACAATCACTAAGACAATAAAGCGACTTGTAAAGAATTAAATACATGATGGTTGTTTTTCAGGAGGCCTAAAGAAGATGACAGATTCTCTGTAAGGGTACGTATACTTTTGCAACAATCTAAAAATCTAAAATATTCAACGAAGCCTTAAAAAAGGTTCTAATGCTTGGTGTATGCAGCTCCTTTACGGACCTGTGTTTGTCCATGGTTACTGCCTTAAAAAATACCCTTGCTGTTATGCGTAAGAGAAAACAAGGGCGGGGGCGCAGACATAGGGCTTCACCTGGTATAAATCAAACAAAATATAAAAGTACTCTGGAGTACTCACCCTTTATGGGTTGTGTTCAGACACAACCACTCTCAACGTTTGTTGCAGTCATATAGCTGCTGCAGAGCTCGTGCAGGTGGACAGCGTCCACTATGTATCACAAGTTGAGGATCCAAGAAAAGCACTTCTGAGCATCCGCGCTGCTTTAGTGATAAGCATTCTTCAGAAATCCATATAAATCTTTCAAGTTCTTTATTATATGTACTACAGAAACTACGCGTTTCGAGGTGACAAACCGCACCTCTTCTTCAGGTTCCAGTACAGAGTTGTGATCGGTCTATACAAATGACAGCTTTATATGCTGTGTGGGCGTAACCCCCCGTTGTGAGAGAAGGGCGTCAACCTGCACATGCTGCACATAAAGATATTTGAAAAAGACAAGCAAAGTGACATATATATATAGAAAAACATATATTCCGGATAGTGGTAGTATTGTGTATCCTATTCAGACAATCAATACAATAACATGGACTTTTATAATTAAATAAAAAGAAATATGTGAAATGTGTAGAACACAAAAAAAAGGGACCAAGAGAGGATAAGAACCAGTTTCATTTGTGGTGAGTTTGAGACAAATGTCTGGCGGTTTCACCACTGAGCTATCATGAGTGATGAGCTACCAGTGGTGAGGAGTAGTGGAGAGTAATTACTCATGTGATATAACTAGTGAAGATAGAGTGTGCAAAAAGTTTCCTTTCACCAATAGTAGTGATAAATGGGAGTGTATAAAAGGAGCTATATTTGGAGAAATTATGTATTTTAAACCGATGGATTTTTTTTTTTTTTTTTTTGCCATTCACATGGCAGATCTATGAAAGGACTAGAAGCATATTGCCACAATTCCCAGTGTGCAAATATGCGAGTGAAAAATATAAAACCAAAGTGTTTAATTAAAAATGTGTTTTAAAATTATTTAAAAAATTATTTAAAAAAAATTTTGTGGGTAAGTTTTTAAATCCCAAAAACCAACTGAATGAAAGGACTGATACAAATTAAAAACAAATGTATTTAAAAATGAGAATTAGCGGTGAACCCAACTGTAATATAATTATGTCCACCAGAGGGAGTAGTGCTGAGTGAACTAGAATGACCCAAGGGATCCCTGAGGTATATCCCGGCCAAGAGCGTAGTAGGGGGAAAAAAAAAACAAAAAAAAAACATTAAGAAATGTATCTCACGTAGCATATATTATTTTCTCATAAAACTTCTTCTCAATTCACCAGATAAAATATGAGGATAATTTAGTACACTTTAAACATTTTTTTACAAATAAATTAATATATTAAATATACTGAAAAATATGAAAAACATTCCTCAAGGTAAGAATTATATAAAAATATCGCATATTTCATTTAAACCTTTTGGATTAATAGTATCGAGTCGATAAATCCAATAAATTTCTTTTCTACTAAGTTGTAGAAATCTATTCGGAGCATTTTCAGGTATATGGTCAATGGGAAAAAATGTTAGAGAAGAAAAATCATTTTTATGATGTAGGGCACAATGTCTAGAAAGTCCATGTTTCATATAGCCAATCCTCACGTTGTGCCTGTGGGAGTTCATCCTTTTTCGAAAACACTGAGTAGTTCGTCCCACGTATTGTTTTCCACAAATACATTGTATTAAATATATAATAAAACTTGATTCACAAGTGAGATTGGCTTTAATAGTAAAAGTTTCACCTGTTGATGTTGAATTAAAAAGGGTTTTTTTATGACCAATGCCCCTACAACACAAACATTTCTTTTTCCCACATCTATAAATTCCTGGTGGTACTGCAGTTTTCTTTTTAGTTGTCACAGAGATTTTTTGTCCTCTCCATCTACTCGGAGCCACAAGGTTTCTAATATTGGGTGGTCTCCTGAAAGTAACACCTGGGGTTTTCGGTAAAATGGTTTTTAAGATGGGGTCATTTAAAAGAATGTGCCAATTATCCTTTAAAATTTCACGCATTTCCTTATGGTATTTATTAAAAGTGGTAATAAAATTAAGATTAAAACTGTCAGTATTAGTTTTAATCTTTTTAGCTAAAAGTGATTTTTGATCATAATTATTTTGCACATGACCCAGGGATTCCTTTATTAGTTTCTTAGGATATTTTTTTCCCTCAAATCTTTCTTCTAGTATTTTAGCTTGGTTTAAAAAATCAATTTCAGTAGTACAATTTCTCCTAGTTCGTTTAAACTGGTTCACAGGTATGTTTACCAGCCATTTGTTATAATGGCCACTGTGGTAATGCAAGAAGCTATTCGCATCCACTTTCTTAAAGTATGTTCTTGTATTAATTTGAAGGTTTTCAATATAAATATTAAGATCTAAGAAGTTAATTTCTTTCTCATTGTGGCATGGAGAAAAGGACATCCCCCAATCATTATTATTCAGATCTATGACAAAATCCTCAATATTCCCTTTACTACTGTCCCATATTATGAAGATGTCATCAATAAAACGTTTAAAATAATTTGGCTATCTAAATTTATTACAGATAGAGAAAATCCTATACCCTTTGTGAGAAATAGAGTATTTTCTAATAGAAATAATATAAAAGAAAAAGAAATAAAAAACTCAGAAAAATGTCAGGAAAAAAAATCCAGTTATTAAAAAATCTATAGAGCAAAAACCCTCTAAAAAAGGAGTGGAGAATAATACAAACGGCAAAAGAATTATACAAAAAATTGATAAAAAGTCTGAAAAATCAACTGCTAAAAAGGAGGAAAAACCTGATATAAGAGAAAAATCCAAAGGGAAAAACTTGGAACCAAAGAATGGTTTCAATATCATTGAGAGTAATATGAATAAAAATATAGAGGAATTTGAAACCCAAGATTTTGAGGTTTTAAAAAAACAGTATATGGAGAATAGGAGAATCTCTACTTCTTTCTCAATGCCATTATTCAATCCAGGTGAGATCCCCAGTACTTCCTCTGATCTGATTAATTTAGATGAAATACAGGTAGAAGACTTACTGGATCTCTCCCTACATGAAAATACACAACCGAGTGAGAGCCAAAACACTGTTGTCATAGATAACAGTAGAAATAATTCTGAGTGCCTAGTACCGTTCCTGCCAGGAGCAATACCTAAGAAAAATAATATTGAGGATTTTTTTCTGGTAAAAAAAAAAAAAGAGAAAATTCCCTATAGAGGCTGCAGGGGGGGAGGAAGAAAAAAAAAAAAAAAAAAATCGTAGTAAAGAGAGGAAAAATAGATCCGAACAAAAAAACAATGGATCAAACATCTTCAACCTCTCTTCCTATGCTCTAAAACCATTAGAAAAACAGGTGTTGTCCAAAGGACTTTCCTATTGTCCAACGTACACACCTAAGGATTTTGACACTTTCTTGGACATTCAAAACTTTTTAAGAAATCTTACCTTGAAACGACATTTCATTATGAATAAAAACAAAACCGCTAACAAATTAGAACAGGTACCAACACATGAAAACCCAGAAGTGAATGCACATGCTGAGGTAAAACCCAAATCAGGTTTTTACCCCACTGAAAGCAAAGGGAACCATATAACTGTATTTGGGGATATCATTCTTAATGAGATGAAACAATTGGGATTGAAAAAATCTGGAATAAAAAATAGATACAAAAACAATTTAACAAAGAGGGAAAAAAATGCCATTCAGGATCTTCTAGAGAATAAAGACATTGTTATACGCCCTGCTGATAAGGGAGGAGGTATAGTGATTCAAAACTATGATATATACTGCCAGGAAGCTAACCGTATCTTATCGGATCCAGATTTTTATAGTGTTGTAAAAAATTACCCTTCAACTGAATTAACAACAACCTATTCGGATTTAATAAAAAGAGGGACTGAGGAAGGAATATTTAATGAAAAAGAAAGTAAATTTCTGAAAATAAAAAACCCTAACATACCCTTCTTCTATCACCTCCCAAAATTACACAAACATATTAACAATCCCCCCGGACGTCCGATAATATCTGGAATAAACTCCATCTCGAGTAATCTTGCAGAGTATATAGATAAATTAATGAAAGTACATGTGACCAATTTACCCAGCTACTTGAGGGATTCATCTCATCTTATAGAATTATTGAATGAATTTACATGGAAAAAATCCTATAAATTTTTTACCTTAGATGTAGCAGCCCTATACTCGAATATTCAACATGAATTGGGATTAACAAGCTTTTATCATTATGTTTTTCAGTGGCACAAAAGAGGTTTATTTATGATGGATTATTTTTTATTCTTAAGAATAACTATTTTACTTTTTTAAAAAACACCTATCACCAAGAGAAGGGAATGGCAATGGGGTCAAAAGTGGCGCCAACTTTCGCAAATCTCTTCATGGGGAGATTTGAAGAGATTTTTATTTATAAATCACGCTTTTACGATTGTATAAAATTTTTTAAACGTTTTATTGATGACATCTTCATAATATGGGACAGTAGTAAAGGGAATATTGAGGATTTTGTCATAGATCTGAATAATAATGATTGGGGGATGTCCTTTTCTCCATGCCACAATGAGAAAGAAATTAACTTTTTAGATCTTAATATTTATATTGAAAACCTTCAAATTAATACAAGAACATACTTTAAGAAAGTGGATGCGAATAGCTTCTTGCATTACCACAGTGGCCATTATAACAAATGGCTGGTAAACATACCTGTGAACCAGTTTAAACGAATTAGGAGAAATTGTACAACTGAAATTGATTTTTTAAACCAAGCTAAAATACTAGAAGAAAGATTTGAGGAAAAAAATATCCTAAGAAACTAATAAAGGAATCCCTGGGTCATGTGCAAAATAATTATGATCAAAAATCACTTTTAGCTAAAAAGATTAAAACTAATACTGACAGTTTTAATCTTAATTTTATTACCACTTTTAATAAATACCATAAGGAAATGCGTGAAATTTTAAAGGATAATTGGCACATTCTTTTAAATGACCCCATCTTAAAAACCATTTTACCGAAAACCCCAGGTGTTACTTTCAGGAGACCACCCAATATTAGAAACCTTGTGGCTCCGAGTAGATGGAGAGGACAAAAAATCTCTGTGACAACTAAAAAGAAAACTGCAGTACCACCAGGAATTTATAGATGTGGGAAAAAGAAATGTTTGTGTTGTAGGGGCATTGGTCATAAAAAAACCCTTTTTAATTCAACATCAACAGGTGAAACTTTTACTATTAAAGCCAATCTCACTTGTGAATCAAGTTTTATTATATATTTAATACAATGTATTTGTGGAAAACAATACGTGGGACGAACTACTCAGTGTTTTCGAAAAAGGATGAACTCCCACAGGCACAACGTGAGGATTGGCTATATGAAACATGGACTTTCTAGACATTGTGCCCTACATCATAAAAATGATTTTTCTTCTCTAACATTTTTTCCCATTGACCATATACCTGAAAATGCTCCGAATAGATTTCTACAACTTAGTAGAAAAGAAATTTATTGGATTTATCGACTCGATACTATTAATCCAAAAGGTTTAAATGAAATATGCGATATTTTTATATAATTCTTACCTTGAGGAATGTTTTTCATATTTTTCTGTATATTTAATATATTAATTTATTTGTAAAAAAATTTTAAAGTGTACTAAATTATCCTCATATTTTATCTGGTGAATTGAGAAGAAGTTTTATGAGAAAATAATATATGCTACGTGAGATACATTTCTTAATGTTTTTTTTTTTTTTCCCCCTACTACGCTCTTGGCTGGGATATACCTCAGGGATCCCTTGGGTCATTCTAGTTCACTCAGCACTACTCCCTCTGGTGGACATAATTATATTACAGTTGGGTTCACCGCTAATTCTCATTTTTAAATACATTTGTTTTTAATTTGTATCAGTCCTTTCATTCAGTTGGTTTTTGGGATTTAAAAACTTACCCACAAAATTTTTTTTAAATAATTTTTTAAATAATTTTAAAACACATTTTTAATTAAACACTTTGGTTTTATATTTTTCACTCGCATATTTGCACACTGGGAATTGTGGCAATATGCTTCTAGTCCTTTCATAGATCTGCCATGTGAATGGCAAAAAAAAAAAAATCCATCCGTTTAAAATACATAATTTCTCCAAATATAGCTCCTTTTATACACTCCCATTTATCACTACTATTGGTGAAAGGAAACTTTTTGCACACTCTATCTTCACTAGTTATATCAAATGAGTAATTACTCTCCACTACTCCTCACCACTGGTAGCTCATCACTCATGATAGCTCAGTGGTGAAACCGCCAGACATTTGTCTCAAACTCACCACAAATGAAACTGGTTCTTATCCTCTCTTGGTCCCTTTTTTTTGTGTTCTACACATTTCACATATTTCTTTTTATTTAATTATAAAAGTCCATGTTATTGTATTGATTGTCTGAATAGGATACACAATACTACCACTATCCGGAATATATGTTTTTCTATATATATATGTCACTTTGCTTGTCTTTTTCAAATATCTTTATGTGCAGCATGTGCAGGTTGACGCCCTTCTCTCACAACGGGGGGTTACGCCCACACAGCATATAAAGCTGTCATTTGTATAGACCGATCACAACTCTGTACTGGAACCTGAAGAAGAGGTGCGGTTTGTCACCTCGAAACGCGTAGTTTCTGTAGTACATATAATAAAGAACTTGAAAGATTTATATGGATTTCTGAAGAATGCTTATCACTAAAGCAGCGCGGATGCTCAGAAGTGCTTTTCTTGGATCCTCAACTTGCTGTTATGCGATCATCTTAACACGTGGTCAATAAGAAGATTGGGTAGAATAAGTGAAGTAACTCACGACTATGCTATCGGATAATTAGAGACCTTGTTTTAGTCTGTAACCATGTAGAAATATAGGACTGCGGAGGAGCTGTATGCACAACATAATATATATCATTCACAAAGTTGATATTTCTTTAGCTTAGGTGCATGAGAATAAGAAATGGTTGCAAAAATATACAGAGCCATTGCGTGGTCTCATTCTGCGATCATGTATTCAGGCTACAGACTTATTAGACAATGGAGGAGAAGGCAGATAACTTTACCGTAGGGTCAGACTACACACAGGGTTTGTAGTCTGTTACCGTGGATGCACATAGATCTGCGTAGGAGCTGCGTACACCAAATTGCAGTCCGTTTTCAAAGTTGCTCAACTCCTACGTCGAATAGTTGCAGCATGCAAATAGTTGTACAAATCCAAGATACTTTTGTAGTAAACAGGTGACCTACATTTCAGGATGGTATGGAGCTTGGGGTACTGCTTGAGGTAGAATTCTTGAAAGAGGTAGGCAAAAAAGCTTTCAACGTCCCTTATGTCCTGAATGTCACACAGCGCGTCATATAGCACCTCCTTGGTCAACCTTCTATCGGCCAGAAGTTTCTGCAACGAAACATTATTTCATAGTAAGAATTATAGGATTTAAGCTTTTCAGAAACCAAGAAAAAAAAATAATTCTATATACATAAGCAGTGTCGGACTGGGGTGTCATTGGCCCACCAGTAACATTGACTTTGGGGTGGCGCACTTTTCACCAGCATACAAATATTACACTATCCTCATTCATAAATGTACCTATAGCTCTATATAATAATAAACTGGGCAGTTTGGATAATGAATGAGATGCTGATTTTTCTGTACAGAGTGAATCAAGTGAATTATTGTCAAGTACTGTCCATACAGAGGGATTGGGGTCCACCAGGGGATTGCCCTGTTACCCTATGGGCCAGTCCGAACCTGTACATAAGCCATGCAGTTAACTGGGATCTCACCCTCCAACCAAGGGTGTAAGCAAATGGCAAACTATTCTAGAGGTGCGTGGACTGACGGCCATCACAGTCACAGATATTGGCCCGATATCGGTCCGTGAGGATTGTGATGTACGCTTAGGAAAAGCCCCGAGCATATCCATAAGGTTCCATTCACCCGATGGGAGGACAAAATAGCTTTCTTTAGTCCCCGTTGGGTATTTGTCTCTAAATCCAAATAGTCCTAAGGAAAAGATATCAACTTACCAACAACTGTATGTGAGAAAGCAGCTCAAAATCATGTAATCCATGTAGAAAAGGAAAACGCTCGTTTATAGCTTCACATATATATATTTTATTGTGTTCGAAGAATTCAAGTAGATCCGTGGCGATATTAAAGGACGGGTACTGTCCTCCATTGAATGGTGCATACTCTCCATTTGGTTCTGCGGGGTAAGATGCAAGGTCGTCATTCATTTATCAAAGTGAACCCAGGTTTTCGTATCTGAACGATTAGGGAATTGTGAAGAGGAAAAAAAAAATCCGCACATCTATCCAACAATGAATAAAATATATCAAAAATTGATTGGAAAATCTTTAAAAACATGGATTCCAAGGATCTAAAAACCTGATGGGTTTCTGCTAAGCTCCCTAAATTGTCTCCACTAAGATGGTTCCGGCCGCTCCTGCGGAGTAGCATCTATCAGCGGTCTGACAGATGCTGCTGCGCAGGCAGGTGCCATCTTGGAGGAGGCAATTTTGATTTTTTTTTTTTTTTAAGTGTATAGCATCAAAAATAATAATTAAATACACATTATAGATGCAATCATGCTGCAGTGCTTGCCTGCAGAAGGTGATTTTTTTTTTTTTAAATATATAATATTCATTATGTAAACTATGGGGCAGTGAGGGGTCAGTGACCTGTCAGAAGCCATAATGGTGAATACCTAAGCAGAGCACCATATGAAGACCCCCCACAGGCCGCCCCAGAGCACGAGCATATCATGAACTCAAAATTAAAAATAAAGATTAAACAACAACCACAAGACGGATTTCATCAATCAAGGTATCATTTTAATCAGTACAAAGGCGCAGACCTGACAGTGTCTGTAGGTTACTGAGAACAATCCTGCTGACAGGTTGCTTTTAAACTAATTTTTAAAGTATTTTTATTGTGTAGCATTTTTTCCACACCTGCCTAAAACTTTTGCATATAATATTGTAATATATATATTATATATATATATATACACACACATACATACACACACACACACACACACACACACACACACACACACACACACACACACACACAGTGGGGGAAATCTATATCCCTTGCTGATTTAGTAAGATTGCCCACTGA
This sequence comes from Dendrobates tinctorius, assembly GCF_039654945.1. Taxonomy (NCBI): domain Eukaryota; kingdom Metazoa; phylum Chordata; class Amphibia; order Anura; family Dendrobatidae; genus Dendrobates; species Dendrobates tinctorius. The sequence continues at coordinate 19,617,396 of NW_027361707.1, forward strand.
CAAAGACATGAACAGTCTATAATTTTAAGGGTAGGTTAATTTTAACATTGAGAGATAGAATATCAAAAATAAAATCCAGAAACATGGATTTTTGTGATAACTCACCGTAAAATCCTTTTCTCCGAGACGCTCATTGGGGGACACAGTTACTGTGGGTGTATGCTTCTGCCGCTAGGAGGCTGACACTAAGTGAAAAAAAGAGGTTAGCTCCTCCTCCGCCGTATACACCCTCGCCCCTATTGCGGGCGGAAATCAGTTTGGTGCCAAAGCAGTAGGAGGACAACAAAATCAGCCTTAATACAGGTACAACATGTCCAAAACACCACCCTTATATCAAATTAGCAAATGCATATAAATTTAAACAAAACAAGAGCCAACTGGCTAATAGGGTGGGTGCTGTGTCCCCCAATGGGCGTCTCGGAGAAAAGGATTTTACGGTGAGATATCACAAAATTCCATGTTTCTCCTTCGCCTCATTGGGGGACGCAGATACTGTGGGACGTCCTAAAGCAGTCCCTGGGTGGGAGATTGACTCACCGATCCAAGCTACATGCACCTCTTGTTTAAAGGTGCGCCACCGCTGCTTGGAGAATCCTTCTACCCAGGCTCGCATCCGCCGAGGCCTGAGTAAGGATATTATAATGTTTGGCAAATGTGTGCAGGCTGGACCAGGTTGCTGCCTTGCAAACCTGTTCCGCCGAAGCCTGGTGCCAAAGCACCCACTGCCCGAGTAGAGTGCGCTCTGACCCCTGCTGGAATCGGCGCGCCTCTAATGCGGTAGGACTCCTGAATAGTCAAACGAATCCATCTGGCTATGGTCGATTTTGAGGCAAGTCCCTTCCTGCGCCCTTCGGGGAGCAAGAACAGCCTGTCTGTCTGACGAAAGTGTGCCGTCCTCGACACGTACCTCCGGAGGGCTCTTACCAGGTCTAACGTGTGAAGAGCCTTTTCCACACAGTGCACCGGTGCTGGACAAAATGAAGGCAAGACAACATCTTAATTAATGTGAAAAGAGGACATGACCTTCGGCAGAAAAGGAGGTGCTGGTCTGAGCACCACCTTATCCTTATGGAAAGTGAGGAACAGGGCTTGGCAGGATAGGGCTGCCAGTTCTGAAACCCGCCTGATAGAAGTGATGGCCACTAGGAACACCACTTTCCAGGAAAGGTACCTCAAGGAGATATCCTGAAGCGGTTCAAATGCAGCTTCCTGTAGAACACTTAGGACCAGGTTAAGGTCCCAAGCGTCCATAGGCGCCTTATAGGGACATACCAAGTGGGAGACTCCCTGGATGAAAGTCTTCACCTGCAGATTGGTAGCAATTCTGCGCTGGAACAGAACGGATAAGGCCGATATTCGTCTCCTGAGGGAACTTGGGGCTAAGCCCGAGTCTAGGCCCGACTGGAGAAAAGTCAAGATGTTGGGGATCGAGAATCTCAGCGGAGAAACACCGTGGCCTCGACACTAAGCAAAGAACACCTTCCAGGTGTGGTGGTAAATTCGTGTTGAAGCAGGCTTCCGGGCGCTAATCATTGTAGCGACCAACTTGCCCCCGAACCCTGCCTGGGTTAGAATCCAAGATTCAACGGCCATGCCGTTAAACACAGGGCCCTGAGTTCGGGTGGCAAATTGGCCCTTGAGAAAGTAGATCTGGGCGCTCTGGCAGACGCCAAGGAACGTTGTCGAGCAGCTTCATTAGATCTGCGTACCACGCTCGACGGGGCCAGTCTGGGGCCAGCAGAATCGCCGGAACCCCTTCCGGCTTGATCTTCTTGATGACCCTCGGAAGTAGTGGCAGCGGGGGAAATAGATATGGGAGGCGAAAATGGTTCCATGGCAGGACCAACGAGTCCACAGCGATTACCTGCGGGTCCCTGGCCGGAGCGACAAATGTGGGCACCTTGGCGTTCACTCTGGACACCATCAGGTCCACATCCGGAGTTCCCCACATAGGACAAATCTGCCGGAAGACTTCGGGATGTGGAGACCACTCTCCGGACGCAAGACCCTGCCGGCTGAGAAAGTCTGCCGCCCAATTTTCCACGCCCGGGATGTGGACAGCCGAAATCACCGAGTGGTTTGCTTCGGCCCACTGCAGAACGTGCCCCACCTCACGCATGGTTGCTCTGCTGCGGGTGCCCCCTTGGTGATTTATGTAAGCCACTGCCGTGGCACTGTCCGATTGAATCCGGACAGGGCGGCCTGCTTGAAAGTGATGAAACTTTTGTAGAGCCAGCCGAAATGCTCATATCTCCAATAAGTTGATCGGGAGGCGTGCCTCCTATGGCGACCACCGTCCCTGGGTCGTGTGGTGGTGAAACACCGCTCCCCAGCCGAGGAGACTGGCGTCGGTTGTCATCACCAACCAATGGTCTGGGGGGGAAAGGTTTCCCCTGGGTCAGAGAGAAACTGGTTAACCACCATCCGAGCGACTGCCTGACTTGAAAGGACAGTCGGCACTGCCGATCGAGCGTGAAGGGATTCTTGTCCCAAGCTGACAAAAGGGCATGCTGCAGGGGGCGAAGATGGAACTGGGTGAACGGTACCACTTCCATTGCTGCCACCATTTTCCCTAGACTCCTCATCCCGGATCGGATGGTATGAGGGACTGGTTGACGAAGTGTCCAGACTCCCTGCCGGAGCGCTAGCACCTTTTCCTGAGGGAGAATTACCAATCATCGGCGAGTGTCGAGAATCATTCCTAGGAAGGAGATCTTTTGAGCTGGCACAAGGGATGACTTCTTCGCATTGACCAACCACCCTAAACGGGCAAGAGTATCTAGCGTGATATTGACATTTTCCACGCATGCCCGTATATAAGAGGTCGTCCAGATAAGGAAAGACGACTATGCCTCGAGAATGCAGTATGGCCATGACAACTGCCATAACCTTTGTGAACACTCTAGAAGCCGTGGCTAGCCCTTAGGGTAGTGCTACGAAATGAAAATGTAGATAGCTGATGGCCAAGCGTAGAAACCTCTGATGAGGAGGAAAAATGGGTATATGCAGATATGCGTCCTGGATATCTATTGAGGCCAAGTATTCTCCCTGCTCCATGGCCGATATGACTGACCAGAGAGACTCCATCCAGAAATGTCTGATCCTGATGAATTTGTTCAGAAGCTTCAGGTCCAAACAGGCCTGACAGACCCGTCCTTTTTGGGAACTGCAAAAAGGTTGGAATAAAACCCCTGATTTTTTTCGTGTTCCGGCACTGGAACAATGACTCCGTTGTGCTGGAGTGATTTGATGGCTCCCAATAGAGCCCTTGCCTGGGCATCCACCCTGGGAAGCCGGGAAAGAAAAAACCGTCTTGGAGGGCATCTGACAAATTCTATTTCGTAACCTGAGGCCACCAATTCCTTTACCCATGCGTCGTGAGCGACATTGGCCCAGACGTGGAAAAACCAGAGTAGGCGGCCGCCCACCTTGCTGGTGTCGTCTGGTAAAGGCCTCGAGTCATTTGACCGACGATCTTTGGGATCTGGATCCCCTCAATCTGGGCTGCTGAGTACACATTCTCCCCAATGGGTTGGCTCTATATGAGACCTGCCGCTCCCTATCCTGGTTGGGGCGGCCTGAGACGGCGGAATTGGCCGCTGTCGTCCACCCGGTGTTGCGAAAGGCCCGAAAACGTGCCTGAAACGGGTGATGAAAAAGCGGTTTGACCTTTTGTTGAGGGAGAAACCCGCTCTTTCCTCCTGTGGAGTCGGAGATAAGTTGATCCAGCTTCTCCCCAAATAGGCGGCCGCACTGATAAGGCAGAGAAGTTAAGGACTTCTTAGAAGAAGAATCGGCTCACCATGTCCTTAACCATAGTGCTCTTCTGATAGAAATTGCATTAGCAGCAGCAAGTGCCGAGCAATTGGCCACATCCAAAGACGCATTGATTACATAGTCTCCGGCCATCGCCATCTGACCTGTGACCTCCGAAATCTCTGCAGGTAGATCCTGCTCCTGCGCGACCTTGTTTAATGTTTCTGACCATGATATCATAGACTTGGCTACCCAAGTTGCTGCGAACGAGGGAGCGAGTGCTGACCCTGACACCTCATATACTGAGCGAGCTAAGCTCTCTATAAGGCGATCCGTGGGATCCTTAATCGAGGAAACCCTAGGGACGGATAGCAGGGTCTTAGTGGCTAGGCGCGAAACTGGAGGATCCACCATCGGGGATTCCATCCATCTTTTACGGAGGTCCGGAGCAAACGGATACCTTATTTAGAGTGCCTTTTGACCTGAGAAACGCCTGTCTGGACGTTCTCTGTGCCGCTGCACTATGTCCTCAAACTCCGGGTGAGAGGAAAAAATTCTGGGCGGGCGCTTCACTCGCTTAAATGCCACTTTATGCCCCGTAGCCGCTGAGGGATCATCCTCAATCCCCAGGGTCTAATTGACGGCTGATTGACGGCTTCTATGAGGCTGTCCACTGTTTCACGTGACCCTGGAGTGTCCAGGTCAAGGGGCTCGTCTGAGTCGCAATCTGAGGTCTGCTCGCTATCAACCACTGGTGACGGGGAGCGAGAAGCAAAGCTTACGGATGCCAAGGCACCAGATGGACTGGGCGACACCGTGTGGATTCGTTTCCTCCGGGTCTGCCTGGAGTGAGAGAGTGAGAGCGGCCCCTGCAGGCCGGAGGCTTTCGTGAGGTGGAGGTTCCCTCTAAGGCCGGCGAGCCATTGTCCCTGCCCCTATCTGGGGCTTGAAGGGACTCTATTGCTCTCGAAAGCGACGCCATGGACTGTGACAGTGATAGGGCCCACTCCGGGGGATTTGACACATTGGTCACGGTCGCAGGGGAGGGCTCCTGGGCGCGTTCGGATTCGCAGGCTTCGCATAATCGCTTGCTCTGCGCCCGCGGAAACGCAGCCCGACAAGAGATGCATGCAGCGTAAAAGAACGTGTGCGTCTTTACCTTTTCGGACATGCTGTATCTGTCCGCTGCTGGGGATGTGGGGAGGAGTTAGCACCTCGATTTCCCTGTAGCGTGGCCTCTTGGGCAGCACTTACCCCAGTCCTGCGCCCCCCGTCCAGCTGTGGGAGCCAGCATGTAAAACCGCTCTAGGGGCGCTGCTTCCGTTCTGCGGCCTAGCCGCGTTCCGAAGCCGGGGCCTAAATTTCTTTGCCGCCAGCGGGCCGCCGGAAGTGACGCCCCAGGGGCGGGACTTCCGGCCGTGGCCTAGCTCTGGCTGAAGCCGCGGCCTCAATTTTTCCCCTACCCGACCCGGGGGTACACAAAAAACATGGTGCCACTAACTGCGTGGCGCCGCCTGCCGGATCCAGCCATCCTCAGCCTTGCCTGGCCGGTGGCCTCCGCCGGCTGGGGGCTCCAGCCCTGAGATCTTCGCAGGAGCCCTCCCAGACCCTCTCCTCACTGATGATCCTCTTCAGCCTGAGCGCAGGTATGTGAGGGGGCCTTGATAAAATAGGCACCCTAGCTCCATCTAACCCCTTCAGGGGGTTAGGAGAGGGACTGTCCGCCACCTTGCAGCACCGCAGTCTTAGCATTGGTGGAGCAGTGGGGGCCGCACGGACTAGTCTTGTGCCTCTGTACAGCCCATGGTTTCAATACCTAGGGGTAATCAGACCTAAGTCCGGCATTGTGTCCCACGACACAGGAGAGGATACGTGGAGGGACACTTGCACGTGCTCACCCGTTGTTGGTTTGGGGAAATCGGACCCTTTCAATAGGATCCATTGCCCCTGTCACATCTTCATGGAAAAAGACGAAAAAAAAAAAAAAAAAAAAAACAGACGTGTGCCTCCATGGACACTAAGCAAAAAACTGATTTCCGCCAGCAATATGGGCGAAGGTGTATACGGCGGAGGAGGAGCTAACCTCTTTTTTTCACTTAGTGTCAGCCTCCTTGTGGCAGAAGCATACACCCACAGTATCTGTGTCCCCCAATGAGGCGAAGGAGAAAATCACATTGTATAAATTATAAAAATTTATTTGCATTTTGCAGTGAGAAATAAGTATTTGATCCCCTACCAACCATTAAGAATTCTGGCTCCTACAGACCAGTTGTCCCTGACATTTTTAGAAAGCTCTTTGGTCTTGCCCATGTCATCTAACTGGTCTGTAGGAGCAATAACTCAATTGGTGGTAGGGGATCAGATACTTATTTCTCACTGCAAAATGCAAATAAATTTATATAATTTATACAATGTAATTTTCTGGATTTTATTTTTTATATTCTCTCAATGTTAAAATTAACCTACCCTTAAAATTATAGACTGTTCATGTCTTTGTCAGTGGGCAAACTTACAAAATCAACAAGGGATCAAATACTTATTTCCCAAACTGTATGTATGCATGTATGTATGTACACTGCTCCAAAAAATAAAGGGAACACTTAAACAACAGAATATAACTCCAAGTAAATCAAACTTCTGTGAAATCAAACTGTTCACTAAGGAAGCAACACTGATTGACAATCAATTTCACATGCTGTTGTGCAAATGGAATAGACAACAGATGGAAATTATTGGCAATTACCAAGACACCCTCAATAAAGGAGTGGTTCTGCAAGTGGGGACCACAAACCACATCTCAGTACCAATACTTTCTGACTGATGTTTTGATCACTTTTGAATGTTGGTTGGGATTCCACACTCGTGGTAGCATGAGACGGACTCTACAACCCACACAAGTAGCTCAGGTAGTGCAGCTCATCCAGGATGGCACATCAATGTGAGCTGTGGCAAGAAGGTTTACCGTGTCTGTCAGCGTAGTGTCCAGAGGCGCTACCAGGAGACAGGCCAGTACACCAGGAGACGTGGAGGAGGCCGTAGGAGGGCAAGAACCCAGTAGCAGGACCGCTACCTCAGCCTTTGTACAAGGAGGAACAGGAGGAGCACTGCCAGAGCCCTGCAAAATGACCTCCTGCAGTCCACAAATGTGCATGCGTCTGCACAAACGGTTAGAAACCGACTCCATGAGGATGGTTTGAGTGCCCGACGTCCACAGATGGGGGTTGTGCTCACAGCCCAACACCGTGCAGGACGCTTGGCATTTGCTACAGAACACCAGGATAGGCAAATTCGCCACTGGCGCCCTGTGCTCTTCACAGATGAAAGCAGGTTCACACTGAGCACATGTGACAGATGAGACAGAGTCTGGAGACACCATGGAGAGCGATCTGCTGCCTGCAACATCCTTCAGAATGACTGGTTTGGCAGTGGGTCAGTAATGGTGTGGGGTGAAACTTCTTTGGAGGGCCGCAGAGCCCTCCATGTGCTCACCAGAGGTAGCCTGACTGCCATTAGGTACTGACATGAGATCCTCAGACCCCTTGTGAGACCATATGCTGGTGCGCTTGGCCCTGGGTTCCTCCTAATGCAGGACAATGCCAGAACTCATGTGACTGGAGTGTGTCAGAAGTTCCTGAAAGATTAAGGCATTGAAGCTATGGACTGGTCCACCCGTTCCCCAGACCTGAATCCAATTGAGCACATCTGGGACATCATATCTCGCTCCATCCACCAACGTCACGTTGCACCACAGACTGTCCAGGAGTTGGCGGATGCTTTAGTCCAGGTCTGGGAGGAGATCCCTCAGGAGACCATCCGTCGCCTCATCAGGAGCATGCCCAGGCATTGTACAGTGGGGAGGTCAAACAGGCACTTGGAGGCCACACACAATACTGAGCATCTTTTCCTTGTCATGAGGCATTTCCACTGAAGTTGGATCAGACTGTAATTTGATTTTCCACGTTGATTTTGAGTATCATTCCAAATCCAGACCTCCATGGGATATTCATTTTGATTTACATTGATAATTGTTATGCTTTATTGTTCTGAACACATTCCACTATGCAATGAATAAAAATTTGCAACTGGAATATTTCATTCAGAGATATCTAGCATGTGGTATTTTAGTGTTTCCTTTATTTTTTTGAGCAGTGTATGTATGTATGTGAAAAGAATAAGTGACTGCCCATCCAACAGTTTTTATGAATTTGAGGATGGTGGGGCTTATTCTTAAATCCCAGTTTTGGGAACCAAGAAAGCTTGTCGGTGCCTGTAGCGTCTCCGCAATGTCAGGTATGGTTAGAACATGGACGGTACAGTACCTTGTAGTATGTCTTGTAGACCAGGATACAGCTTCAGGTAACACTGCTGGAATATATACTCAAATACTATATTTAATTTCATGTCTTTCTTCTCGATTAATGATAGCGATTCATATATGACACGACTGACCGGCCTCTCGTCTGCCTGCAGTTTCTGTAAAGGATAGCAAGTCTTAAAAATCAATTCTCTACTAAAACCATTTCTTGTTATGTACAACCTCCTTACATTGATACATCTCCTCCTTGGTATCTTCCACCAACGAAATGTGTAGCACTAATATATTGTACATAGTCTACCCTGACCAGTAGCACACATAAGAGTCATAGGACTCCAAATCAAATCTAAAAATGCCCGTCAGCCTTTCATCTTTCCTCCGCCACTCAAAAAAAAAAAAAAAATGTTTATATGTGGCTGTTTTTTTTTTGTTTTTTTTTAAAGAAATACTGCTCTCTTTGTCTGATGCAAATTAGAAATATTTTGGTTTCTGCAACCACCAATAGGTGGCTCCACTGCGTATGGATTTCTGGTTTGCACTGCATTCATGAGGAGCGGTGTATGTAATCAAGACCAAAAGTTTTGAGACTGACGCAAATTTATTTATTTATTTTTACAACGTTTGCTGCTTTAATTTTTAAAGTGGCAATTTTCAATTTAAGATGGTTATGAAGAGTGATAATATAGGTATTAGTAAATATTTTTATTTTATTATTGGTTAAAAAAAATATGATATTATTGATTTATTTTTATATAGCGCTATTACATTCCACTGCACTTTGCAGACATTATAATCACTATCCCCATTGGGGGTCACAATCTAAAATTCCCCTTCCATATGTGTTTGGGATGAAACTGGGGAACCCAAAGGAAACCCACGATAACACAAAAAGAACATACAAACTCCAGGCAGATGTTGCGCTTGGTGGGATTTGAATCTAGAACCCCAGCACCGTGATCAGAAGAATTGCATAAAAATGACAAACTCATTCCTTGTCAATAAAATCGCAAAACTCCTACTGCCGCTGAATTTCAGCCCTACCACAAAATTACCCGTTTATATAATTTCAGTAATCTTTTCATTAGCATTGCGGCTTTAAGTCTCCTCATCTCGGCATGCTTAGCATGTCATTATCCGCAAGGAGAAATGATACTTCTTGGATATCGGTCAGACGCCTCTCACACAGCCAAACCAGATCTCACACTTTGCACTGACGAGGGGCAGTACCCTGAAACACAGTGTCTGCAAATTGAGATTCTGGTTTGGCTTTTATCCTAAGTCATGTAACAAGGCTCGTTAAAGGGTCGACATTGACTTTTAGGATTGCTACTTCCAATAGGTGACACTAGAGTTCTAGTCCTCTTCCTCTCTGAAGAGACAATTTGCATATTACCCAGAGGAGCATTGCGGCTTTAAGTTTCCTCATCTCGGCATGCTTAGCATGTCATTCTCCACAAGGAGAAACGATACTTCTTGGACATTAGCTCAGGAGAAAGTGTTAGCAGGGACAAGGCAGCTGATATAACACACTCTGAATGAAAGAGTGATAAGGGTAGACAGTTTGATTTAAAATGAAGCTGGTGTTTAAAATCATTGTTTTCTTCCGTTAATCATCGTTACCTCAAAGGAAACATGTGCAGTCGTTATTGTTTTGCATCAAAAGGGCTTTACAGGCCAGGACATTGAAGTGCAAAAGGACTTTACAGGCCAGGACATTGAAGTGCTTTATAATCCAATAAATGGTTGATTTAGAGGCAATCTTACAAGCAGCAAAGAGCTTGGTAAATTTGCTGTGGAGAAGGTTTCAGGGAGACCAAGAGAGTCCAGCAAGTGCCAGGACCATTTTCTAAAGAGGATTCAGCAATGAGTTCAGTTCAGCACCAATGCGAAGATTGATCAGAAATGGGAAACAAAAACACAGAAATTGTGATAAACTCCAAGCACCGATTAGGCAATACTGTAATGTGGTGTCATCGGTAAGGATTTGTCCCAGAAGCTGATAATCAGCATGCCCAAGTGAATTGGAGAATTCTGCATATAGGGGAGCTGTGGTAAATATAACTTAATAAGGGGGCTCTCATACTATATATAGGTAGCTGAGGGTGCATCATACTGTATAATGGGGAACTGTGGTAAACATACTGTGAATAGGGGGATGTAGGGCCCCATACTGTATATAGGTCACTGGGGGATTTAAATTGCAATCACAATCACTGACCTCAGGGAGACCAGTCAAAGAAAACACTGCGGCAGCCGGCAAAGGCGCTGAATCACAGTGAAATCCAGGGTCCTTCCCAGGAGGAAGATCTGGCTAGTCTCGTGTTTGAGACTCTTAAATGAGGCTCCACGGACTTTATTTGCATATTCGTATTTCCCAGGGAGCAATGCACCTAGGCTTTCACTGTGATTCAGCGCCTTTGCCGGCTGACGCAGTGTTTTCTGTGACTGGTCTCCCTGAGGTCAGTGATTGTTTCATGATGTTGGTCTACTAGGCATTGCTCCCACCTAGCAAGACTCCTACTCCACACTGATGAGGGGCAACACCCCGAACAGCTGTCTGTGGATGGATACCTGGCCTTGGTATTTCCCTTGTCATATCTGTAAACTCGTAAAGAGCTGGATATTGACTTAAAGGGCCACTTAATATGGTGGTAATGGTGGTTTCCGAAAGGAGTCACTCCTTGGCTGGGTCCTTCCTTGGAGGAAGATCTGGCTAGTCCTGTGTTTGAGACTCTTAAATGAGGCTCCACAGACTTTATTTGCATATTTGTATATCGGGGGCATCATACTGCATACACACGGTCAAAATTGTTGGTACCCCTCGTTTAATGATAGAAAAACCCACAATGGTCACAGAAATAACTTGAATCTGACAAAAGTAATAAGAAATCAAAAATCTATGAAAATGAACAAATGAAAGTCAGACATTGCTTTTCAACCATGCTTCCACAGAATTTTTTTTAAAAATAAAACTCAAATAGGCCTGGACAGAAATGATGGTATTGCTGAAAATAATGTGACAAAAGGGACAAGTTAAATCAAGGTATGTCCACTAATTAGCATCACAGGTGTCTACAATCTTGGAATCAGAGGGCTACAGATACTCACTGTGCTGTTTGGTGACATGGTGTGTATCACACTCAACATGGACCAGAGGAAGCGAAGGAAAGAGTTGTCTCAGGAGATGAGAAAGAAAATTATAGACAAACATGTTAAAGGTAAAAATTATAAGACCATCTCCAAGCAGCTTGATGTTCCTGTGACTACAGTTGCACATATTATTCAGAAATTTAAGCTTCATGAGACTGTAGCCAACCTCCCTGGACGTGGCCACAGGAGGAGAATTAATGACAAATCAAAGAGATGGATAATACGAATGGTAACAAAAGAGCCCAGAAAAACTTCTAAACAGATTAAAGGTGAACTTCAAGCTCAAGGAACATCAGTGTCAGAGCGCACCATCCATCGTTGTATGAGCCAAAGTGGACTTCATGGGAGAAAACCAAGGAGGACACCATTGTTGAAAAAAAAATCATAAAAACGCCATACTGGAGTTTGCCAAACTATATGTTGACTTGCCACAAAGATTCTTGGAGAATATCCTATGGACAGATGAGACGGAAATGGAACTTATTGCCAAGGTACATCAGCTCTATGTTCACAGATAGAAAAATGAAGCATATCAAGAAAAGAACACTGTTCCTACTGTGAAACATGGAGGAGGCTCTGTTATGTTTTGGGACTACTTTCCTGCATCTGGCACAGGGTGTCTAGAATCTGTGCAGGGTACAATGAAATCTCAAGACTATCAAGGGATTCTAGAGAAAGGTGCTGCCCAGTGTCGTCAGAAAGCTTGCTCTCAGTCGCAAGTCATGGGTCTTGCAACGGGATAATTACCCAAAACACAGCTAAAAACACCCAAGAATGGCTAAAAGGAAAACATTGCACTATTCTGAAGTGGCCTTAAATGAGCCCTGACCTAAATCCTATTGAGTATCTTTGGAAAGAGCTGAAATATGCCGTCTGGAAAAGGCAACCTTCAAACACGAAACAACTGGAGCAGTTTGCTCTTGAGAAGGCCAAAATACACGTCGAGAGGTGCAGAAGTCTCATTGACAGATATAGGAATCGTTTGATTGCCTCGAAAAGTTTCTGCACAGGTCTATTTCAAGAGTTTTATTTTTTTTTTTACATTCTGTGGAAGCATGGTTGAAAAGCAATGTCTGACCTTCATTTGTTCATTTTCATAGATATTTAATTTATTATTATTTTTGGCAGATTCAAGTTATTTCTGTGGCCATTATGAGCTTTTCTGTTATTAAACGAGGGGTACCAACAACTTTGATCATGTGTGTGTATATGGGAGCTATGGCACAATCATACCATATATAGGGAGCTCTTAAGCTTTTATACTGTATATAGGGAGTTGTGGGGCCATCATACTGTATATGGGGGCGGAATGGGAGGACCTCTGGAGCACCCCCGGTGGATCGGCAGGGGTAAGAAGAGGCATATATAGTGTTTATTTGATCACATTTTCAGTTGTTTTTACTTTTTTATTGTAGAAGTTGGTTAATCATCTTAATTCTTAAAAACAAACCCAAAATACAGAAATATTAAATCTTACCAGAGACTCGGATTCCGAGAGAATTGTAAGATCTTGCAGTCCATGTAGAAATGGAAATCGATCTGTAATAGTTAGACAGATCTGAACTTTTTCTTGGGCAAAGATCAGCGGATCTTTTTCAGTATCAGCCGTACTGTGGATGCCGTACCGATATTTTCCCTCTGTGTATTCTGTGGGGAAAATCCCAAACGAGTGTTAATATGAATTTGACTGAAACAATTTCAGATTGTATAAACAGTGTCCTTTTTAAGACCTCCTTAGATGCTCAAGGGGGTTGTCTCGCCTTTGGCACCTGAACCAAATTTTAGAACAGGAGATCCACGATCACCCGTTACAACTGGTGCCTGACCGCAGTGACAGGACGAGGTGGCAGCATATGCGCACGCTCTCCCTCTAGTCACTGCTATGCCAGTTCCGAACACAACCAACTTGCTAGTGCTTTTTTCGAATTAACCTGCGGTACGGAATTAACATCCTCAGCATGATCATGTTTTGTGTTGCTATTGGCATTTGCAATGCATACGGTAAAATCTACAGCAAAATTTTCCATTTTTTGCTACAGATTGTCTTCAAATTTGCGGCCACAATATTTTTGTTCTATATAGATGCACCCTAATATAATTCTAATTCCCAGGACCCCAGCAGTGGCAATGCTATGTAATTGGTTGTCTGGCATCACCATCAGAAGGTGAGCAGTGTCAATGATGCAGAGTCTGCCAATACCTGCCATGACATATGCACAATTGGCATTGTATTCTAATAGGACAGGTGTATGATACCTGCCGATATGTCTAACGGGATGCGCACAGTCTGCAGGAATTGTACACCTGTCCTATTGGAGTAGATTGACGAATGGGAATTCATCATGGCAGGTATTTGTAGACACTAGATCACCTGCATTACATACCTCCAGATTTGGAAGCGAGTGGTCCAAGTGTAAGGAAGTGCACAAGAAAGAAGAAGACAGTTGAAGTTGATGTCAAGTTGAGTAATGTGAACACTGCCATCTGCTGGTCAAAGGCAAAAGTGAAAGTAAAGAAAGAATTACAGTAGTAAGAACTTGATAGTGGGAACCCAAGTTCCCGTAGCAGGAGTTTAAAGATGACACCAGGTCAGGTGATGCCTGTGTCACAGTTACGGATTAAGAAAGGCCTGGGCGAGAAGGGTCCGTTTGCGCCAGAACCTGTACCAGGATAGGTTGTGCGACTGTTAAGTGGGCTTACAGCCACCATCACTGCTGAAGAGTCCGGTCAGATGCCAGAGAAGGCCTGAGCTGTGGGGAATTTACACACCAGTAGAAGTCTGTGAATAAAGCTAGTTGACGTCTGTAAGCAGTGCCAGTAGAAGTCTGTGAGCAACGCCATAAAGACCGTGACCAAATCCGAACCAGGCTCGAGAGACGATCCGACTGTAGCAAAGGACCATTCTTGTGGGACGTTACTTCCAGCGTACATGTACGATACAGGATGTGGGCTGGGGCTGTGATTCAGGGAACAGAGATGGCCAGGGTGACAAGCACACTGTATACCCAGTGACTTGCATATCTAGGACTTGTGGCCTAGCAGGAAATACCAGTGACCCCCACTAGGGCCAGTGTAATGATCAGACGTGTTTATAGACACTTTTATAGGTTGTCCTTTTTTTTGTTAATTAAATAAATAGTGTTGATTAAGTACAACTGTTTCCTCAATGTTGCATCCAAGGAACTTGCTTAAACAAGCAGGACCGGTTTTAGACAAATTGGGGATTTGGGCTGTGTGAGGGTTTATTTTTTTGCGCTCCAAGCTGTCGTTTATACTGATACCATTTCGGGGTAGATATAATATTTTGACCACCTCTTATTGCATTTTAATGCAATGTTGTGACAACCAAAAAAATGTAACGCAATCGTTTTGCTTCCATTTTTTTGTTACACCATTTACCAATCGGGTTATCTGCTTTATAATTTGATATATCGGGATTTCATGAACACAGCGATACTGAAGATGTGTATTTAAAAAAAAAAAAAGAAGTTTTAATTAATGCCATTATCATCAGTGTAGCTCCTTCTTTAGGCGCTGTGGGCCCCCAAGGGGGAGGGGACAAATAAGCAATTGCCCACTTATCTCCCCCTTAACACTGGCCCTGGATTCAAGAGACCCCTTTAAATTCTGCAGATCCTTCCCAGATTTTCCCTGAATGGGATGGATCATGAAGTAGCGATATACCAAGTCGTAATAGGATGGGAATACCCCCTTAGTTTATATGGCTAGATAAAGCAGTTACAGATGATGTAACTGTAAGGAGGTGGCAGGGAAACTCACGTGCCTCCTCTCCCCTGGACACTGTTCACACGATTACTTGCGGCACCTCATTGCTATAACGTGTAATGTAATGTTTATGTACTGTGATATCATGTATCTGCTATGTACTGTGTATATGTTTAGGATTAGGTATAGAAGTTAGCATAGAGTAATAGCGGGGTTAGAATAGAGGGGGGTACTTTAGAGACAGAGCATAGGATGGATAATAGTGTCAGTATAGGTACAGGCAGCATAGGGGTTAAGCAGATGGGAGGATTACAGAGCAGCACATAGTAGGGGGTATAGGATAGACACTTCCTGGTTCTGTCAGATGCCCGGGCACCTTGCCCAAGGGCAGGATGTGTAAACAAAGTATTACAGGCCATGGAGATAAAGCTGCTTCAGTAAGGGGTCCCAGGTTGAGAATCGTGCAGGCAGTCACCAGCTTAGAAAGAATTGTTCCAAGGAAGGATCCGAAGCTAGCGGCTGGGATTAGGAGGCAGCTGAGTCGGTGAGCCCGTTGCCCTATAACTCGCAGCCGAACCAGGGAAACGATATTAAGCTGGTGTGCCTAGAGCATGAGTGGGACAGAGATTGTCCAAAAGAGGGACAGGGATTGTCCCAATAGTGGGTCACAGACTGAACAAGAGGGAGACAAAGGCTGCAAGGATATAGACAGAGTTGACAGGAAGAACCGAGTCTGCCCGGAGGGCAGGGAAAGATAAGAAGATGTCTCTGTGTTTAACTTGTGCTGCCTGTGAGATGAATATGCCGTTGTTTAGTAAAGTTCATCTGTTGGAAAAAGATCCTGTCTCTGAAGTGATTTGCGGAGCTCATGAATGAGGAGCCTATAATAGAAAACTAGGCACTCAACTTATGAAGAAATTTTGTTGATTTTTTATTGCAGTCCAAAAAAAAGTTTTGTCTTGAATATGATAGACAAGCAGTGGTATACTGCGTCTGTGAAACTGGCATGCAGACACACTGAGACCCTCGATCCTCTGATCCTGGGGTTAACCATTAGTACCCCCACAAGCTCACATATACCGAGACGCATCCTGCATGTTTCACTAAGATTCCTTGAATCCACATACGTTTAATCAGTCTGTAATTGATAAAGGCCGGATGTGGCCGAAACGTTTTTTTTGGACTGCAATAAAAAATCAACAAAATTTCTTCATAAGTTGAGTGACTAGTTTTCTATTATATGCTATACGGTGTGGAATCCTACCACGGCACCTTCTTGGGTAGTGCACATGGTTTTTCTCTATGAATGAGGAGCCGACATGACAGCAGCCGAGAGGCCTCTGACAATAACTGACCGAACCGGAGGACTGAGACGTCGCTTATCTCCCCATGTACAAGGTGCCGGGGTGCTCACTGACTGTGACTTTGTGAACTCGCCCACGACTACCACCACGTGCCACCTTGTTACATAACCTACCTGCATGAACGGGCTTTAGATCTGGATACTTTTTCAAAAAGGATTTTTGGAACAAGAAATCAAAGAACTCTTCTGGACTGATGCCCTTTTCCTCTAAACAGCAGAGGCTCTCATATACCACTCGATGGTCAGACCTACAGTCTCCTTGTAGCTCCTGCAACAAAAAGAAGAAAATAATATTTGACTTTAAACTGAAAAATAGCTCAAACTTACTAGACGTCTATACAGTAATCAGCCAAAACAATAAAACTGATGTAAAGTGAATGACATTGGTTATTTTATCATAATAGCGCCACTCATTGAGTGAGAAATACAGGGCACCATGTGATCCGTATCTGCCATGGTGTTATTCTTATAAAGTCCAGTTGTATTGTAGTGCATTGTATAGACGATCAATCCATCGCAGGGTCAAGTCACCTAAAAGGACTAATAAAAAGTGCAAAAACTTAAAAATATTTGGTTGTTTTTTTTCACTTTTTTATTAGTCCTTTTAGGTACTTGGACTTACGATCGATTTAACCTGCACGTTTAAGTTTAAAATCACCCCTGTCCCCAAACGGAATTAAAACATGGATAAAACATTTTTGCTATTCCCACATGGTATAATTGCTCACAGTAATAAAATATAAAAAAAATTTATACCACACAGAAAATGACAAAATGGAAACAATAATTAATTTAAAACACAAGCATTGGTATTTTTATGGCTAACTCATTTTCCCCCCAAAAATGCAAGAAAAACAAACAATCAGCCAATCAACAACTGCTCCAAAATGGTATCAGTAAAACCATCAGGTAGAAACCAAATGGGATTTTTTAAATTTATATTTTAATTTTTAAAGGGAACCCGTCATGAGAGAAAAAAAAATGCTATTAAGCTTCAGATAAGGGGTTAATATGCAGGTTAATGGTGTTCTGAAGCTGCTCAGTGTCAGCACTGAGAGCCCCACTGCCGGGAGGAAATTGGCATTTTTCCCCCTGCACTCCGTCAACACCCCGGTTTTCAGTCAGAGGGATAGGCCCGCGCAGCTTCAGTCACTGCTCAGTACACAGTGAGCGGCAGCTATAACCGCGCCCCAGCACTGACTGACAGCCGGCTTTGTACTAATGCACTACTGCTGAGCTGGCTGTCAGTTAGTGCTGGGGTGCGGTTACAGCGGCCGCTCACCATGTACTGAGCACGGTGACAGAAGCCGTGCCGGTACTCTTCTATGACTGCAAGTCTGAGGCCACCAGAGGGAATAAAGTTCATTTCCTCCTGGCAGTGGGGCTCTCAGTGCCAGCACTGAGCAGCTTCACAACACTATTAACCTGCAGACTCCATATCTGCAAGTTAATAGCATTTGTTTTTTACATGACTTAAGCTTGCTATCGCCTGTAATCTTATTAACATGGAGAATCATCTGAATTTTTTCACATAGTAAACCCCATAAAAACACAAAAAGCAATGACGGAAATATTTGCTTTTATTTCCACACCATTTTACTGCACCTGGAACTTTTTCCTCATTTTACAGAACATTTTAAGTTAAAATACACAGCGTTATTCAAAAATACACTTTTTCACACACAAAAACATGGATTTTTGTGGTACTCACCGTAAAATCCTTTTCTCCAAGATGCTCATTGGGGGGACACAGGACTGGGTGTATGCTACTGCTGCCCGGAGGCTGACACGAAGTCTATGAAAAAAAGGTTAGCTCCTCCTCCGCAGTATACACCATCGTCCAGGTTGCCGGCAAGACCAGTTTGGTGTAAAAGCAGTAGGAGATAAAAAAAAAAAAACAGATAAAATCAACCCTAATGCAGGTAACATCATGTCTAGAAAACCCACCTACTATCATAAATACATATTAAACAAAAAAGGAGCCAATTGGCTAACGGTGGTTGCTGTGTCCCCCAATGAGCTTCCCGGAAAAAGGATTTTACGGTGAGTACCACAAAAATTCATATTTCTCCTTCGCCTCATTGGGGGACACAGGACTGTGGGACGTCCTAAAGCAGTCCCTGGGTGGGAAGTCGACTCACCGGTCCAAGCTTTACACACTTCCTGTCTAAAGGTGCGCCACCGCTGCTTGGAGAATCCTTCTACCCAGGCTCGCGTCTGCTGAAGCCTGAGTATGGACATTGTAGTGCTTGGAGAATGTGTGCAAACTGGACCAGGTTGCCGCCTTGCAGACCTGTTCCGCTGATGCATGGTGCCGAAGAGCTCGAGCAGTGCCCACGCCCGAGTGGAGTGTGCTCTGATCCCTGCTGGAACAGGTGTGCCTCTGATGCGGTAAGACTCATGAAGAGTCAAACGAATCCACCTGGCTATGGTCGATCTTGAGGCAGCGAGTCCCTTCCTGCAACCCTCGGGGAGCACGAACAGCGTGTCTGTCTGACGAAAGGATGCCATCCGTGACACGTACCTCCTGAGGTGTTATGGATGAGTCACCGAAGGAGGAAAAAAACAAAAATAATAGCTAAGTCCAGAAAACCAGAGAAGTTGGCAGCTATCGGATTGCAGACCCCTGAACCTATCCACAACAACTAGCAGTAGCCGTGGGGGGTTCCTAAGGTGCCCTAGACCCCTCGATCACAGCTGGAGAACTAAATTAGCCTAAAGACAGAAAGGGGAAATCTAAACTGCCCCAGAGCAGACCCCAAAGCAATAGGCAGCCCCCAACATATAATGACTGTGAAGCAAGATGAAAAACACTAACACAGATAGAAAGATAGGTTGAGCAAATGATGGGGCCCAAGCTAACTAAATAAAACAGGATAGAAAAGCTGCTGTCAGCAATCTGCAAAAACCCTATCCAAAAATGTACCAACAGACTGATAGGAAAAACAGGCTCTGAAGTTGCTAGGCTTCAAAAAGACTATATCAGCACTCAGGTATATTCTGAAGACAGAGCCAGAGATCAACAGATCAGAGACAAAAATGGAATTCAGCTCACCCCCGACCGGGGATGGCTGAACTCCAAAAAACAAGGCAAGCAAAACCAGAACTAAAGTGTACAAAAAGCAGAGCAAAACTTAGCTTTGAGAAGCAGAAATCAGACTGGTCTCCAAGAATCCAGCAGGAAAATCACCAGCAAGGCAGCAGGGCGTCTTATATCCAGTCATCAGTTCCTGTGACCCAGTCATCATCTACCTGCTCAGCTGTTTGGTAATCAGCCTCACTACCTTCCTTCGCCAGAAGAGGGAGTTCATCAGACCTCACTGGTGAAGGGAAAAATGAACTCACAACACTGAGGGCTCTCACCAGGTCCAACGTATGAAGAGCCTTTTCTACACGGTGTACGGGTGCTGGGCAAAAAGAGGGTAAGAGAATGTCGTCATTAATGTGAAACGAGGAAACGACCTTCGGCAGAAAAGTGGGAGCTGGCCTGAGAACCACCTTATCCTTGTGAAAAATCAGGAACGGAGCTCGGCAAGATAGAGCCGCCAGCTCCAAGACCCGTCTGATTGATGTTATAGCTACGAGGAACACCACCTTCCAGGAAAGGTATGTCAAAGAGACATCCTGTAGTGGCTCAAATGGAGATTCCTGCAGAACACTTAGGACCAGGTTAAGCTCCCAGGCTTCCAGAGGAGCCCTATAGGGAGGTACCAAGTGGGAGACCCCCTGGATAAAGGTCTTTATCTGCAGATTGGTAGCGATCCTGCACTGAAACAGGACAGATAAGGCAGATATCTGTCTTCTGAGGGAACTTGGAGCTAGCCCCGAGTCTAGGCCACTCTGGAGGAAAATTAAGATGTTGGGAATGGAGAATCTCAGCAGGGAATAACCGCGGTCCTTACATCATGCAAAGAAAACCTTCCAGGTGTAGTGGTAGATATGTGTTGAGGCGGGCTTCCGGGCGCTAACCATTGTAGCGACCACATTCTGGCAAAACCCAGCCTGGGTCAGAATCCAAGGTTCAACGGCCACGCCGTCAAACACAGGGCCCCTGAGATCTGGTGGCAGATTGGGCCCTGGGAGAGCAGGTCTGGGCGCTCTGGCAGCCGCCAGGAGATGTCGGCGAGTAGCTGCACTAGGTCTGCGTACCACGCCCGACGAGGCCAATCTGGGGCAATCAAAATTACTGGGACCCTCTCTGCCTTGACCTTCCTGATGACCTTCGGAAGTAGTGGCAGCAGGGGAAATAGGTACGGGAGGCGAAACTGATTCTATGGTAGAACCAACGCTTCCACGGCGATTGCTTGTGGGTTTCGGGATCGAGCGACAAACGTGGGCACTTTGGAATTTACCCTGGAGGTCATCAGGTCCACATCCGGAGTACCCCATCATCGGGAAATCTGCCGGAAGACCTCGGGGTGTAGTGACCATTCCCCGGACGCAAGACCCTGCCGGCCGAGGAAGTCTGCCGCCCAGTTCTCTACGCCCGGGATGTGTACTGCCGAGATCACCGAGTGGTTTCCCTGGGCCCAGCTGAGGACGTGCTCCACCTCATGCATGGCCGCTCTTCTGCGGGTGCCCCCCTGATGATGTATGTAAGCCACGGCCGTGGCATTGTCCGATTGAATCCAGACGGGGCAGCCCGTTAGAAGATGGTGGAAATGCTGCAAGGCCAGCCGGATTGCTCGTCTCTCTAGAAGGGTGATCGGGGGGCATGATTCCCACGGTGACCAATGTCCCTGAGCGGTATGGTAGCGAAAAAACGCTCCCCAGCCAAGGAGAATGGCGTCGGTTGTGACCACCAGCCAATGGTCCGGGGGAAAAGGCTACCCCTGAAGAAGGGAGGAACTCCTCGTTCACCACCTGAGTGCTTGTCTGACCTACACTGACAACCGGCACCGGTGGTCGAGAGTAAACGGGTTCTTGTCCCAAGTTGCCAAGAGGGCGTGCTGCAGGGGATGAAGATGGAGTTGGGCAAATGGAATTGCTTCCATTGCTGCCACCATTTTCCCTAAGACCCTCATGCAAAAACGAATGGTACGAGGGACTGGTTGGCAAAGTACCTGGTCTCCCTGCCGGAGGGCTAGGGCCTTGCCTGTGGGAGAATTACCAACCCTTGGGAGGTGTCGAAGATCATCCCTAGAAAGGAAATCCTCTGAGCTGGAACAGGGGATGATTTCTTCAGGTTGACCAACCACCCTAAGCAGGAAAGAGTATCCAGTGTGATGTTGACGCTCTCCTCGCATGCTTCAAATGACGGGCCCTTGACCAAGAGGTCGTCTAAGGCTAGTTTCACACTAGCGTTTGTGAGCGCAGCGACGGCCTGTGCACGGCCGCCGCTAAGCCCCGCCCCTGCCACGCCTCCGCCGGTAGCTCCGCCTACCGGCGCATGACGCTGCATGCGCCCTGCGTCCCCTATCTTTATCACTGGGGGCGCAGGCCGTGCGCAGTATGCGTTTGGCGGCGCATGCGCCTTTTTGACGGTGTGCACACCGTCAAAAAGGCGCATGCGCCGCCAAACGCATACTGCGCACAGCCTGCGCCCCCAGTGATAAAGATAGGGGACGCAGGGCGCATGCAGCGTCATGCGCCGGTAGGCGGAGCTACCGGCGGAGGCGCGGCAGGGGGCGGGGCTTAGCGGCGGCCGTGCGCAGGCCGTCGCTGCGCTCACAAACGCTAGTGTGAAACTAGCCTAAGTAAGACAAGGCGACTATACTCCGGGAGTGCAGGATGGCCATGACGACCGCCATGACCTTTGTGAATACTCTGGGGGCGGTGGCTATCCCGAAGGGCAGGGCTGCGAACTGGAAATGTAGGCAGTTTATAGCGAAGCGCAAAAATCTTTGATGCGGAGGGAAAATGGGGATGTGCAGGTAGGCGTCTTGAATGTCGATAGAGGCCAAATACTCTCCCCGTCCTATGGCAGATATGACAGAGTGGAGAGATTCCATCCGGAAATGTCTGATCCTGACAAGTCTGTTCAGGAGCTTCAGGTCAAGGATGTGCCTGATAGTCCGTCCCATCCATTTTGGGGACCGTGAACAGGTTGGAATAGAAGTCCTGAAATCTTTTGTTTTCCAGTATGGGAACAACAACACTGTTGTGCTGGAGCAATTCGATGGCCTTGAATAAAGCCCTTACCCGGGTATCTATTTTGGGAGGACGAGAAAGAAAAAAAATATCTGGGGGGGTGCTTGACAAACTCTAAGCTCTCTTACCCATGTGTCGTGTACGACAGTGAGCCAGATGTGGCGAAACCAGAGTAGGCGACCGCCTACCCTGCTGGTGTCGCCTGGACATTGCCTCGAGTCATTTGGCTGAAGATCTTTGGGATCTAGGTCCCCTTGATCTGGGCTGATGGGTTCACATCCCCCCCAACGGGATGGCTCTATATGAGATCTGACGATCTCTGTCCTGGTTGTGACTACCTGAAGCGGCAGATTTGGCCGCTGCAGCCCACCCGGGGTTGCGAAAAGACCGAAAACGTGTCTGAAGCTGGTGACGAAAAGGCTGCTTAACCCTTTGCTGAGGGAGAAAACTGCTCTTCCCCCCGTGGAGTCAGAGATGAGCTGATCTAACTTCTCACCGAATAGGCGGCCGCTCTGATAAGGTAAAGAAGTTAAGGATTTCTTGGAGGTTGAGTCTGCCCGCCATGTCCTCAACCACAGAGCCCTCCTAATGGAAATTGCATTCGCGGCAGCCCACTTTTTACGGAGATCTGGAGCCAACGGGTATCTTGCCTCAAGCACCTTCTGGCCTGCGAAACGCTTGTCTGGCCATTCCCTGTGTTGTTGCACCATGTCCTCAAACTCTGGGTGAGTGCAAAATACCCTATGAGGCCGCTTGACTCGCTTAAATACCACCTTGTGGCCTGAGGCCAAGGTGGATTCATCGTCAATCCCCAGGGAATGGTTAACGGCCTCGATGAGGCGGTCAACTGTTTCCTGGTAACCCGGAGAATCCAAGTCAAGGGGCTCGTCCGAGTCGTAATCCAAGCTTTGATCGTCAACGACCACTGGTGAAGGTGAGCGAGAGGCAGAACTCATGGATGCCGAGGCACCAGACGGACTGGGAGATGCCGTGTGGGTTCGTTTCCCCCGCGTCTGCCTAGAGAGAGAGTGGCCCCTGCAGGCCGGAGGCTCCTGTGAAGTGGAGGATCCCTTCAAAACAGGCGAGCCGCTGTCCATGCCCCTGTCTGGGGCTCAAAGGGACTCAGTTGCTCTTGTAAGTAACATAGTAACATAGTTATTAAGGTTGAAGGAAGACTTTAAGTCCATCTAGTTCAACCCATATCCTATCCTAACTTGCCCTAACATGTTGATCCAGAGGAAGGCAAAAAAAAAACCCATGTGGCAAACAGTAAGCTTCACATTGTGGAAAAAAATTCCTTCCCGACTCCACATACAGCAATCAGACTAGCTCCCTGGATCAACGCAATATTAAGGAAACTAGTGTATATACCCTGTAATATTATACTTTTCAAGAACGGCATCCAGTCCCTTCTTAAATTTTATTAGGGAATCACTCATTACAACATCATATGGCAGAGAATTCCATAGTCTCACTGCTCTTACAGTAAAGAATCCACGTCTATCAGTATGCTTAAACCTTCTTTCCTCCAGACGTAGAGGATGCCCCCTTGTCCCCGTCACAGGTCTAAGAGTAAAAAGATCATTAGAAAGGTCTTTGTATTGTCCCCGCATATATTTATACATTGTAATAATAGACGCCATGGACTGCGACAGAGAGAGCCCATTCCGGCTAGGCACACTGGGCTTGGTCACAGGGGAAGGCTCCTGGGCACGTTCGGAATCGTAGGCTTCACATATTTGTTTGCCTTGTGCTTGTGGGAAAGCGGACCGACAGGAGGTGCATGCAGCAAATTAGACCGTGTGCGTCTTAGTCTTTCTGGACATGGTGGCCCTGCTAGGTGATATGTCTGCAGGGGGGGATAAGCAAAAACGCTTAGCTTCTGGAAAAGAAGCCAACAAACAGGGGTTGGCACTCCTCCTACGGGGGTAGCACTTACCCCACTCCTGTGTCCCCAGTCCTGTGTCCCCTTAGGCGTCCAGGCTGACGAAAAGCTGCTCCCTTTTCAAAAAGGTGCTCCTCGTCGTGTGGGTGGGTCCGCCGGAAGAAGATGCGACCGCCGGTGACGTCAAGGGGGCGAGGCTTCTTCCCGCGGCCTAGCACTGGCTGAAGGTGGGGATTAAATTTCCGGCGCCCACCCGAGGCCACGGGGCGGGCCCACCGGAAGCAGACGCGTCGTGGGGGGCGGGACTTCCACCCGCGGCCTAGTGCCGGCTGTGTCCGGGGACTAAATCTTCGGTGCCCACCCGGGTACGAGGGCGGGACCGCCGGAAGCAGGGGTCTGGGCCAGGTATGGCGCTGCAGACCGCCACAAGCTCTGGGAGCGCCTGCTGGCGCCCGTACTAGCGGAAAAGCCCGGGAGTGTGGCCAGAAAGAGGGGCCACCAGCCGACTGCCACGGGGACCTCCAGAAGCCCTCCCAGCCCACCACCTTCTGCGCCTCACCCCTGGATGCTACAGCTGACAGCCTCAGGTTAGGGGGGGGAAGGGGGGCTGCATAAAAACAAGGATGGTGCAGGCACCCTAACTCCATCTTCCCTCCGAGGGATGAGGAGAGGGACTGTCCGCCTCCTTCCACCACCGCAGTCCTTGCATTTTTGGTGCAGCGGGGGCTGCACGGACTGTACCTGTGCCTCTGTACAGCCTAGGGTTTCTCTACCTCAGGGTGGTCAGGGCTGAGTCCGGCATCATGTCCCATGTTGCGGGAAAGGATACGTGGAGGCGACACTCCACGTGCTTGCCCGTTGATGGTTTGGGGAGATTGGACCCGTCGCCCCTGTCTCATCTTCATGGAAAGGAGGAAAAAAAAAAAGTCTGGGAAAAGACCAGACGTGTGCCTCCTACGGACACTAAGCATGAACTGGTCTCGCCGGCAACCAGGGTGAGGGTGTATACTGCGGAGGAGGAGCTAACCTTTTTTTCATTCACGTAGTGTCAGCCTCTGGGCGGCAGTAGCATACACCCACAGTCCTGTGTCCCCCAATGAGGCAAAGGAGAAAATAAACCCTTAAACGGCTAAGTGGATTTTTTATTTTTTTTTGCTTGTGAGAAAAAGTACTCACTGATAAAAATCTGATCCAGCACACTGATGGATTGGTTCATTTTTTTCATGAACGAGAAATAAAAGTAAAAAAAATGGATGTTTTAATGAGGCTCAAAAAGGAATTTCAGTATGAACAATGACCTCCATTCATTGACAGTAAACAGCGAACCTAATAGTAGTTAGCAATATAAACATAAAACACAATATAAAGCTGATGGAAGAAACGCTACGGCCGCAGGCGGCATCTTACTGTGGACGTATTGTGAAACGCGTAGGGAAGACGCCGGCATAAGAGGGTCCTTGTGCAAAAACACTATACGTCTTTGATAGAAGCTGTCTGCTTCTTTGGAGGCAGAAGTGGCCCCAGGATGCACCAATGGTGAGATGTCCGCCCCTCGGAAAACACGTTCTATTTATCACATTTGTCGATAATAAATCATTACTCTTACCAGCGACTCCTCTCTGCTCAGGATTTTGGCGTCCTTCAGTTCTTTCAGGAAGTGAAAGCTATCAGTTATTGCTAGACAAATGGGGACCTTTGACTTGGCATAAAACCACTGGATGTCCGCCGTGGCTACATTGTCCGGGACCTGGCTGCATTCTGTGGAGAGGACCATGTTAGGTTAGGAGCTGTAGACATAATTATGTGTTTAAATTAGAGTTATTTGCCAAGCCTCATTTTCTTTAGTTGACAGCCACACTGTCCCGTTCCTGCCCTCACTTGTCTATGCTTGCAAAGTCTCATTTTTAGAGAAGTTGGAGAAATTAAAAAAAAAAAAAAAAAAAAAAAGATTCAAATATTTGTTTTTATTGTACATGTACCTGTCATGTCAGGTGACTTTTTAGAATAAGCTGTACTGTGTATGTGCATGAGGAATAACACTAATTCTGGCCATTATATGACTTGTATCCTGCATTTTTAACCTGTTTTTCCTTGTGTATTCTCTGGGCCCGATTTATTAAATGAGTTGTCCACTAATCGGACAACCCCTTCTCAATCATTGTTTGTCCCAGTAAAATAACACTTATAATAACCCATGGAGCCAGCAACGTTCTGGCAGTGTCAATATCGTCTCTCCCGGAGCTTGTGTGACATTATTACGTCACGTGATCCCTGCTGCCAATCAGTGCTGGCTTCACTCTTTTCTCTTTCGGTCATATCACATACATCAGGAGAAGTGAGAAAGCAGCAGATTTCACTTCCTCTGGATGAACGTAATTTGTCCGAACTCCGAAGGCAGGGACAGTGAAGTGGCACTTAAGCCCTAGGAAAGACAATGTTGACACTGCTGGAACTTTGCTGGCTCTAAAGGCTAATATAAATGCCCCGTTACACTAAACGATGCACCAGCGATCCCAACAATGATACGACCTTGTCAGGATCGCTGGTGCATCGCTACATGATCGGTGGTCTGCTGCCAAACAGGCAGCTTCACCAGCGATCAGCACCAGCGAGGAAGCTGGTCTCTAAGGTAAATATCGGGTTACTAAGCGTCGCTTAGTTACCCGATGTGTACCTTAGCAACCTGCGTACTCGCGCCGGGAGTTGCCAGAATGCAGGTTTCTAAGGTACACATCGGGTAACTAAGTGACGCGCGCCACTTAGTTACCCGATAGTTACCTTGGTTACCAGCGATGCGCGCTGGCCAGCGGGAGAGCAACGATCAAAAAACGGCCCAGGCCGATATTGCACGATCAGCGATACCTGGCGGGGGGGGGCGGTCGCTGATCCCCGTCACACACAGCGATCTCGCTGGTGAGATTGCTGTGTGTGACGGGGCCTTAAGTGTTATCTTAGGCCTCTTTCACACTTCCGTTTTTTACAATCAGTCAAAATCCGCCAGGTTTTGAAAAAAACGGATCCGCAATTTTTTTTTTGCGGATCCGTTTTTTTTCCCCATTGACTTCCATTATTGGCGGATTTTGACGGATTGCCGTCTGTTGCATCCGTTTTTGTGAGGATTCTCTCTCTCTCTCCCCCTCTCCTTTCCTGGCCAGCGGTTCCTTTACATTTCCTCATTTTGCGGATCCGTCAAAAAACGGATCCTGTGGCATCTGTTCACATCAGTCAATAACGGATCCGCATCTCCCCCTTTTTGGCGGATTGTAACTGACACAAAAAACTGAAGTGTGAAAGAGGCCTTGCTGGGACCAAACATATAGATTGAAAAAGGGGTTGTCCGAGTAGTGTACAACCCCTTTAAGACTAGCTTTTTGCACACCAGTCTCAAGGAAATAACTACTGGAGTAAAATGCTCTTAATTCATTAGTTCATTGAAAGGCACATGACGCTTGAATAAGTTAAGTGCATCTTACAACTCTGCCAAAAAGAACACACTTCTGGCATAAATTACCGAATTGGAAAAAAATGTTTATCATCTTGCTAGGCGGGTTTCACCATACCACATCCAAGTTCCATCCACTTTGGCAAAGCTGTCACTGACTGGCGTAAAAACAGCAAATTTCACAAAACTTTTGTGCAACATTTTAAGAATTTTCTTGCCAGAATTCTGGCAAAAACATCTCTATGCCTTGGGCCCTTAGTCTCTAATTGTCAGTTGTCTCTGAGCTGGTGGGTGCAGACTAGCTACTATCATGTCTTTTGTACTCAAGACATTAGAAGAAAAATTATTTCACCCAATGTCTCTGGAGCTCACCTTTAGAAGCAACAGCAGGGTGAAGGATATTATAGAGCAGGACTAAGTAGTGTATCCCTGTACCCAGCTCTGGGCTCAGAAAAAATAATTCTGTGTGTCTCACTCTATAGCTTCTCTTCTCTTCGATTACTTATCTGAGCCCTTAGTGAGCTCGTAACTAGTGATGAGCGAACGTGCTCGGATAAGGTGTAATCAGAGCATGCTCTTTTGCCAACCGAGTGACTTCGGCGCGCTCGAAAAATACATTCGAGTTTCCGCGGCTGCTCAACAGCCACAACACATGCAGGAATTGCCTGTTAGGTAATCCCTGAATTGCTTTGTGGCTGTCGATCAGGTGCGAGAAATGCAGGTGCGGGGACTCAAACATATTATTCGAGCATGACGAAGACACTCGGTCAGCACACGAGCATGCTCAGATAACACCTTATCGGAGATTGTTCACTCATCCCTACTGGTAACTAATCTTCACCGAAGAGAGATTTGAGCAGTAGAGTCCAAATAAAATGATCAAGGTATGAGGAGGGATCCCCTGTCTGATAAGGAGTCTTATTTTTCTGCAATTGTCTACTCTTTGTTTATACTATTGATTAGAGATGGGCGGACCCTTGGATGTTCAGGTCATTCGGGTCCGGCCGAACAGTTTCAAAAGGTTCGGGTGTGGGTACCAGAACAGGACCAGGACCCCATCCCAGCCCCCGTTCACTTGTATAGGGGGCCTGAACATCCAGTGTTTGCCATGCTGTCATGTGCATGATAGCGCGGAAAACACGGCTTTTGCCGGTCAGACATCCGCGATTCCCAAGCTGTCAAATGACAGCGTGAGCCCGCAGCTGTGATCAAATGAAATGTAACAAATTTACCTCCGGTCACTGGCGTCAGCTGACCGGACTACTGCTCCCATCGGCGACGCCTGCTGCCGCTAATGAAAGTGAGAGTAGGCAGCGGCTGATGGGAGTATTCATCAGCCGACCCTGCACTCTAAATGAATAAAAAAAAACAAAAAAAAAAACAAGCATTGGTTCCCCTATAATTTTTATAACTAACCAGACAAAACTGACAGCTGGGGCCTGCATCCCTGAGCTGTCAGCTTTAGCAAGGCTGGTTATCAAGAATAGAGGGGTCCCCACACTGCTTTTCTACATTCTTAACCCCTTTGTGACATGCGTCATGGGGTTATATAACCATTAATGGACTGCAGCACAGGCGCTGATTAAGGTCATAGTTTTAGTTGACACAGGACAAAACTGGTCACAGGTACCCTTTAAGAAATGGCAGCTAACATGACAGTGGAGGTCAAGATAAGGTCTGGAAGACCAAGCCAAATTTCAGTGAGAGCTGCTTGTAGGATTGCTAAAGAGGCCAATCAGAACCCCCACTTTACTGCAAAAGACCTTCAGAAAGATTTTGCAGTTGTGGTACTTTGTTCTACTTTTCAGAAACACCTGCACAACTATGGCCTCTAAGGAAGAGTCATCAGAAGAAAACCTCTCCATCATCCTCACCATAACATTCAGCATAAGAAGTATGCAAAAGAACTTCTAAACAAGCCAGATTCATTTTGGAAACAAGTCCTGTGGACCGATGAGGTTAAAATAGAACTCTTTGGCCACAATGATCAAAGGTATGTGTGGAGAAAGGAATATCTCGCCAACAATTAAGTATGGAGGTGGATCAATCACGCTTTGGGGTTGCATTGCAGCCAACGGCACGTGGAACATCGGATAGAAGGAAGAATGAATTCAATGACATTTCAACAAATTCTTGATGCAAACATAACACTATCTGAAAAAAAAGCTGAATTTGAAAAGAGGATGGCTTCTACAAGGAAGAATGGATGAAAATCCCTGGTTACAAAAAGTGTTTACAAGCTGCGATACTTGCAAAAGGGGGTCCTACCAGGTACTAACCACACAGGGTGCCCAAACTTTTTCAGCGGTCCATTTTTCTTTTTGCAATTTGTAAAATGTAAAAAAAATTTACAATATATTTTGTTTTACTGAAATACAAAGGAATAGTGTCATCTTTAACTTTAGACCTTTTAGAGATCATTTCATCTTCCACTTATTTAACTGTTCACAATAACAGGAATTTTTGGACCAGGGGGGCCCAAACTTTTACATGGCACTGTATATAGCAGGATGAGGGGTTATATATACCAGGATGAGGGACATGTATACCGGGGTGGGGGTGGGAGACTGGAGTCCAAATCTTGCATCGGGGCCTATCAGACGTCACTGTCAAACAGTGTATACTGGAGCCGTATTAGGGCAATAGCATTTGCCACCACTTGGTTATTGGATGATGAGGGTGGGGGTGAAGAGACATCCCTAAACCAGCATGTCTTCATTCTCAGGATAGTGGGAGTCCCAGCGGTCCCAAAATTATGCCACCACTTCATACATGGACTAGTTACAGACACATAAGCACTTACCATATACAGTTACTGTGTCCATCTTTGGAAGTTCTCTGATGTATTCATAATTTATTGGACTGCAGGGTCATATCTGAAACAATGAGATAGTATGATCTGTAATATCATTACCATGGTATATTACATAAATTACATCATTCTGAATAAAAAAATAAATTAAATAATAGACACACGGGTTCTCAGCCCAAATTCTGATCAGCCTGATCATGCATTGATACATTCTACGGTATATCTCTTTTACTTATTCCTGAATAACTAGTGAGGATTCCAGAAAAACTGAGTTATGACCGCAATAGAAGATCAGTGCCATATTATGTAAGAAGCATACGCTATATGGGAAAAGTATTGGATACACCTATTAAAGGGGTTGTCCAGGCTTGGGACTCAAGTGTGCAGTCAGTCTGACTGCAGACTTGTGAATCCTCACAGTGCGTGGTGTGTGTGCTGTCAGGATTCTCCAGTGCCAAGAATGGGAGGTTATGTGACCGCAAGAATGTGATTTGCATCCTTCCGGCCACATTCCAACTAGATGTGTCCAGCCCCACTCAATTCACTTGTACTGAGTGGAGGCAGCGCATGTCTGATTTGCACATGAACACATGTATAGAAATCACACACTTGCAGTCATGGACTTGCCTGCTCCCGTAGCTGAAGAATCCTGACAGAGCGCACACTGCACACTGTGAAGATTCACAAGTCGGCAGTGACTGCAGACTTGAGTCCCAACCCATTTAATTATGGAGTTCAATTATGTAGGTTTATATCAATGCCAAGTGTAGGATGGAGTGGTGTAAAGCTGCCATCACTTGACTCTGGAGCAGTCGAAACGTTTTCTGTGGAGTGACGGATCACAATTTTCTATGTGTTGTCCCAATACATGGAGTTCAATTTATTATTCAGTCCCGTTGCTCCCCGGTGTAAGATAAGAGTCGAGTGATTTTAATGCAAACGCTGATCATTTTGTTCTCCAAGTTCAGGATGACGTCCCATTCCAAATCCATAGAAATGTATTGGGACACCAGATAGAAAATTATGATCCGTTCACTCCACAGAAAATGTTTTGACTGCTCCAGAGTCAAGTGATGGCAGCTTTACACCACTCCATCTTACACTTGGCGTTGTGCTTGATGATATAAAGCTACATGCAGCTGCTAGGCCATAGAAACCAAAACTATTAAGGTCCTGGCACGGGCACAGTTTTTATTCTGAAGTGTGGCACAATGGTTGGTAGTAGTGATAAGCGAGTATACTCGTTGCTCGGGTTTTTCCGAGCATGCTTGAGTGGTCTTCGGGTATTTTGACGTGCTCGGAGATTTAGATTTCGTTGTCTCAGCTGCATGATTTGCGTCTGCTAGACAGCTTGAATACTTGTGTGGAATGCCTGTTTGTTAGGGAATTCCCACATGTATTCAGGCTGTCTAGCAGCTGCAAATCATACAGCTGAGATGACACAAACTAAATCTCCGAGCACGTCAAAATACTCAGAGGACACCCGAGCAACGAGTATACTCGCTCATCACTAGTTGGTAGTGCAAAGCTCACTGATACCATGGCGGATCTAATAGGAGCCACCGATGTAAGAAGTTTGGTCATGACATTTCTTCTTTCCTAAATCTTCAACCTTCACTTGTGAGTGATTTTATTGAGAAGTGAAAAAAAAAAAACTCCAATCCAGAGAGTGTGATCTCGCTCCTTACACTTGTATGGAGTAAGGCCATGCCCACTGACCATGCTCTGGCCGGGAGTATATATATATATATATATATATATATATATATATATATATATATATATATATATATATATATATATATATATATATATATAAAACTCATACATACTCTCCGGTCCCGGCTCAGAAACCGGTGAATCCTCACTGTGCATAGTGCATGTGCTGAGGAGATTTCATAAGTCTGCAGTCACACAGAATGACTGCAAACTTATCAATTTAGACCAGGCAACCCCTTTAATTAATCAATATATATATAAAAATGAGTGTATGTATACAGTGCCTTGCGAAAGTATTCGGCCCCCTGGAACTTTTCAACCTTTTTCCACATATCATGCTTCAAACATAAAGATACCAAATGTAAATTTTTGGTGAAGAATCAACAACAAGTGGGACACAATTGTGAAGTTGATCGAAATTTATTGGTTATTTTAAATTTTTGTGGAAAGTCAAAAACTGAAAAGTGGGGCGTGCAATATTATTCGGTCCCTTTACTTTCAGTGCAGCAAACTCACTCCAGAAGTTCATTGTGGATCTCTGAATGATCCAATGTTGTCCTAAATGACTAATGATGATAAATATAATCCACCTGTGTGTAATCAAGTCTCCGTATAAATGCCCCTGCTCTGTGATAGTCTCAGGGTTCTGTTTGAAGCACAGAGAGCATCATGAAGACCAAGGAACACAACAACAGGCAGGTCGGTGATACTGTTGTGGAGAAGTTTAAATCCAGATTTGGATACAAAATGATTTCCAAAACTATAAACATCCCAAGGAGCACTGTGCAAGCGATCATATTGAAATGGAAGTAGTATCATACCACTGCAAATCTACCAAGACCCAGCCGTCCCTCTAAACTTTCATCTCAAACAAGGAGAAGACTGATCAGAGATGCAGCCAAGAGGCCCATTATCACTCTGGATGAACTGCAGAGATCTACAGCTGAGTTGGGACAGTCTGTCCATAGGACAACACTGCACAAATCTGCCTTTATGGAAGAGTGGCAAGAAGAAAGACTTTTCTCAAAGATATCCATAAAAATTGTCGTTTAAAGTTTGCAACAAGCCACCTGGGGGAGACACACCAAACATGTGGAAGAAAGTGCTCTGGTCAGATGAAACCAAAATCGAACTTTTTGGCAACAACTCTACTCTAATGGGGATATCGGCTAACAGGTATTTACATGTAGCCGTAGTGTGGAACCCTAGAATCAATTCTACTTGTGGGACATAATCAGCCCAGTCCGAAACTGCAGGTCAACCTCACTCTTCATACCCGTGCTGTGATAGACACACGTCTGACTATGGCCTAAGGAACTGAGTCTAATTAACAGTAGATCATGCACTTTCCTCCTGAAGTTCACATAAAAGTGTTTTTACTTTCTGTTAACCCAGAATCCTTAGCTCTTAATATTATATTCAAGAAATTTTACTGTACATGCGGTGGCTTGTGAAAGTATTCACCCACACCCCCTCCTTGGCTTTTTACCCATTTTGTTACATTACAACTGGTGTTTAAATATTTTTGTAATCCATCATCAACAAATAGTCTAAGTCGGTGAAATAAGAAAAATATATGCATAAATAATTAAATTTATGGGGTCAATTAACTAAAGATTAGCATGTGCATATGTATTCATGTATTCTTGCGATGAAGACCCTATAAGGCTGTGTGCACACGCTGCGGATTCTGCTGCGGTTCCGCAGCGTTTTTGGCCCCGCAGCAGTTCTGCAGACATGGTACAGTACCATGTTATCCTATGGGTTTTTAAAACCGCTGTGCTCACGCTGCGTTTTTTTCCGCGCGGTTTTGCTGCGGTTTACAAACCGCAGCATGTCAATTCTTTCTGCGGATTCCGCAGCGGTTTGGCACCTCTTCCATTGTCCAGGTGTCAAACTGCAGGGAAAAACCGCAGGCAAATCCGCAGGAAAACTGCAGGTCACTTTACCTGCGGATCCGCGCGGAAAAACCCTCAGGTGAATCCACAGCGTGTGCACATAGCCTTACACCTGCGGATTTCTATAATGGAGCAGGTGTAAAACTGCTGCGGATCCGCACAAATGAAGTGACATGCTGCAGTTTTAAATCTGCAGAAAATCTGAGCGGAAAAATCCGCAGCGTATGCACAGCGGTTTTTGTTTTACATAGCCTTAAATGGTGCTGTACATCACTTGCAGTTTTGCTGCAGATCCGCAGCAGAATCTGCACCGTGTGCACATACCCTGAAAATTTCAGATGCAAGCAATTCCCTTCATAAGTCTAAGGGTATGTGCACACGTAGTTTTTAGTCTCTGCGGATTTTGTAGAGAAAACCGCCGGAAATCCGCAGGACAAAGTGCTGCGGTTTATCTGCGGATTATCTGCGGTTTTGCCCTGCGGTTTTACACCTCATAATGGATGAGGTGTAAAACCGCAGCGTTTCTGCACCAAACAATTGACATGCTGCGGATTGTAAACCGCAGCAAAACCGCGCGGAAAAAAACGCAGCATGTGCACAGCTTTTTTTTATTTCCATAGGAAATAAAGGTACTGTACAACGCAGCAAAATCTGCTGCGTTTCTGCAGAGCCAAAAACGCTGCGGAAACGCAGCAGAATCCGCAGTGTGTGCACATACCCTCATGCTTAGTGAAAGGAAGTCCACCCGTGTCCAGTCTAAGTGTCACACGTTGGTCAGTATGCACACCTTTTCTGAATCATGGACATGGGCCACTCGCAAAACCCAGAGTGGATGGAGAGACCCACCACAGTACCATCCTGCAGATCGCTCCAAAAATAAAAGCCCATGTCAGTTTTTCTTAAATCTTACTTAGTGAAATAGTTTGACCAAATCCATACTCTTTTATTTTGCAATGCAACTATAGCTGCGGCTGGGATTACAATGCGCTCCAGCAGCTTTAATATGCTTCTATGTGCTTCCTGGGGCTCATAAGGACCCTTGCATATGATTCCCTTTGCTGTCTTACATATCCCCTCACTTCGCTCAAACTTGTGGGGTTGAACACCTGTCACTATAAAGGGTGCCTGTCAGGGCCGGATTGGCCATCTGGCAATTCTGGCAAATGCCAAAAGGGCCTGTCTGGTAGTGGGCCGCTTGGCTACTGTGTTGTTAACAGAATTGGTGTTCTCATGACACCCATACTGTTAAGAGTTGTGACGGAGCACAAAGTTGCTGACTCCGTCACTCACCCCAGTAGGCCATGGTTATCATTAGAAATATTGATCTTGTAGTAAATCTTCCTTTCCTCCATCCAGGGTAATATTAGTAATATATCCCATCTGGTGCTCGGGATGTGGACAGCATGGGCCTGTGTGATGTCAAATGCCAGGGCTGAATTTCAGCTCCAGTCTGTACCTGTGACAGGGCATCCGCATTTCCTTGCTCCTTCCCAGCCCATTGTTCCACAGTGAAGCTAAAATTTTGCAGTCACAGGAACCATCTGGTGATTCGAGCATTCCTCTCCTTTTCATTTCTAATCCAGACCAAGGGTGAAGGGTACATTACCAAGCGAAACTGTCACCCGAGCAAATAACGTAGGGACTCCAAGGCCCACTTAATGGACAAGCACTCCTTCTCCACTACAATATTTTTTCTGCTGGGGTAAGTTTCCAGGGTCTTCAGATGTTCTTCTCCATTCACCTCATGTGACAGAACCGCTCCTAGGCCTACCTCAGAGGCATCCGTTTGTACGATAAAGCCTGAGTGAATCCATTGCTGCTTGTACCTGAGACAATTGGGTATGCCAATCGGTACTAAAGATAATAACGTCATCCAAACACGGTGACGCATACTTCCGGTGGGGCTCGACCACTATGTCCTTCAGTCTCTGGAATGTGGCGGGGCCCCATGTAACCCAAAAGTCAAGATGATATAGTGATAGAGAGCCTCCGGTGTTATAATGGCAGTCTTTTCTTTCTCCAACTCTGTAAGAGGCACCTGCCAGTAATCCTTGGTCAGATCGAGTGTCGTGAAGTACTGGGCATTGGATAAAGGTCAAATGTGGACATTCAATTTTCGGAAGTCGTTACAAAATTGTGCCGATCCGTCCGTCTTTGGAATCAGTACAATGGGGCTGGCCCAATCACTCCTGGACTTCTCAATAACTCCTAACTGGAGCATTTGTTTCACCTCAGCTGCGGTGGTTGCTTTCGCGCCTCTGACACTCAGTAGAGTTTCTTTTGTACCCTTACCGGAGGCTCGGTGACAATGTCATGTTGGATTACAGATGTATGGCCGGGCAGTTCTGAGAATACGTCCGTATTCTACTGCACCAACCTCCGAGCCCCCCGACTGCGGGTTAGAGAAAGCGTCGCTTATCTTTACCTCTCTCCCGAACTTCTCCCAGGACCGGAGTCACACGACTGAATCAATGAAATTTTGACACATACAAGGAGGTATCAAAAACAAAGCAGCTTAATGTAAAACATGACATACCAAAAACCACAATAAAAACACGTGTTATGTACTGAGAAACAAGAAAAAAAGCAAAAAAAAAACAAACCTAAATAACGTCATTCTAGCTAAAGCTAAGCTCCCACGATGAGGATTTGGTGAGTTTTCGATGTTGCAGATTTTCTGCATCTATTATGTGAAGTTAGATGCGTTTTTCACAGTGTTTATTTTTTATTACATGTGTTTGTCGCGGTTTTTGTGTCTTGTGCATTTGTTTATCTGGGGATTTTTCCACATCAAATATGGGAAAAATTTGCACATTTTGGCAGATTTGAACACGCACCGCAGATCAGTTTATGGCACATAAGAGTGTTTAGCATTTTTCACCCCCCCAAAAAAAGCAGTTATCGGGTTTTGCTGCGTTTTTGATGCCAAAACTTGTTGAATTTGAACCAGATTATTTTTTTTATGCATTAAACTTTGTCGGCATGCACAAGAGACAAATGTACAATAAAAACGCGGCAAAAAAATGAGCAAAACCTGCTTTTTGCCAGCAGCTTAAAAAAAAGCGCAAGGTGTGCACATAGGCCGATAATGTCAAAATGTCACCAAATACTCATCGTGGGACCGTAGCCATTAAAAATTTTTAAAAAAAAACAGAATAGTATCAGGTATGACATGTATCCACAGTCTACACAGATACAGGAACAATACAAGCACAACAATCAGGATTCTCTTTGTTACAATCTCTAGTGATACAATATTATAGTTACAACCCAAGACATATGTTCGCTGCCAGTGAGCCACAACACGCTTTACAGTCAGTAATATAAGTACACCCCAGCTGAGGAGTGACCACCATTGTAGGTAAGCCCTCAGAGCTTCGGCTGGGGGGCTACAGGAGTGTATATAGCTGTATACTCACACCTGGGAACTCCAGAGCCGTCATGTGTCTGCAGCCAGGAAGGGAGGAGCAGATCTGTGACCTCCAGGGCTTTTCTCTTCCAGAGCAGCTTTCAGTCTCTTCTGTGTGTCAGCCTGCCTGTGTATACAGAGGGGGTCCTGCCGGCCTTATTTCCATCACTATACAGAAAGCAGCCCCCACATCAACACCTCCTTCCCTACCACCATGTGCACCTCCCCCGCCTGCAGAAAACCCTTCACAAACCACCGGCCGCAGTCTGCAGGAAGGCTACGTGCACACGCTGCGGATTTGGCCGCGCAGATTTTGTAAAATCCGCAGGTAAATCTGCAGGTCAAAAGGCCTGCGGTTTTACCTGCAGATTGCTCTGCGGTTCTGCCCTGCGGTTCTGCCCTGCGGTTTTTCATCTCCACAATGGAGGAGATGGCAAACCGCAGCGGACATGTCAATTCTTTCTGCGGTTTCAAAACCGCAGGAAAACCGATTGGAAAAATCTGCACCGTCTGCACTGCGTTTTTTTTATTCCCATAGGGAATAATGGTACTGTACACCGCAGCAAAAACTGCTGCGGACCCGCAGCGGCCAAATCCGCTGCGGATCCGCAGCGTGTGCACACACCCAAGGGCTCGTTCAGACAGCAGCGATTGTTCTTGCTGATTTTCGGAGGCTTTTTTTCAGCGTAAGGGTATGTTCACAACGAGGCTGAAGTTGGTTTCTTGTTCGTCCAGTTTCTTATTCGGCAATTTTTTTCTTTTCTCTTTTTTTATAGGTTTAACAGCAAAAAAATAAGCATCACAATAATAACACACAATGCAACAAGGAGCCGTGATGAGAACACACTTAAAAACAGCTACAAAAACTATAAAACTGGCACAAAAATGGGCATTAAAGTGGGCACCAAAGAGCGTTAAAGAAAGGGTTAAATGACTTTGGGCCACTGATATCCCACTGCAGACATATAGAACAGGGAGCCCCACATCAAAGCCAGGTCCCTCCAGCCTGGCCCAAATGGGTGCTGGGCACCAGAACTGGCATCAAAGTGTGCAGACAGCCGATTTTCACAGATCTGAATAAGTACCTGATGTTTTTAAGGGGTTAAATGACTGAGCCACTGATTTCACACTAAGGGTATGTGCACACTTTGCGTTTTCTGCTGCGTTTCCGCAGCGTTTTTGGCTCTGCAGAAACGCAGCAGATTCTGCTGCGTTGTACAGTACCTTTATTTCCTATGGAAATAAAAAAAAGCTGTGCACATGCTGCGTTTTTTTCCGCGCGGTTTTGCTGCGGTTTTCAAAACGCAGCATGTCAATTGTTTGGTGCAGAAACGCTGCAGTTTTACACCTCATCCATTATGAGGTGAAAACCGCAGAAAAAACGCAGATAAACCGCAGAAAAACCGCAGCACTTTGTCCTGTGGATTTCCTGCGGTTTTCTCTACAAAATCCGCAGAGACAAAAAACTATGTGTGCACATACCCTAAGGCTGTGTGCACACGCTGCGGATTCTGCTGCAGATCTGCAGCGTTTCTGGCCCTGCGGGTCCTCATCAGATTTAGCTGCGTTGTACAGTACCATTCTTTGCAATGGTAAAACCAAAAACGCAGTGCACATGCTGTGGATTTTTCCGTGCGGGTTACAATCCGCAGCATGTCAATTCTTTGTGCGGATTCCGCTGCGGTTTCACACCTTCTCCATTGTGAGGTGTGAAACTGCAGGTATTTTGACTTGCGGATTTTGAAAAATCCGCAGCACTTCCAACTACGTGTGCTCATAGCCTAACAATACACAGTGATTCCTCACATCAAACCAAGGACCCTCCAGCCTGGCCCAAATGGGTTCTGGGCATCAGAACTGGTATCAAAGTGGGTAAACAGCCGATTTTGGCCATTTGAATAAGTAACTATGTTTTTAAGGGGTTAAATGACTTTGGGCCACTGATCTCACACCACCATTACATACACAGTAAGGCTGGAGACACACTAGCCTATGGCAGAGCTGCGGAGGGCTGCAGACTTCCTCTGTGAAGCTCCGCCCACTGCCGCACCTCCTCCGGTCAGCTCCGCCTACATCAGCATGCGGCCTGCGTTCCCTCTTTAACATTGGGTACTCAGGCCGTGTCGGTGTATGCAGATGCCTCCGCATGCACCGTTTTGAAGGTGCGGCGATCGCAACAAAATGCAACACGATGCGTTTGGCGCAGGTCGCCGCACCATCAAAACGACGCATGCGGAGGCATCCGCATACATCGGCACGGCCTGAGTATCCAATCTTAAAGAGGGAACGCGCAGGCCGCATGCTGACGGAGGCGGAGCTGAACGGAGGAGGTGCGGCAGTGGGCGGAGCTTCACAGAGGAAGTCCGCATCCCTCCGCAGCTCTGCCATACGCTAGTGTGAAACCAGCCTAAGGCTGGAGACACACTAGCGATTTAAAAATCGTTCCGACTTTGATGCAGGAGAGTCGGACAAGTGTAATACAAGTGTCATGTGAGGGTCATGCGTTTTTTATGCGAGTACAATCCGATTTTTCACACCTAGCATCCGATTTACATCAGACTGCAATGCGATTTTAACATGAGCTTTTACATGTGTAAATGATTTAGAACATTTCTCTATCATTTTAAAACGAAATATTCTTCAAATCATATATATATATATATATATGTGTGTGTACAGGGTGGGCCATTTAAATGGATACACCTAAATAGAATGGGAATGGCTGGTTATATCAACTTCCTGTTTGTGGCACATTAGTATATGGGAGGGGGAAACATTTCAAGATGGGTGGTGACCATGGCGGCCATTTTGAAGTCGGCCATTTTGGATCCAACTTTATTTTCTCCAATGGGAAGAGGGTCATGTGACACATCAAACTTATTGAGAATTTCACAAGAAAAACAATGGTGTGCTTGGTTTTAATGTAACTTTATTCTTTCATGAGTTATTTACAAGTTTATGACCACTTATGTGTTCAAAGTGCTGCCCATTGTGTTGGATTGTCAATGCAACCCTCTTCTCCCACTCTTGACGCACTGATAGCAACACCGCAGAAGAAATGCTAGCACAGGCTTCCAGTATCCGTTGTTTCAGATGGTGCACATCTCGTATCTTCACAGCATAGACAATTGCCTTCAGATGACCCCAAAGATAAAAGTCTAAGGGGGTCAGATCGGGAGACCTTGGTGGCCATTCAGCTGGCCCACGATGACCAATCCACTTTATCACCAACCATTCCCATTTTATTTAGGTTTATCCATATAAATGGCCCACCCTGTATATATATTTAGAGGGACGGCCAGGTCCTGGTAGATTTGCAGTGATTAAAATCTTGGACAATCCCATCTCAAAGGGTACAAAACAATCAATCACCAAAAGGTCACCAGGCAGAAAATTGTTCAAAATATTCAGGGCAACTACAGTCGTCCTAATTGGCCCTATCAAGTCCCTTCCTGGCCGCGGAGGTTGGCACCCTAGTTGTTGACGATGTGGCGCCCCCGCTCAACGTCGGTGACCCTATAACATCCTACAAATCCCTAGTCCATGACGAGGATACACAGAAAAAACACAAAAACACACATAAATACCAGAAAAAGAAAAAAAAAACCCTAGTGGAGAGACTGGATAGCGTCTCTTATATGTGCAAACTTATCTCGTAGCAGAGCCGTGAGCACTAGGCCCACAACTAATAAACCTATCTCGTAGTAAAAAATGCTTACTATTGCAGCTTATTAAATGGCTTATCTCATAGTAAAAAGGGCTTATGCTGCATGCAATGACAGACTGTATATATGAAACCCCCCCCTAGACAGAAAAAACGTCTACACAGGAAGAACTGAGAGGAAACAATGTTCCAAGCAATAGTAGTAAAAATTCAAGCACTGCAAATAGATCATCATAAACAAATCCACCAGGTGGAAATAAGTGGCATACAAACGCTGATTAATCACATGACATGGACATAATAGTCCCAAATAAAGGCAAAAGCGGCAGTGAAGGCACTCCCTACAAACAAGAATGCCATAATAACCGCATGTAGTCAGAATTTACATTGCCATCCATCAGTCTGTCAGCGCAAAAAAAAACCTCAATACTTATCAGCCATAAGAAGATGTGAGGCCCTGCCTGACGCGTTTCCCCCTCCAGGATGCAGAGGGTTCATCAGGGGCAGAGAAGAAGGGGTCTCATCACCCCAGCCGAGAGATCAGTTCAGTGTGCGGCGTGCTTACTGTGTCTCAGATTCTCATATTTACCGCGTCCTAGTCGCGACGTCACTTCCGGTGACAGGCAGTGATCACATGTGGTGAAAACCGCAATCTCAATGGACGGCGTTCTGCCTCCTATCCACCATGTCACAGTCGCACCGTCACTTCCGGTCGCCTGTAGCGGGGAGCGCGCTCATGATGCGGCGTGCCCTATGTCCCAAACACCGGAAGTATGTCAGTTAAAGGGGAGGAACATCCAAAAGGCATATTACTGATATTGCAACTTGCTACTAACCTGTATCAAGGTTACGTATGATAATAGAGTGACGTCACGGGAACGCAGCCAATATTAAAGTGACAAAATATCACAATTGGGAACAAAACATAAAAACCCAAGAGGCATATTCATGGTATTACACCTAGCTGCTACACACAAAAAACCTCCTCAGAGTTCTATCTAGTAGTAAAATGACGTCACAAAAGGTAGCAAAGATATCACATGAGGGCGCAAAAAATGGAAAAATCCCCTCATTGAAGGTCAAAATGGCCACACAAAGGAACATTAATCACATAAAATTCTATCAAAATATAAGAATGCCTTTTTAGCCCCTTCATAAGACACATCCATGTATCCACAAACAAAAACAGATTTAATGCAATATTATGAATCATGAAACAATGTCACAGCTCATAGTAGTGAGGAAAAGTACAGCATGCTGGATCCATCAGGTGCCATCTAAAGAAAACTCGTGAAATTCAATTGCTCATTTAGTCCATTAGGGCTCTGTGATTCGAGCCAGAAAATCCAATGCGTCTCCCGTTGTAGGATTTTCTTATCCCAGTCCCCCGGTCTCACTCCGAGCTCAATTCTCTCAATCACACGGAATCCAATCTGCTTTTCATCTCCACCATGGACAAGGTTGACGTGACGCGCCAATGGGGTGTCCCTCTTATGCCTAATGTCACCCAAATCTTTACCAATGCGTATACGGAGCTCATGTTTAGTTTTACCCACATAGTCCAGAGGGCAGGAACATGTGCATAAATAAACGACCCCTACAGTTTTACAATTTGCAAAGGAATTCATCTTGTAAGTTCTATTCGTGTGGGCACTGGTGAATATTTTAGAAGGTGTAATAAATTTACAGAAACTACAATGTCCACATCTGAAGGTTCCGACCTGCCTATTTTGTAGCCATGTTCCCTCCTTCCTATGTGGTTCAAGATGGCTCTTTACCACTTTGTCCCTAATAGATTTACCCCTCCTATAGGTCACTGAGGGTCTAGGTGAAATCATCCCACAGATATCCTGGTCAGTCTTAAGTATAGCCCAGTGCTTCGTTTAGAATCTCCATTACTTTTCCTGACTGATTGTCAAACGTACCTATTAATCTAGTCAGGTTGTCAGGATCTTTCCTATCTCTAAGGATCAACAATGAGGATCTCCCAGTCTGTCTGGCCAGTTTATACGCAGGTTGAATGACATTAGTGGGGTAGCCCCTGTCCCTAAATCTGTCCCAAATATTGCCTGATTGTACCTCAAAGCCACCCCAGTCAGAGCAGTTTCTCCTCAACCTGAAAAACTGCCCCCTGGCAATACCACGCTTCAGGGGAGACGGATGATGACTCTCCCCAGAGGAGTATCTAGGCTTCCTGGCACCTGGGGCAAGAATTTGGTTCGGCACTCCCCCCCCCCCCCCCCAAGTACATATGCGACTTGCACACTTAGCCATGTAGCCACGAGCTGCTCTTCCTAATGCTC
Source organism: Dendrobates tinctorius (assembly GCF_039654945.1). Taxonomy (NCBI): domain Eukaryota; kingdom Metazoa; phylum Chordata; class Amphibia; order Anura; family Dendrobatidae; genus Dendrobates; species Dendrobates tinctorius. Next base: position 19,660,928 of record NW_027361707.1, read on the forward strand.
TCAATGTTCAGTAAAAAACTGAAAGCAGGAAGAGAAGCTCGTTGTCAAGTATGAAAATCGCATATGAGTGAAGTGTCCATGTGATGACTACTGGAACCTGCAGAGCTGAATCCTGACATTGCAGCTTCTGAATTCTCACAACGAATGCCCTGCACACTTTTAGGATTCTCCCTTGCCAATGTACAGTCATGTCAGCACAAGTATGTGATTTATATACTTCTGGCCACATTCCGACTAGACGTGCCCGACCTCGATCTGTTCATTTTCATTGAGTGAGGCCACACATGTCTAGTCAGCATGTGACCGCATGTACAGTGGGGAAAAAAAGTATTTAGTCAGTCAGCAATAGTGCAAGTTCCACCACTTAAAAAGATGAGAGGCGTCTGTAATTTACATCATAGGTAGACCTCAACTATGGGAGACAAACTGAGAAAAAAAAATCCAGAAAATCACATTGTCTGTTTTTTTTTTCATTTTATTTGCATATTATGGTGGAAAATAAGTATTTGGTCAGAAACAAGCAATCAAGATTTCTGGCTCTCACAGACCTGTAACTTCTTCTTTAAGAGTCTCCTCTTTCCTCCACTCATTACCTGTAGTAATGGCACCTGTTTAAACTTGTTATCAGTATAAAAAGACACCTGTGCACACCCTCAAACAGTCTGACTCCAAACTCCACTATGGTGAAGACCAAATAGCTGTCAAAGGACACCAGAAACAAAATTGTAGCCCTGCACCAGGCTGGGAAGACTGAATCTGCAATAGCCAACCAGCTTGGAGTGAAGAAATCAACTGTGGGAGCAATAATTAGAAAATGGAAGACATACAAGACCACTGATAATCTCCCTTGATCTGGTGCTCCATGCAAAATCCCACCCCGTGGGGTCAGAATGATCACAAGAACGGTGAGCAAAAATCCCAGAATCACGCTGGGGGACCTAGTGAATGAACTGCAGAGAGCTGGGACCAATGTAACAAGGCCTACCATAAGTAACACACTACGCCACCATGGACTCAGATCCTGCAGTGCCAGACGTGTCCCACTGCTTAAGCCTGTACATGTCCGGGCCCGTCGGAAGTTTGCTAGAGAGCATTTGGATGATCCAGAGGAGTTTTGGGAGAATGTCCTATGGTCTGATGAAACCAAACTGGAACTGTTGGGTAGAAACACAACTTGTCGTGTTTGGAGGAAAAAGAATACTGAGTTGCATCCATCAAACACCATACCTACTGTAAAGCATGGTGGTGGAAACATCATGCTTTGGGGCTGTTTCTCTGCAAAGGGGCCAGGACGACTGATCCGGGTACATGAAAGAATGAATGGGGCCATGTATCGTGAGATTTTGAGTGCAAACCTCCTTCCATCAGCAAGGGCATTGAAGATGAAACGTGGCTGGGTCTTTCAACATGACAATGATCCAAAGCACACCGCCAGGGCAACGAAGGAGTGGCTTCGTAAGAAGCATTTCAAGGTCCTGGAGTGGCCTAGCCAGTCTCCAGATCTCAACCCTATAGAAAACCTTTGGAGGGAGTTGAAAGTCCGTGTTGCCAAGCGAAAAGCCAAAAACATCACTGCTCTAGAGGAGATCTGCATGGAGGAATGGGCCAACATACCAATAACAGTGTGTGGCAACCTTGTGAAGACTTACAGAAAACGTTTGACCTCTGTCATTGCCAACAAAGGATATATCACAAAGTATTGAGATGAAATTTTGTTTCTGACCAAATACTTATTTTCCACCATAATATGCAAATAAAATGAAAAAAAAAACAGACAATGTGATTTTCTGGATTTTTTTTTTTCAGTTTGTCTCCCATAGTTGAGGTCTACCTATGATGTAAATTACAGACGCCTCTCATCTTTTTAAGTGGTGGAACTTGCACTATTGCTGACTGACTAAATACTTTTTTTCCCCACTGTATGTAAATTACTGGCACGAGAGAATCAGGACAGCGTTCAGTGAGCACTGTGAGAATTCAGCAGTCTGCAGTCACATAGAATGACTGCAGACTCCGTACAAACCTGGAGAACCCCTTTAATGTTCCTAACAAATAAAAACATGAGAATAAGTCAGTAGCACAAATAACATTTACATCCAAGTACCTTATAGATGACGTCGTCTCTGGAGTCGGTCTCCTTTTCTTCTTCTTGTCCAAACCCCATGATGAGTTTTCTCACCCACATCTCGTCTCTGCAGACTTTCATCTTCTCTGGTCTTCTGCAGCAAATCTCCACATGATGCCCTTAAAGATAGAATTGTCATTATAATGCTCCTAAATAAAAATGTCTGCAATATACTGTCGCCTCACACTATTCCCCTCCCTCCTCTAACATCCCTCTGTTCACCATACTGTCTCATCATATATTTACCCCCTCACTCTCTATACTGCCTGCTCACACATATCCCTGACTCCCCATACTGTGTCCACATACATTAACCCGTTCGCTCCCCATACTGTCTGCACCCAACCCCCATACTGTTCCCATACTGTTTCCTCACACATACTCTGTGTCCTCAAATCTCCCCACACACATTAAATCCCCCCATCCCCACTCCAAATCCCTCACACACATTAAATAACCCCCCATCCACACTCCAAATCCCTCAGACACATTAAATACCCCCCATCCCCACTCCCAAATCCCCCCCACACATTAAATAACCCCCCATCCCCACTCCCAAATCCCACCCACACATTATGTACCCCCCACTCCAAATCCCCCACACATTAACCCCATTCCCACTCATTCACCCCCATCCCCACTCCAAATCCCCCACACATTAAATAACCCCCCATCCACACTCCAAATCCCTCAGACACATTAAATACCCCCCCATCCCCACTCCCAAATCCCCCCACACATTAAATAACCCCCCATCCCCACTCCCAAATCCCACCCACACATTATGTACCCCCCACTCCAAATCCCCCACATATTAACCCCATCCCTACTCATTAACCCCCCCAAACAATAACCCCCATCCCCACTCATAAATTCCATCCCCACTCATTAATCCCCCGTCCACACTCCCAAATCCCCCAACACATTATGTACCCCCCACTCCAAATCCCCCACACATTAACCCCCATCCCCACTCATTTACCCCCCAGACATTAATTCCATCCCCACTCATTAACCCCCCACTCAATAACCCCCATCCCCACACATTAACCGCCATCCCCACTCATTAACCCCCCACACATTAACCCCCCCACACAGTAATCCCCATCCCCACTCTTTAACCCCCCCACACAGTAACCCCCATCCCCACTCTTTAACCCCCCACACAGTAACCCCCATCCCCACTCTTTAACCCCCCATTCATTAACCCCCATCCCCACACATTAACCCCCATCCCCACTCATTAACGCCCCACACATTAACCCCATTCCCACTCATTAACCCCCCCACTCATTAACCCCCATCCCCAAACATTAACCCCCATCCATTAACCCCATCCCCACTCTTTATCCCCCCCACACATTAATCCCCATCCCCACATTAACCTCATCTCCACTCATTAACCCCCCCACGCATTAACCCCATCCCCACTCATTAACCCCACTACAAATTAACCCCATCGCCACACATTAACACCCCCCATCTTCGGTGGTTTCTTCAGCTCCACATTGGAGCACACTTACCACCAGCGATGAGTGTTCACTGAGCACTCTGGGCGCCGGGGAGTGACGTCAGCAGCGTGATCACATGACATGCCACGCTACTGACGTCGCTCTGGCTCGGCGGTCAGAGCTGCAATTGTACTGGCGTCTATACAGACGCCAGTACAATTGTTCCCTGGGAGCCGGCACGCGCTCCTTCTCTGCGCCAGCTGTCAGCTTGACAGCTGACACAGAGAACTGCCGACTCTCAGGCCAGGGAGGACACTGAACCGCTGCATTGCGGCCCGGACTGCGCCCCCTGCCGGCTGCGCCCGGGGCAACTGCCCCGGCTGCCCCCCCTAGATACGCCCCTGACTCTCCCATCTCAAGAGGCTATTAGTTGATGTAGGTTTTCGATAAAGGGACGTTTTCAGGGATCCATCTTCAGCAATTGATATCGTGGTATCCAAAAAAGTAATACTCTCTCCCCCAATCTCATGTGTAAGAGAACAGGCCCATCTCATTTTTATTCAAAAGGTCCACAAAAGACCTGATGGATTCTCTATCACCTGCCCATAGGACGAGGATGTCGTCGATGTAACGTCCCCAAAACAAAATGTTAGGGGACCAGACGACATCCTCATAACTAATAACCACGGTATCCTCCCACCAGCCCAGGAGCAAGTTTGCGTAAGTGGGGGCACATGGGCTCCCCATCGCAGTGCCCCTGAGCTGTTGGAAGTATTTGCCATTAACCCCTTCACCACCAAGGGTGGTTTGCACGTTAACTCCCGGGCCAATTTTTACAATTCTGACCACTGTCCCTTTATGAGGTCATAACTCTGAAACGCTTCCAAGGATCCCGTTGATTCTGACATTGTTTTCTCATGACATATTGTACTTCATATTAGTGGTAAAATTTCATTCAAATAACTTGCGTTTATTTGTGAAAAAAATGGAAATTTGGCGAAAATTTTCGCAATTTTCAAACTTTGAATTTTTATGCCCTTAAATCACAGAGATACGGCACACAAAAAACTTAATAAATAACATTTCCCACATGTTTACTTTACATCAGCACAATTTTGGAACCAAAATTTTGTTTTGTTAGGAAGTTATAAGGGTTAAAAGTTGACCAGCGATTTCTCATTTTTGCAACACCATTTTATTTTTAGGGACCACATCACATTTGAAGCCACTTTGAGGGGTCTATATGATAGAAAATACCCAAAAGTGACACCATTCTAAAAACTGCACCCCTTAAGGTGCTCAAAATCACATTCAAGAAGTTTATTAACCCTTTAGGTGCGTCACAGGAATTTTTTGAATATTTAAAAAAAAAATGAACATTTAACTTTTTTTCACAAAAAAAATACTTCAGGTTCAATTTTTTTTATTTTACCAAGGGTAACAGGAGAAATTGGACTGCAAAAGTTAATGTGCAATTTGTCCTGAGTACGCTGATACCTGATATGTGGGGGGGGAACCACTGTTTCGGCGCATGGCAGACCTCAGTAGGAAGGAGGGCCATTTGACTTTTTCAATGCAAAATTGGCTGGAATTCAGATCGGACGCCATGTTGCGTTTGGAGAGCCCCTGATGTACCTAAACAGTGGAAACCCCCCCAAGTGACCCCATTTTGGAAACTAGACCCCCCCAAGGAACTTATCTAGATATGTGGTGAGAACTTTGAACCCACAAGGGCTTCACAGAAGTTTATAACGTACAGCGGTACAATGAAAAAATCATATTTTTTCCACAAAAATGATCTTTTCACCCTCAATTCTTATTTTTCCAAGAGTAACAAGACCCTAAAAGATATTGTGCAATTTATCCTGAGTGCGCTGATACCCCACATGTGGGGGTAAACCACTATTTGGGCGCATGGCAGAGCTCGGAAGGGAAGCAGCACCATTTGACGTTTTTGGCTGGAATTGAGATCGGACACCATGTCGCGTTTGGAAAGCCCCTGATGTACCAAAACAGTAGAAACCCCCCACAAATGACACCATTTTGGAAACTAGACCCCCCCAGGAACTTATCTAGATGTGTGGTGAGCACTTTGAACCCCCCAGTGCTTCACAGAAGTTTATAACGCCCGGGCGTGAAAATAAAAAAATCGTATTTTTTCCACAAACATCATCTTTTAGTCCCCATTTTTTTTATTTTCCCAAGGGTAACAGGAGAAATTGGACCCCAAAAGTTGTTGTCCAATTTGTCCTGAGTACTCTGACACCCCATATGTGGGAGAAAACTACTGTATGGGGACACGTAGGGGCTCGGAAGGGAAGTAGTGGCGTTTTGGAATGCAGACTTTGATGGAATGGTCTGCGGGTGTCATGTTGCCTTTAGAGAGCCCCTAATGTACCTAAACAGTGGAAACCCCCCACAAATGATCCCATTTTGGAAACTAGACCCCCTAAGGAACTTATCTAGATGTGTGGTGAGCACTTTGAACCCCCAAGGGCTTTACAGAAGTTTATAATGCCCAGGCATGAAAATAAAAAAATCGTATTTTTTCCACAAACATGATCAATTAGTCTCCAATTTTTTTATTTTCCCAAGGGTAACAGGAGAAATTGGACCCCAAAAGTTGTTGTCCAATTTGTCCTGAGTACACTGATACCTCATATGTGGGAGAAAACTACTGTATGGGCACACGTCAGGGCTCGGAAGGGAAGTAGTGACGTTTTGGAATGCAGACTTTGATGGCATGGTGTGCGGGTGTCATGTTGCCTTTGGAGAGCCCCTGATGTACCTAAACAGTGGAAACCCCCCACAAGTGACCCCATTTTGGAAACTAGACCCCCTAATGAACTTATCTAGATGTGTGGTGAGCACTTTGAACCCCCCAAGTGCTTCACAGAAGTTTATAACGACCGGGCGTGAAAATAAAAATATCGTATTTTTTCAACAAACATCATCTTTTAGTCCCCATTTTTTTTATTTTCCCAAGGGTAACAGGAGAAATTGGACCCCAAAAGTTGTTGTCCAATTTGTCCTGAGTACGCTGATACCTCATATGTGGGAGGAAACTACTGTATGGGCACACGTCGGGGCTCGGAAGGGAAGTAGTGACGTTTTGGAATGCAGACTTTGATGGATTGGTCTGCGGGTGTCATGTGCGTTTGGAGAGCCCCTGATGTACCTAAACTATTGAAACTCCCCACAAGGGACCCCATTTTGGAAACTAGACCCCCTAAGGAACTTATCTAGATGTGTGGTGAGCAATTTGAACCCCCAAGTGCTTCACAGAAGTTTATAACGCCTGGGCGTGAAAATAAAAAAATCATGTTTTTCCGCAAAAATGATATTTTTGCCCCCAATTTTTTATTTTCCTAAGGGTAACAGGAGAAATTGGACCCCAAAAGTTGTTTTGCAATTTGTCCTGAGTACGCTGATACCCCATATGTGGGGGTAAAACACTGTTTGGGCGCATGGCAGAGCTTAGATGGGAAGGAGCACCATTTGACTTTTTCAACGCAGAATTGGCTGGAATTGAGATCAGACGCCATGTTGCATTTGGAGAGCACCTGATGTGCCCAAACAGTGGAAACCCCCCAATTATAACTCCAACCCTAACCCCAACACACCCCTAACCCTAATCTGAGCCCTAACCCTAGCCCTATCCCTAGCCCTAACCCTAGCCCTAACCCTAATGGGAAAATGGAAATAAATACATTTTCTTTTAGTTTTATTATTTTTCCCTAACTAAGGGGGTGATAACGGGGGGTTTGATTTACTATTTATGGCGGTTTTTATGTTTGGCGGCTGTCACACGCTAAAAGACGCTTTTTATTGTAAAAATAGTTGTCACGCTTACGCCTCCGCCGGCTCCGCGCTCGCCGCCCCCGCCTCGTGTTCGGCTCCTGCTGCCGCCTCTCTGTCGGATCCCGCGTCGCCCGTGGCCTCCGGGAGCGCCCGCCGCCTCCGGCGCGCTCCCGCGGCGGGCACGCGCTCGCCTGCACTCCTGTCCTCTGCCCCGCGCTCTGTCCCGGCGTTCTGCCCGGGGCGCATGCGCGCCTTGCGCTCCAGATCCCAGTACAGGCCAAGCCAGGCCTTCTCTCCGCCTTCCTGACCCTGCTGACCTGACCCGGAACTCCTGTCTCTATAAGAGGCAGCCTCTTCCTCCAGATCACCGCCTGATCGTCACTTGTCTCTTACTGTGACTCTGTCCCCAGCCTGCCTGCCATTTCCTGCTGCTCCTTCCCTTTCCTCGTGCACCCTGTTTAACCTGGTCCTTGTGTTCCTCCCAGTGCCCGCCATCTCATGTCCGTGTCCAGCCTGTGCCTGCGTCTGACCCGTGTCTTGCCGTTCCTGCCTTGCCTGCCTGTATCCTTCAGCCTCCGTTCCTGGCTTCCAGTCCTGCCGGTTCCGGTCCAGCTCATTCTTCTGCCTGCCCCCTGCATCTCCTGTTGTGCCCCTCCGTCCTCGGGTACCAGCTGCCGTGGTGAGTAGTTTCCCCTGGGCCTGTCCCTAACGCTCCCTGTATAGGGGGTGGTCCACCTGGTCCGCTCGCCCAGGGGAGGTTCGCTTGCCGCGGTCCAGTGGGTTCACCCTTGGGAACCATCACAATAGTTTTTGCATCACCACATATTGAGAGCTATAATTTTTCCGTATTTTGACCCACTGAGTCATGTGAGGTCATATTTTTTGCAGGACGAGTTGACGTTTTCATTGGTACCATTTCCGGGCACGTGACATTTTTTGATCGCTTTTATTCCGATTTTTAGGATGCAGAATGAACAAAAACCAGCGTTTCATGAATTTCTTTTGGGGGGGTGCGTTTACACCGTTCTGCGTGCGGTAAAATTGATAAAGCGGTTTTATTCTTCGGGTGAGTATGGTTACAGCGATACCTCATTTAGGTCTTTTTTTATGTTTTGTTGGTTTTTTGCAATGAAAACAATTTTATATGAAAAATAATTATTTTTGCATCGCTTTATTCTGCGAACTATAACTTTTTTATTTTTTTTGCTGATGATGCTGTGTGGCAGCTCGTTTTTTGCGGGACAAGATGACGTTTTCAGCGGTACCATGGATATTTATATGCGTCTTGTTGATCGCGCGTTATTACACTTTTTGTTTGGCGGTATGATAATAAATCATTATTTTTTGCTTCGTTTTTTATTTTTATTTTTTAAGGGGTTCGCTAAAGGGGTTAACTAATGGGACAGTTTTATAGGGCGGGTCGCTACAGACGTGGCGTTACCAAATATATGTACTTTTATTGTTTTGTTTTTTTTTATTTTGAAAAAATGGATTTATTGGGGAATATTTTTTTTTTTTTTTTTAACTAATTTATTTAGCGATTTTTTTTAAAATTATTTTTAACACTTTTTTTTTCTTTACTTTATTACCTTGTCCCAGGTGGGACATCACTGTCCTGTGACAGATCGCTGATCTGTCACATCACAGATCACTGTGACAGATCAGCGATCTGTCACAGGCAGTTCTGCAGACTTCCTCATGCCTGCGCTTTGCAGGCAGTGAGGAAGTCAGCTCCCTACAGGCCCCCGAAGGCCCCTGTCGCCATCTTGGATCCGGGGGCCTGTAGGGAAAGAGACCCCCGCAGCAGCGCTGTACATTGCGCTGCCGTGGGGGGCTCAGGGAAGCACGGAGGGAGCCCCCTCCCTGCCGATGCTTCCCTTTAACCCCCGGTACACAGCTGACACATTGTGCCGGGTGTCAGCTGTGATAATCAGCTGACACCCGGCCGCGATCAGCGGCGCTCACCACGTGGGCGCCGCTGATCGCTGTGATGTAATATTCCGTCCATGGCAATTAGGTCCAGGGTCACATGGACGGAATATTACGTCCATTGTAGGTAAGGGGTTAAATAAGAAATAATTATGGCAAAGTACAAACTCCAACAGTTGTAGCAAAAATTTATTGTGTGCACCCAAATGAGTCATAGAATCATAGAATGGTAGAGTTGGAAGGGACCTCCTGGGCCATCTGGTCCAACCCCCTGCTCAAAGCAGGATTCGCTAACTCATCCCAGACAGATGTCTGTCCAGTCATCCTCCCTATGCACATAGGCGGAGCTGACCGGAGGAGGTGCGGCAGTGGGCGGAGCTTCACAGAGGAAGTCCGCAGCTCTGCCATAGGCTAGTGTGTCTCCAGCCTTACTGTGTATGTAATGGTGGTGTGAGATTAGTGGCCCAAGGTCATTTAACCCCTTAAAAACATCAGTTACTTATTCAAATCTGTGAAAATCGGCTGTTTGCCCACTTTCATGCCAATTACGATGCAGAGAACCCATTTGGGCCAGGCTGGAGGGTCCTGGGTTTGATGCGGGGCATCACTATCTGTGTATTCTTCGTGTGACATCAGCGGTCCAAAGTCAATTAACCCTTTCTTCAATGCCCTTTGGTGCCCACTCTAATTCCCATTTTTGTGCCAGTTTTATCGTTTTTGTAGCTGTTAAGTGTATTCTCATCAGGGCGCCTCGCTGCAGTTTTTTTTTATTGTTGTGATGCTTAATTTTTGTTGTTAAACCTATAAAAAACAGAAAAGAAAAAATTGCCGAATAAGAAACTGACTTCAGCCTCGTAACATTGTGGTTTTTGTTTGTTTTTTTTTTTCTGCAGGCAAAGCATGCTCTCTTGGCAGAAAGAAATTTGTTTTAAAAAAAAGTAGGTTTTGTCAGCGTACATTTGTCTCTTGTGCATGCTGATAAAGTTTAGTGCCCCCCTAAAAATCTGATTCTACTTCGGGTTATGGCACCAAAAACTGATATCTGCGTGTTTTTTTGCACCGGTCATTGCTTTCAATGGGTGAAAAGCTTTGAAAAAATGTTGAAAGTGACATGCTGCATTCTGAAAAAACGTATTGCACAAAATACTGAGGACAAAAAACCCAAGCTGTGTGCATGAGATTTCTGACGTCTCATAGGCTTAGCTGGTAATGTAAAAGGCAGCTGAAAATGTGCATAAAAAGCAGAAAAAAAAGTCAGTATATTCCATATTCTGTACTATGCCGCCCTCTGGTGGACAGTTATAACAATTACCATCCAGTAGCTTTTTGATCTCTTCTTCCATGTTTTGGAAGACAAAATGAACAAAAAAAATACAATTCTACCATTTTGATTTTTTTTCTGTTCTGCTTATATAATATATGAATTTTAATAATGTTCCAATATAAGGGGATGATATGGATATTGAAAAAATAATAATTTGTTTTTCCATTTTTTATTTATTGTTCTCCTAGCTTCATATGTGTATAATCATGGCAGACACGGGGGACTTTCGGTAGGCTCCTAGCTGCTGCAGATACTCAATGTGTGTACATAACCTCACGGTGTGTCATAGTAACGTCCTGCGCACATGGGCATATATCACCTAGGTGTATACCACCTTTAATGCTGGCCAATCAAAATTCAGCCCCACCCACAGAGAAGTTAATTGTTAAAAGGATGATTTACACCAATAAAGGGTATCTGTCAGTAGGATTGTCCCTCCTAAGTCGTCTACATAGGCCTGTAGGTCATGGGAAGCTGAATAAAATGATACCTTGGTATCTGTGATCTGATGTCTCATTCCAGAGATATCCATGTTTTTAATAACCCCTTTCTGTCATGTGACGTACTATTCCGTCCATGTGCCCTGGGACTTAATTCCCAGGGACGGGATAGTACGTCACAGCAATCAGCAGCGCCCACTTGGTGAGCGCAGCTGATCGCGGCCGGGTGTCAGCTGATTATCACAGCTGACACCCGGCACAATGTGTCAGGGGCGGTCACGGACCGCCCCCGACACGTTAACCCCTTGCACACCGCGATCAAACATGATCACGGTGTACCGGGGTTAAAGGGAAGCATCGGCAGGGAGGGGGCTCCCTCCGTGCTTCCCTGAGCCCCCCACGGCAGCGCAATGTGCAGTGCTGCTGCGGGGGGCTCCTTTCCTGCAGGTCCCCGGATCCAAGATGGTGACGGGGACCTTCGGGGGCCTGCAGGGAGCTGGCTTCCTCAGTGCCTGCAAAGCGCAGGCATGAGGAAGCCTTCTGCACTGCCTGTGACAGATCGCTGATCTGTCACAGTGATCTGTGATGTGACAGATCAGCGATCTGTCACAGGACAGTGATATCCCACCTGGGACAATGTAATAAAGTGTAAAAAAAAAAAAAAAAAAGTGTAAAAATAATTTTTAAAAAATCGCCAAATAAATTAAAAAAAAAAAATATTCCCAAATAAATTCATTTTTTGGAAATAAAAAAAACAATAAAAGTACACATATTAGGTATCGCCGCATCCATAACGACCCGCCCTATAAAACTGTCCCATTAGTTAACCCCTTTAGTGAACCCCTTAAAAAATAAAAAACGAAGCAAAAAAATAATGATTTATTATCATACCACCGAACAAAAAGTGCAATAACGCGCGATCAAAAAGACGCATATAAATATCCATGGTACCGCTGAAAACGTCATCTTGTCCTGCAAAAAACGAGCCGCCACACAGCATCATCAGCAAAAAAATAAAAAAGTTATAGCTCGCAGAATAAAGCGATGCAATAATAATTATTTTTTACATAAAATTGTTTTTATTGCATAAAAGCGCCAAAACATAAAAAAAGACCTAAATGAGGTATCGCTGTAACCGTACTGACCCAAAGAATAAAACCGCTTTATCAATTTTACCGCAGGCAGAACGGTGTAAACGCACACCCCAAAAGAAATTCATGAAACGCTGGTTTTTGTTCATTCTGCGTCCCAAAAATCGGAATAAAAAGCGATCAAAAAATGTCACGTGCCCGAAAATGGTACCAATAAAAACATCAACTCGTCCCGCAAAGAATAAGACCTCACATGACTCGGTGGGTCAAAATATGGAAAAATTATAGCTCTCAATATGTGGTGATGCAAAAACTATTTTTACAATAAAAAGCGTCTTTTAGCGTGCGACAGCTGCCAAACATAAAAACCGCCATAAATAGTAAATCAAACCCCCCGTTATCACCCCCTTAGTTAGGGAAAAATAATAAAATAAAAAAAATGTATTTATTTCCATTTTCCCATTAGGGTTAGGGCTAGGGTTAGGGTTAGGGCTGAGATTAGGGTTAGGGGTGTGTTGGGGTTCGGGTCGGAGTTAGAATTGGGGGTTTCCACTGTTTGGGCACATCAGGGGCTCTCCAAATGCAACATGGTGTCTGATCTCAATTCAAGCCAATTCTGCATTGAAAAAGTTAAATGGTGCTCCTTCCCTTCCAAACTCTGCCATGCGCCCAAACAGTGTTTTACCCCCACATGTAGGGTATCAGCCTACTCAGGACAAATTGCAAAACAACTTTTGGGGTCCAATTTTTCCTGTTACCCTTAGGAAAATAAAAAATTAGGGCAAAAATATCATTTTTGTGGAAAAAATTATTTTTTTATCTTCACACCCGGGCGCTATAAACTTCTGTGAAGCACTTGGGGGTTCAAAGTGCTCACCCCACATCTAGATAAGTTCCGTGGGGGGTCTGGTTTCCAAAATGGGGTCACTTGTGGGGAGTTTCAATAGTTTAGGTACATCAGGGGCTCTCCAAACGCACATGACACCCGCAGACCATTCCATCAAAGTCTGCATTCCAAAACGTCACTACTTCCCTTCCGAGCCCCGACGTGTGCCCATATGGTAGTTTTCTCCCACATATGAGGTATCAGCGTACTCAGAACAAATTGGACAACAACTTTTGGGGTCCAATTTCTCCTGGTACCCTTGGGAAAATAAAAAAATTGCAGACTATATGATCATGTTTGGAAAAAATACGATTTTCTTATTTTCACGCCCGGGCGTTATAAGCTTCTGTGAAGCACTGGGGGGTTCAAAGTGCTCACCACACATCTAGATAAGTTCCTTAGGGGGTCTAGTTTCCAAAATGGTGTCATTTGTGGGGGGTTTTCACTGTTTTGGTACATCAGGGTCTTTCCAAACGCGACATGGTGTCCGATCTCAATTCCAGCCAAAAACGTCAAATGGCGCTACTTCCCTTCTGAGCTCTGCCATGCGCCCAAATAGTGGTTTACCCCCACATGTGGGGTATCAGCGCACTCAGGACAAATTGCATAATAACTTTTAGGGTCCTGTTACCCTTGCAAAAATAAAAATTGGGGGTGAAAAGATCATTTTTTTTGGAAAAAATATGATTTTTTAATTGTACCGCTGCACGTTATAAACTTCTGTGAAGCCCTTGTGGGTTCAAAGTTCTCACCACATATCTAGATAAGTTCCTTGGGGGGGTCTAGTTTCCAAAATGGGGTCACTTGTGGGGGGTTTCCACTGTTTAGGCACATCAGGGGCTCTCAAAACGTGACATGGCGTCCGATCTAAATTCCAGCCAATTTTGCATTGAAAAAGTCAAACGGCGCTCCTTCCCTTCTGAGCTCTGCCATGCGCCGAAACAGTGGTTCCCCCCCCCCCACATGTCAGGTATCAGCGTACTCAGGACAAACTGCACAATAACTTTTGCAGTCCAATTTCTCCTGTTTCCCTTGGTAAAATAAAAAAATTGAACCTGAAGTATTTTTTTTGTGAAAAAAAAGTTAAATGTCTTTTTTTTTTTTTTTTAAATATTCAAAAAATTCCTGTGACGCACTTGAAGGGTTAATAAACTTCTTGAATGTGGTTTTGAGCACCTTAAGGGGTGCAGTTTTTAGAATGGTGTCACTTTTGGGTATTTTCTATCATATAGACCCCTCAAAGTGGCTTCAAATGTGATGTGGTCAGTAAAAATAAAATGGTGTTGCAGAAATGAGAAATCGCTGGTCAACTTTTAACGCTTATAACTTCCTAACAAAAAAAATTTTGGTTCCAAAATTGTGCTGATGTAAAGTAAACATGTGGAAAATGTTACTTATTAAGTTTTTTGTGTGTCGTATTTCTGTGATTTAAGGGCATAAAAATTCAAAATTGGAAAATTACGAAATTTTCAAAATTTTCGCCAAATGTACGTTTTTTTTCACAAATAAACACAAGTTATATGAATGAAATTTTACCACTAACATGAAGTACAATATGTCATGAGAAAACAATGTCAGAATCACCGGGATCCATGGAAGCGTTCCAGAGTTATTACCTCATAAAGGGACAGTGGTCAGAATTGTAAAAATTGGCCCGGTCATGAACGTGCAAACCACCGTTGGGGGTTAAGGGGTTAATATGTAAATGAGCTGTTAGGATCAGGCTCGGATTTAGGGGGGGGCCCAAGATCCCCGGGCCCTGGGCCATCCACCAAGCGGGGGCCTCCCACCAATATAGGGATAAATATCTCGAAACATGAAAAATACACGTCTCTCTTTGCTGTGAACCATTTCTAATGTTAAGGAACATTTAACAAAAGAGAAACTATTGAAAGTGTAGGGACGTGGCTATGCTCCTACATCTCAGTGGCTGGCGCAGAGCGGCAGAGTCATGGCACCTGCGCCAACATCCACTGACCTGGCTAGCCAGGCTTCCTTATTACCTGTACCTAATGCTTAGCTTATGGCATGCGGCAGCCTTCTCCGATCCCAACAGAAGCTTCTAGGTGTGCCGTGCTACCTATTCAGCTATATCGCTCCCTCGGATTAGACAAGATGAGAGTTTGTTCAGTTCAGCTACCTTCAAGGTTAAAAGTGATTGGGCGAATTGATACGGAGCTAACACAACAGGTCGAGGTTCAGGAGCATTATTGGAGGTCAGTATTGAAACGAGTAGTAAATGTTACTCAGTTTATTGCCGAGCGTGGCTTACCATTTAGAGGAGATAACAAATTGGTTGGATCACCTAGAAATGGAAACTTTCTGGGCATTCTTGAACTCATCGCCCAGTACGACGACTTTCTTGCATTGCATATCAAAACTCAAGCCAATCGCGGCAAGGGTCATAGAAACTACCCGTCATCTACAATTATGGAAGAAATTATCAATGTAATGGGCGAACAAGTCCTCAGAGAAATTATTTCTCGAGTTAAATCAGAACACTACTCCATCTCTTTGGACCACACCCGATGCAGCTCACGTTGACCAACTAACCCTTGTATTGAGGTATATAGAGAAAGATTGCCCTGTGGAACGCTTTGTAACATTCATGGCAAACAAAGGTCATAGCGCTCAAGACATGTTCAATGCCTTGTTGGAATTTTTGAAGAGACATGACCTAGACCTGGGAAATTGCTGCGGTCAAAGTTATGACAATGAATCTGCAATGACTGGCAAATACAACGGCCTGCAAGCCAAAGTGAGAGAAAAGAACAATCTTGCATCCTGGATTCCTTGTACGGCACATTCTAAATCTGGTTGCTAAAAATGCTGTAGAAAGCTGCTCAAGCGCTGTACATTTTTTATACTTCCTTGAAAAGCTGCTCCTCTCCTTCACAGTTTCAATGCATCTGTGACACCCCAGCGTTCGGTTGTCAGGGTGACATTGCCTCCCTCTAAGGGGTAAAGTCATGACTGGAGGCAGGAGGGGGGCCCCCATGCCAGGTAACACAGATATATATGACAATTCCTGCTGCAGATCAGAAAGGGGAGCTTCCTTATAAATTCTCGCCAGCAGATGGGGTTGGTGAGTCAGCAAGGAGTCAGCTGAGAGAGCAAACAGGGAGTTGTCATGGAAACGAGAGCAGCTGAGCTCATGACACGACAGTTAGTTGGCGACAGGGAGTTGATCTGTGAAGAGGGAAAGGACAGGAGCGGAAACAAGAGGCTCTGGGGAAGCTAAAATTGCGTATAGCTGACCCCAGAGCGAAGCGCTGACATAAAAAGAGGACGCCACAGTCCTAGGCTGAACAGGAGCTGTATGCCCTGACAGCCGAATCTGGAAATACAGGGGACTGCAAGTTTCTTTGGGACATTGAACACCTGAAGGTACGGCAGCAGATCAAGAGCTGACGGTGAAAAGGACAGTACCTGTGATATAGGCTCACGCTGTCTGCCATACAGGTTAGAAACCATCACGCAAGAGAGGGTCGCAGCTTAGTTACAAACAGCAGGGACCCGAAAACAAAGCGCAGAAGGAAGGTCCCAAACCTCATCTGGCAGGATCCCCTGAATGCCTCCAGGCGAGCCGGACTCAATCCATCACCTGTATGTGGTACCCCGGATTGCAACGACTTGCAAGTAAAAGGTAAAGAAACTGCACCTCTCTGTGTCCTTCTCTTATTTCTCTGCACCCCAACATTCACCGTCATCTGAACCAGTAATCAAATATCTTTGCCCTGGGGCCCCCACTCTACCCGTGGGGAGCTGAACCATACTTTGCTGCGTCACCATCAGCCCCAGAGGACCAAAACCGCAGCGTCGGCCACTCATTGCCTAACACCACGGGTGGCGTCACACTTCAACATCACACAACTTTCCTCTATTTTATTACTGGATGCCCAGGGCCACGGACCAGGTCACTGCCACTGTGACATCCCCCACTGAAGTTAACGGGCCCGGTACCGAGTAACCTAAGGCCCTGCGGGGCGCTCCACATCGGCATCAGCTTCTGTCTGAGGCCTTGAAAAATATTGACTCAGCAACAGCAATGACTCTCAAACGTGTCACATCAACGTGTTGGTCCTGCAGAGCTGACGCTACTAAGGTCTTTAAGGTCTTTAAGGTCACGTTCATGACCGGGCCAATTTTTACAATTCTGACCACTGTACCTTTATGAGGTCATAACTCTGGAACGCTTCCATGGATCCTGGTGATTCTGACATTGTTTTCTCGTGACATATTGTACTTCATGTTAGTGGTAAAATTTCATTCAAATAACTTGCGTTTATTTGTGAGAAAAACGGAAATTTGGCGAAAATTTTGAAAATTTCGCAATTTTCCAACTTTGAATTTTTATGCCCTTAAATCACAGAGATACGGCACACAAAAAACTTGATAACTAACATTTCCCACATGTTTACTTTACATCAGCATAATTTTGGAACAAAAATTTTTTTTTGTTAGGAAGTTATAAGGGTTAAAAGTTGACCAGCGATTTCTCATTTTTACAGCACCATTTTATTTTTAGGACCACATCACATTTGAAGCCACTTTGAGGGGTCTATATGATAGAAAATACCCAAAAGTGACACCATTCTAAAAACTGCACCCCTTAAGGTGCTCAAAACCACCTTCAAGAAGTTTATTAACCCTTTAGGTGCGTCACAGGAATTTTTTTGAATATTTAAAAAAAAAATGAACATCTAACTTTTTTTTCACAAAAAAAATACTTCAGGTTCAATTTTTTTTTATTTTACCAAGGGTAACAGGAGAAATTGGACTGCAAAAGTTATTGTGCAATTTGTCCTGAGTACGCTGATACCTGATATGTCGGGGGGAATGACTGTTTCGGCACATGGCAGAGCTCAGAATGGAAGGAGCGCCGTTTGACTTTTTCAATGCAAAATTGGCTGGAATTCAGATTGGACGCCATGTCACGTTTGGAGAGTCCCTGATGTACCTAAACAGTGGAAACCCCCTACAAGTGACCCCATTTTGGAAACTAGACCCCCAAGGAACTTATCTAGATATGTGGTGAGAACTTTGAACCCACAAGGGCTTTACATAAGTTTATAACGTACAGCGGTACAATTAAAAAAGTCATATTTTTTCCACAAAAATGATCTTTTCACCCCAATTTTTATTTTCCCAAGGGTAACAGGACCCTAAAAGTTATTGTGCAATTTGTCCTGAGTACGCTGATACCCCACATGTGGGGGTAAACCATTATTTGGGCGCATGGCAGAGCTCGGAAGGGAAGCAGCGCCATTTGACGTTTTTGGCTGGAATTGAGATCGGACATCATGTTGCGATTGGAAAACCCTTGATGTACCAAAACAGTGGAAACCCCCAACAAATGACACCATTTTGGAAACTAGACCCCCTAAGGAACTTATCTAGATGTGTGGTGAGAACTTTGAACCCCCCCAGTGCTTCACAGAAGTTTATAACGCCCGGGCGTGAAAATAAAAAATTTGTATTTTTTCCACAAACATGATCTTTTAGTCACCATTTTTTTATTTTCCCAAGGGTAACAGGAGAAATTGGACCCCAAAAGTTGTTGTCCAATTTGTCCTGAGTACGCTGACACCCCACATGTGGGAGAAAACTACTGTATGGACACACGTCAGGGCTCGGAAGGGAAATAGTGACGTTTTGGAATGCAGACTTTGATGGAATGGTCTGCGCGTGTCATGTTGCCTTTGGAGAGCCCCTAATGTACCTAAACAGTGGAAACCCCCACAAATGACCCCATTTTGGAAACAAGACCCCCTAAGGAACTTATCTAGATGTGGGGTGAGCACTTTGATCCCCCAAGTGCTTCACAGAAGTTTATAACGCTCGGACGTGAAAATAAAAAAATAATTTTTTTTCCACAAAAATGATATTTTTGCCCCCAATTTTTTATTTTCCTAAGGGTAACAGGAGAAATTGGACCCCAAAAATTGTTTTGCAATTTGTCCTGAGTAGGCTGATACCCTACATGTGGGGGTAAAACACTGTTTGAGCGCATGGCAGAGCTTGGAATGGAAGGAGCACCATTTGACTTTTTCAACTCAGAATTGGCTGGAATTGAAATCAGACGCCATGTTGCATTTGGAGAGCCCCTGATGTGCCCAAACAGTGGAAACCCCCAATTATAACTCCAACCCGAACCCCAACACACCCCTAACCCTAGCCCTAACCCTACCCTAACCCTAACCCTAGCCCTAAACCTAGCCCTAATGGAAAAATGGAAATAAATACATTTTTTTATTTTATTATTTTTCCCTAACTAAGGGGGTGATAACGGGGGGTTTGATTTACTATTTATGGCGGTTTTTATGTTTGGCAGCTGTCACACGCTAAAAGACGCTTTTTATTGTAAAAATAGTTTTTGCATCACCACATATTGAGAGCTATAATTTTTCCGTATTTTGACCCACCGAGTCATGTGAGCTCTTATTTTTTGCGGGACGAGTTGACGTTTTTATTGGTACCATTTTCGGGCACGTGACATTTTTTGATTGCTTTTTATTCCTATTTTTGGGACGCAGAATGAACAAAAACCAGCGTTTCATGAATTTCTTTTGGGGGGTGCGTTTACACCGTTCTGCGTGCGGTAAAATTGATAAAGCAGTTTTATTCTTCGGGTCAGTACGGTTACAGCGATACCTCATTTAGGTCATTTTTTTTATGTTTTTGGCGCTTTTATGCAATGAAAACTATTTTATATAAAAAATAATTATTTTTGCATCGCTTTATTCTGCGAACTATAACTTTTTTTATTTTTTGCTGATTATGCTGTTTGGCGGCTCGTTTTTTGCGGGACAAGATGACGTTTTCAGCGGTACCATGGATATTTATATGCGTCTTTTTGATCGCGCGTTATTACACTTTTTGTTTGGCGGTATGATAATAAATCATTATTTTTTGCTTCGCTTTTTATTTTTATTTTTTAAAGGGTTCACTAAAGGGGTTAACTAATGGGACAGTTTTATAGGGCGGGTAGTTACGGACGCGGCAATACCTAATATGTGTACTTTTATTGTTTTTTTATTATTTCCAAAAAATGGATTTATTTGGGGGAATATTTTTTTTTTTTTTCTAATTTATTTGGCGATTTTTTTTAAAATTATTTTAACACTTTTTTTAATTTTTTTTTAACTTTATTAAATAGTCCCAGCGATCTGTCACAGGCAGTGCAGAAGGCTTCCTCATGCCTGCGCTTTGCAGGCACTGAGGAAGCCAGCTTCCTCCAGGCCCCCGTCGCCATCTTGGATTCGGGGGCCTGCAGGAAAGGAGCCCCCCGCAGCAGCGCTGCACATTGCGCTGCCGTGGGGGGCTCAGGGAAGCATGGAGGGAGCCCCCTCCCTGCCGATGCTTCCCTTTAACCCCCGGTACACCGCGATCATGTTTGATCGCGGTGTGCAAGGGGTTAACGTGTCGGGGGCAGTCCGTGACTGCCCCTGACACATTGTGCCGGGTGTCAGCTGTGATAATCAGCTGACACCCGGCCGCGATCAGCGGCGCTCACCACGTGGGCGCCGCTAATCGCGGTAGACGTACTATCCCGTCCATGGGCATAGGGGCCCGGGTCCCATGGACGGGATAGTACGTCGGATGTCAGGAAGGGGTTAATCATGACTATCAGCAGATTAAAGATGTACTTAAACAGATTGCTGATGACTTTTAAGAAAAAAGCTGTGTACTGTGTGAAGCAGAAGAACTGTTTAAGACAAATAAATCAGCTTGAAATTGGTATTAACACCACCTTCTGGAATGATATCCTGCAAAGAACAGATGCTACTAGTAAAAATCTACAACACGCAAAACTCAAACTAAACACTGCTGTGGCGTCACTGACCAGCTTAAAAAACTATGTTGCATCAAAGCGTGACTCCTTCAAAATGTATGAGAAACAAGGCGAAGGGCTGTCTGGTTCATCTGAGTATGTTCAGGTGATAACTCGACACAGGCGCCGAAACGTGTGTCTCAAATCATTGGATTATGGCCATACGGAAGAAGTACAACTCAGCCCTTCTGAAAAATACAGAACAGAAACTTTCTTGCCTATCATTGATCAGTTTATCGCTTCCCTTGACCAATGTCTTCAAGCATATAAAGATATATCAAGCAAATTTAGCTTTTTTAGACATCTGAAAGAACTGTCTTCAGACGAGCTTAATGCCACAGCAGAGCAACTCGTCAGGTCTTATTCAGATGACTTGGACATTACATTTATCAATGAACTGTGTCAGTTTGTAATATTAGCCAATTTATTCACAGACGAGGAGCCAAAAGATATCAGCACTGAACTTTTCATGTACAAGCTTCTCATGGAAAAGGGTGTGCAGGACACTTTCCCAAATATTGAGATAGCTCTAAGGATATATCTAATTTTGATGGTAACAAACTGCAGTGGTGAGCGTTCCTTCTCAAAACTCAAATTAGTTGAAAACAGATTAAGGGCATCCATGAAGCAGGAATGACTTGTAAATTTGGCTATCATGAGTATCGAGTCAGATATACTGCGTGAATTGGACTTTAGTGACATCATTAGTGATTTTGCAGCACGAAAATCTAGGAAAGTGCCTGGATTGTAAAAAATGAATCATTTTACCTGAGTTACTCTGTGTAAATGATTTTTGTAAATAAACTTGCGTTCATTTCATTTTGTGTTTTTGCATTACATTTTGCAACACCTTGAAAAATGGGCCTCCCTCCAAAATGCGCCCCGGGCCACCCACCTCTTAAATCCGGCCCTGGTTAGGATCTATGGACTAGACAAAGATCTCCCCAAGAACTTGCCTCCAGGACTTATTGTAGATGAAAGGGGTGTTACCTGTGTAAGACATGTAGATCAGAAGAGCACTGTCTGTCATTACATGTCTCACACTTAATTAATGCAGTTTTTTCAGCTCTGTTCACTGCGCCATGTCCGTTCTTGGGTTCTACAGCACAGCTCTTATTGAAGAGAATAAAAAACTGAACTGCTGGGTGTCAGACCCCAACTGATATGATATCAATCATCTATCGGTACGATAGATCATCAATATAATAAGCCTAGAAAAGCCCTTTAATTAAAAGCCCCCTCTATTTTATCTCCTCCATAGAGCAGAGAGCTCGGGAGCAGAGAAATGAAGGTTTCCGTTTACACGTTCAGTATTTTACATCAGTATTTGTAAGAAAAAAACAGTAGTGGGTGAAAAATGCAAAAGTGGTGACGTGTTTTTATTAGGGTACTTTCACAATGCGCTTTTCTCCACGTTCGCTAGTCCGATTGGGACTTGCATCTGAACCCTTCATAGAAGACTGCGTCTAAGTGTCCGCCTCCAGCAGGGCCGGCGTTTGTGGCAGGCTGACAGGACAGCCGCTTAGGGCTGCCGTTTCGCCAGGGGCCCCCACACAGCCGCTATGGGGCCCCTGAGTAAGAGGGGCCTGGCGCCACGCTGCCCCCCTTCCCGCATCGCGCATAGATGCCTAGAGGCCGATACAGTTGAAAGCAGTGATGGAGTAGAGAGCGTCACTCCACTTCTGCCTCAGTGTGTGTCAGCAGTGGAGTGGATGAGACGCTGAGAGATGCTCTACAGAAGCCAGAGCAGCAGGGGAACAAGGAAGAGAGGTAAGCATTGTTTGTGTGTGTATGTGTGTGTGCATGTGTGTCTGCTGCACGATACCGTGTGTGGGGTGACTGCACTATACTATGTGAGGGGGCTGCATTAGACTGTGTGTGGGGGCCAGTGGCGTATCCAGGGGGGGGCAGCCGGGGCAGTTGCCCCGGGCGCAGGCAGCAGGGGGGCGCAGTCGGGCCGCCTGGCCGCCTAATGCAGCGGTCGGCAGTGTCTCTCCCCCGGCGGCTGCTTTCTGCCGCCCCCCGTCCTGTGTGTCGGCGGTTCTCTGTGCCAGCTGTCAAGCTGACAGCCGACGCAGAGAAGGAGGCCGCGCCGACTCCCAGGCAGCAATTGTACTGGCGTCTATATAGACGCCAGTACAATTGAAGCTCTGACCGCCGGGTCAGAGCGACGTCAGCAGAGTGATCAGGTCATGTGATCACGCTGCTGACGTCACTCCCAGGCGCCCAGAGAGAACCCTGGTGGTAAGTGTGCTCCACTGTGGAGCTGAAGAACCACCGAAGATAGGAGATGGGGGTTAATGAGTGGATATGGAGCTTAATGTGGGGATGGGGGTTAATGAGTGGATATGGGGCTTAATGTGGGGATGGGGGTTAATGAGTGGATATGGGGCTTAATGTGGGGATGGGGGTTAATGAGTGGAGATGGGGGTTAATGAGTGGGGGGTTAATGGGTGGAGATGGGGGTGTTCATGAGTGGAGATGGGGGTTAATGAGTGGATATGGGGCTTAATGTGGGGATGGGGGTTAATGAGTGGATATGGGGCTTAATGTGGGGAAGGGGGTTAATGTGGGGATGGGGGTTAATGAGTGGAGATGGGGGTTAATGAGTGGGGGGTTAATGGGTGGAGATGGGGGTGTTCATGAGTGGAGATGGGGGTTAATGTGGGGAAGGGGGTTAATGAGTGGAGATGGGGGTTAATGAGTGGGGGGTTAATGGGTGGAGATGGGGGTTAATGTGGGGATGGGGGTTAATGAGTGGAGATGGGGGTTAATGAGTGGGGGGTTAATGAGTGGAGATGGGGGTTAATGTGTGGGGGTTAATGAGTGGAGATGGGGGTTAATGAGTGGAGATGGGATTAATGTGGGGATGGGGGTTAATGTGTGGAGATGGGATTAATGTGGGGATGGGGGTTAATGTGTGGAGATGGGATTAATGTGGGGATGGGGGTTAATGAGTGGAGATGGGGGTTAATGAGTGGAGATGGGATTAATGTGGTGATGGGGGTTAATGTGGGGGGTTAATGAGTGGAGATGGGGGTTAATGTGGGGATGGGGGTTAATGATTGGGGGGGTTAATGAGTGGAGATGGGGTTAATGACTGTGGGGGTTAATGAGTGGAGATGGGGGTTGGATGGGGGTTAATGAGTGGGGGGATTAATGAGTGGGGATGGGGGTTAATGAGTGGGGATGGGGGTTAATGTGTGGGGGGATTTGGAGTGGGGGTACATAATGTGTGGGGAGATTTGGAGTGGGGGTACATAATGTGTGGGGGGATTTGGGAGTAGGGATGAGGGGTTATTGAGTGGGGATGGGGGGGTACTTAATGTGTGTGGGGGATTAGTGATGGGGGATTTGGAGTGGGGATGGTATTTAATGTGTGTGGGGAGATTTGAGGACACAAAATGAAGAGTATGAGGAAACAGTATGGGGGATGGGTGCAGACAGTAAGGGGTGCGAATGGGTGAATGTATGTGGACACAGTATGGGGAGTCGGGGATATGTGTGAGCAGACAGTATAGAGAGTGAGGGGGTAAATATATGAGGAGACAGTATGGTGAACAGAGGGATGTTAGAGGAGGGAGGGGAATAGTGTGAGGTGACAGTATATTGCAGATATTTTTATTTGGGAGCATTATAATAACACTTCTATCTTTAAGGGCATCGTGTGGAGATTTGCTGCAGAAGACCGGAGAAGATGGAAGTCTGCAGAGACGGCTGTGGATGAGAAAACTCATCACGGGGTCTGGACAAGATGAAGAAAAGGAGAACGACTGCAGAGACGACATCATCTATAAGGTACCTGGATGTAAATGTTATTTGTGACACTGACCAAGTCTCATGTTTTTATTTGTTAGGAGCATTAAAGGGATTGTCCAGGTTTGCGCTGAGTCTGCAGACATTCTATGTGACTGCAGACTTCTGAATTCTCACAGTGCTCAATGAACGCTGTCAGGATTCTCTCGTGCCGGAAATTTACATACATGCGGTCACATGCTGACTAGACATGTGTGGCCTCACTCCATGAAAATGAACGGAGCGAGGCCGGACACGTCTAGTCGGAATGTGGCCAGAAGTATATAAATCACATACTTGTGCTGACATGACTGTACATCGGCAAGGGAGAATCCTAAAAGTGTGCAGTGCATTCATTGTGAGAATTCAGAAGCTGCAATGTCAGGATTCAGCTCTACAGGTTCCAGTAGTCATCACACGGACACTTCACTCATATGCGATTTTCATAGTTATGGTCTTGTGACAACGAGCCTCTCTTCCTGCTTTCAGTTTTTTACTGAACATTGAGAGCATTAGGGAGAGCAGCTCGTGGGTACATGACTAACTGTGCAAGTCGCATATGTACTTGGGGGGGGGGGGGGGCGCCGAACCAAATTCTTGCCCCGGGTGCCAGAAAGCCTAGATACGCCTCTGGTGGGGGCTGCACTATACTGTTTATGTGAAGTGTTACGCCAAAGGCAGCGAGTACCGAGAGTGGACCCTCTGGACTGTGGTACTGAATCTCCCCCCGAGTGAGTACACCAGATGGGACCAACCCCTATAAAGGGATCGTTAGGGGCAGGCTCAGGGACCTCGAGTACCACGGCTGTCAGGACCAGGGGTCGGCTCAAGAGGAAGGTACCCCAAAAAGTAGACGAGACCGAAGGAGCTGGAAGAGGAGAACGGATAAGGCAGGAGTAGGTAAAGGGGAGGCAAAGAGGATGGAAGGCACGAGGTGGAGAGGGTCCAGAGGCAGAAGGTATATGGAGGTGGAGGAGGAACTGAGAACCAGGAGGACGGAGGACAGGAACTGACTCTGAAATGACACGGAGAGACACACAAAATGAGTGAGCAGGCTTAGCTAAATGGAAGCAAGGCAGAAGCAAAAAAGGGCCTAAGTATAGGTAAAGTATACATGATAATCAGGTGCCTCCACTAAGGGAGGGCGGCCTGAAATACCTTGTGCCTGTCCCCCATTGGACAGGCAGTGTTACCGAGTCAGGCCACGCTGCAGGATAAAGGATGCAGGGGCTCACGCGGCTGGGCCCTAAGGCGCATGCGTGAGAAGACTGTGCGTACGGCCGACGGCACAGGGGGAATGCGCTGGGTGCCCGCGCAGCTGCACGCCAGAGTAGGAAGGTGAGGAGCAGAAGGCAGGATGAGAGCTGCGGCGGACGCGAGCCCGAGAGCGGTAAGTATGGGGCTAACAAGGGGCTACATTATACTATGAGTGGGGGCTGCATTATACTGTGTGTGTGGGGGGACTGTACTATACTGTATTGTGTGTGACTGCTGCACTATACTGTGTGTGGGGGGACTGCACTATACTGTGTTGTGTGTGTGTGTCTGCTGCACTGCACTGTGTGGGGGGACCGCACTATACTGTGTGGGGAGCTGCATTATAATGTGTGTATGGGGGCTGCATTATACTCTGGGGGGCTGTATTATACTGTGTGTGTGGCTGCATTATACTCTGAGGGGGCTGCATTATATTGTGAGTAGGCTGCATTATACTCTGAGAGGGATTGCATTAGGCTCTATGAGGGGGCTACATTACAATCTATGAGGAAGGCTGCATTATAAGTTTGGAAGGAGCCTTACTCATACCAATAATCGGATTAAATAGATACAACCTTTATTGAAAATAAACTAAAAACAGGAACACAGAAAACCAACAACTAACCATGTCACCTATTATGGCCCAGCACTGGGGTCCTGATGATAACTACCTATCAGCGGAGGTTGGCACCTTAAACACAATCGAGATTGGCACCCCCGTTCCACGGTGGCTGACCCTATTGCTCTTAAATAACCCTGGACTGGTGCAGCATACAGTCACTCATTTGACCAGGAAGGGAGAGTAAAGGTGTCGCCTGTATAGGTAGGTTCATAGGCAACAATAGAAAAGGTGCAAACAAGTGCTGTAAACACGAGACATAAAGTGACATGTGCAAACAAATGAGTACCTGACTATACTGTCACTGTGACTGAACACCTTCCTGTCAGCGGAGGTTGGCACCCCACTCGTCAGCGGAATGGCGCCCCTGCTCCACGACGGCTATCCCTTCAGTCCCTGGTGTGACTCAATTTGTATCAGATGAGGATAGCAGAATAATAGATTAACAGAAGGTACTTTTAACCCAATGGTCCATTGGTGACCCATATGGAAAAAATTAATGAATCATATTGATAACAGTAAAAGGTACCCAAGGTTAGTAGTTGATGAAGAAAACCTCAACGCGTTTCTCCTAATCGGATCATCAGGAGGTAGATAGTCAGATGCTGTGTCAAACAGCATCTGACTATCTATCTATCTAGGTAGTTATCATCAGGGCTCCAGTGCAGGGCCATAATAGGTGACACGGTTAGTTGTTGGTTTTCTGTGTGGTGTCCTGTTTTTAGTTTATTTTCAATACAGGTTGTATCTATTTAATCCGATTATTGGTATGAGTAATGCTCCTTCCAAACTCATAATTGATTCATGAGCTTACGTTGCTAATTTGACTTTAATACAGAAGGCTGCATTATACTCTGAGGGGGCTGCATTACTCTGAGGGGACTGCATTATACTCTGAGGGGGTCTGCACTATACTCTGAGGGGGCTGCAGTTTACTCTGATGTTGGCTGCATTATAATCTATGAGGGGGGCTGCATTATACTCTGAGGGGGCTCCATTATACTCCGAGGGGGTCTGCACTATACTCCGAGGGGGGCTGCAGTTTACTCCGAGGGGGGCTGCATTATACTCTCTGCAACACATGCAGGGATTGCCTAACAGCCGTGAGACATGGAGCTGCGGGGACTTGAGCATATTATTCGAGCACGCCGAAGACACTCGGTTAGCACCCAAGCATGCTCGTATAATGCCTTATCCGAGCACATTCGTTCATCACTAATAACGACCAAAGTGAAGTAAGAGTGCAAGAATAATATGTGTGCGGCTGATGATCAGGATTTTGAAAACGAAATATCCCACTATCGCCGACTACCAGAAGCCGGAAGTTAAGTGCACATTTGGTCAGAAAGAAAACATCCTAAATAGTCCCACTGGATGAAGTAGAGCATAAGCACTATTTTATAAGATGGATCTGCTTTCTGGTATTAGTATCTGAAAACACATAGGTCCGATTACAAAATCAGTCATAGAACTGGGCCTCCACCTATCATGTGACACTTATAATACTGTTGAATTTTGGGTGGGCAGGGGGACCATTGTACCCTCTTAGGAAACATAGCCTGGGTGCAATTACTACAACCACTAGCAGTGGTGTACCGTCAGCGGCGGTAGATAATGCGGCCCGTGATCTTGGGATCTCACCTAGGGGCCCATGGGAGGGAGGTCCCCAATTTGGACCTTTGCTATAAGACCCCCTGAATTTCTATGTAAGCCTACTAGTATCAATTCTTTGCATATGGCTACATCTAATAAAGGTTGTCTTAACTTTACTGCTTTGCATCCTTATTCAATGTGTACAAATTGGGATTATTTTAGTGCTTGGTTTTATTCCCATTAATATTATTATTACAAAACCTATAATGCTACAAGCAAATACTGAAAAAAATACTATAACACCCCCGAAGCAGCAGAATATCAGACCATACATGATTTACATGTAAAATGAGAACAATAAGTTCAATATGTAAAGAATTACTGGAGAAACAAGAAATAAATAAAATGGCAAATATCTTCCATGTAAAAAAGGAAATTAAAACTAGATTTATTCCCACGCCCGGGGGGAAACAAATATAGAACAGGGAAAAGAAATTAAGACATACACAGGAAAAATGGCATCACATAATGAAAACTCCATTTATTTATACAAAACATCATTTTTTTTCCAATTGACATCATTTAAAAAAATACTCCTTTGGAAATGTATAACCCAGGGTGTAATCATCGCCACCGCAGAAGATGAGATCACAACCGGGACCGTGTGGGAGGGGTGCCCGATGATGCCAATTTCACCTGGATGTGTGTTCTTGGATGCTCATCCTGGTGAAATGTATTGTGGCGCAGAGACCCATTGGCTCCCTGCACTTCAATATACGCTGTTGCCTGTGATATCTTGCGCTGTCTGTCATGACTCACTGAAGTCATCTGATGGCTTCTATGCTGGCTGTAGAGGAGGACGTCACACATTATGGAAGCAGGTGAAGGCGTACCTTGTGAAGTCGCAGAATGTCTCTGCCAAGCAGGATCAGGATGTTTGCGCTGTTGTCGAGAGCTGGTATCTTGCCTGCCAGAGTCTTTAGATGAGGGTGATGGAGTGCAGCCTCTGGAGTTGGAATTTCCGCTCTGTTGGACGGTATCTGGTTGCATTCGACCAGAGTGGGTAAGGGTATCTCCACATTGTTCTCAAGAGAAGACACCATGAGTCCATTGGCTCTTCTCCCAGAGACCTCCATAACACCGCTGCAGGTACCTAGGGTGTGGGGGTGAGAGTTTCCCTTTAAGTCAAACATGTCAAACATTTCTGACCTTGCAAGTGATCGGTTGCTCTGATCGTCCAGGATAACATACACCCTTGCGGTTTTCTCTGGTCGACCCTTGGGATACACATTCACCAGGCATAGCTTCGCACAAGACTTGTCCCAGAGGCCTTCTCTGCAGACTTCTGTGCATGAAGAAGATATTGAGATAGAACTCACTGTCTGAACATCATCATCCCCGCCTTGCCTTGTGGTGGGGGAAGGAGTAAGCCATGCAATGTTAGATTGGGATGGATGGAGCGCTTGCACATGCTCCTCGCTGTCACACTCCAAACACTTAATAGATGTTTTGCAGTCCTTAGCAAAGTGTTCAGTAGAAGCGCAGCACCTGTAACATATCCCAAAGTTCTTCAGAAGCTCCTTGCTTTCCTGGAGTGGTTTCTTTCTGAAGCCGATGCACTTCTTTAAGGGGTGAGGTTTCTTGTGAATGGGACACATACAATTAGGATTCTCAACCTTCTCACCTTTGTTGCTCTTATCTTGTGATATTGAAGGTGTGGGAAGAACATCCGTCTTGTTGACGGACATTGGAGCTCGGCGGTTCCTGTAGTTAATTTGTGGACTGTCGTAATTAGATGAAACAGGGTCGCTGTGTTCTCCATAGAAAAAACTTGGATCGGTCTTACACTCTGCAATATTTTCGATGAACTCGCAGAAGTAGGAAAATGGAGGGAAGGAGACTTGGCTTTCCCTTTTGTATTTTGATCCAAGCATAGCCCACTTATTTTGGATATTGGGCGGCAGCTTGGAAACTATTGGGTTTACCCCATGAGCAGTGTCCAGGTAGCTGAGGCCAGACAGGTACGGGTCTGCTTTGGCCAGCTGAAGCTCTAACAGGAGGTTGCTGAGCTCTTGGAACCTTGTACTGTCCTTAGTAGACACCTTTGGAAAATCCTCTAGTCGCTTGAACAGGGCCTTTTCTATGGCCTCAGGACTGCCATAGCTTCTTTCTAGCCTCTTCCATGCAGCGGTGAGACCCGCAATGGGATTACTGATGTGGACGGATTTAAGTCTCTTGGCCCAATCCGTGGATTGTGGCCCAAGCCACCTGATTAGCAGGTCTAGCTCTTCAGCTGCGGTGATGCAGAGGTCACTGATTGTGGTTTTAAAGGTACACTTCCAACCCCTGTAATTCTCAGGTTTATCGTCAAACTTTGTAAGACCGGTCTTAGTTAGATCACGCCGAATCATGTACCTTGCAAGGTCAGTCATATCAGCATTCTCCGATTTTGGAAGGACCGATGCTGGCTGGGTAGCATTGATCATACAGTCTGTGCTTTGACCTGGGAATGCAGGTACATATGGGGCAGCGTAGACGTTCAGTCCATTAACTGGCTTAATGAGCTTAGTTTCTGCCACACGTGGGACTGGAATTGTGTGACTGACCGGAGTGTGGTGACTTGCCTGCATATTGGCCTGCACGTATGTTTCTGTGTATAAGATTTGGTGAGGTGCAAGTTTCCGGTACATTTTGGTGCACAGAGGAGGATCAGGATGCAACGTTGGCAGCGTATTGTACTGACCTCGGGTGCAGGATGCGGGTAAACACTCTGTGTCCTGTTGTCTAAGGGGAGCATCTGTGCGGTCAGGAAGGATTGCAGGAGCAGGGGTAGCGCTGTATTGGCTTTGTACATAGTCTCTAGTATGCTTAAGAGGGTTTTCAGTATCAAAATCATTTAAAGTGATGCTGTCTCTTTGGCTCCCACTGATGGCTTGTTCCAGGACCTTTAACCTTGCCACGGCTATGGCGTGTTCGCGTTCCTTCTCTAGGGCCTCTATTCTGTGCACTGCTTCGGCTGCCTCTATTTTCATCTCAGTTTCCTTTTGAGCGAACGCAGCTTGTATTTTAGTGGCCTCGGCTTCTACACGTGCTTTTACGAGCTGTTCGCTGAGGGTTGAAGATTTTGAGGAGCGTGACTTAGATGATCGCTTTGACTGTGTGGCTGAGCCAGAAATACAAGATGACACCTCGGCTATTAGCGTGATTCTTGCCTCTGTCTTGGCTTTTATATCGCGCACCATGCTTTCTCTCTCAGAGTTAAGTTTTTGGAAAGCTTGCAGCTCTTTGCAGGTAACTAATGGATTAAGTATCTTTAACACTGCGATATACTAATCTGTTATTTTTGCATAACGCTGATAATCTGAACACAGTTGTGCAAGGGTTCCCTCTGGTGGTCGTTGGAGAGAAGCAGGCTGAGACAGGCTGTCTCTGTGAATCAGCAGTTTTTGCCATAGCTCTTCTGTAGCACGGAGAAGATCATGTTTACTGGATTCTCCCTTATTTTCCATGTTGGCCTTGTGGGACGTCTATCCTTCTCACTAAATGGAGGATCAAGTTCTATGCACTCTTCCTGTAACAATAGGTCTGGCAGAGACCGTGTAGTCATTCCTTCGGCCATCCTGATTCACAGGGAGAAGGGGAGCTGTATAGTCTCTTATATACTGAGAGCGGGTGCTCTACAGGAAGTTCTGTAGCTTTATAGAAGCTGTGGGTGGCTTTACAGATGAATCTGGTAAGTCTTTTTTACTATTCCTATTCTGTCCCCGGGACCTGTGGCTGCAAATATGGCTCTGTGAGACGCTGGATCTCTTCACCTTACTAACAATTGGCGACGGTCGCAGATAGCTCAACTCAGCTGCCGGCACACAAGTTATGAAGAATCCAGAAGAGACTGATTTCTTTAAGAATTCTTGTTGAATGCATACAAACAGCAGCAGGTAAAAAAGACTTTCTTCAGACAGGCTGAAAACACATGTGCTTCTAATGAAGCCAAGATGGAGAATGAGACACAGGGGGAAGAAGAAGGAAGTGACATCACACCCAGAAGAGGGAGACAGGAGGGACAAACTTGATGGAGAGGAAGGATTTCAGCTATGCAAAACACAGGAAACAAGCAACAGTCATCAATATGAGAGACTGCAATACAGCATGTAAAATGCACAGGACAGTCTGTAAAATTTCTCATTCATGGTACATAACAAACCTATGCCTTTTTGAATATCGGTACCACAATTGCTATGCTCCAATCCTGTCGTAGAGACCTCGTTATTATGGGATCATTGAATATTAGGAATCCATGCAAAGAGAAGAGGTCGCACTCATCGAGATGAAAGTTTCACTGATTTATTGACATATCATGAACATGTCAAGTCGGGGGAGTGACATAAGGAGTGCAAGAAAGGCTGACAACGGCCGTTTCGCGCTACTCGAGCGCTTCAACGGGTCCCGTTGAAGCGCTCGAGTAGCGCGAAACGGCCGTTGTCAGCCTTTCTTGCACTCCTTATGTCACTCCCCCGACTTGACATGTTCATGATATGTCAATAAATCAGTGAAACTTTCATCTCGATGAGTGCGACCTCTTCTCTTTGCATGGATTCCCAGGATTGACTGTTTCCAGGTCTGGCACCCGAGATTCCCAGCTGCTGGGCTTCTGTATGCCGCACATCATTTGAAGTCACACGGTAACAGCGGTGCTGTCTGCTTTTTATCTTGAGTTTTGTGATTTATCATTGAATATTAGAAATAATGGTCTGTCTATCAGGGTGCATAATTTCTGCAGTACTCAGGGTTGTATGCCATCCAAGCCCAGTGATTTGTCTACTTTAGAGTTTTTAATTTATTGCTTCGTTATTACCCTCTTTCTTTAGTTGCCTAAAAACTTTTGTTTTGTCATTTATTTTGGTCCTTAAAGCTCTATTTATCCCTAATGATTTTCTCCTACTTCTAGCTTGTTTACTCTAATTGAGTATATATTATGCATAATTGAAGAATTTCAACAAATTTTGAAAAATGTGTTACTTGATTCGTACAAAATCTATTTTTTTCTCTTTTTCTAGAAACTGAATCTAATACCACAGTGTAATTTGTCAGCATAGACACATGCCAGCATGCATATGTGTCACGCAGTGACCAGTCCTCTGTGCTGCGACCCTCAGGACGGCACTAAAACCAAGACAAACAAGGGCAACACCAGGGAAACAGTAACAGCGGTGGTCCCTACAATAGTGAACAGGGACATGGAGACCTCCTGCACTCCCCTGAGGCAGAGTCCCTGAACACTCCTAACATTCCCTATACAGGCTCTTCACCTGTTGCCGAGCAGGATACCTCAATCCCTAACTCGCCCTGCACCTAATCCTTACTAGTGAACTGGATGGTGCAGACACTAGTCCCACCGCTGTACTAATACACACAAGGAAAATACAACAAAACAGGGAAAACACAACTTAGCTTTGCTCTGCTGCAATTGCTCCATGCAACAGAGTACGGCACCCGGATACAGCTTCCACCTCAAAAGCTGTTAATCCAAAGCTCTGGCTGAGCTGCAAGGAACTCCTCTCAATAGCTCCTTTCTCCACCAAGGTTGGTTGGGAATGAACAATATCACCAACAGTGATTGAGAACATCTGATACTCCTTTATAGGTAGGAGCCAGGGAAATCACACCTGCTTGGTAATTTACATGTAATAACCTGTTATGATTGGGTCACCGAGGAGGATAGCAGGCCCAGGCTAAGCCACAGAAAACTAGAGAGGTTGGTAACTAAGCGGATTGCAGACCCCTGATCCCGTCCACACAACTAGCAGTAGCCGTGGAGCGTGCCTACGATGATCCTAGACGCCTTGGCACAGCCGGAGAGATAAGCCTAAAGCAAGAAAGGGGAAATCTAAACTGCCCCAGAGCAGACCCCAAAGAAATAGCCCCCAAACATATATTGTCAGTGAGACAAGATGAAAACACAAACGCAGGCAGGAAAATAGACTGAGCAAATGATGGGGCCCACACTGACTAGACAGGAAAGGAAAGATACTGTCTGCAATCACGCAAAAAAACCTGCAAAAAAGTCCAACACGTCTGATGCAAAAAAAATTGACGTTGCACGACTTCGCCCACTATATCAGCACTCTGGTATATTCTGAAAGCTGAGCAAAAAGAGACCAATCTAATAAGGGACAAAAACAAACTGGCACAAGCAGTAACATATGGACGGTGATTCAGCACAGCCCCAGCTGGAGCTGGCTTACTCACACAAAACTGAGGTAGACAAAACCAGATCAAATGTAAATAGAATAGCAAATGAACACTTAGTTCCCAGCTCAGTCCCTGCATGTTCAGCTAAGACCTCAGGAGGCAGGAAAAAATCACCAGCAGGGATAGAGGGAGTCGGCTGTCTTAAATCCCAATCTGAAACCCCAGATCTCCACTCGTCGTCCTCATTATCAGGTGGCAAGCCACTGTTAATCAGATCAGCTCCATTACCTCCAGTAACCACCAGAGGGAGCCCAGAAAGAGAACTCGCAACCCCTCTGTCAATTTGACCAGCTCCACTACCTTCAGTAATAACAAGAGGGAGGCCAGAAAGCGAATTCACAACAATAATCCCAGCAGCCACCGGGGGCAAAACCAGAACTAAAGGAACTAAAGTGTAATAACCCCAGCGGCCACCGGGGGCAAAACTAACCTTAAGCCAAAGGCTTAAAGGAAAAAAAAAGGTTATCTGTGCTAAATCTGGATCGTGACAATATGTAGTGACATTGACCATACGAACCGGTGAAGTAATGGAGGACAGGTAAAGATTCCATATAAATGAATGCCAAGAGTTTGAAGTCAGCCACATTAAATTTAGGAAATTCCTTAGTAGCTTTTCTGATAAAGACTCCATTATGATGAATTCTTACAGGTAATATATTCAGTGCCATGTTCTGTTTATCTTGCACCCTCCATGCTAGGAATTTCATGAATAAAAATTAATCATCCGAGTCACCAACACAAGGGTCAGAGATGATGGCTGCCATGCTGATGCCACATGTAATATTTCGGGAGTCGTTGCCGCTCTCTCCGGTCACCGTGAGCAGAATACATGGCATATAGATCACACTAATTGTACTGAGCTGCAGCCTTAATCTGCGGCTCCGAACAAGATACATGTGTTTAATACTTTATTTATTAGACCCTCGCTTGCTTCTAATTTTAGTCGCAATTAATCACATTTTTTTAATTAACAATAACTATTTGAAATTAAATCATATATTTCTATGCACTGT
This sequence comes from Dendrobates tinctorius, assembly GCF_039654945.1. NCBI lineage: Eukaryota > Metazoa > Chordata > Amphibia > Anura > Dendrobatidae > Dendrobates > Dendrobates tinctorius. The sequence continues at coordinate 19,696,338 of NW_027361707.1, forward strand.
CCATGGGCACATTTTACAAGTGACATGCAGCTCCGCGTGATTCGCCATAAATCTTAGGTATGCCATTTGTGGTAATTAATTTCCACATCCCCGTCCCAACCCAGCTCTGTCCATTTTGGCAGAGCTGGATAGGACTTTATGCTATATGATGGGGACTACTGTGTGACCATTATACGGTGTGTGAAGGTTATGGGATCATCATAATGTGTGTGGGGGCCATCATACTGTGCATGGGGACTAGAGGGAAAAAATGATGTGTGTGGGGGCTGTGGTGCCATCATTCTATGTATGTAGGGCTGTAGGGGCATCATTGTATGTATGAGCTATGAGGGCCATTATACTCTGTGTGGGGGCTGTGGGATCCATCATACTATGTGTGGGGCAATCATAATGTGTGCGTAGGGCTGTGGGGTCAATCAAACTATATGTATGGGGCTGTGGAAGACATTAAACTTATGAATGGGGTTTTATGGGGGCAAGCATACTATGTGTGAAGGGGACAATGCGGCCATTATATTGAGTGGGGAAATTAAGTCTATGCTGTGTCGGGGGGAGTATGCGGACATCATACTGTGGGGTCATTATACTGTGTGGTGGGCTGTGGGGGGATTTAGTTAAATCAATAAACGTGTAGGCACGTGTCAGAACAACAGCCAGGGAATCTTGCAGATCTTAGTGGAGGAAAGCTCTCCTTTGAAAATGGTACAGAACTACAGCAAACTGTTTTCTAGGACTGACATTGATTGGTAATTCAAAATCTGTATTTATAAGATAAAAGTTACAACCACATACCTCCTTTGGTTGACCTCAGATTGGGACTGGTCAATAGGATGTGGCTAGGGTGCCAAAATATTATGAGATCCCCAGATATCTGCCAAAGTGGATGTCCCAGGTGGGAGATATTAATGCAATATTTCCTATCATGATTTTAGCTTTCTATAGATAAGAAACATGGTCTATATATCAATATCCATATGTCGGATATTAATTTGGAGCTGATGCCTGGACATTATAGTGATGTGAGTACATGTGTTATGTTCACCACAGCACCAAAAATATGTCTCCCATAACTGTAGGACCTAAACCTGTCACAAAAAAAACATTATTCATACTGGAATCCAGCTCCAAAAAGTCTGCTGCAGATAACCTACTTCAGTTACCTGTTCACAGCAGGAGGTTGTAAAGCAACCGGGGTCAGATGAAGAGTTAGCTCTTGTTCCTTTCCCAAGTTATAATTAAGCCATGTTTCAATGTTCAATATGATGGTAACACTTCCCATATCTAGAGATGGCTTTATAGATTTTACCATTACATCTATGACAGCACACATCACTCTGCCCTTCCGAAGGCAAATCAAAGAGTAGCTCCCAAACGTCCCAGATATAGCAGGACAGTCCCAATTTGGGGGAGCTGTCCTAGGAGGTCAGGATAATGTCCCGACTTGAACTAACTCTGTCTGTGACATCTCCTGCAATCTTCATTGCCTTTGTTCATTACTCCATGATTCCTCCTTCTCAGGAATGATGGAGTGGGGGGAGTCATCTCTCTCTGCTCAGTCTCTACACATTAATATTCATGTGAAGAGGTACTTTCACCAAATATTTTCTACTCCTATTTTTATGTCCAAGTGGGTGTTACCAGACAGTTTTCACTAGTGGTGTGTAATTCTCCCTGTATGATGCTGACCAATTCTAAGCCAAAATCTGCTCTAAACTATATTGGGGTGTGTTCTTTCCTTTGAGTGTTGCTTCCTGCTTCATACAGGGAGAACAAGTGCACGCCCCTAGTGAAAACTGTCTGATAACACCCACTTATACTTAATAAAGTTATCTCATTAGGTGCAAAATACATTTGATTGCTAATATTTCAGCAACAAAGAGGCAAATAAAAAAAAAATTCTACTATACTCTGCAGCCACTATTACATTGTGTATCCAGGTCAACATGAAAAATTTGGTGAAATGTCCTCTCATTCTTCTGTATTTTTGAAGTCTGATCTCTTTGACATTCAAACCCCCAGCTCAAGCCCAGATTGGCAATCTGTTTGCTGGGTTGCAGAATTAAACTACAAAGTGGGCCGTCTGCCCTTTAGCACAGTGCTGCACACCGTTCTGTCACTATGTCTGACTCTGGCCACTAGGAATGGCCTGGACTGGGGAATATTTGCCCCCTGGGCGGGTCCATCCATCCGTGGGCCTGAATGAGATAAGTGGTTTGGCGCCTGCATGGGCTCGAAGCTCTCGGAAGGTTCATGTATGTTCAAACCACTCACTTGTCTTGATGTAGTGCCGGCAGATGCAAACACTGAGCAGTGGAAGCTGCACTAACCCAGAGGAGACTTTGGGGGAAGGACTCATTACTCAGGAGTCCCCCAGGGATGGTGTCCCAAGGCTGCACTGCAAAGCAAAGGAACTACTGATTCCTTCTGATTTCCTGTTCCTGCTCTCCTCTCAGGCTCTCCACTGTTTGTTCAGGCTCCACTGGCTTGAAGGTACATATACATATGTAGTTCTGTGTGTATGTATGTGCTTGTGTTTACCTGTGTGTTAGGGCTAGCGGAACGCACCAAATAATAAAATAATAGTAAGGTGCGTTCGCAGCCTGGGGTCCACCGTGCAGGGGTGGTAAACTGCTGCTTAGTAATGGCGGAAGTATAAAGCGGTGTACAAAAGGTCACACGTGGCTTAACGTCACCCAGTGTGAACAGAAGCGAACTCTGTTAACTCACAGAGCCATGCTACCGCAGAACATAAATACCGGTGCCTGTTTAGCTCACAGAGCCCGGCCACGGAGCGCACAGAAAGCGGTCACAGAACTCTGCCACAAGGACACGGGTTCAGAGTCCCTCTAGACCTTCTGAGCGTGCAGCGTCGCACCTGCGGACGCCACTATAGACGCTGACTATGGAGTGTCAGGCACGTGCACCGTGGACACGGATGCCTGTCTCAGACTCTGTCCTACCTACACGTAAACCTGGGTGCTTAACAGGCTAGGCTGCACAACACAAGCGTACCAAGGGTAGGGGTTTCTTAATGAGTCATTCACCAGAGACATTCATACATGCATACGACACTCACTCCTCATAGTCTGATAATGCAGTCTATACTAGCGCATGGCCAAGTGGCTATGCGAACCTTTTATAGCCGCATCCTTCCGGGACCTTCCTGACCTTTCTGATGGTCCAATCCGAGCTGGGGAAGGACCTAAGCATGTGACCTCCGATCTCCAATGAGAGATCGTCCCACAGGCATGCTCAGTGGACCGAAAGGAGGACTTAGTCCCTGGAGTAGCTCGCTGCTGACCAGCATGCGTTGCTATAGCTGGCCCAGAGGTGGCAGCAGCAACCAAACCCACAGAGCTGGTTTGAGCAGAGCGCCGGCATCGACGAGTCTGCTGAGCAGGCTCCTCTGTGGCCGAAGAGTAATGGGAGACTGCCGGATGCAAGGCTCGGGATTCCTGCTGTGCAGCGACAGGAACCCGACGCCTAACATTAACCCCCTCCTAGGGCCCCCTCCCCTCTGAGCCTCGCTACGCTCAAATGCCGCAATAAGGAGCAGAGCGTGGATGTTCTCCACTGGCTCCCAGGTCCGAGCCTCTGGACTATGACCCTTCCAATCCACCAAATAAAACATTTTACCATGCACCACCCTGCATCCCACAATGGCATTGACCTCAAACTCGTCTGAAGACAGGTTTGATGTCCCGGCAGATGACTCGGAGAACCGGGACATGTGCACAGGTTTAAGGAGGAACACGTGGAAGGTGTCAGAGATAGCCAAGTGTGGTGGAAGGGCCAGATGATAGACCACCGAGCTGATCTGTTGGAGGACCTTAAAGGGACCAATGTAATGGGGAGTGAACTTAGTGGACTCGACTCGCAGCCTGATATTATGGGTGGAGTGCCACACTAAGTCGCCAGGGGAGAAGGTGGGAGCAGGACGCCGGTGTGCGTCCGCGGAGACCCTCATTCTCTCCTTAGAGGCCTGAATAGCATCTTGGGTGCAGTCCCAAATATCACGTGCCTCCACCGCCCAGTCTGCCACCCTAGAGTCGGTGGATGACACGGGCATGGGCACAGGAACACGAGGATGTTGGCTATAGTTATGGAGGAATGGGGTCTGGCTGGTGGAATCGGCCACAGTGTTGTTCAAGGCGAACTCTAATGAGAGGAAAGAATAGCATAGCACTCACCGATCCAGGTGAAAAAGTCCGCTTTTTGTGCGTCGAAATGCTAGTAAGCACGAAACGGCTGCCGTCAGACATTGCTCACTCCTTCCTCCAGTCTCCCGGCCATGAATGTGGATTGCTAAATAAAGCGGACTTTTTCACCTGGATCGGTGAGTGCTATGCTATTCTTTCCTCTCATTTGGATTCATACATTGTGTTTTCTGTACTAGCACCCGAGATCTCGGGGTTCAGCCTCCATGAGCAGTATGGACATGACAGTCTCACATCGGCAGTAGTATTGGCAGTGCCGACTTGCTTTTTCTTCACACGTTCAAGGTGAACTCTGCCCACGGCAACAAGGGTGCCCAGTCATCCTGCCTGGCTGAGACAAAATGTCGGAGATATGTGACCAGGGTCTGGTTGGCTCTCTCTACCAAGCCGTTCGTCTCGGGATGATAGGCCGAGGAGAGATTCAGCTCAATACTGAGCAAGCGACAGAGCTCTCTCCAGAACCGAGATGCAAACTGGGGACCCCGGTCACTGACAATCTTGTCTGACATGCCATGTAACCGAAAAATGTGTTTGATGAACAACACTGCTAGGCCACGTGCAGAAGGTAGCCGAGAGAGAGGCACCAAGTGCACCATTTTAGAAAAACGGTCGGTGACGACCCAAATAACTGTGCTGCCACTGGACTTGGGTAGACCCACCACAAAGTCCATGCCAACCATCTCCCAGGGCCTGTCCGCAACCGGTAAGGGGTAAAGTAACCCAGCGGGTCGTTGCCGGGAAGGCTTATTCTTGGCGCAGGAGATGCACGCCTGAATATAGTGTTTGACGTCACAAGCCATATGCGGCCACCAATACGTCCTCGCCAAAAGCTCAACCGTCCGCTTAGTACCAAAGTGTCCACCCTGTTAGGAATGGCGGAACGCACTAAATAAATAAATAATAAAGTGCGTTCGCCGCTCGGGGTCCAGCGTGCAGAAGGTGTTAACATTGCTGCTAAATAATGGCGAACACTAAATATGGCGGTATTATTGCACGCGGGTTGGACGTCACCCAGTGTGCGCTGAGCGTACTCTGTTAGCTTCACAGAGACGCCTAAGGTACTAACATTCAGCATTTATGCCTGTTGGACTCACAGGTCTCAGAGAAGTGCACGCACAGTATAAGGTCACAGGAGCTGGACCCTAGGCAGAGGGTCAGAGTCCGTCTAGACCTACCATGCGTGCGGCATCGCAACTGCGAACGCCAAGAGCAGCTGCAGACTGCAGCGCGACGACAGACACTGCCGCTAATCAACAATGCCCGATAGCTGGCGCACTGTCGGACGCTAGCATTGTGGAGGATGCTGTTGTGGCTTGAAGCTTGCCACTGGCTGGCACAGACTCTAAACCTAAGTCCCTATACACACTCGTAACATCAGAGGAAGGGGATCTTAATGAGTCATTCGCAGGTTCATGCATCCATCATCATTCACACAGTAGCAACTAGAGACTATACTAGCGCATGGCCGAGCGAACCTTTTATAGCCGTGGGCTTCCGGGACCTTCCAGATCTCTGAGATGGACCAATGAGATCAGGAGAAGGACCTGAGCATATGACTCCCGATCTTCAATGGGAGATCGTCTCGTGAGCATGCCCAGTAGCGTGACGAGAGGACTAAGCCTCTGGAGCGTTTTGCTGCAAAGCAGCCTGCATTGCTATTGCTGACCCAAAGGTGGCAGCAACAGCCAGACACACAGAGCAGGTCTGGGCAGAGCGTCTGGGACGCTGAGACTGCTGCGCAATCTCCCCTGCAGTCGATAGACAATGAGAGACCGCAGAATGTGAGGCTCTGGATTCCTGCTGAGCCGCTGCAGGAACCCGACATCTAACATTACCCTCCTCCTAGGGCCCCCTCCCCCCGAGCCTTCCAATCCATCAAAAAAAAATTTTTGTCACGTACCACCTTGTGTTCCATAGAGGCATAGGCCTCAGACTCGTCCGTCCGAAGACAAGTCTGGTGTCCCGGCAGATGACTCGGAAAATCGGGACATGTGAACAGGTTTGAGAAGGGACACGTGGAAGGCGTCAGGGATAGCAAAGTCGCCAGCAACAAAAGTTGGAGCGGGGCGTCGATATGTGTCGGCGAGCGTCTTCATTCTCTCTTTAGAGACTTGAGTGACATGCGGGGTGCAACCCAAACAGTCACGAACCTCCATTGCCTGGTCTGCCACTGGCAAGGGATAAAGTAACTGAGCCGGCCTCTGTTTAGAGGAGCTGCTCTGAGTACAAGAGGCACATGCCTGAATGTATTTTTTAGTGTCCATCCTGGACGCGTGTGCCCACGCAAGAACCTTGGACTGCAGGTGGGGCGGGCCAAAGGTCTTGGCCGACAGCACTGATTCAAGAGCGGTGTCATGCTCGCGCCTTGGCTGAATGGCGCGAGCCGGGGGTTGTGGCCCCACTGTGCCACAGACCAGACTACCCTGGAAGGGGCGTGACTGCGACAGCTACCTTGGTCTTCACTGGAGCCTCTGATGGTGAGGTCAGGCTTGTGCGGCAGATAGCTGTCGGGTGCCACTCCAGGGTGGTGTCTGGCTGTGGCTGCTGATCCCACTTGGAGACAAGTCACTTGGACAGATGTGACTGACAGGCAGACTGAGACACCGGGCAAGAAGGTATGACAGATACAGGGCAAGCAGGCATGGCTTGGAGACACTGGGCAAACAGGCACGGCTTGAGACACAGGACAGGCGGGCACGGCTTGAGACACAGGACAGGTGGGCACGGCTTGAGACACAGGACAGGCGGGCACGGCTTGAGACACAGGACAGGCGGGCACGGCTTGAGACACAGGACAGGCGGGCACGGCTTGAGAAGGAACAGGTAGGGACCGGTTCACACAGCAGGTGCAGGTATGGATGCAGGCAGGAGTGGAATATGAAGGAACGGGTTTGGACCTGTTCACACAGGAGGTGCAGGTATGGATGCAGGCAGGCGTGGAATATGAAGGAACAGGTCTGGACCTGTTCACACAGGAGGTGCAGGTATGGATGCAGGCAGGCGTGGAATATGAAGGAACAGGTTTGGACCTGTTCACACAGGAGGTGCAGGTATGGATGCAGGCAGGCAAGAGTGGAATATGAAGGAACAGGTTTGGACCTGTTCACACAGGAGGTGCAGGTATGGATGCAGGCAGGCAAGAGTGAAATAAGAAGGAACAGGTTTGGACCTGTTCACACAGGAGGTGCAGGTGAAGGCAGGAGTGGAGAGAGAAGCTGCAGAAAGAGGTTCTGCAGCGGCAGCAGGAGTGGAGCAAAGCTGAACCACAAGGTCTGTGGAGAGAAGCTGCATCAAGAGGTTCCGCAGCGGCAGCAGGAATGGAGCAAAGCAGAACCACAAGGTCTGTGGAGAGAAGATGCAGCAAGAGGTTCTGCAGCAGCAGCAGGACTGGAGCAAAGCAGAACCACAAGGTCTGTGGAGAGAAGCTGCAGCAAGAGGTTCTGCAGTGGCAGCAGGAATGGAGCAAAGCTGAACCACAAGGTCTGTGGAGAGAAGCTGCAGCAAGAGGTTCTGCAGCGGCAGCAGGAGCCGTGCAGACAGAGCGGCTAGAGTGCAGATTATTATTATTATTTATTATTATTATTATTTATTGCTATAGCGCCATTTATTCCATGGCGCTTTACATGTGAGGAGGGGTATACATAAAAACAAGTACAATAATCTTAAACAATACAAGTCATAACTGGTACAGGAGGAGAGAGGACCCTGCCCGCGAGGGCTCACAATCTTCAAGGGATGGGTGATAATACAGTAGGCGAGGGTAGAGCTGGTCGTGCAGCGGTTTGGTCGATCGGTGGTTACTGCAGGTTATAGGCTTGTCGGAAGAGGTGGGTCTTCAGGCTCTTTTTGAAGGTTTCGATGGTAGGTGAGAGTCTGATATGTTGTGGTAGAGAGTTCCAGAGTAGGGGTGATGCGCGAGAGAAATCTTGTATGCGATTGTGGGAAGAGGAGATAAGAGGGGAGTAGAGAAGGAGATCTTGTGAGGATCGGAGGTTGCGTGCAGGAAAGTACCGGGAGACGAGGTCACAGATGTATGGAGGAGACAAGTTGTGGATGGCTTTGTATGTCATGGTTAGGGTTTTGTAATGGAGTCTCTGGGCAATTGGGAGCCAGTGAAGGGATTGACAGAGGGGAGAAGCTGGGGAATAGCGGGGGGACAGGTGGATTAGTCGGGCAGCAGAGTTTAGAATAGATTGGAGGGGTGCGAGAGTGTTTGAGGGGAGGCCACAGAGCATGAGGTTGCAGTAGTCAAGGCGAGAGATGATGAGGGCATGGACTAGGGTTTTTGCAGATTCTTGGGTGAGGAATGAACGGATGCGTGAAATATTTTTGAGTTGAAGTCGGCAGGAAGTGGAAAGGGTTTGGATATGTGGTTTGAAGGAGAGATCAGCGTCAAGGATTACTCCGAGGCAGCGAGCTTGTGGGACTGGGGAGAGTGGGCAGTCATTTACTGTAATTGATAGGTTCGTAGGGGGGGTCACGTGAGATGGGGGAAAGATGATGAATTCTGTTTTGTCCATGTTGAGTTTCAGATATCTAGATGCACAGATAAAGCTGCAAGAGTGCAGATGCACAGACAGGGAGGACACAAGGAAAGACACAGCAAGGAAGGGAGCCACGGACAAGGAGAAAGGGAGACTGATAGACAAAGGTAAGACTGAGTTCAGACAGAGAGACAGGGACAAAGACACAAGGACCAGGATATTCAGCCTCCTGGCAGAGAACAGACAAGGCACTGGAAACAAGACTCAAGGACCAGGATATTCTGCCTCCTGGCAGGCGGACAGAGAAATGCTAGGCAAGGTACCGAGACACAGGAATACAGACTAAGAGCCTTCAGAGAAGGCAAGACATAGGACAGGGCCTGGCTAGCTTAGCAGCAAGGAGCTAACTGAATTTAGACATTGCACAGGCAATGTTTCAGTGGGAGTGGTGAAACTAAATAGTCAAGGGCTCCAGGTGATTGGTCAGGGACAGATTACACAGGTGCACCCTGACTGCATAAGAACCAGAGAGTTCAGGCACCGCGCCCCTATACACACAGTCTGGAAACATGGAGAGCAGAGGCACAGAGCTGGCAACAGACAGAATTCACAGCATGGCTTGAAGCAGAAAGTAAGTTGGTGTGCGGGGGATGGGAGGCCATGCAGTGACGCCAGCAGGGTTGTTACAAGCGGCTGTAACCGTGGACCTCAGATTCCCAGTGGAGGGGGGGGAAGACCCGTGGGCACCTCCGCAGAGGCTACTTGGACACTGCCCCCCATGCATCTTCCCACACAGTCCTTGATCCAGCCCAGTATACTCCCCGAGGACCACTCTATATGAGGGGAATGGCAACGGAGCCAGGGAAGTCCGAGAAGGACCTGGTCGATGCCCTTTGGCATAATGAGCAGGGACAACGTCTCGTGATGAGACGGGGAGATTGAAAACCCCAGGGGTGCTGTCTAGTGGGTAATCTGAGATGGTAAGGTACTGTAGATCCGTTGACAACCCTGACTGTCACGGGGTGATGAAGTGGCAAAAGTGGAATAGCGTGCTTTTGGGCGAAGGCCAAAGACATAAAATTTCCTTCTGCCCCAGAGTCCACCGTGACCTCTACCTCCCAGGTGGAAGCTCCACTGTCTAACGTCCCTCGGAATACCGGTTTGGAGGAGAAAGTTTTCATATTAGGTAGATCCCCACCTACTACTACGGGAGGTGAACGTTTTTTCGATCGCTTCGGACACCTGTTAGCCAGGTGGCCAGACTGTCGACACAGGTAACAGCATGTGGAGCCCTGTGCCGGATGCTGTTTGGGACCGGTACGAGACACATCCATGGGCTCAGGAGGTATAACTTCCAGATCAGAGGGTTCAAGAAATTCTGAGAAGTCGTGAGCCAACCCAAGCTTCTGTCTGGATTGAGTACACTCCAGCCCGCGCTCCGTAAAACGGAGGTCAATACGGGTGGAAATCGCAATCAACTCCTCTAGGCTTAAGGGAACCTCCCTGGTAGATAAAGCATCTTTTACATGCTCTGCCAACCCTCTCCAGAACACAGGGATGAGTGTTTTATCAGGCCACTCCAGCTTAGAAGCCAGTGTCCGGAAACGGACGGCGTACTGACTGACCAACAGGGATCCCTGTGTTAACGCAAGTAACTGGAGAGAGGTGTCGTGAGTGACCCGGGGCCCCAAAAAGACCTGCTTTAGTGATTTCAGAAACTGAGCAGCGCTCAGTACCACAGGGTCATCACGCTCCCATAGTGGCGTATGTTATGAATGAGTCACCGAAGGAGGAAAAAACAAAAATACAAGCTAAGTCCAGAAAACCGGAGAGGTTGGTAGCTATCGGATTGCGGACCCCTGATCCTATTCACCACAACTAACAGTAGCCGTGGGGGGTTCCTACGGTGCCCTAGACCCCTCGTTCACAGCCGGAGAACTAAATAAGCCTAAAGAAAGAAAGGGGAAATCTGAACTGCCCCAGAGCAGACCCCAAAGCAATAGACAGCACCCAACATGTATTGTTGGTGAAAAGCAGATGAAAACACAAACACAGACAGAAAGACAGGTTGAGCAAACGATAGGGCCCAACTAACTGAATAGGAAAGGACAGAAAAGATGCTGGCTGCAATCCGGAAAAAACCCTACCAAAAATGTCCCAAACCGTCTGATAGGGAAAAAGGACCTGAAGTTGCTAGACTTCAAAATCACTATATCAGCACTCACGTATATTCTGAAAACAGAGCAAAGAGATAAACTGATCAGAGACAAAAATGGAGCTCAGCCCGTCCCAACAAAGGCAGGCTGAACACAAAACACGAAGCAAACAGACAAAATCTCATGGAAAAATAAGAGAGCAAAAACTTTCAGTAGACAGGACTAACTGGTTGCAAGAGCTCAGAGCAGAAAGGATCCCCAGCACCCCTGTAGGTCGTCGGCTGCCTTATATCCACTCAGTGATTCCGGGTGTCCAATCAGGCTCCACCTGTTCAGATGACAGGTTCTTCTCAACCCAATCAATTTCACTACCTCTCTTCACCAGCAGAGGGAGTTCATCAGACATCAACTGTGAAGGGGAAAATGAACTCACAACAGTACCTCCCCCTTGAGGAGGGGTCACCGAACCCTCATCCATACCACCAGGACGATCAGGATGGGCCCGATGAAAAGCACGAACCAATCTTTCGGCATGAATATCGGATGCAGGGACCCAAGAATTATCCTCCTGGCCATAACCCTTCCATTTAACCAAATACTGGAGTCTCTGTCTAGCCAGGCGAGAATCCAGTATCTTCTCAACCTCATATTCCACATTACCTTCCACCAATACAGGGTCAGGAGGTGCCACCACAGGAACTACTGGCTCAACAAACCTCTTTAACAGAGACTTATGAAACACGTTATGGATCTTAAATATAACAGGAAGAGCCAATCGAAAAGAGACAGGATTAAAGATCTCCAAAATCTTGTAAGGTCCAATAAATCTAGGTTTAAACTTTGGAGAAGCCACCTTCATAGAGATATTCTTTGATGACAACCAAACCATATCACCCACCCGAGCGCGTCTCAAATCGGGCGAGATGGCAGAAAGAACAACCCCCTCACCTAAGATGGTAGCAGGCTTGGTCACAACAGGAGAATCAGCAAAGAAACTCCTAGAGAGGGCGTCTGCCTTGACATTCTTAGTGCCTGGAAGAAAAGAGACCACAAAATCAAAACGTGTGAAAAACAAGGCCCACCTAGCCTGTCTAGGATTCAAGCGTTTGGCCGACTCCAGGTAAATCAAATTCTTGTGGTCAGTAAGGACCACGACTTGATGTTTAGCTCCCTCCAACCAATGTCTCCACTCCTCAAATGCCCATTTCATGGCTAACAGTTCCCGATTCCCCACATCATAGTTACGTTCAGATGGGGAGAACTTTCGGGAAAAGAAAGCACAGGGATTCATTTTAGATGTTACAGGATCTTTTTGGGACAAAACAGCTCCTGCACCAATCTCAGAAGCGTACACCTCTACCTGAAACGGGAGTGAGACGTCAGGTTGCCGCAAAACCGGAGCAGAAGTGAACCTTCGCTTCAGCTCCTGAAAGGAAGAAACAGCCTCCGGAGACCAATTCAGCACATCAGCACCTTTCTTAGTCAAATCAGTCAATGGTTTAGCAATACCAGAAAAATTAGCTATAAATTTACGATAAAAATTAGCAAAACCCAAAAACTTCTGGAGGGCCTTCAAAGAAGTGGGCGGAACCCAATCATAAATGGCCTGTACCTTGGCCGGGTCCATTTCAATAGTTGACGGAGACAAAATAAATCCCAAAAATGAAATCCTCTATACCCCAAAAAGGCATTTCGATCCCTTGACATACAGGGAATTCTCCCTCAAAATCCGGAACACAGTCCGAACATGTTCCACATGAGAGTCCCAATCCTTGGAAAAGATCAAAATATCATCCAGATAGATGATCAAAAATTTATCCACAAAGTCTCGGAAAATAACATTCATGAAGCACTGGAAGACAGAAGGGGCATTAGTGAGCCCAAAAGGCATCACCAGGTACTCAAAATGTCCCTCTGGAGTATTAAACGCCGTCTTCCATTCATCCCTATGCTTAATGCGGATAATATTATAAGCCCCCCTGAGGTCATGCTTGGTAAACCAGCAAGCATCTTTAACTCTAGAGAATAGATCAGAAATCAGGGGTAACGGATACTGATATTTAACAGTAATTTTGTTGAGGGAACGATAGTCAATACAAAGCCTTAATGACCCATCTTTCTTAGCCACGAAAAAAACCCCAGCACCTAAGGGTGAAGAGGATGGTCTAATATGACCCTTCTCCAACGACTCCTTAATATAGGATCGCATAGCCTTGTGCTCGGGTACAGATAAATTGAAAAGTCGACCCTTGGGAAATTTACATCCAGGGCTCAGCTCAATTGCACAGTCATAACTCCTATGAGGAGGCAAAGACGCAGACTCATTCTCACTAAATACATCATAAAAATCAGCCAAATAGTCAGGAACATCATGCGACTGGGGAGAGGTGGAGAAAACAGGAGCGTCACTAAGGGCACACCGACAACCCCAACTCACCACAGACACAGATTTCCAATCCAAAACTGGATTATGGATTTGCAACCAGGGAAACCCCAGAAAAATGGTATCATGCAGATTATGCAACACCAAAAATCTGCAATTTTCTTGATGGTCTGGGGCGACCCGCATTACCACCTGGGTCCAAAACTGAGGTTTATTCTTCGCCAAAGGAGTAGCATCAATACCCCTCAAAGGGATAGGCGTCTGCAGAGGTGTCATAGGAAATCCACAACGTTTAGCAAAATCCAAGTCCATCAGGTTCAGAGCTGCTCCCGAATCCTCAAAAGCCTTAGCGGAAAATGTGGACAGGAAGCAGATCAGAGTAATTGCCAGAAGAAACTTAGGTTGAACACCACCCACAGCAAATGTGTGTGCAAAACGTTTCTCTCGTTTAGGGCAAACAGAAATAATATGCGAGGCATCTCCACAGAAAAAACACAGCTTATTACGCCTTCTAAACTCCTGACGTTGCGCCCTAGACAAAACTCTATCACATTGCATAGGTTCAGACATTTGTTCAACAGGTGGCAACACCTCTCGTGCAGTTTTGCGTTCACGCAAACGCCGATCAACCTGAATAGCTAATGACATAGAATCGTCAAGACCAGATGGAACAGGAAATCCTACCATAGTATCTTTTATGGTTTCTGACAAACCCTTCCGAAAGAGAGCTGCCAAGGCACCATCATTCCAGGTTGTAAGGACCACCCACTTTTGGAATTTTTGACAGCACAACTCTGCAGAATACTGACCCTGGCTCAATGCCAACAGGGCCTTTTCAGCCTGATCAATAGCATTAGGTTCATCGTACAACAGCCCCAAGGCTTGAAAAAATGCGTTCACATTAGTTAGAATAGGATCATCAGGTTTCAACGAAAACGCCCAATCCTGAGGATCGCCACGCAGCAAGGAGATGACAAATTTAACCTGCTGTGCGGAGCTCCCTGATGAGTTAGGCTTCAAGGCAAAAAATAATTTACAATTATTCTAAAAGTTCAAAAATTTAGACCGATCCCCAAAAAACACATCAGGAGTAGGGATCTTTGGCTCAGCAACATGCGAATGAGCAAGATAGGCGGAAATTCCCCGCACTTCAGCAGCAAGCTGCTCCACACGATCACACAATTGCTTCATCTCCATTGAGAAGAAAAAATTCCCCCTACAGCCTCAAAGACATAGAGGAAAAAATATACACACACAAAAAAAATTCTGACACTTTTTTTTTCTTTCCCTTTTTTTTTTTTTTTTAACAATTCTTTCCTGCTACTGAGTACCCTAGAATCTGCGGTATGGCTGGTGATTCTGTTATGAATGAGTCACCGAAGGAGGAAAAAACAAAAATACAAGCTAAGTCCAGAAAACCGGAGAGGTTGGTAGCTATCGGATTGCGGACCCCTGATCCTATTCACCACAACTAACAGTAGCCGTGGGGGGTTCCTACGGTGCCCTAGACCCCTCGTTCACAGCCGGAGAACTCAATAAGCCTAAAGAAAGAAAGGGGAAATCTGAACTGCCCCAGAGCAGACCCCAAAGCAATAGACAGCCCCCAACATGTATTGTCGGTGAAAAGCAGATGAAAACACAAACACAGACAGAAAGACAGGTTGAGCAAATGATGGGGCCCAACTAACTGAATAGGAAAGGACAGAAAAGATGCTGGCTGCAATCCGCAAAAAACCCTACCAAAAATGTTCCAACCGTCTGATAGGGAAAAAGGCCCTGAAGTCGCTAGACTTCAAAATCACTATATCAGCACTCAGGTATATTCTGAAAACAGAGCAAAGAGATAAACTGATCAGAGACAAAAATGGAGCTCAGCCCGTCCCAACAAAGGCAGGCTGAACACAAAACACGAAGCATACAGACAAAATCTCATGGAAAAATAAGAGAGCAAAAACTTAGCTTTCAGTAGACAGGACTAACTGGTTGCAAGAGCTCAGAGCAGAATGGATCACCAGCACCCCTGTAGGGTGTCGGCTGCCTTATATCCACTCAGTGATTCCGGGTGTCCAATCAGGCTCCACCTGTTCAGATGACAGGTTCTTCTCAACCCAATCAATTTCACTACCTCTCTTCACCAGCAGAGGGAGTTCATCAGACATCAACGGTGAAGGGGAAAATGAACTCACAACAGGCGTAGCCCATTCCAACGCCCTGCCTGACAGGAGGGAGACGATAAACCCCACCTTAGCCCGCTCTGTAGGGAATCGCGCAGCCAGTAACTCGAGCTGGATAGAGCACTGGCTCACAAACCCCCTACAGGTGGCGCTGTCACCAGAAAATTTATCGGGCAACGGGAGGCGGGAAATTGTGGGTGTGGACATGGATGCACAGGAGACAGCCTCTGCAATTGTCTGGGCAGCGACCGCAGCAGCATCCGCAGCTGAGGTGGAACTCTCGAGGGCTGCCAACCTGCCCTCCAGCTGCCGAATGTACCGCTGTAGCTGCTGCTGGTCCACCATTATTAGCCAGACCCTGGTGCTAGTGTAATGTTAGGAACGGCGGAACGCACTAAATAAATAAATAATAAAGTGCGTTCGCCGCTCGGGGTCCACCATGCAGAAGGTGTTAACATTGCTGCTAAATAATGGCGAACACTAAATATGGCGGTATTATTGCACGCGGGTTGGACGTCACCTGGTGTGCGCTGAGCATACTCTGTTAGCATCACAGAGACGCCTAAGGTATTAACATAAATGCTGAGCCTGTTTGGACTCACAGGTCTCAGAGAAGTGCACACACAGTATAAGGTCACAGGAGCTGGACCCTAGGTAGAGGGTCAGAGTCCGTCTAGACCTACCGTGCGTGCGGCATCGCAACTGCGGACGCCAAGAGGAGCTGCAGACTGCAGCGCGGCGACAGACACTGCCGCTAATCAACAATGCCTGATAGCTGGCGCACTGTCGGACGCTAGCACTGTGGAGGATGCTGTTGTGGCTTGAAGCTTGCCACTGGCTGGCGCATACTCTAAACCTAAGTCCCTATACACACTCGTAACATCAGAGGAAGGGGATCTTAATGAGTCATTCGCAGGTTCATGCATCCATCATTCACACAGTAGCAACTAGAGACTATACTAGTCCGAGCAGCCATGCGGACCTTTTATAGCCATGCGCTTCCGGGACCTTCCAGATCTCTGAGATGAACCAATGAGATCAGGAGAAGGACCTGAGCATGTGACTCCTGATCTCCAATGGGAGATCGTCTCGTGAGCATGCCCAGTAGCGTGATGAGAGGACTTAGCCTCTGGAGCGTTTTGCTGCAAAGCAGCCTGCATTGCTATTGCTGACCCAAAGGTGGCAGCAAAAGCCAGACCCACAGAGCAGGTCTGGGCAGAGTGTCTGGGACACTGAGACTGCTGAGCAATCTCCTCTGCGGTCGAAAGACAATGAGAGACCGCAGAGTGTGAGGCTCTGGATTCCTAATGAGCCGCTGCAGGAACCCGAAGCCTAACACACCCACCCTGGACGCGTGAGCCCAAGAGAGGAACTCCAGACGCAAACGGGCAAGGACAAAAGTTTTGCCCGGGGGTACAGACTCAAGGGCGACCGGAGCCACTGTCCTCAGGCTCTCAGATGGCACAATTAACCGAGGCTCCTCCTCCTCCGCTGACACCACGGAGCGAGAGAGCGCATCGGCCCGGACATTCTTCTCACCGGGAAGGAAGTGTAGGGTGAAGTGGAACTGGGAGAAGAAGAGAGACCATCGGGCTTGGCCAGACTTTAACCGCTGGGTGGTTTGGAGATAGATCAAGTTTTTGTAGTCAGTATAAACTTGGAAGGGATAGCGAGCCCCCTCCAGGAGGTGTCTCCATTCAGAAAAGGCCAACTTCATAGCTAGCATCTCCCTGTCCCCAATGGAATAGTTCCTCTCTGCCGGCGAGAAGGTCTTGGAAAAGAAGAAGCAAGGATGCTTCCGAACTTGAGCATCCTTTTGGAACAGGACTGATCCAGCACCAACGGACGCGCATCCACCTCTAAAATAAATGGCTTATCCACAATGGGGCGATGAAAAATGGGAGCGCTAGCGAAGTGGGACTTGATGGAGAGGAAGGCCTTGGAGACCTCCTCTGACCCCTTCTTGGTGAGGGCAACCAAGGGAGCTACCAAAGTCGAGAAGTGCGGAGTGAATTGGCGGTAGTAGTTAATAAATCCCATAAAGCGCTGCACCGCTTTGAGGGAGTGAGGCTCCTGCCAATCCATCACCGCCTGTAGTTTGGCAGGATCCATGGCCAAACCCTGGGCCGAGATGATATAGCCCAGGAAAGGCAAGGACTCCTGCTCAAACACACACTTCTCCAACTTGGCATATAGGGAGTTTGACCGTAGGAGATCGAAGACTTTGCAAACATCCCTCCGGTGGGAGTCTATATCTGGAGAGTAGATGAGGATATCATCCAGATAGACTACAACCAAGGTGGTGAGCATATCCCGGAAGATGTCGTTCACAAAGTTTTGGAAGACGGCAGGAGCATTACAGAGTCCGAAGAGCATCACCAGGTATTCATAATGCCCGTCCCTGGTGTTAAAGGCCGTCTTCCATTCGTCTCCCTCACGGATGCGAATCAGGTTGTAAGCACCCCGCAGATCCAGCTTCGTGAAGACCGTCGCTCCCCGCAACCTATCAAAAAGCTCAGATATCAGGGGCAAAGGGTACTTGTTCTCAACGGTGATGGCGTTAAGACCCCTGTAATCTATGCATGGACGTAGTTCTCCGTTCTTCTTCTGCATGAAGAAAAACCCTGCTCCTGCAGGTGACACTGACTTCCTAATAAAGCCTCTTGCCAGATTCTCCCTGATGTACTGAGACATGGCCTCTGTCTCCGGGAGAGATAAGGGGTAGACTCGACCCCGGGGAGGCTCCGCACCCAGCAAGAGGTCAATAGGACAGTCATAGGGGCGATGCGGTGGAACGGTCTCCGCCGCCTTTTTGGAGAACACGTCTGCATACTGTTGATAATGTTTGGGGAGCGAGGAAAGATCTGCGGGGACCTCGGTGGAGGCAACCTTGGCGCACTCCCTCAGACATCTACCCTCACATGACTTACTCCAACCAAGAATTCTCCCCGAGGACCACTCTATATGGGGAGAGTGGTACCGCAACCAGGGGACCCCTAGAAGGACCTGGTCAATACCCTCAGGCATGACGAGGAGGGATATCGTCTCCTGATGAGATGGAGACACTGAGAGTATCAGTGGAGCGGTTTGGTGGGTAATCTGTGAAGGCAGAGTCGCGCCGTTCACTACTCTGACGGTGACTGGCTTAGCTATCATAACCAGTGGTATTGCGTGGTGTTGAGCGAAGGCAGAGGACATAAAATTGCCCTCCGCTCCGGAATCCACGCAAACCTCCACCGCCAGAGTGGAAGAACTAAACTCAAGTGACCCATTAAAGGACAACTTGGAGGAAAACGCCACGGATTCTAGTGAGCCGCCTCCTACGGCCACTGGATGCGAGCGTTTCCCCAGCCGCTGTGGGCACTGGTTGGCAAGGTGACCGGACTGCTGGCAACCAAGACAGATCACAGGGACATGAGCGGACCAGGACCTGGATCCCTCACGGAAAGCCCCCCTGACGCTCGGACGCCCGATCGGGAGGTTCCAGAGGTTTAGCAAAACTGGGTGCCAACCTAAACCTCTGCCTACACTGGGACCGCTTCAACCTTCGCTCGGCAAAGCGAAGGTCTATATAGGCGGAGACAGTGATAAGCTACTCCAGTGTAGCGGGAATCTCCCTGGTGGCCAGAGCGTCCTTCACATGGTCAGCCAAACCTCTCCAGAATGCCGGGATGAAGACCTTATCTGGCCACTCTAACTTCGAGGCCAGCATCCAGAACTGGATGGCAAAGTGGCTGACCATGGACGAGCCCTGTGACAATGCCAGCACCCAGAGCGCGGTGTCATGGGTGACTCGCGGTCCCAGGAAGACCTGCTTCAGAGTGCCCAAGAGCTGCGAAGCACTCTGCACCACATGATCACCACGCCCCCACAGCGGTGTGAATTTTTTATAGCCGCGTCCTTCCGGGACCTTTCTGATGGTCCAATCCGAGCTGGAGAAGGACCTGAGCATGTGACCTCCGATCTCCAATGAGAGATCGTCCCACGGGCATGCTCAGTGGACCAAAAGGAGGACTTAGTCCCTGGAGTAGCTCGCTGCTGACCAGCATGCGTTACTATAGCTGGCCCTGAGGTGGCAACAGCAACCAAACCCACAGAGCTGGTTTGAGCAGAGCGCCGGGATCGACGAGTCTGCTGAGCAGGCTCCTCTGCGGCCAAAGAGGTATGGGAGACTGCCTGATTCAAGGCTCGGGATTCCTGCTGTGCAGCGACAGGAACCCGACGCCTAGCACTGTGTGTGTGTTTGTAAGTAAGAAATAGAAAGGATGTGCACACAGTGGTGGAAGGAGTGCTGGTGGAACTGGGCAAATCCAAAGTAAGACAAGTTGAGGTGAATCACCACACTCAAAGATTTTTAGCATAAAGTTATTTAACAATAAGTTCAGTTTAAAGCTGTACAACACAGCATAAAACAGTGGATAATTGGCAAAGCGACATCAAGTAGCAAGTGACGTTTCGACAACGTCTAGGTCGTTTTCAAAAATCGCTAAAAGAAAGGTGGAAGATATATGGAGCAAGGTGGCACGGGGTGGTAGTCGTGGGCGAGTTCACTTCAGTGAGCACCCCGGCACCTTGTACATAAAAAGATAAAGTCCCGGTACTGCTATATGGTTGATTACCTCCATTCCACGCTCACTTCTCCTTCCCAGAGTGGCGAAGAGACAGACAATAACAAGTCCAATGCTTTTTACGGAAACGTTTACTTGCATAATAGATGTCTTCAGGCACAGATTACAAGAACGTTTAGCAGCATCAATATCTTCGGGCACAGGTTATAAGCATCAGGCAGTCCTTAAAATTCAGCACACACTCTGTCCTAGTTGCTGAACCTTTCGACTTGCCCTGGAAAGCTGTGCTACTCGGATACGAATTCTATCCCTTCTCCACAGCCTCTATTCAGTTCTCAGCCTCAGCTGCTGACTCTCGACTTGCACACCAGTCCACGTTCCGTCTTGACCCTCTCTTGGTCTCAGGCTGCCGGAATCTTGTACTCACATAGACCCTTGACTCAACGTGTACTGGCCTCTTGTCTGACTGCACTTACACCATCACTGGTCCACACTGTTTCTGTAGTGCTGCTTTGCCTCTATTCACTTCTTTGCCCTGGGTATGGCCACCCAACCACTGCACTTTATTCACTTCTTGCTCAGGGCATGGCTGCCCCAGGCTTTGACACTGACTTCCTGCTGCTGCATTATCTACAACTTGCTCCCTCCTACAAGTTAACCCATGTCTGCTTGTAGTCTACCACTGCTCCCCTTCTAGTGCCTACTGCTGCTGCCACCTTGTGACCATCCTGTCACAACATTCACTCACATGCACAACACATTTGCAGTATATTAGAGCACACAATGTGGGGAGGAGTAACAACAGAAGACGATGTACCATACCACCCCCTTACATATATACAAAATTAGTGTGTTGTACAGATGAAACACATAAATTACATTCTTGTTGAAAGAAGCTCTTGTAGGCCAGTTGACCGGTTACACTGCGCAACAAATTTCAGGGAAGTTCTACAAAAACGGGTGACCTCCTAATAGAAAAACAAAGAGAAAGCTGCAGAATCAAACTGAAAACAGAAACTAAGACTAGCAGAACCAAAGGTCCCAGCACTGCACTAATTAAACACACAGGAGGCAAAGCAAGGCTCCAAGCCAGACTTCAAGCTGATTAACACCGTTGTCCAGCAAGGAATGGGAGACAGGTGCAGGTTAATAAAGGGTGATACAATCACCTGACCAAAGTCAAACCCAGCACCAGGGGAAAAAGACCAGCAGCCAGAACACTACAAGAAAATGGCGGATAGTCACAAACTGAACAGATTCTAAAAGAGGGGTGCGGTGGTCATTGGCTCTCTGGCTTCCAGTATTGGTACAAACAGCTCCAGGCACCATCTTCACCAGGATGGCTAGACTTTCTGGCAGGGCTGACGCCTGAACAAAAGTCTCTCCAATTATGCCTGGGAGGTGAATGTTGGGGGTCGCTGGACTCAGTAGCTAATATTGAGGCAACCAGGAAAGGAGAATGGTCTGATCGCCGGGTCAAAACCAAGAGGGCAGAGAAAGTACAAAATCGTCAGGTGGGAGAAACATCAATAGAAAAGCAGAGGTCAAAACAGAAAACACAGATACTAAAAGGAGAAGAGAACATAGACCTTTGTAATGTAGCCGTAGATGAGGTACTTGTCTTCCATGCCTCGGCACGCTACATGAAAATAGGGGTCATGGTTGTTAGTGTGTGCTCTTGTTACTTGGGCCCAGGGTTGGACTGGGCCGCCAGAGAACCGGAGGATTGACACCTGCTGGCATACAGAGCCGGCAGCTGCCTAAGGCCCCCACTGCTCCAGAGTCCCCCAGCCAGTGGCATGTCCTAATAGCGGCACACCACGAAGCTGCTATGGGGCCCACGGTGTCAGTAGAGCAGCAGCAGGTGACAGGAAGCAGAAACCTGTTCCCTCTGCTAAAGAGAAATGAATATTCACGCTCCCCCAGGGGCCCATGGACCACGTGGCCTCTATGGGGCCATTGGTCAGGGGAACCAGGCGTCAGCACTGCCCCCCCAGTACATGCCGCATTCAGCTGTATCGACATCAGATGCCGATACAGTTGAAAGCGATAATAGAAGAGAGAGTGTCAGATGAGCGCTCCCTCTCCCATCATTCCCCTCTGCCACAGTGGGTGCGATGACATCACTTCATCATGTACTCGCTGTGTGCCAGGCCGACTGCAGCACAGCTCCTGACATCAGAGCAGAGCAGCCACCGGAATTAGCGTGGGAGCAAGGAGCAGAGGTGAGTATTGTGTTTGTTTTTTTAATATATATCAGTGAGTCCTGGTTGTAGTATTCCCTATGGGAGAGCTGCATGATACCCTATGGGGGGAGCTGCATGATTCCCTATGGAGGGCGCTGCATGATACCCTATGGGGGAGCTGCATGATACCCTATGAGGAGGGAGGCAGCATGATACCCTATGAGGGGCTACATTATATTCTGTGGGGGGCTGCATTATCCTATATGAGGGGGGCTGCATTATATTCTATGGAGGGGCTGCATGATGCCTTATGAGGGGGTTGCATTATACCCTGTGAGGGGGCTACATTATACCCTATGGGGGGCTGCATTATACTCTGAGGCTGGTTGCATTATATTCTATGGGGGGCTACATTATATTCTGTGAGGGGGGCTACACAATATTCTGAGAAGGGCTACATTGTACCCTATGAGGGGGCTACTTTACATTCTATAAGGGGGGCTACCCCAACCCCTGCTACATAACTAAGACGTGTACTACTTTATATTATACCCTGATATTAGTTTTTTTACCGCACAATTGGTGGTCTTGTATTTATTTCTGTGTATCTACATAGTTGGTCCCAAGAATGATATTCTCTGGTAGGCCCAAGGTGCTCCAGTCCGACGTTGCATGGGCAATACGTCTCTGCAGACTGTATGGTGCTGTGGTACCAGGCTGGCCAGGACCAGATGTTAGAGAACGAATTGAGGGAGACCAAAGTCCAAGAATAAACATATTTTTACTGAACAAGTATTTGATAAGAATATGTACAGCAGATAACAGGCATGTTTCTTACAAATTTTTCTATTACTTTAAGCAGGAATGGGCACTTTTCAGTTATATTTAATAACACCTCACGTCTCTTTCTTTTCACATTCTGGTATAAGGGGAGGGCAGGACTCTAGTCGTGACCTGAGATACTGTAATATTGATGTCCAGTCCTTCCCCTACAGAAAACTGTATCCTTCTCTTCAGCATACCTGCATCTCCAAATCCAGACTTCTCTGGGCACTTCCCAGGCAATGACAGTCCCTCCTTCAGGCAACCCCCAGTAACGGAGACACAGTCCAGGTTAACTTGAACACTCTGTTTACTTAATACTTCACACGTTACATCCACAGTTGGCACATCATGATATTCACTTAGTTCCTTATCTTTCACTTTCTGGCTGTCACTTCTGTGCAGTACACGCCCGGACCGGACTATCCTAGATTGCTCCCCAGTTCCTTCCTGGCCCGACCTCGCCATGATGACAATTTCTTCTGCCTGTTTCGCCCCAGACACAAAATCATCAGTCACCAGGTTTGGTTGCCTCTAGTAAAGCATCCAGCCCCTCTGTACCGATCTCGTCGAAGCTCGAACTTCCTTAATTTCCTCAGTCCAACCGACTCCTGCCCTAAAAGCATCTGCCCAGGTGATAAGTCTCCACATCTTTCCTTTCCTGCACTGGCCCACTGCTATGACACACAGTGGCCGTGGGTAATGTGGGCTGCAGCGCTTTACCTTTGCATGGCTGCCAAGCTGTCAGGGTCTATAGCCCATGTGAGCCCTAGGGCACCCTGGCCCCGTCTGACCTAACTTCCTAGAAACTTCTCTCTTACTACCCAGTGTAACGAATGGAAGCGGAGGCACAGATTGTGAAAGGAACATTCGTTTTTTATTTTTAGAGTGGAGCCACAGGACCACGGTCCGGGGGGCTCTGAAGGGGGAGTGACTAGTGAGCCCCAGGTATCCATAGTAAGATCCCTCGAACAGGACCAGAGTGGAATACCTGGGGGACACAGTGTTAGGAACGGCGGAATGCACTAAATGAAAAACTAATAAAGTGCTTCGCCGCTCAGGGTCCACCGTGCAGTAGGTGATATAACCGCTGATAAGTGGTGGCAGAAGCAATATGGCGGTATTGTGCACAGGGTTAACCATCACCAAAGTGCACAGAGCAATCTCTGTTAAATCACAGAGATGCCTATGAACATAAACAAAAGAGCTGAGCCTGTTAAGGTCACAAGGACTCAGAGTAGTTACACACATGGTATAAGGTCACAGGAATAGCCAAAGATGGCGGGACTAAGTCCTTCTAGACCTACCGTGTGTGTAGCGTCGCAGCCGCGAACGCTTAAGTGGGCTGCTACTGCAGCGCGGCGTAGGACACTGCCGCTAAACGGCAATGCTAGACGCAAGCGCAATGTCGGACGCTAGCAGCTGTGGACAATGAAGCAGAGGCACGCTGGCGCTGGTACTGAACTCAATCCCTCACACAAGCGTAATATCAAAGGGTAGGGATTTCCAATGAGTCATTCACCAGAATCATGCATTCATCGTCATTCACACAGCAGCAAGTATGGTCTATAGTAGCGCATGGCGAAACAGCCATGCGCGCCTTTTAAAGCAGCCAGGACCTTCCGCACGCCTCCAGATCTCTGAGATGGACAAATGAGATTTGGAGCAGGACCTGAGCACATGACTCCCGATCTCCAATGGGAGATCGTCCCATGAGCATGCTCAGTAAGAGGACAGAAGGACTTAGCCTCAGGAGAGATTTGCTGCAAGGCAATCTCCTCTGCAATCTCTTCTGCAGTGGATAAAGAGCAGGAGACTGCAGAATGTGAGGGTCTGGATTCCTGCATAGCGACCACAGAAACCTGACTCCTAACACACAGGTGCTACCTCCAGTTAGACCCCGGACATGTGGCAGCAGTCTCAGCGGGACAAATGGGTAACAGATATAACAGATCTGATGGAGCTGACCGGCGGACATCGGGTATGAGAGATGAAGCTGGCACTGGTGAGGAAGGTCAGGTTCCGGGTAGATGATAGGAAGCTGGCTCCAGTAACCTTGACTTAGTCATCGGGTTTGGATGGCGAGTGGCTGAACAGGATGGCACTTGAATCTATGGATACTGATGTCGTCTGAGATAGTTGAACACTGGTCACAGATACTCTGCAGAGACAAACAGTATGAGCAAGTACAAACGGATTTCTAACGCAGCACAGACAGAACTAGGACTGAACCGGATGTAGCAAGAGTAGATACTCGTTGCTCCAGAACTCTTCCTATGGATGAGAGGCCAGAAATAGTAATCAGTGCGCTGCCATTGGTTAACTGATTTTTTCAAAAAATGCGCGCTGTCCCTTTAAAAGACCAGAGGTAAGCGCGCAAGGTGTCCTAAGCATTCTCCCTGAAGGCCTGCTGGCAGTGTGCCAAGAAGTGGGGGAGAGAGAAGCAACAGCAGGATGCCGAGGGACAGACAGAGAACGAGGATCCAGACAGGGACCTCGCCGAGGTACAGGGGCAGCGCGTAGAGCAGGAGCAGGTGAGGGACCAGAACTGGGGCAGCGCCAGAACCGGGACCGGGTGTAACACCCAGCAGCCCCTCCTACAATTAACCCTCTATAAACATCCTATAAACTATACCAACAAGACCCACTAGTATGCCCCCACCTAGTGGCCCACAACAGAACTACACTTACCCTAAGTATAAGAACTATATACTAAAGTGCCCTCCTCTAATGTCCCCAATAGGATGCACTTACTTGCCCTGAACTATACAAGAATATCAATATACACTTTACATTATATACAGTGTAGCACTAAGAAACGCAGTCTCTAAAGTACGGTACCACATATATAAATGTGGCAGTACCAAAAAGATGAGCGGTAATAATTCCGATGTAGCAGTACTGCAAGCATTCATCATAGACATAATCAACAGTGACAATATGTAAACATTAACTGAGCAAAGGCAATTAGAGAAAGGGAAGCAAGGAGGTAATTCTGTCTCACCCCCTTACACTTGCATCTTATGACAATTCAGCAAACGATTTTGGGACACTTTGCCTTCCCCTGAGAGGGCCGCACAGGTTGAGGTGTAATGCTCAGGGTCTATCCCAGCTTTTCTCAGCTCCCATATGTCTAATGAGGACCCCACTGTTTGAGGTGACTCAGAACGGCTCCTCACTAGAACCTTCAACTTCCACTGTTCTCTGTAGGAGATTTTACGTCCCCGTATGGTGACCATTGCTTCCTTTCCATATGCACAGTTCACTTTCTTTTCACTGTAGAAAACTGTTCACTAAAGTCCTGCTGATACAATTCCTTCGTGTCCAATCCCCTTTAAGTGGACATTCTACTTTCCCCTGAGGAAAGTTCTGTACCGTTTAGGTTGCCTCTCTGCCCTGGGTGTCTATCTGTGAAATGCCTCAGTCACAACTCTCTGTCAAATATTTCTTCACAATTCCTTAGTTCTTAGGACGTATTCTCTCATATCCAGTGGTCTTCCCTCTTCACACACAAAACGTTATAACATGTCAGTCTGCCAACTGTCGGACCCTAGGTCTGTCTTTGCTGATCACCGGGTTCTAACTAACTCACTCTCAGGAAGTCATCTTCTGTCTTCCCACATAGCCCCTCCCATTCTGGGCTAGTCCAAACAATTAACTCTATCTATACCCCTAGAACGTGCATACAAACTACAAAACAGACATAGTCACATTTAAAACAGTATAATGCATTATTTCACAACACATACAGTGGCATGTCACCGTTTGGTCAAAATTACTGTTATTTTGAACATAAAACCTGCAAAAGACAAAATAAGCAAAATCCCTGCTGTAACTAAATAAGTAAAAGCAAAAGTGCATCTAAATAATACAGAGTTTTTAGTAATACTGTTTTTGATCAAAAGTAGCATGAAAGCTATCCCACCACGACAAGGTAACTCTGTTTGGGATAGTCCTACACTGTCTAATATTAAAAACCTTGCCTTGTGTCAAAGTTGACCTCAATGTGTGATCAAGGGCAGACAAAAGGACTGGGTCCCAAACAGTAGACACCAGTCTGGGGAAGCCTTAGGCTGGTTTCACATTCGCGCTTTTTAAGCGCACGCACGGCCGGGGGTAGCTCCGCCCCCGAGCCGGCTCTCTGCCCGGCGTGCCCGCCCCTTCCTTGTAGCGCCGCCTCCTAGCGCACAGCGGCGCCTGCGATCGGCGCACCCTATCTTTAGCATAGGGTGCGCAGATCGTGCGCAGGCCGTGCGCTAGTTGCGCTTTGACCTGCGCTGCGCACTTTTGACGGTGCGCCGTGCGCGCCAAAATCCGAAAAGTTTGATTTGGCGAAAATTTAGAAAGTTTTGCAATTTTCAAACTTTTAATTTTTATGCCCTTAAATCAGAGAGTGATATTGCACAAAATAGTTAATAAATAACATTTCCCACATGTCTACTTTACATCTGCACAATTTTGGAAACAATTTTTTTTTGTTAGGAAGTTATAAGGGTTAAAAGTTGACCAGCGATTTCTCATTTTTACAAAAAAATTTACAACACCATTTTTTTCAGGGACCACCTCACATTTGAAGTGAGCTTGGGGGTCAATATGACAGAAAATACCCAAAAGAGACACCATTCTAAAAACTGCACCTCTCAATGTACTCAAAAGCACATTCAAGAAGTTTATTAACCCTTCAGGGGCTTCACAGGAATGAATGGAATGTGGAAGGAAAAAATAAACATTTAACTTTTTTTCACAAACATTTTAATTCAGAACCATTTTTTTTTTAATTTTCAGAAGTGTAAAAAGAGAAAATGAGCCACAAAATTTTTTGTGCAATCTCTCCCGAATACGCCGATACCCTGTATGTGGGGCTAAACCACTGTTTGGGCACACGGCAGAGCTCAGAAAGGAAGGAGCGCAGTTTGACTTTTTCAATGCAGAATTGACTGGAATTGAGATCAGACGCCATGTCACATTTGGAGAGCCCCTGATGTACCTAAACAGTGGAAACCCCCACAAGTGACCCCATTTTGGAAACTAGACCCCTTAAGGAACTTATCTAGATGTGTCGTGAGAACTTTGAACCCCCAAGTGCTTCACAGAAGTTTATGACGTAGAGCCATGAAAATAAAAAAAAACATTTTTTT
Source organism: Dendrobates tinctorius (assembly GCF_039654945.1). NCBI lineage: Eukaryota > Metazoa > Chordata > Amphibia > Anura > Dendrobatidae > Dendrobates > Dendrobates tinctorius. Next base: position 19,724,466 of record NW_027361707.1, read on the forward strand.
TCCACAAAAATGATCTTTTAGCCCCCAATTTTTTCACAAGGGTAACAGGAGAAATTGGACCATAAGAGTTGTTATCCAATTTGTCCTGAGTACGCTGATACCCCATATGTGGGAGGAAACTACTGTTTGGGCACTTGGTGGGGCTCGGAAGGGAAGTAGTGACGTTCTGGAATGCAGACTTTGATGGAATGGTCTGCGGGCGTCATGTTGCGTTTGCAGAGCCCCTAATGTGCCTAAATAGTGGAAACCCCCAATTCTAATTCCAACCCTAACCCCAACACACCCCTAACCCTAATCCCAACTCTAACCATAACCCTAACCACAGACCTAACACCAACACACCCATAACCCTTAATCCTAACCCAAGCCCTAGCCCTAACACTAGCCCTAACCCTAACCTGCATACCTGCTTTTTTTTTCATTACTTTTTTTTTGTGACAAGATCGCTGCCCTGCGATCTGATTCATAGTAACGCCACTTCTCCTCTGATCTCACACTGACAGATGATCAGAGGAGAAGCAGCGTTACTATGTGACAAGATCGCTGCCTGGCACATAGTAATGCCACTTCTCCTCTGACCTCGCACTGACAGATGATCAGAGGAGAAGCAGCGTTACTGTGTGACAAAATCGCTGCCTGGCCAGGTAGCGATCTAGTCACACAGTAACGCTGCTTTTCCTTTGATCATCTGTCAGTGTGAGATCAGAGAAGTCACGTTACAATGAGTGAGATCGCCGGGAAACAAGCAGCTTTCCTAGAGAGCTCTCTCATTGGCTGCTGTGACGCTGACGTCATCAGGACCTGAACCAATCAGGTCTCGATGACGTTGGGGGTCCCAGCATGCATTGTGCACCAGGATCCTCGCATTATAAGGTATGTGGGGGTCCCGGGGGGCACAAAACCGCTGACAATAAATGTCGGCGCTGCACAAAGCCCAGCAAGCGCCGACGTTTATCTACAGTTGGCAGTCAGGAAGCGGTTAAAGGGAATCTGTCACCTATTTTTTCGCATATAAGATGCCGCCAACGCCATCAGGGGATTATCTACAGCATTACAGAATGCTGTAGATAAACCCCCGATGTAACCTGAAAGATAAGAAAAAGGAGTTGTATTATACTCACCCAGGGGCGGTCCGGGTCCGGTCCGGGTCCGATGGGTGTCGCGGTCAGGTCCGGCGCCTCCCATCTTCATACGATGATGTCCTCTTCTTTGCTTCCCGTCGCTGCTCTGGCGCAGGTTCACTGCTTTGCCGGGAAAGGTCAGAGAGGTCAGGCGCCTGAGCACTGCAGTACTTTTGCTCTCAACAGGGCAGAGTAAGTACGCCTGCGCAGGAGCCGCGGCAGAAGAAAGGAGGAGGACTTCATTGCTAGAAGATGGGAGGCGCCGGACCGGACCGCAACACCCATCAGACCCGGACCGCCCCTGGGTGAGTATAACTTGTTTTTTTTCCTCTTTCAGGGTACATTGGGGGCTTATCTACAACATTCTGTAATGCTGTAGATAATCCCCTGATGGTAGTGACCGCATCTTATATATATGAAAAAATAGGTGACAGATTCCCTTTAAAGTTGCTTAACTGTTTACAACGGTAATTTTGACCAGGGGTGCCAGACTTTTACATGCCACTATATCGCTTCAAGGGGGGGGCAGCCCTTCCAATTCATTACATCTTAACCAGAGGAGCACACAGTTGTATCTGGTAGCTACCAGCAATATGCCGGGAGCTTTAGTAGGGTGTGATGCTTCCTAAGGCCAGATTCACACGTCCAGATAATTCCGGTACCGGAGCTATCCGTGTCCGTGTGGATACGTAGGCCACCCGTGTGACATCCGTGTGCTATCCGTATGTCCGTGTGTACCATCCGTGTGCTGTCTGTGTGCTGTCCGTATGCTGTCCGTGTCCGTGTATTGGAAAAATTAGTTTCAAAGTTAACCCTTTGACTTTTAAAAACAGTCAGCATCCGTGTGTGGTACGTGTTTACACGGACCTATTGACTTGTATGGGTCTGTGTGATCCGTGCTGTTGCACAAAAACGGACATGTAAGCGTGTTTTGCACACGGACACACGGTCCAAGAAAACACGCTGACATCTGCATAGACACATTCATTAGAATGTGTCTGTGTGTCAGTGTCTCCGGTACGTGAGAAAACTATCACTACACGTACCGGAGACACTGACGTGTGAAACAGGCCTAAAAGTCTGAAGTAAGGAGCTGGACAGCACACACTACCATACTGCCAGATTACATAGTACTACTGGTCCCAGCCAACCCAACCTTAGTGACTGGACAGTGCCTGCACCTCCCAGGACTTCTACGTCCGACTTCTCCTTCATCACGACCGCAGCCCACAGAATGACCACAGTGGCGCCTGGTGACAGACACAGACATTGCAGGAGCAGGTCTTGACAGAGATGTGACGGGGGGATGCAATAAGATGACCACTTTACCCCCGGAACAGAACTAGTCATTAATAGCTTTGATGTAGGATACCTTCAGAGGTATGTGTGCAGTAAAGCTGTATGTGTGCAGCACAGCTATGCTACAGATGTGCGAGTGCTTATGTCTATGGAAGAGTTGTGTGTGTGAGCAGTGCTCTGCGAGTGTGTACATGTGTACAGCAGAGCTGAGTGTGTGAGACATTGCTGAGCATGTACTTCTCAGGCAGCAGAGCCATGTGTGAGCATTTACTATGCATGCAGAAGTGTTGTGTGTATGAGCGTGTTACAGGGTTGTACAAGTATGGGTCGCCCTTCCAGGGCCGTGGGGTACTCGGTACCGGGCCGGTATCAGTGGCATGTGTCACAGCAGCGGGGACCCGGACCGTTGCCCTGGGCGCCCAAGTAATAGGAAGATGTGAATGGTGGAGTGTAGTTAAATGAATAGTTTGTGACGCCACCTGTGGTGTTTGGCAAGAGAGGTGTTAAGCCGACGCTGCATGCAGATCCGCTGGGACTGATGGTATGGTGCAGCAAGGATGTAAAAGCTCCCCACAGGTGAAGCTATAGTCCCAGTACAGTGTAGATGTGGTTGGCACGGGGATGTAGCAGTGCCGGAAGGGTAGGAAGCAGACAAGACACAGCGCGGTGCAATTTCTGTACCTTTACTTGATAACTGCAGTCCAGGGTCCTGATTACAGATGGTATTGGAGCAGGCTAGCCTGGAAGCAATTCAGGGATTCTCTCTCAGCAGACGGGCTGTGCAGTCTCCTTACTAGCGCTTTTAAGTGTGAAGATCTCCTAGTACTGAGTTACACTGGAGTTTCTCCTGTCAGATGTTCTCAAGAACCTCACTTGCACGGCAGACAGCTGTAGCCTATCTCAGGACTCCTCTCCCCTGAGTCCCGGTTCTCTATCCAAGCTGCTGTTGTGCCCTCAAGTCTTAGATGGGAGTAGGGCATTTACAGCCTCCTTCTTCTCTTGTGTCTATTGCAGACCGTTAGTATCCGTACAACCGTGGAGACCAGGCTCCAGTTAATGCGCTCTCTCCAGAGATGAGCTCGTCCTCTGCACTCTATCTCAGCGCTCCTTCCACACGTCTGCACACTTCACCCTCCGCAGACTAACTGACCACTCCTTCCTCTTGGCCCTCAGAGAGCACTCCTCCCCTTAATCCCGGTTCAGAGTTCCCCCTGCTGGCCTGGAGTGGAACTGTGTTGCATGCATAGATTGACTGCAAGGGAGACCCATCATTGCCTCCAAGCCTGGCATTACCCTCCCCTGGAGGAAGGGAAAGCCACTGTGGCGACCATACTCCTGGGGGCGCCACAAGTACATACATGGATGCTGCAGAGCTGTGTGTGAATGCTGGACATGCTGAACACAAGACTAACAGGTGCTTACTGTTAAATAATATACAACAACCACTTACATTTTATTTAGTAGGTGCATCTTATTTTATAACAACCGTTTTGCACTGAACTAGTCAGTTTTTGGATGGGATGTTCTGTGTGGAGGAGGCATTCAAAAGTTTATAATGGAGCCCTGGCTCTTCTAGTTATACCCCTGTTAACCAGGACTCAGCGGTGTAGCTGTGACTTTAGCGCTTAAGGTAAGGTTAACTCTTAACTAGAACACACACTGGACAAAGCAGATACTATATGCCAGTGTAGAGTAAGATAATATATACAATAAGGGATGCAAATAATATATACTGACATATCAGCTAGCGGATAAATGGTAGACCATTCAGATATAAATATACATGCCCAATGGTCATAGAAAAAGGCCAGAACAATGAACTCAAAAGTAAAAAACCTTTCTTGACAAACATGGTTAAACGGTGGCACTGTGTATAAGGCCGGGATCACACATGCGAGAAATATGGCAGAGTCTCACATGGTAATACCCGGCACTCGGGAGCGGAGCGTGAAGCTGCATGTATTGCTATGCGGCCGCATGCTCCGATCCGAGTGCAGGGGGCAGTGCCGGGTATTAACATGTGAGACTCGGCTGTATTCCTCGCATATGTGATCCCGGCAGGGCCGGCGTTAGGGGCAGGCAGACCAGGCAGCTGCCTAGGGCCCCCGCTCCCCCAGGGGCCCCCAGCTAGCAGCACATCATGCAGCTGCTATGGGACCCCTGTGAGGCAGGAGGGCCCACCTGCCCCCAGCGCCGACTCCCCCCGCCGCCGCATTGAACAGTTGAAAGCAATGATGGAGGAGAGCGTGTCAGCTGACGCTCCCTCTCCCATCATTCCCTGCTCTGCCTCTGACAAAGCGGGTGCGCGATGACATCATTGCACACTCACTGTGTACCAGGCAGAGCGGGAAACAGGAGACGGGAGTAGCGCAGGCACAAGGATAAGATGAGGAGTGTTTTTTTTAATATATCAGTGTGAGTACTGGACTGTGGGGCCTTTCTGGGGGGGCGGCTATATACTATGCTGGGCTATATACCATGTGGTGCTGGGCTATATACCATGTGGTGTGCTGGGCTATAAACCATGTGGTGCTGGGCTATATACCATGCTGGGCTATATACCATGTGGTGCTGGGCTATATACCATGCTGGGCTATATGCTATGTGGTGATGGGCTATACCATGCTGGGCTATATACAATGCTGGGCTATATACCATGTGGTGCTGGGCTATATACCATGCTGGGCTATATACCATGGTGGGCAGTGCTATATACCATGTGGTACTGTGCTATATACCATGGTGGTGCTGTGCTATATACCGTGTGGTGCTGTGCTATATACCATGGTGGGCTATATGTCATGTGGGGCTGGGCTATATACCATGTGGTGCTGGGCTATATACTATGTGGCTGTGTTATATACCAAGGGGGTACATTTTACATTATATTCTATTGTGGAGGCTGTGTTAAAAGGGGGGTTACATAATATTCTATGGGGAGTTGGGCTGTATTATATTCTATTTGGGGGTACATTATATTCTATGGGGGCTGTATTATATTTATTATATTCTATGGGGGGTGATTGCATCATACTCTATGAGGGGGCTACATTATACTATATGAGGAGGCTACATTGTATTCTATGGGGGGCTGCATTATATTCTATGGGGGGCTTGATTATATTGTATGGAGGCTTTATTATATTCTGTGGGGGTTGCATCATACTATATGAAGTGGGCTACATTGTATTCTATGGAGGGGCTACATTATACTCTGTGGGGGTTGCCATATATTCTATGGAGGGGCTGCATTATATTCTATGGGGGGTTACATTATAAAGACTCACTTAAACCAAAATTTGTTTAGGAAAATGCCATCATGAAGTGAACATATATTTCCCTTCAAAGCAACTTTTTAATTTTTCTTTGTAAAAAGCACCTAACCCAATGTGGAGGGTAATGAAAAAAAACCCAAAAAATGCAAAAATATATTAAAAACCTGCCTACCAAAACCCTACAATATGCCCCAACTGACTCCTTCCTTGCCGTGGAGGTTGGCACCCTAAGAAACGATTTTTTGGCGCCCCCACTCAACGTGGACTGTCCCTCTCTCCCCTGATATATCCCTATAAATATAGGTGGGAAAACAATATAGCAAAGAAAAGAAATGAAAGGAATAGATCGTTATATAATATACAACATTTCATAAAGTAGGCTCACTACCTACGCTAGTTGCGCTTTGACCTGCGCTGCGCACTTTTGACGGTGCACCGTGCGCGCCAAAATCAAACTTTTCGGATTTTGGCGCGCACGGCGCACCGTCAAAGAAATAAAGCACAAATAAAGACCATGAGAACACACAGATGGTATAAAGCAGATGCAAAATATGTATAAAATATGAAAAGATGATACATTTATGGAATATGTGTAACGTATATATCCAAAGAAACACAATGGTATATAGAGGAATGAGTGGATGTGTATATATCTAGGAAGGGGCCAGTGCTGGAGAGGGTGAGTGTACAACAGTCTAGCACGATTACACCAAGAATGGCTGCACGTGAGACAGCAAGTGAAAAATTAAATAGGAGCAAAATCAAATGAAATGTCATAACATGTCACGAGCAAGTAAGAGCAGATTCAGCTGAGGTAGCATATCACGCCGTCATCTACCCAAGTGCCCAAAGAAATGACTGTGCAGAAGTATCGCACTGGCACAGCATGGTATAAGGAAACACTAACTCACTAAGGCCCCTTTCACACATCAGTTTTTTGCCATCAGTCACAATCTGTCGAATTTTGAAAAAAACAGATCCAGCGACTGATGTCGCCGGATCCGTTTTTTTCTCATTGACTTGTATTAGCGACAGATTGCGACGGATGGCCGCATGTTTGACGGATCCGTCGGAGATTCTTTGTCCGTCAGCCGGAGACAACGGACATAGAAACTCTTTTTTGTCTCCGTCGGAAAGCGAAGTTTCAGAAACTTTCCCACGCTATCGAGTTCACTTCAGGTCAGCCAGGGACTCCGCGCAACCTCACAGATGTCATCGGTAGTCACTGATGCTTCGCAGACTCCCCGCCTGAGCGGCGGTGAGCTGACAGCGTGGGAAAAAGTTAAGAAACTTTCCCACGCTTATTAATTCATCCCTGGTCAGCCGAGGCGCCTGCGTAGAGATGAATTCATTCATTCTACAGTGGTTTACAGTGGGGCCAGTAGCATTAGCATCGGTCCCCGTTGTAAACTAGTTAAACCCTTGTGATGGATTGCAGCAGGGGACCTGACTGAACGGTGGAGAGGTATGTATATTGTTGTTTTTTATTTTATTTTTTATACAGAACATGTTCTTTTTTTGGATTAGCAGATAAATGTTGGCAAAAACTTGGTGTGATTATTTCATTAAAAGAATTTTTAATTAATTACTATTCTAGAGTTGACACCTCTCCATTATTAACCCGGCTTAATGTCGCCTTTCAATACCAAGGTGACATTAACCCCTTTATTACCCCATATGCCACCACTACACGGCAGTAGGAAGAGAGGGGCTAAGTGCCAGAATTGTCCCATCTTATAGATGCGCCATTTCTGGGGCGGCTGTGGGCTGGTATTTGAAGCCAGGGGGGCCCCAATATCAATGGCCCCTTCCTGGGCTATGAATATTAGCCCGCAGCTGTCTGCGTAGCCTTTCTGGCTATAAAATATAGGGGCCATGGATATTGGCCCCCCCCGGCTACAAATATTGGCCCCCGGCCTTCTGCTTTCCCCCTCTGGTGCAGAAAATTGTGCGGGAAAAAAGTATCTATGTATTCTATGTATCCCACATCTATCTATAGATCTATCTGTGTGTTTTTAAAATGGATCCGTCAAAAAATGGACAAAATGGACAAAAAACCCGGACGCGACGGATCCATTTTTTCGACGGATCCGTCGCATCAGTTTTTCACAATCCTTTTAAACCTGGTCTGTCCCCTCCCCTACTCCACGAGGCATGGGACAGAAATTAAACGTAAACAAGACCCAAAGATCAAACAGGGATAACAGAAATCCTCTATCATACAAAAAGCACCAACCAACAACAGGGAGAAGGATAGGGATGGAGAGGAATAAACTAAATGGGAACAGTTACCAGGAGATAAACACAGGCATACTACAACAACTCCACTCCAACCACTTAGCTTTCGCACACAGCACAGGAAGACAAATCTTTCACCAGTAGGACAAGAAGGTCTGACCAGTTTTTATAGAAAGAGGCTAATGACCTGATCAGAAGCAGCTGAAATGGAGCTACATGTTCCTGACCAGCATAAAAAAGGGTCCTTAACCTCTTCGGCACCAGAGGAAACTAAATCCATTTAATGTGGGACACAAATCACACCATCTCTAAAGAAGACCTGCGATTCATTATACGACTTGACCGTCTAACTCCAGGTCTTCCAGGGAGACGTGACACCCTTGTGACAGTTGGGCAATAAAGGTTTTTTTACTTTTGAGTTAATTCTTCTGACCTTTTCTTTGACTTTAGGTTCAATTTTCTTCTTTGCGCATGAGGTGAACACTTACTAGAAAGTTTTATCGCCATCTGTCTCTTCCTTTGCCTGTTCTCTCACTTCGGTTCTCCCTCCCCTCCTCTCCATAGACTTTAATAGAGAGCTGTAATCTGAGAGTGAATGATGGCGTTCTCCCCTTCCAAAAATGTGCATACTGTAGTTTTCCAAATTCACATGCACCAGAATAAGACATCCATACTAGGGCTATTGTTCTCTGGTGTTGTCATGATCCCAGTGCAGGTTTTTGAGCTGCACACCGGGGGTTAATGTCTGGAGCTCTGTGCAGGTTTTGACCTGCACACTTGGGGTTAATGATTGTGGCCTCTTTCTGGTTCTGGGAGAGCTTCATAAACCCCTGGGTAGCTTCAATCCCTGCCAGTTATACTTTTGCCTTTGGCCTAGTGTGCTGACCCCCGTGTGCCTGTTTGTTGCTATTGCTTGTTTATATGGTTCTGACCCGGTTCTGTTTCTGTTGTGAGTTTGCCTGTTGATTTTGTACTGCGTTATTATCTGTGTATGACTCATTGCCTGTGACCAGACTACTCTCTGCTCGCCCCTCTGGTACCTTGCAGCTATCTCTGTGTGTGACTCATTGGCTACGTCCTGACTATTCTCACTGTCTATGCCCCTGGGTAACTTTGTCTCGCAGTTACTCTGCTAGGAATTGTCTTGCAGCTCCTAGCTCTGTGGAGTTTAGGCCACGCCTCTAGCAGTCACGTGCTTCAGGTCCTGCGGCTCTGAAGTACGCATCTACTCGGTTGCTGCCCGCTCCACAGGTATCTTTGAGCACGCTTTCGCTTTACTCAGGGCACGCGCACTGGCTCAGTGAGCAAGTTCAGTGCGGTGTCTCTGACATTATAACTGGCCTACAATTTTTTTTCTCTCCTCACTTCTGCAGCATGGACCCAATGTGTGCTTTATCTGAGCAGGTGAACAGCTTGACTCAGTCACTGCAGAAGCTTAGTTTGGAACACCAAGCTCTGGCCCAGTCCCAATGGCGGGTTGAGGACTCAGTTCAGGGGGTACTTTCCGCTAGCTTCCAGCAGGTGGGGAATAGAGATGTCATTTTAGTCCCACCTGAATCCCCGGTTAAATTGCCAGATATATTTTCTGGTAACAAGGATGATTTCAGGGCATTTAAGGAGGGCTGTAAGCTTTTTTTTTCTTTGAGACCCCGCTCCTCTGGGGATGAGAAACAGAGGGTGGGGGTGGTGATGTCCCTGCTTAGGGGGTCCCCACCAGCCTGGGCATTCTCGCTTTCCTCTTCTGCCCCTGAGAGAATGTCTGTGGATGAATTTTTTGAAGCCTTAGGGCTTATTTATGATGAGCCTGATAGGGTGCGGTTGGCTGAGGACAAAGTGATTAGTGTCTGTCAGGGGGAGCACTCGGCCGAATGGTTCTGTTCTGAATTCAGACGTTGGGCAGCGGAGATCTCCTGGAGTGATGTCGCCCTGCGGGGGCTGTTCCACAGAGGCCTGTGTGAACGTCTGAAGGATGCTTTGGCACTTCATCCTCCGCCTGACTCCCTGGAGGATGCCATGGTCCAAGCGGTTCGTATGGATCGCAGGCTGCAGGCTAGAGGCATTATGCAACGGGAAACGCCCTTATTCTTCAGTGGAGATGAGACCCAGACTCTTCCCATGGCTATGGAGGTGAGCGCTGTCACCTGTGAGGGAAAGGAAAGAAGACGCCGCCGGGAAAAGCAGTTGTGCTTCTATTGTGGGAAATCTGGACATTGGAAGAAGGACTGCCCCTCCTGTCCGTCATCCTCCAAGATGGCGGGAAACGACTAGGTCTGGGTAGTAATCGAGGAGGCTACCCAGACCTTCAGGTACAATTTTCCTCATGTGCAAAAATGGTGCTGCAGGTGGAACTGGAACTTGGTTATGGTCCTGTTCAGACTACTGCTTTTATTGACTGCGGTTCGGCGGTGAACCTGATTGATACCAAGGTTATGACTCTTTATAAGATAGGGACAGTCAGGCTTCACGATCCTGTTAAACTTGTGGCAATTGACTCATCTCCTCTTACCCAAGACGGTATCTGTTGCAGGTCTGAACTTTTTTCTCTAAAAGTGGGTTCCACTCATGTGGAGAAACTAAGTTGTCTGGTGATAGATAACTTGCCTGCAGGACTGGTACTGGGGATGCCTTGGCTTCAACGCCATAATCCTACCATTGATTGGGTTACAGGGGAAATCACTCAATGGGGATGCAATAGCAAATGTGGTAACCGGGGACATCTTGTTAACGCTGTTAAATCTGTGTCTGTGTCGTCTGTCGATCTGGAAGGTATTCCGGAGTACCTGAAAGATTTCGAAGACGTTTTTTCCGAAAGTGATGCTGAGGTGCTGCCACCACATAGACCCTATGATTGTGCCATTGATTTAGTACCCGGAGCCAAGTTACCTAAGGCTCTATTGTTCAATTTGTCTGGGCCTGAGCGCCAAGCCATGAAGGAGTACATAGCTGAGAGTCTCCGTAAAGGGCATATCAGGCCTTCTGTGTCACCTGTGGCAGCAGGGTTCTTCTTTGTGAAGAAAAAGGATGGTGGTTTGCGGCCGTGCCTCGACTTTCGGGAACTGAACAAGATAACGGTTAGGAACTCTTACCCGCTTCCCCTCATCCCAGACTTATGTAACCAGTTAGCTGGGGCCCAATGGTTCTCCAAGTTAGATCTGCGGGGGGCCTACAATCTGATAAGGGTTCGGGAAGGGGACGAGTGGAAAACGGCATTCCTCACGTCAGAAGGACTCTTTGAGAACCTGGTAATGCCATTTGGGTTAACTAATGCACCCGCTATTTTCCAAAATTTCATCAATGTTGTGTTTTCTGATCTGATAGGCCGTTTTGTTATTATTTATTTGGATGATATTTTGGTGTATTCCCCGGACAGTCAATCTCACTTGCAACATCTTAAAACAGTTCTCCAGAGACTCAGGGAGAACCAATTGTTCGCTAAATAGGAAAAACGTTCGTTTTTTGTACAGGAGCTGTCTTTTTTGGGGTTGATTGTGTCCTGTGAGGGGTTTCGTATGGATCCTAAGAAGGTGCTGGCGATCGCTGACTGGGTTCAGCCTCGAGATTTCAAGGGGCTCCAGCGCTTCTTAGGATTTGCAAACTATTACCGGAGATTCATTAAAGGTTTCTCACAAGTGGTTAAACCACTCACGGATCTTACCCAGAAGGGAGCTGATGTAAAAAATTGGTCTGTACTCGCTAAGGAATCCTTCTCAGTGATTAAGAAATGTTTTATGTCTGCCCCGGTGTTGGTGCAACCTGACCCGTCGAAACCATTCATTGTGGAGGTGGATGCTTCTGAAGTGGGGGTGGGGGCTGTGCTGTCCCAGGGTCCGGCCACCCTTACCAATCTCAAACCCTGTGCCTTCTTCTCCAAGAAGTTCTCTTCAGCTGAGAAAAACTATGATGTAGGCAATAGAGAACTTCTTGCGGTCAAGCTGGCATTTGAGGAATGGAGGCACTTTTTGGAAGGGGTGGCTCACCCTATCACGGTTGTCACGGATCACAAAAATTTGGCATACCTTGAATCTGCTAAGAGGCTTACTCCTAGACAGGCCCGTTGGTCACTTTTTTTTTTCACGATTTCAGTTCTCAATTACTTTTCGACCGGGCTCCAAAAATGTTAAAGCGGATACCCTGTCCAGAAGTTTTGATCCAGTGTCTCCCCCTGAGCCGCCGTCCTCCATTCTTCCCCCAGGGGTGGTAGTGGCGGGGGTCTCAACTGAGTTGGAACAAGAAATCCTAAGGGCTCAGGCCCTAGCTCCGGTAACCAGGCCAAGCGATAAACTGTTTGTTCCAGATTCATTGCGGCCTAGACTTCTGCAGGAGTTTCATGATTCTAGGCTGAGTGCTCATCCAGGTATCACGGCCACTAGAGAGGCAGTAGCCAGGGGTTTTTGGTGGCCTTCATTAAGGTCCGATGTCAAGGAATTTGTTTCTGCTTGTGGCATGTGTGCCAGTTCCAAAAGCTCGCATAACCGACCGGCTGGGGAACTCATACCTTTACCAGTTCCTGATAGGCCATGGACTCATCTTTCCATGGATTTTATTACCGGCCTTCCACCTTCCAGGGGCAATACCGTGATCTGGGTGGTGGTGGATAGGTTTTCTAAACAGGCCCATTTCATTCCCTTGGCAGCATTACCTTCAGCTGAAACATTGTCAAGGTTGTTTGTGCAGCATGTGGTCCAATTGCATGGGGTACCCCTGAATGTTGTGTCTGACAGAGGTGTGCAGTTTGTGGCCAAATTTTGGAGGGCGTTCTGTATGAAATTGGGCATCTCACTCTCCTTCTCGTCGGCATATCACCCGGAGAGTAATGGTCAGACGGAACGCACCAATCAATCCCTGGAACAAATTCTCAGGTGTCTGACCTCCGCCAGACAGGAGGATTGGTGTGATGCGTTACCGTTGGCTGAATTCGCTTTTAACAACCGGGTGAGTCAGTCCACCAACATGTCCCCATTCCTGATTAACTATGGCTTTAATCTGCATTTTGGGGAGTTTTCTCGGGTGGATTCCGGTTGTCCTGGAGCAGAGGGGTCCGTTCAACGGTTAAAAAACCTCTGGGCTGAAGTCCGGCGTAATATCTCTCTGGCCCAGGGGAGATACAAATATTTTGCGGACAAAAAGAGAGCCTTGGGAGACATGTTTCAGGTGGGAGAGAAGGTTTGGCTCTCCACGCGTAACATCAACTTAAAGGTACCATCAGTTAAGTTGGGACCAAAGTTCATTGGTCCGTACGAGATTATGGAGATAGTCAACCCTGTGGCATATAGGTTGCGTCTCCCCGCCTCCTTAAAAATATCTAATGTGTTCCATAAGTCTCTGTTGAAACCAGCAGGATCTGTCAAAGAGAACTCTGAGACTGTTGTTCCTCCAGTGCTGGTGGAGGGTCAATTGGAGTATGAGGTCGGACATATTGTGGACTCTCGGCGGGTGCGCCGCTCTTTGCAGTACCTGGTCCACTGGAAGGGATATGGACCAGAAGAGCGCTCATGGGTCCCTGCTCTTTCGGTACATGCAGATCGCATGGTTCAGGCGTTCCATGCCAAGTACCCGGGGAAGCCTGGGGGTCCAGAGGCCCCCCGTTGAGAGGGGGGTACTGTCATGATCCCAGTGCAGGTTTTTGAGCTGCACACCGGGGGTTAATGTCTGGAGCTCGGTGCAGGTTTTGACCTGCACACTTGGGGTTAATGATTGTGGCCTCTTTCTGGTTCTGGGAGAGCTTCATAAACCCCTGGGTAGCTTCAATCCCTGCCAGTTATACTTTTGCCTTTGGCCTAGTGTGCTGACCCCTGTGTGCTTGTTGGTTGCTATAGCTTGTTTATATGGTTCTGACCCGGTTCTGTTTCCCGTTGTGAGTTTGCCTGTTGATTTTGTACTGCGTTATTATCTGTGTATGACTCATTGCCTGTGACCTGACTACTCTCTGCTCGCCCCTCTTGTACCTTGCAGCTATCTCTGTGTGTGACTCATTGGCTACGTCCTGACTATTCTCACTGTCTATGCCCCTGGGTAACTTTGTCTCGCAGTTACTCTGCTAGGCAGAGGCGTATCTAGGCTTTCTGGCACCTGGGGCAAGAATTTGGTTCGGCGCCCCCCCCCCAAGTACATATGCGACTTGCACAGTTAGTCATGTACCCACGAGCTGTTCTCCCTAATCCTCTCAATGTTCAGTAAAAAACTGAAAGCAGGAAGAGAGGCTCGTTGTCACAGGACCATAACTATGAAAATCGCATATGAGTGAAGTGTCCATGTGATGACTACTGGAACCTGCAGAGCTGAATCCTGACATTGCAGCTTCTGAATTCTCACAACGAATGCACTGCACACTTTTAGGATTCTCCCTTGCCGATGTACCGTCATGTCAGCACAAGTATGTGATTTATATACTTCTGGCCACATTCCAACTAGACGTGCCCGGCCTCGCTCCATTCATTTTCATTGAGTGAAGCCACACATGTCTAGTCGGCATGTGACCGCATGTATGTAAATTACCGGCACGAGAGAATCCTGACAGCGTTCAGTGAGCACTGTGAGAATTCAGAAGTCTGCAGTCACATAGAATGTCTGCAGACTCATCACAAACCTGGAGAACCCCTTTAATGTTCCTAACAAATAAAAACATGAGAATTAGTCAGTATCACAAATAACATTTACACCCAGGTACCTTATAGATGACGTCGTCTCTGCAGTCGGTCTCCTTTTCTTCTTCTTGTCCAGACCTCATGATGAGTTTTCTCATCCACAGCCGTCTCTGCAGACTTCCATCTTTTCCGGTCTTCTGCAGCAAATCCCCACACGATGCCCTTAAAGATAGAAGTGTCATTATAATGCTCCTAAATGCAAATATCTGCAATATACTGTCGCCTCACACTAATCCCCTCTCTCCTCATACTGTCTCCTCTAACATCCCAATGGAAGTCTTCAAACAGAGGCTGGACAGACATCTGACTGGGATGATTTAGCGAATCCTGCTTTGAGCAGGGGGTTGGACTAGATGGCCCAGGAGGTCCCTTCCAACTCTATGATTCTATGATCCCCTCTGTTCACCATACTGTCTCCTCATATATTTACCCCCTCACTCTCTATACTGCCTGCTCACACATATCCCCGACTCCCCATACTGTGTCCACATACATTCACCCGTTCGCACCCCTTACTGTCTGCACCCATCCCCCATACTGTTTCCTCATACTCTTCATTTTGTGTCCTCAAATCTCCCCACACACATTAAATACCATCCCCACTCCAAATCCCCCATCCCTAATCCCCCACACACATTAAGTACCCCCATCCCCACTCAATAACCCCTCATCCCTACTCCCAAATCCCCCCACACATTATGTACCCCCACTCCAAATCCCCCCACACATTAACCCCCATCCCCACTCATTAACCCCTCCACACATTAACCCCATCTCCACACATTAACCCCCCCACTCATTAACCCCCATCCCCACATTAACCCCCATCTCCACTCATTAACCCCCCACATTAATCCCATCTCCACTCATTAACCCCCATCCCCACATTAATCCCATCTCCACACATTAACCCCCCACATTAATCCCATCTCCACTCATTAACCCCCATCCCCACATTAACCCCCATCTCCACTCATTAACCCCCCACATTAATCCCATCTCCACTCATTAACCCCCATCCCCACATTAATCCCATCTCCACACATTAACTCCCATCTCCACACATTAACCCCCCACTCATTAACCCCCATCCCCACACATTAACCCCCATCACCACATTAATCCCATCTCCACTCATTAACCCCCATCTCCACCCATTAACCCCCCACTCATTAACCCCCATCTCCACTCATTAACCCCCATCCCCACATTAACCCCCTTCCCCACATTAAGCCCCATATCCAATCATTAACCCCCATCTCCACCCATTAACCCCCCACTCATTAACCCCCATCTCCACTCATTAATCTCCATCCCCACATTAACCCCCTTCCCCACATTAAGCCCCATATCCACTCATTAACCCCCATCTCCACTCATGAACACCCCCCATCTCCCATCTTCGGTGGTTCTTCATCTCCAGAATGGAGCACACTTACCACCAGCGTTTCCTCTGGGCGCCGGGAGTGACGTCAGCAGCGTGATCACATGACCTGATCACTCTGCTGACGTCGCTCTGACCCGGCGGTCAGAGCTGTACTGGCGTCTGTATAGACGCCAGTACAATTGCTGCCTGGGAGTCGGCGCGGCCTCCTTCTCTGCGTCGGCTGTCAGCTTGACAGCCGACACAGAGAACCGCCGACTCCCAGGACTGGTAGCGGCAGAACTCAGTCGCCAGGGGAGAGACACTGCCGACCGCTGCATTAGGCGGCCGGGTGGCCCGACTGCGCCCCACTGGATACGCCTCTGCTGCTAGGAATTGTCTTGCAGCTCCTAGCTCTGTGGAGTTTAGGCCACGCCTCTAGCAGTCACGTGCTTCAGGTCCTGCGGCTCTGAAGTACGCATCTATTCGGTTGCTGCCCGCTCCACAGGTAGCTTTGAGCACAGTTCGCTTTACTCAGGACACGCACACTGGCTCAGTGAGCAAGTTCAGTGCGGTGTCTCCGACAGGTGTCTGCTACAATGTCCACTACAGCGGCAATGCACACTGTCACCAGCAGATGGCGGCCGCATTCCTTTTCCACTGACAGCTCCACTTGTGAAAGCTCAGTGTTATCCTCGCTTTGTTTGCAATCCCACCCTCTCTCCCAGTATCTATCTCTCTGGCACACACATCCCCAGCCTGACACATCAGGAGAGCAGCATGGCACTGAGGGCACCACTCCTTCCTATGGGCGTCCTGTGCCTGGCCAGTGTGCTGGTGCAGGGCACAGACTGGGTGAGCAGGAGGAGTGCGCGGGGTCTCCAGGAGGCTGACAGCGGAGTTACCGAGGATGCTCCTGCCCCGGCCGGGCGCTCCGGGAGGGCTGCAAGCAATGGCCACATCTCCATGCTCAGCACCTCGTTCGTGCTCAAGGGGGACGCGTCTCACAACCAAGCCATGGTGCACTGGACCGGGGAGAACAGCAGCGTGAGTCCGCCTGACATTACTGTGCACTGGGATTACGGCGGGGACCGGACACCTGGCAGATGTGCTCACTCCCCATAACCCTCAGGGTACTATGGCACCCCCTGCTGGCACCAAGGAAAGGTCTCGGTGCCCATTGGCATGTGTGTGCACGGCAAGAGATGCCATGTGCATCTCCATATACTGCCACATAAATGCCATGTACATCTCTATATACTGCCACATAAATGCCATGTGCATCTCCATATACTGCCACATAAATGCCATGTACATCTCTATATACTGCCACATAAATGCCATGTACATCTCTATATACTGCCACATAAATGCCATGTACATCTCTATATACTGCCACATAAATGCCATGTACATCTCCATATACTGCCACATAAATGCCATGTACATCTCCATATACTGCCACATAAATGCCATGTACATCTCTATATACTGCCACATAAATGCCATGTGCATCTCCATATACTGCCACATAAATGCCATGTGCATCTCTATATACTGCCACATAAATGCCATGTGCATCTCTATATACTGCCACATAAATGCCATGTACATTTCTATATACTGCCACATAAATGCCATGTACATCTCCATATACTGCCACATAAATGCCATGTGCATCTCTATATACTGCCACATAAATGCCATGTGCATCTCTATATACTGCCACATAAATGCCATGTGCATCTCTATATACTGCCACATAAATGTCATGTGCATCTCTATATACTGCCACATAAATGCCATGTGCATCTCTATATACTGCCACATAAATGCCATGTACATCTCTATATACTGCCACATAAATGCCATGTACATTTCTATATACTGCCACATAAATGCCATGTACATCTCTATATACTGCCACATAAATGCCATGTGCATCTCTATATACTGCCACATAAATGCCATGTACATTTCTATATACTGCCACATAAATGCCATGTACATCTCTATATACTGCCACATAAATGCCATGTACATCTCCATATACTGCCACATAAATGCCATGTACATCTCCATATACTGCCACATAAATGCCATGTACATCTCTATATACTGCCACATAAATGCCATGTGCATCTCCATATACTGCCACATAAATGCCATGTACATCTCTATATACTGCCACATAAATGCCATGTGCATCTCTATATACTGCCACATAAATGCCATGTACATTCCTATATACTGCCACATAAATGCCATGTACATCTCTATATACTGCCACATAAATGCCATGTGCATCTCCATATACTGCCACATAAATGCCATGTACATCTCCATATACTGCCACATAAATGCCATGTACATCTCTATATACTGCCACATAAATGCCATGTACATCTCCATATACTGCCACATAAATGCCATGTGCATCTCCATATACTGCCACATAAATGCCATGTACATCTCCATATACTGCCACATAAATGCCATGTACATCTCTATATACTGCCACATAAATGCCATGTACATCTCCATATACTGCCACATAAATGCCATGTACATCTCTATATACTGCCACATAAATGCCATGTGCATCTCCATATACTGCCACATAAATGCCATGTGCATCTCCATATACTGCCACATAAATGCCATGTACATCTCCATATACTGCCACATAAATGTCATGTACATCTCCATATACTGCCACATAAATGCCATGTACATCTCTATATACTGCCACATAAATGCCATGTGCATCTCCATATACTGCCACATAAATGCCATGTGCATCTCCATATACTGCCACATAAATGCCATGTGCATCTCCATATACTGCCACATAAATGCCATGTACATCTCCATATACTGCCACATAAATGCCATGTGCATCTCCATATACTGCCACATAAATGCCATGTGCATCTCTATATACTGCCACATAAATGCCATGTACATCTCTATATACTGCCACATAAATGCCATGTGCATCTCCATATACTGCCACATAAATGCCATGTGCATCTCCATATACTGCCACATAAATGCCATGTGCATCTCCATATACTGCCACATAAATGCCATGTACATCTCCATATACTGCCACATAAATGCCATGTGCATCTCCATATACTGCCACATAAATGCCATGTGCATCTCTATATACTGCCACATAAATGCCATGTACATCTCTATATACTGCCACATAAATGCCATGTACATCTCCATATACTGCCACATAAATGCCATGTGCATCTCCATATACTGCCACATAAATGCCATGTACATCTCCATATACTGCCACATAAATGCCATGTGCATCTCCATATACTGCCACATAAATGCCATGTGCATCTCCATATACTGCCACATAAATGCCATGTACATCTCCATATACTGCCACATAAATGCCATGTGCATCTCCATATACTGCCACATAAATGCCATGTGCATCTCTATATACTGCCACATAAATGCCATGTACATCTCTATATACTGCCACATAAATGCCATGTACATCTCCATATACTGCCACATAAATGCCATGTGCATCTCCATATACTGCCACATAAATGCCATGTACATCTCCATATACTGCCACATAAATGCCATGTGCATCTCCATATACTGCCACATAAATGCCATGTGCATCTCCATATACTGCCACATAAATGCCATGTGCATCTCTATATACTGCCACATAAATGCCATGTACATCTCCATATACTGCCACATAAATGCCATGTGCATCTCCATATACTGCCACATAAATGCCATGTACATCTCCATATACTGTACTGCCACATAAATGCCATGTGCATCTCCATATACTGTACTGCCACATAAATGCCATGTACATCTCCATATACTGTACTGCCACATAAATGCCATGTACATCTCCATATACTGCCACATAAATGCCATGTACATCTCCATATACTGCCACATAAATGCCATGTGCATCTCCATATACTGCCACATAAATGCCATGTGCATCTCCATATACTGCCACATAAATGCCATGTACATCTCTATATACTGCCACATAAATGCCATGTACATCTCCATATACTGCCACATAAATGCCATGTACATCTCTATATACTGCCACATAAATGCCATGTACATCTCTATATACTGCCACATAAATGCCATGTACATCTCTATATACTGCCACATAAATGTCATGTACATCTCTATATACTGCCACATAAATGCCATGTACATCTCTATATACTGCCACATAAATGCCATGTACATCTCTATATACTGCCACATAAATGCCATGTACATCTCTATATACTGCCACATAAATGCCATGTACATCTCTATATACTGCCACATAAATGCCATGTACATCTCTATATACTGCCACATAAATGCCATGTACATCTCTATATACTGCCACATAAATGCCATGTACATCTCTATATACTGCCACATAAATGCCATGTACATCTCTATATACTGCCACATAAATGCCATGTACATCTCTATATACTGCCACATAAATGCCATGTACATCTCTATATACTGCCACATAAATGCCATGTGCATCTCTATATACTGCCACATAAATGCCATGTACATCTCTATATACTGCCACATAAATGCCATGTGCATCTCCATATACTGCCACATAAATGCCATGTGCATCTCCATATACTGCCACATAAATGCCATGTGCATCTCCATATACTGCCACATAAATGCCATGTACATTTCTATATACTGCCACATAAATGCCATGTACATCCCTATATACTGCCACATAAATGCCATGTACATCTCTATATACTGCCACATAAATGCCATGTACATCCCTATATACTGCCACATAAATGCCATGTGCATCTCTATATACTGCCACATAAATGCCATGTGCATCTCCATATACTGCCACATAAATGCCATGTGCATCTCCATATACTGCCACATAAATGCCATGTGCATCTCCATATACTGCCACATAAATGCCATGTGCATCTCCATATACTGCCACATAAATGCCATGTACATCTCTATATACTGCCACATAAATGCCATGTACATCCCTATATACTGCCACATAAATGCCATGTGCATCTCCATATACTGCCACATAAATGCCATGTGCATCTCCATATACTGCCACATAAATGCCATGTACATTTCTATATACTGCCACATAAATGCCATGTACATCCCTATATACTGCCACATAAATGCCATGTACATCCCTATATACTGCCACATAAATGCCATGTACATCTCTATATACTGCCACATAAATGCCATGTACATCTCTATATACTGCCACATAAATGCCATGTGCATCTCTATATACTGCCACATAAATGCCATGTACATCTCTATATACTGCCACATAAATGCCATGTACATCTCCATATACTGCCACATAAATGCCATGTGCATCTCCATATACTGCCACATAAATGCCATGTGCATCTCCATATACTGCCACATAAATGCCATGTGCATCTCCATATACTGCCACATAAATGCCATG
The DNA here is from genome assembly GCF_039654945.1 of Dendrobates tinctorius. Classification (NCBI taxonomy): domain Eukaryota; kingdom Metazoa; phylum Chordata; class Amphibia; order Anura; family Dendrobatidae; genus Dendrobates; species Dendrobates tinctorius. The sequence continues at coordinate 19,745,924 of NW_027361707.1, forward strand.
TACATTTCTATATACTGCCACATAAATGCCATGTACATCCCTATATACTGCCACATAAATGCCATGTACATCTCTATATACTGCCACATAAATGCCATGTACATCCCTATATACTGCCACATAAATGCCATGTGCATCTCTATATACTGCCACATAAATGCCATGTGCATCTCCATATACTGCCACATAAATGCCATGTGCATCTCCATATACTGCCACATAAATGCCATGTGCATCTCCATATACTGCCACATAAATGCCATGTACATCTCTATATACTGCCACATAAATGCCATGTACATCCCTATATACTGCCACATAAATGCCATGTGCATCTCCATATACTGCCACATAAATGCCATGTGCATCTCCATATACTGCCACATAAATGCCATGTACATTTCTATATACTGCCACATAAATGCCATGTACATCCCTATATACTGCCACATAAATGCCATGTGCATCTCTATATACTGCCACATAAATGCCATGTGCATCTCCATATACTGCCACATAAATGCCATGTGCATCTCCATATACTGCCACATAAATGCCATGTGCATCTCCATATACTGCCACATAAATGCCATGTGCATCTCCATATACTGCCACATAAATGCCATGTACATCTCTATATACTGCCACATAAATGCCATGTACATCCCTATATACTGCCACATAAATGCCATGTGCATCTCCATATACTGCCACATAAATGCCATGTGCATCTCCATATACTGCCACATAAATGCCATGTACATTTCTATATACTGCCACATAAATGCCATGTACATCCCTATATACTGCCACATAAATGCCATGTACATCCCTATATACTGCCACATAAATGCCATGTACATCTCCATATACTGCCACATAAATGCCATGTACAGTGGGGAAAAAAAGTATTTAGTCAGTCAGCAATAGTGCAAGTTCCACCACTTAAAAAGATGAGAGGCGTCTGTAATTTACATCATAGGTAGACCTCAACTATGGGAGACAAACTGAGAAAAAAAAATCCAGAAAATCACATTGTCTGTTTTTTTTTTCATTTTATTTGCATATTATGGTGGAAAATAAGTATTTGGTCAGAAACAAAATTTCATCTCAATACTTTGTGGTATATCCTTTGTTGGCAATGACAGAGGTCAAACGTTTTCTGTAAGTCTTCAAAAGGTTGCCACACACTGTTGTTGGTATGTTGGCCCATTCCTCCATGCAGGTCTCCTCTAGAGCAGTGATGTTTTTGGCTTTTCGCTTGGCAACACGGACTTTCAACTCCCTCCAAAGGTTTTCTATAGGGTTGAGATCTGGAGACTGGCTAGGCCACTCCAGGACCTTGAAATGCTTCTTACGAAGCCACTCCTTCGTTGCCCTGGCGGTGTGCTTTGGATTATTGTCATGTTGAAAGACCCAGCCACGTTTCATCTTCAATGCCCTTGCTGATGGAAGGACGTTTGCACTCAAAATCTCACGATACATGGCCCCATTCATTCTTTCATGTACCCGGATCAGTCGTCCTGGCCCCTTTGCAGAGAAACAGCCCCAAAGCATGATGTTTCCACCACCATGCTTTACAGTAGGTATGGTGTTTGATGGATGCAACTCAGTATTCTTTTTCCTCCAAACACGACAAGTTGTGTTTCTACCAAACAGGTCCAGTTTGGTTTCATCAGACCATAGGACATTCTCCCAAAACTCCTCTGGATCATCCAAATGCTCTCTAGCAAACTTCAGACGGGCCCGGACATGTACAGGCCTAAGCAGTGGGACACGTCTGGCACTGCAGGATCTGAGTCCATGGTGGCGTAGTGTGTTACTTATGGTAGGCCTTGTTACATTGGTCCCAGCTCTCTGCAGTGCATTCACTAGGTCCCCCCGCGTGGTTCTGGGATTTTTGCTCACCGTTCTTGTGATCATTCTGACCCCACGGGGTGGGATTTTGCGTGGAGCACCAGATCGAGGGAGATTATCAGTGGTCTTGTATGTCTTCCATTTTCTAATTATTGCTCCCACAGTTGATTTCTTCACTCCAAGCTGGTTGGCTATTGCAGATTCAGTCTTCCCAGCCTGGTGCAGGGCTACAATTTTGTTTCTGGTGTCCTTTGACAGCTCTTTGGTCTTCACCATAGTGGAGTTTGGAGTCAGACTGTTTGAGAGTGTGCACAGGTGTCTTTTTATACTGATAAAGTTTAAACAGGTGCCATTACTACAGGTAATGAGTGGAGGAAAGAGGAGACTCTTAAAGAAGAAGTTACAGGTCTGTGAGAGCCAGAAATTGCTTGTTTCTGACCAAATACTTATTTTCCACCATAATATGCAAATAAAATGAAAAAAAAACAGACAATGTGATTTTCTGGATTTTTTTTTCTCAGTTTGTCTCCCATAGTTGAGGTCTACCTATGATGTAAATTACAGACGCCTCTCATCTTTTTAAGTGGTGGAACTTGCACTATTGCTGACTGACTAAATACTTTTTTTCCCCACTGTACATCTCTATATACTGCCACATAAATGCCATGTACATCTCCATATACTGCCACATAAATGCCATGTACATCTCTATATACTGCCACATAAATGCCATGTACATCTCTATATACTGCCACATAAATGCCATGTACATCTCTATATACTGCCACATAAATGCCATGTACATCTCTATATACTGCCACATAAATGCCATGTACATCTCCATATACTGCCACATAAATGCCATGTACATCTCTATATACTGCCACATAAATGCCATGTGCATCTCTATATACTGCCACATAAATGCCATGTACATCTCTATATACTGCCACATAAATGCCATGTACATCTCTATATACTGCCACATAAATGCCATGTGCATCTCTATATACTGCCACATAAATGCTATGTACATCTCCATATACTGCCACATAAATGCCATGTACATCTCTATATACTGCCACATAAATGCCATGTACATCTCTATATACTGCCACATAAATGCCATGTACATCTCCATATACTGCCACATAAATGCCATGTACATCTCTATATACTGCCACATAAATGCCATGTACATCTCTATATACTGCCACATAAATGCCACGTGCATCTCCATATACTGCCACATAAATGCCATGTACATCTCTATATACTGCCACATAAATGCCATGTACATCTCCATATACTGCCACATAAATGCCATGTACATCTCTATATACTGCCACATAAATGCCATGTGCATCTCTATATACTGCCACATAAATGCCATGTGCATCTCTATATACTGCCACATAAATGCCATGTACATCTCTATATACTGCCACATAAATGCCATGTACATCTCTATATACTGCCACATAAATGCCATGTGCATCTCTATATACTGCCACATAAATGCCATGTACATTTCTATATACTGCTACATAAATGCCATGTACATCTCTATATACTGCCACATAAATGCCATGTACATCTCTATATACTGCCACATAAATGCCATGTGCATCTCTATATACTGCCACATAAATGCCATGTGCATCTCTATATACTGCCACATAAATGCCATGTACATCTCTATATACTGCCACATAAATGCCATGTACATCTCTATATACTGCCACATAAATGCCATGTGCATCTCTATATACTGCCACATAAATGCCATGTACATCTCTATATACTGCCACATAAATGCCATGTACATCTCCATATACTGCCACATAAATGCCATGTACATCTCTATATACTGCCACATAAATGCCATGTACATCTCTATATACTGCCACATAAATGCCATGTGCATCTCCATATACTGCCACATAAATGTCATGTACATCTCTATATACTGCCACATAAATGCCATGTACATCTCTATATACTGCCACATAAATGCCATGTGCATCCCCATATACTGCCACATAAATGCCATGTACATCTCTATATACTGCCACATAAATGCCATGTACATCTCTATATACTGCCACATAAATGCCATGTACATCTCTATATACTGCCACATAAATGTCATGTACATCTCTATATACTGCCACATAAATGCCATGTGCATCTCTATATACTGCCACATAAATGCCATGTACATCTCTATATACTGCCACATAAATGTCATGTACATGTCTATATACTGCCACATAAATGCCATGTACATCTCTATATACTGCCACATAAATGCCATGTGCATCTCCATATACTGCCACATAAATGCCATGTGCATTTCTATATACTGCCACATAAATGTCATGTACATCTCTATATACTGCCACATAAATGTCATGTACATCTCTATATACTGCCACATAAATGCCATGTACATTTCTATATACTGCCACATAAATGTCATGTACATCTCTATATACTGCCACATAAATGCCATGTACATCTCCATATACTGCCACATAAATGCCATGTGCATCTCTATATACTGCCACATAAATGCCATGTACATCTCTATATACTGCCACATAAATGCCATGTACATCTCTATATACTGCCACATAAATGCCATGTGCATCTCCATATACTGCCACATAAATGTCATGTACATCTCTATATACTGCCACATAAATGCCATGTACATCTCTATATACTGCCACATAAATGCCATGTGCATCCCCATATACTGCCACATAAATGCCATGTACATCTCTATATACTGCCACATAAATGCCATGTACATCTCTATATACTGCCACATAAATGCCATGTACATCTCTATATACTGCCACATAAATGTCATGTACATCTCTATATACTGCCACATAAATGCCATGTGCATCTCTATATACTGCCACATAAATGCCATGTACATCTCTATATACTGCCACATAAATGTCATGTACATGTCTATATACTGCCACATAAATGCCATGTACATCTCTATATACTGCCACATAAATGCCATGTACATCTCTATATACTGCCACATAAATGCCATGTACATCTCTATATACTGCCACATAAATGCCATGTACATCTCCATATACTGCCACATAAATGCCATGTACATCTCTATATACTGCCACATAAATGCCATGTACATCTCTATATACTGCCACATAAATGCCATGTACATCTCTATATACTGCCACATAAATGTCATGTACATCTCTATATACTGCCACATAAATGTCATGTACATCTCTATATACTGCCACATAAATGCCATGTACATCTCTATATACTGCCACATAAATGTCATGTACATCTCTATATACTGCCACATAAATGCCATGTACATCTCTATATACTGCCACATAAATGCCATGTGCATCTCTATATACTGCCACATAAATGCCATGTACATCTCTATATACTGCCACATAAATGCCATGTACATCTCTATATACTGCCACATAAATGCCATGTACATCTCTATATACTGCCACATAAATGCCATGTGCATCTCCATATACTGCCACATAAATGCCATGTGCATCTCCATATACTGCCACATAAATGCCATGTACATCTCTATATACTGCCACATAAATGCCATGTATATTTCTATATACTGCCACATAAATGCCATGTACATCTCTATATACTGCCACATAAATGCCATGTGCATCTCTATATACTGCCACATAAATGCCATGTGCATCTCTATATACTGCCACATAAATGCCATGTACATCTCTATATACTGCCACATAAATGCCATGTACATCTCCATATACTGCCACATAAATGCCATGTACATCTCCATATACTGCCACATAAATGCCATGTACATCTCTATATACTGCCACATAAATGTCATGTACATCTCTATATACTGCCACATAAATGCCATGTACATCTCTATATACTGCCACATAAATGCCATGTGCATCTCTATATACTGCCACATAAATGCCATGTACATCTCCATATACTGCCACATAAATGCCATGTGCATCTCTATATACTGCCACATAAATGCCATGTACATCTCTATATACTGCCACATAAATGCCATGTGCATCTCTATATACTGCCACATAAATGCCATGTACATCTCCATATACTGCCACATAAATGCCATGTACATCTCTATATACTGCCACATAAATGTCATGTACATCTCTATATACTGCCACATAAATGCCATGTACATCTCTATATACTGCCACATAAATGCCATGTACATTTCTATATACTGCCACATAAATGCCATGTACATCTCTATATACTGCCACATAAATGTCATGTACATCTCTATATACTGCCACATAAATGCCATGTACATCTCTATATACTGCCACATAAATGCCATGTACATCTCTATATACTGCCACATAAATGCCATGTACATTTCTATATACTGCCACATAAATGTCATGTACATCTCTATATACTGCCACATAAATGTCATGTACATCTCTATATACTGCCACATAAATGCCATGTACATCTCTATATACTGCCACATAAATGCCATGTACATCTCTATATACTGCCACATAAATGCCATGTACATCTCCATATACTGCCACATAAATGCCATGTACATCTCTATATACTGCCACATAAATGCCATGTACATCTCTATATACTGCCACATAAATGCCATGTACATCTCTATATACTGCCACATAAATGCCATGTACATCTCTATATACTGCCACATAAATGCCATGTACATCTCTATATACTGCCACATAAATGCCATGTACATCTCTATATACTGCCACATAAATGCCATGTACATTTCTATATACTGCCACATAAATGTCATGTACATCTCTATATACTGCCACATAAATGCCATGTACATCTCTATATACTGCCACATAAATGCCATGTACATCTCTATATACTGCCACATAAATGCCATGTACATCCCTATATACTGCCACATAAATGCCATGTACATCTCCATATACTGCCACATAAATGCCATGTACATCTCTATATACTGCCACATAAATGCCATGTACATCTCCATATACTGCCACATAAATGCCATGTACATCCCTATATACTGCCACATAAATGCCATGTACATCTCTATATACTGCCACATAAATGCCATGTACATCTCTATATACTGCCACATAAATGCCATGTACATCCCTATATACTGCCACATAAATGCCATGTACATCTCTATATACTGCCACATAAATGCCATGTACATCTCTATATACTGCCACATAAATGCCATGTACATCCCTATATACTGCCACATAAATGCCATGTACATCTCCATATACTGCCACATAAATGCCATGTACATCCCTATATACTGCCACATAAATGCCATGTACATCCCTATATACTGCCACATAAATGCCATGTACATCTCTATATACTGCCACATAAATGCCATGTACATCCCTATATACTGCCACATAAATGCCATGTACATCTCTATATACTGCCACATAAATGCCATGTACATCTCTATATACTGCCACATAAATGCCATGTACATCCCTATATACTGCCACATAAATGCCATGTACATCTCTATATACTGCCACATAAATGCCATGTACATCTCTATATACTGCCACATAAATGCCATGTACATCTCCATATACTGCCACATAAATGTCATGTACATCTCTATATACTGCCACATAAATGCCATGTATATTTCTATATACTGCCACATAAATGCCATGTACATCTCCATATACTGCCACATAAATGCCATGTACATCTCTATATACTGCCACATAAATGCCATGTACATCTCCATATACTGCCACATAAATGCCATGTACATCTCTATATACTGCCACATAAATGCCATGTACATCTCCATATACTGCCACATAAATGCCATGTACATCTCCATATACTGCCACATAAATGCCATGTACATCTCTATATACTGCCACATAAATGCCATGTACATCTCTATATACTGCCACATAAATGCCATGTACATCTCCATATACTGCCACATAAATGCCATGTACATCCCTATATACTGCCACATAAATGCCATGTACATCTCTATATACTGCCACATAAATGCCATGTACATCTCTATATACTGCCACATAAATGCCATGTACATCTCCATATACTGCCACATAAATGTCATGTACATCTCTATATACTGCCACATAAATGCCATGTATATTTCTATATACTGCCACATAAATGTCATGTACATCTCCATATACTGCCACATAAATGCCATGTGCATCTCTATATACTGCCACATAAATGCCATGTACATCTCCATATACTGCCACATAAATGCCATGTACATCTCTATATACTGCCACATAAATGCCATGTACATCTCTATATACTGCCACATAAATGCCATGTACATCTCTATATACTGCCACATAAATGCCATGTACATCTCCATATACTGCCACATAAATGCCATGTGCATCTCTATATACTGCCACATAAATGTCATATACATCTCCATATACTGCCACATAAATGCCATGTATATTTCTATATACTGCCACATAAATGCCATGTATATTTCTATATACTGCCACATAAATGCCATGTACATCTCCATATACTGCCACATAAATGCCATGTGCATCTCTATATACTGCCACATAAATGCCATGTACATCTCTATATACTGCCACATAAATGCCATGTACATCTCCATATACTGCCACATAAATGCCATGTACATCTCCATATACTGCCACATAAATGCCATGTACATCTCTATATACTGCCACATAAATGCCATGTGCATCTCTATATACTGCCACATAAATGCCATGTACATCTCCATATACTGCCACATAAATGTCATGTACATCTCTATATACTGCCACATAAATGCCATGTACATCTCTATATACTGCCACATAAATGCCATGTGCATCTCTATATACTGCCACATAAATGCCATGTGCATCTCTATATACTGCCACATAAATGCCATGTGCATCTCTATATACTGCCACATAAATGCCATGTGCATCTCTATATACTGCCACATAAATGCCATGTACATCTCCATATACTGCCACATAAATGCCATGTACATCTCTATATACTGCCACATAAATGCCATGTACATCTCTATATACTGCCACATAAATGCCATGTACATCTCTATATACTGCCACATAAATGCCATGTACATCTCCATATACTGCCACATAAATGCCATGTGCATCTCTATATACTGCCACATAAATGTCATGTACATCTCCATATACTGCCACATAAATGCCATGTATATTTCTATATACTGCCACATAAATGCCATGTATATTTCTATATACTGCCACATAAATGCCATGTACATCTCCATATACTGCCACATAAATGCCATGTGCATCTCTATATACTGCCACATAAATGCCATGTACATCTCTATATACTGCCACATAAATGCCATGTACATCTCCATATACTGCCACATAAATGCCATGTACATCTCCATATACTGCCACATAAATGCCATGTACATCTCTATATACTGCCACATAAATGCCATGTACATCTCCATATACTGCCACATAAATGTCATGTACATCTCTATATACTGCCACATAAATGCCATGTACATCTCTATATACTGCCACATAAATGCCATGTGCATCTCTATATACTGCCACATAAATGCCATGTACATCTCCATATACTGCCACATAAATGCCATGTACATCTCTATATACTGCCACATAAATGCCATGTACATCTCCATATACTGCCACATAAATGTCATGTACATCTCTATATACTGCCACATAAATGTCATGTACATCTCTATATACTGCCACATAAATGCCATGTACATCTCCATATACTGCCACATAAATGCCATGTGCATCTCTATATACTGCCACATAAATGCCATGTACATCTCCATATACTGCCACATAAATGTCATGTACATCTCTATATACTGCCACATAAATGCCATGTACATCTCTATATACTGCCACATAAATGCCATGTGCATCTCTATATACTGCCACATAAATGCCATGTGCATCTCTATATACTGCCACATAAATGCCATGTGCATCTCTATATACTGCCACAGAAATGTCATGTACATCTCTATATACTGCCACATAAATGCCATGTACATCTCCATATACTGCCACATAAATGCCATGTGCATCTCTATATACTGCCACATAAATGCCATGTACATCTCCATATACTGCCACATAAATGCCATGTACATCTCTATATACTGCCACATAAATGCCATGTACATATCTATATACTGCCACATAAATGCCATGTACATCTCTATATACTGCCACATAAATGCCATGTACATCTCCATATACTGCCACATAAATGCCATGTGCATCTCTATATACTGCCACATAAATGTCATGTACATCTCCATATACTGCCACATAAATGCCATGTATATTTCTATATACTGCCACATAAATGCCATGTATATTTCTATATACTGCCACATAAATGCCATGTACATCTCCATATACTGCCACATAAATGCCATGTGCATCTCTATATACTGCCACATAAATGCCATGTACATCTCTATATACTGCCACATAAATGCCATGTACATCTCCATATACTGCCACATAAATGCCATGTACATCTCCATATACTGCCACATAAATGCCATGTACATCTCTATATACTGCCACATAAATGCCATGTACATCTCCATATACTGCCACATAAATGTCATGTACATCTCTATATACTGCCACATAAATGCCATGTACATCTCCATATACTGCCACATAAATGCCATGTACATCTCCATATACTGCCACATAAATGCCATGTACATCTCCATATACTGCCACATAAATGCCATGTACATCTCTATATACTGCCACATAAATGCCATGTACATCTCTATATACTGCCACATAAATGCCATGTGCATCTCTATATACTGCCACATAAATGCCATGTACATCTCCATATACTGCCACATAAATGCCATGTACATCTCCATATACTGCCACATAAATGCCATGTACATCTCTATATACTGCCACATAAATGCCATGTACATCTCTATATACTGCCACATAAATGCCATGTGCATCTCTATATACTGCCACATAAATGCCATGTACATCTCCATATACTGCCACATAAATGCCATGTACATCTCCATATACTGCCACATAAATGCCATGTACATCTCTATATACTGCCACATAAATGCCATGTGCATCTCTATATACTGCCACATAAATGCCATGTACATCTCCATATACTGCCACATAAATGCCATGTATATTTCTATATACTGCCACATAAATGCCATGTACATCTCTATATACTGCCACATAAATGCCATGTACATCTCTATATACTGCCACATAAATGCCATGTGCATCTCTATATACTGCCACATAAATGCCATGTACATCTCCATATACTGCCACATAAATGTCATGTACATCTCCATATACTGCCACATAAATGCCATGTATATTTCTATATACTGCCACATAAATGCCATGTACATCTCTATATACTGCCACATAAATGCCATGTACATCTCTATATACTGCCACATAAATGCCATGTACATCTCTATATACTGCCACATAAATGCCATGTACATCTCTATATACTGCCACATAAATGCCATGTACATCTCCATATACTGCCACATAAATGCCATGTACATCTCCATATACTGCCACATAAATGTCATGTACATCTCTATATACTGCCACATAAATGCCATGTACATCTCCATATACTGCCACATAAATGCCATGTACATCTCTATATACTGCCACATAAATGCCATGTGCATCTCTATATAATGCCACATAAATGCCATGTATATTTCTATATACTGCCACATAAATGCCATGTGCATCTCTATATACTGCCACATAAATGCCATGTACATCTCTATATACTGCCACATAAATGCCATGTACATCTCTATATACTGCCACATAAATGCCATGTGCATCTCTATATAATGCCACATAAATGTCATGTACATCTCTAGTTTCCATCTGTAAATGCCTGATTCCTGTCCATGCTCATTAGTGAGATGCCACGTAGGTGCCGTCCTGATAGATGCCCATACACTGCCACAGTGACATTCCCTCTCCTGCCAGGGTGACATGGACATTGAGATGTTGCCCATTTATGTTCCCATAGTTTCCAGCTGTAAGTGCCTGGTTCCCGTCCATGCTCATTAGTGAGATGCCACATAGGTGCCCGTGCGGTCCAATATTGCCCCCTGGCATGTTTATGACTGACCCGCTTCCTTGTGATTGCCGCCATTGATGTGGCTGCTGGTCGGTCGCTCTGTTCTTCTGCGCTCGCTGCCTATCAATCTATGGTGAGACTTGTCAGACTTGATGAATGATCTGCTGCTTCCAGATAACGGGGGGCACTGATGTGCTGCTGCCGATCATTCCCTGGGGGTCACCATGGTTTTTCATGATGTGGTATATATCAGCTCCAGGACTGCTTGGGATACAAGTTACCCCCCATATTGTTACTTTTATTATTGTTGTCACATGGTTTATTGTACACGTGTCATTAATGCATAAAGACCATCGGGGGTCTCGCTGCGGGTGGTGAGAGGTGTGATTGCTTGTTCTTGTCTGGGGGTCTCGTCCTGATCCAGGGAATAAATCCCAGCATTGTTGTGACCCGTTGACTTGCATGGTTGATTGGAACTGTTTTCGGTATTTTCTGTATATGATGTGATTGCAGCAATCATGGCAAATTATTCCTATTATTCAGATGTAAATAATCGATTACACTGATGTTCCTGTGATCCGACATTTAATACTCGGGTGCCTGTTTGTAGCGCTGAGACTAGAGGCAGAAGGCCGAGCAGGGAGAGCTGGTTATTACACTCCTCTGATTGAGATATTAGAGGGTTTTTACAGCAAAAAGTGATGCTGCCGTGCCATGGAATAACCCGGAGTTATGCAAAGAATTGCCGACAAGACGTTATTAGAGGGGGTTTGTACCCTTTCTTGGGAGGCTTGGGGGGTATTCCTTGTGTTTTTCATCTTAAAATGCTTCATGCTCTACGTCTCTTATTTCTTTTATCAGTCATTTTTCCAAGGCTTTCCCTGCATAAAAGTAGTTCCACAATGTCTTTTAATGCCTAGTGGGGCATGAGTTGTCATGAAGTCATATTCCATTTGCTTGAACTGTAAAGACAGCGGATTTCCCATAAAAAAATAATGTAGCAGGAAAAAAAATGCAGAATTTATCCTTCATGTGAATATTTTGTGTTACTGTTTTAATTTGAACTTGCAGTGTAATTGTCCAATGATCCAGAGAATTGATAATCCATTAGTCCGTCTATTAAATTTTGGATTGTGTCTGATGTCAGTATCTATCTATCTATTATTTCTCCATCTATCGCTATATCTATTATCTATCTATCTATCTATTATCTATTTATTATCTCTGTATATCTATTATCTATCTATTATCTATCTATCTATCTATCATCTATCTATCTATTATCTATTTATTATCTCTCTATCTATCTATTATCTATCTATCTATCATCTATTTATTATCTCTCTGTCTATCTATTATCTATCTCTATCTATTATCTATGTATCTATCTATTATCTATCTATCTATTATCTATTTATTATATCTCTTTCTATCTATTATCTATCTATCTATTTATTATCTGTCTATCTATTTATTTATTATCTCTCTATCTATTATCTATCTATCTTCTATTATCTATCTATCATCTATTTATCTATCTATCTATTATCTATCTATCAATTATCTATTTATTATCTCTCTATCTATCCATTATCTATTTATTATCTATCTATCTATCTATCTATCTATCTATCTATCTATCTATCTATCTATCTATCTTCTATTATCTATCTATCTATCTATCTATCTATCTATCTATTATCTATCATCTATCTATCTATGTATACATAATAATCTTTATTTATATAGCGCCAACATATTCCTCAGCACTTTACAATTCACCAGTTCATATACGAGTCATAAGTAACAACATTCAAATTAATGCAATAATTAGAGCAAAATAATGATGACTCTGTCCTTGAGAGTTTACAATCTACAATAAGGTGGGGGAGACACAAAGTACAGGTGCGTATTTACAATGGTGGTCCAGCCATCTTGAGGGAGTGGGGGATGGATAAAGGCTGCATGAGGTAGTCACCAGCCAGTATTTGTGGTGCTGTTGGGTGCGGTGGAGTTTGATGAAGGGTTATTCTCAGATGGTGATTGGGCCACACACACACATGGACTTTGATTTAGGAACATGATAGGCCACTCGGAACAGATCTGTTTTGAGGGAGCGCCTTAAACTGTATAAGTTGTGGATAGTTCTAATTTCTTGGGGTAGAGCATTCCAGAGGATTGGCGCAGCACAGGAGAAGTCTTGGAGTCGGGAGTGGGAGGTACGGATTAGTGCAGAGGTTAGTCGAAAGTTATTTGCAGAGCGTAACGAGCGGGTAGGCCGAAAAACAGAAATGAGGAAGGAGATATAAGGGGGTGCCACACTGTGGGGAACTTTGTGGGTGAGAAAAAGCAGTTTGAATTGGATCCTATAATGAATGGGCAGCCAGTGTAACGGCTGGCGCAGAGCGGACGCGTCTGAGTACTGATTAGCCAGATGGATGACCATGGCTGCTGCATTAAGGATAGACTGGAGAGGGGGAAGTCGAGTGAGGGGAAGGCCAATTAATAGAGCGTTACAGTAGTCCAGGCGGGAATGGATCAGGATGACAATGAGGGTTTCTGTTGTTTCCTTTGTGAGAAAAGGGCAGATTCTAGAGATATTCTTTAGGTGTAAGCGGCAAGAGATTGTATGTGGGAGGTAAGGGAGAGATTATCTATACTGGTTAGTATAGTAGAAGGCCGCCATAGAATATATTCTTAGTATCTGTTCGATGTGTTGTAGTGCATTGTATCCTACTACTAAAGAAATAATCATTATAATAATGATAATCAGCGCCACAATATTTGTACAAAATAGCAATAATAATTTAATAATGTTACTAATGATACAAATTTACAAAATAATTGCCTATTGCTTTTAGGATTTAGCTTTTCTTCATCTTACAATGTGTTCTTTATGCCCTACCAATACTTTTTTACCCACACGAATACGATATATTGTGGGGTAATGAAAAAGACTTTGAGCGCTATAGAGCGTTCAGAGCTGGGGCTCTCGGTCACTGTACTCTGGCCATGTCCTTATTATTTGTAGATTTGTCATGGTTTTCTTTTTCTGCACACAGCGGTGATACATGCAGCTGCGGGGACTCGAATACATTTTTCGAGCGCGCCGAGGTCACTCATCTAGCACCCGAGCATGCTCAGATAACACCTTATCCCATCACTAGGGCACCGACCCTAATGGAGCAGTTGGAGGGCGTCTTTTTCTGTCACTGATTTGCAGTCCTATTATGGGGGTAACTTTAGCTCCCCGGTCAGAGCGGGATGAGCGGTCCTACAGTAACATGTATGATACATCAGGAGTGCGGCTGAAGTTCGTCAGACGAGGATTACGGGCCGCTCTCTGCTGTCACAGTTTACAGGGAGTGAAAATAATAAAAAAAAAAATCAATTTTCTAAAATTAGATTGGAGAGCTGTAATCTCGGTCCCGGAAGGACTGGTCATGTGACTTCTTCAATCATTAGCTTCGGGTCAACCTCATTAATGGCCACTTTATTCTACACGGGCTCGGTGCGACTAGTGCAAAAAAGTGCTCCTGTCTGCATGATGCCTCTGTGTCTCCTCATCCTCCTCACTTGGGGGGGATGCAAATATAACCCTGTGCTGGAAAATAAAAAAACAGCTGAAGTTATGGGATGATTTGATATAGGATAAGGTACAACCCAGCTGGCGAGATCCTGCACATCCACTGCTGCGAGGACTGTGCCAGGTGACACACACAGCTCTGCTACATGTGTATATCCCGCTCTCACTTTCCTTCTCTAGAAACCATTTACAAAGGTAAAAAAAACCTGACATTATAATATACAAAACGTTATTCCCCCTTCATTTTAAAGAGACGTAGATTTCTGCCCATAAACAAACATTTTACATTGCTAGTATGATTGTTCTTTTTCCATACAGTATCCGCTCTTTAGGAAAGGTGTGTATATTATGATGTTCTGCAGCAGCTGGAATACATAAATGTATTGATGGTGCACATACCAGTTTAATATGTGCCAGAACTATCCTGATTCTCATGCTCTGTAACATTCACTTTTAGAGGGCGGTTCCTCTTTGTCAGCATTCTGCCAGCACTATCTGAGCTAGAACCTCCTTTCCTTCAGTTCCTTGCATTCAATGCTCCTCTTAGTGTCCAATGGCTTCTCGCATCTCTGCTTTGCCTATATGAAAGATATGAGAGCAGGGGCAGAGAGACAAAGACCATCCACCACTACCTATAGTCTGTCACGCGGTGTATTGGCTCCTAGAGATGGATTAATAACTGACAGTGAATGGCAAGTTAATGATAAGGGAGACACCTAGTGGACGGCACTTTGGAGTGATTTTTCAGGTTGAAAATGTCATTTTGGGTAATTAAAGTACATTGTAATATTGTTATTTATTCCAAGGAGAAGCAATGGGAGCCAAATGGACACACAACCCAGTGAAGTGTTGAAGCCCTTTAGTTCTTACTATCTGGGCCGCCATCACTTGTGATTCCAGACATATTTCTGTATCACAGTGATGTTATAGGCCCAGTTCCCACATGTAGAATTGCTGCGTTTTTTCTCCTGTTTTTTAGCCTTGCCATAATATGCATTAGCAGTCAATTCAATTTATTGTGTTCTCATTTGCTTTTTTTTTGTGTGTGTTTTAAGCTTCCTTTTTTTAATGCATTTTTTGGTGCAGAAATAACTCATCCTTTTGATAACAGAACTGCAGTTTTACAAGCATCGTTTCTCAGGCTCCCCATAAAATGTTGCTGAAACTCTATGTTTTTCCACTATTTTTTTTTTGTGCAGAATACGCCAGTATTTTCCACGTACGAGAAAAATGGACCAATTATTTTGATCCCAGTTTGGCCCTAGTGTCATCGGTTTATCTCGTACGTGGAGAAAAAAAAAAAGAAAAAAAGTTTCTCCACCTTGTCCTTTCTGACCGCCCGTGAAAATTAGACCGCGCTCGGATATCGCACTCGATTTTTTTTCTCACGGACCCATCGACCTGCCAGTTTTTGATCTGACGCTTGGATCGATATCGGACATGTCTCTCTTTTTTTTTTTTTTTTTTAAAAAAAAACAACAAACCACACGGTCCCAAAAAGAAAAAAAAATCAGACATGTGAACAGCCCCATAGACTCTCAGGTACGAGTGCTATCCGTGAAAGATGCTTGTACGAGGACATCTGACGTCTGATTGAGGCCTTAGGCCGGAGTAACACTGGCGAGGAATACGGGAGAGTGAGAGGCGCTAAAAGCACGCATTACACACGGACCAATGATTCTCTATGGGGTCACTCGCACCAGCCGTATATTTCTCCTCCATATCCTACGCTCCGTGCCACTCGCAGCATGCTGCTATTGTCAGCGTACTACGGCCGTAGTGCGCCAATGCAAGTCTATGGGTGCGCAAAAAATACGGATTACACACTGAACACACGTGTGACCTGTGAGCAATTCCCAGGTCTTTTGGCTGGTGAACAGGAAATGGGCCAATCCATCATCAGGAAGCCTAGACATGCAAATGAGCTCAAAAAGCGCTCCAGACATCCAGGAAGTACGCCTCCACGGAGTACAGCAGCAGCATGGTTCCACTTACATAAATGTAGAGCTCCTCATTGTGCTGGTGCAGGAGCGTCCAGAAATATGGGACCCACGAGACGCAAACTATGCGAACCGCACAAGAAAGGAGGCGTCATGGAGGCGCATCTGTCGCCAGATGTACCATGACTTCGGTGACAGACCACGTGATGAGCAGCATAAAATTCGTAAGTGCAACCATAAAAATATAATTAACGTTAGCGCGCGCTATAAAATGACTCTACAATCAGCCCCCCCCTTCCTGTGCATGTACTTTTATTAGCCTCATGAGGCCGTTACATTAGGATGTGACACGTGGCTTCACACAGCCATAATTAGGGGTTAGGCCACAAGCTCCTCATCCTCCTAGCCACTAAAATTAGTTTCAGTGTAGCTAATGAGACCCTGTGTATCGGCCCAATTACATATGCCACCATGGGTAGAACGCACACCGCAGAAGGCCCCATGCCTAGACTACTGTTAGAAAATGTGACCTCTCAAATATGTGATTTTGACAATCTTTCCTGTCACATTGCAGTGGAAGATGTGATGAAACGGTGGAGAAGCATCCGGGACCAGTACCGCCGGGAACGCCAGCAGCGGTCCAGGAGTGGGGATGCTGGCCATGTCAAGCGCAAATATATCTACTATGACCGGCTGAACCTCCTCGCCCCAATTCTGGCTCTGAGACCGTAAGTACATACCTCACACCACATGACACAAAAACATTACACAAATACTTTACAGGGATAAAATATTGATGTATTTTTGCCTCTGTTCTATTTCATAACAGAACTCAATCCAACCTTACGGATCGAGGAACGGCCTCAGAGGCAGAGCCCATTATAGATCTTGTAGGGGATGAGGTGGCTGGCCCATCTTCTCCCCCTACAAGAAGGATGGCTGAAGAGGAGGCATCACCAGAACACACAATGGCTGCCCTACACAACACACCACCAGGACGGTCTGCTGCTGCCACCTCACCCATCCTGGAAGAGATGGGCAACTTGAGCAGCAGCCCAACTGCCCAGATCAGGCCCTCCCCACAGGCTGCTCTAGCATCACGGCGAATAAGAAGAAGGCGCCAGGTCACCATTCAAGAGAGCAGGACCAATGTGGACACTGGGGTGCTGAATTACTTGTCCAGAGTCACTACAGATGATGGTGAGGAGGCCTATGCACGTAGCCTCACCCTTTATCTCCGTGCCCTTACCCGTGAGGTCAGGCTCCGTATTAGGGGATGTATTCAGATCCTGCTTGATGCAAGCACCCCCCCCAATACCCCATATGAGGTGTTTGAATTTCTGGAGAGGTGGCAGCTCTCACCAAGAAATTTAATGCGCATGAGACCATCCACACAGATGCTTGCTCAAGCAGGGTCTGAACAGCCCCTAATACGTGGGCCAACACCTCAAGCCCTTCCTCCCCCTACCCATCCTTCTATTCCGCAGCCCCAAATGTCTTCCTCAAGCCAACCCCACCAATATGGCCACTTGTACCCACCCAGTGTTGGAGGCTGGTCCCAACCTGGTTGGGGACGATCTGGCTATCTTGGTGGGTATGAGCCACGGGCCTACCATAGCCAACAAGAAGCCCCTCACCATCATCATTACTCTGGCCAGTATCACCAACAGGCCCAGGAGGCAGGACAATTCCAGCATCATGGGCAACAGTATGGCCCCACACAGGGCGATGTTGCCCACAATGTCCAGCAGCACCCACAGGCTGTTCCTCCCCGTTCCCCTTCCCCTACATATGAGGATTTATGAATCCAAACTTTGGAGATGTCCAGTTACATGTAACTGGTGCTTCTAATCTAGACCAAAAAACAGGTGTTCTCCTTCACCAACATTTAGAACATAATTTAACACTCACATTTTTAAACAATGTTTTCCAAACATATGAAACAATCCATCATGACAGGCAACGCTACCTCACGCCTTTCACACAGATATTACATGTGTGTGTATAAAAGAGAATATTTAAATGCGCTATACTGTTACCTGAAAGGATGAAAATACACTACTCACTTGCTAATGCATAGGAAAGGCGTGCTTGCCTTTAGTTAAGTAGTCAACTTTGTTATTAGCAATCTCTAGTAAAACAATTTGAGGCGACCAGCATTCACAATATCACGCTCTCTCTATGTCTTAACAAGTGAGTTTTGTATTTTCATCCTTTCCAGTATAGCATGCGTAAATATTGTCTGTTCTACAGACAGGTAATATCTGTGTGAAAGATGTGAGGTAGCCTTGCCTGTCATGGTGGAATCTTTCTATGATTGGAAAACATTATGAGGAAATGTGAGTGTTATCTTATTCACTTTATTTAGGTGATGGAGCTCACCCTTTGTTGCCTAATCAAGGTTAATGTATGCATGCAGCAATGTTGTTATTGCATAATGTTTGTTGCAGTTTTTTTCTGTAATGTTAATGTTACATCAAGTTAAAGAAGGCCCAAAGGGTCATTTTGGCCATTGCCAAATTTGTGTTATGGCAAAATTATGTTTGCCTTTAAGCAAAACAAAAAAAACAAAGGCAAAACTAAAAATTTGTCTACTCTAGTTAACGTCTCTGTGTGATTTCTCACTATCCCTCACAACATACTAACAGACACCAACCAATGCAAAGAAACACTCATAGAATCATAACAAGGCTTGAGTAATATATATTTAGACACACTTTAAAAAAAACAAATTATAACATAGACACAGCATGCTCTTGCCAAGAAGTAGCCCCCTCAGGTGAGATAAAGTAATTCGTGAATATATCACGCACTTTGAGGCCAGAGAGCGGTCTACGTTGAGGGATGATAGGTGGTCTCACCCTGCGCACATTGTCCGGCCTACGCACAGCACCAGCAGAGGAGGAACAATCATGTATCCTGGTGAAGTTATGCAGAACAACACAGGCTTTGACAACTTCATTCACATTTTGCTCACTCAACTGAATGGCAGACTGGAGTACCCGCCATTTGGCACAAAGAATCCCAAAGGAACACTCCACCAGTCGCCTAGCACGTGATAGGCGCAAGTTAAGAATTCTGCGCCTGTGGTCAAGGTTGCGCCGGGGATATGGCCTCATGACATTACGTGATAACTGAAAGGCCTCATCTGCCACAAGGACATAAGGGACTGATTGTTCGGGGAAGCCTGGTAGCTGGCGTGGTGGTGGTAGATCCAACTGGTTGGTGCGTAGCCGCCGACCCATTATGGAAGTATTGAAGACTCTAGAGTCTCCCGTCCTTCCATAGGCCCCAATGTCAACAATTATAAACTTGTATTGAGGGTCTACCAGAGCCAACAATACAACAGAAAAGTATTGCTTATAATTGAAGAATTGGGAGCCTGAGTTCGGCGGCTTACACACCCTGATATGTTTGCCATCCAGGGCCCCAATACAATTTGGAAACTGGCAGTCCTCCTCAAAGTCCCTTGAAATCCTTAACCAGTCTTCCATCCTGGGCTCGGGTAGGACCACCTGATGGAGTCTTGTCCAGATTTCTGCACATGTAGACCTCACTATGCCTGAAATGGTTGACTTTCCAATGAGAAACTCATGGTGGAGGGCGGCATAAGACAGGCCAGTGGACAGGAAGCTGTAGAACAACAGAAATAGTACAGGTTAGAATGGGTAAAGTAAAAAAAAATCAGTTACATGCCGACCAAACTTGGTAGGAAATGAGAGAGAAGAACACACACATATTTGGTGGCACAATGACTAAGTGATATGCAGGACATATTAGATGTAACATTCTGCTGTGTCAGGTGAAGCATATTTTGAGTAAGATGAGGGTATTAAACATTGTCCAAGATGGCCAAAAAACATAAATTAACACACACATTATGAACATAGAGAATGTGGTTGTGTCGTACATACCGTATTGTGAGTAGAAGTCGCTCCTCTGCAGATATGGCTTTGCGCATCCTTGTGTCCTGAAAGGTGATCCCAGGGCGCACTGTCTCCAAGAGGCGATCAAATGTGGAAATGCTCATTCGACAGTACTGGTAAAATTTCTCCGGATGCTCCCGCAGAGACGAATAGAGGCGGTGAAAATGCCCTCTTGTGAGTCGTTGCCTCAAAAGTGGATGGACCCACATGCGTCTCCTCCTCCGCGGATCCACTATCACAGGATATGGTTGGCCAAAGCGCCGTGACAAAAGCCAGGTAAAGAGAACCTGCTCAGTTGTATTGAATGTCAGACCCTCTGCCATGCTGCACAAAGAACACCAACACACCTCGTGAAAGCAAGGTGACAAATGTACAGAATGTAGGCAGCCACCTGTTTCTGAGTGTCTAAATAGGGTGCAGGCTAATGATTTAAATTGTTTGCAGGCCTCAAAACCGTTAAATGTCCATTTTGCAAGGCTGCGAGAAAATCTCGCCATACGGATTGCATACGGATTACATACGGATACACACATGCGCAAAATACGCGACCTCACCTTGCTTACGGATGACCTACGGACCACTATTTAGTGGTCATTGATCCGTATTACGCATGTAAAATACGGAGCGTATTTTGCGCAGGTTAGTGTGACTCCAGCCTTAGGCTGTGTGCACACGATGAGTTTTTGGTACTTGGTGGGCAGACAGCCTTAAAGGACCAAATCTGAACGCTCTTCGGCCTCTCATTGCACAGCGGAACGTTTCCATTCTCTCGCGGTGATCTAAACAGTAAGGACAAACCAAAACTAAAAGTCTATTGGAAAGTCAGACTTGTATCAGGCCTGGACTGGCCCACAGGAGAGCAGGAGAATCCTCCGGTGGGCCTCTTTGCGAGGCAAGATTGGGCCACCACCATCTTATCTGAGCATTACTTGGCATGATTTACTGTACTTGGATCACTATGTACAGACACAGGCGGCAACTTATTCACTGAACAGTCTATCCAGTTCATTGTTATATAAATTTGGGATTGAGGATAATGTCACATTTGTGTGTAGGTGAAAAGCGGGGCCCTGGAGTTGGTTACTGGTGGGCCCTCGGCACCCCAATGCGACACTGGACTTGTTATATTTACAGTAAAACGAAAAAAAAAACAACCTTGAATCCGTAGTCGGTCTAGAAAGTACGTGTGCCACATAAAATGCACTTTTTTTTTTTCATGAAAACTTGCCTTAAATTGAAAATATCTGGAAAGGGAAATCTCCTGGAATCCATCTACTGAGTGAAGGAGGAGCAGTAATTAAGATAAAGGACCGGTGTCGGCAGAGAGCGCAGCTCCGTGACCCTACAACGGCTCGCAGCTGTATTAAGTCACTTTGTGTAAGTGCGTTAAGTAATTATTTCTACATTATCACATGGGCCTCTTTCTGCTTCCATGACATGTTAGACTGGGGTTACATGTAGAGATTTACAGTGTGATCACAGTGGAGAAATCTGTGTATGGCTCACCATCATATTGGGGCAGATTTATCAAAGTTTTGTAGAAAACAAACTGTTTTTTCCTCCTTTGCAACCAGTCACGGTGCAGATTTCAGAATTGTTTGATCTATTGCTCTGTGCAACAAAGACCAGTACACTAGAAAACCTACAAAAGTGTGGGAAACCAAGAGATTGTAAATTATATAATGCTCTTATGCGTCGATATTGCTGTTGCGTACTTATTAAAGGGGTTGTCCACTACTCAGACAACCCCTTCTCAATCACTATATTTCCCCCCATGTGAAGTAACAGCCTATACTTACCTCCGATGTGGCGATGTCGGTGTGAGGTCTCCGGGAACCCACATGACATTTTTATGTCACGAAAGCATTATAGCCAAGCATCGGCCGCTTCACTCTAACTTATTTAAGGCAAAACTGACATCCGAAGGAAGTCAGAGTGCAGCAGCAGTTATCACTTTTTCCAGGTTTATTTGAAGTATCTTTAGTACTTACTAGAGCCCTTTTGGCTGTTTTGACCTGCTGAAAACAAGATACATAGCCAGACACAAGCTTATGTCAGTGTTACTGAGGAATCTTAGCAATGCATAACTGTAGGCATCACTAAGCTGCCACAATGTTTCACTGTAGGCATCACTAAGCTACCACAATGTTTCACTGTAGGCATCACTTAAATACCAGCATGCTTTGCTGTAGGCATCACCAAGCCTATGCCATGCTTCACTGTAGACATTACCAGGCTGCCACCATACTTCATTATAGACGTGACCAAGCTACAGCCAAGCTTCACTCTAGGCATCATCGCCACTGTCATACTTTACAATAGACATCACCAAACTTCCGTCACTCTTCACTCTAGGCATCACTTAACCACCGCCATCCTTCACTGTAGGCATCACTAATCTGCATCACCAAGCCAATGCCATTTTTCACTGTAGGCATCACCAAGCCAATGCCTTGCTTCACTAAAGATGTTACCGAGTTGCCACCATACTTCACTATAGATATCACCAAGGTACTGCCAAGCTTCACTGTAGGCATCATCGACATCGACATGCTTTACAATAGACATCACCAAGCTACCGCCATACTTCCCTCTAGGCATCACTAAGCCACCGCCATGCTTCACTGTAGGCATCACCAAGCCAGTGCCATGCTTCACTGTAGTCATCATCGAACTGCCCCCATGCATCACCAGATTTACTGTAGGCATCATTGACCATGTACGCATCACTAAGCTACTGCCATGCATCTATGTAGGCATCACTAAGCTACCACCATGCTTCACTGTAGGCATCACTAAGCTACCACCATGCTACACTGTAGGCATCACTAAGCTACCACCATGGTTCAATGTAGGCATCACTAAACTACCACGTGCTTCACTGAAGGCATCATCGAGCCAATCCCATGCTTCACTATAGAAATCAGCAAGCCTCCGCTATGCTTTACTGTAGACTGGGTGATCTTTGAAGAGTATTCTTTGTTATTCCACCTCAGTCATACTGCTGATCTATGGACCCAAAACATTTCAGACTTTGTTTCATTTCTTGTTTCATTTCTCCACAACATAGCTTGCTTACATGGTTTTGAGCTTATTGGATTTGGCTTTTTTGTGCTTTTGGGTCAGTAAATATGTATGTCCTAGAGTCCATGCATGGACACTTTCTGTGTTTACTATGCTCCTTAGGGTATGTCTTTTAGATGCCAGCGTACTTGTATAATGTTTTTAAAAGAAATTGTTGTTTGTTTTAACTTGTTTGCGGCAGCTTTGCCACTGGCATCTTTAAAAAAAATTTATTTGTAAAATAGTGTCAGCTTCCACGCAGAAGCCGCCTGAAGAATGGACAAGTCACTTCTTTTAGCTGCTTCACGTAATTTGAAGCCTGAAGCGGTTAAAAGAAGTGGCAAAAGACAAAACATTTGCACAGTAAGTCGTTTTGACATTGCTTTACATTTGCTCATTATTTTTAAAGTTTATTAAGCACTTTTTCAAGCAGGATTCAAACAGAATCCACCTGAAAAAGATACTGTGTACACATACCCTAAGGGTATGTGCACACGGTGCGGATTCTGCTGCGGATCCGCAGCAGATTTAGGTGCGTTGTACAGTACAAAACCGCAGGAAAAACCGCAGATTAACCGCGGGACTTTAGTCCTGCGGAATTATCTGCAGTTTTTACTACAAAATCCGCAGAGTCAAAAAACTCCATGTGCACATAACCTAACTACGCAAGCTGGAACCTCAGTGCATGCTGCCACCAAATCTCGCTGTAGGTCTTTTGCTTTCATTTGAAGGTTTTTTGACCACCTGTCTCTCAGTAATTTGGTGGCACTCGGTGACAGCGTCCTCTTTCTGCCATGTTCAGATAGTGTAGCCAGTGCTCTTATAACTTTGAATTTGTGAACTCTTCTAGGTGTATCTCTAGAAACATTGAATTCCTTTATACCTTTTTGTATCTGGTTCCGTCTATGTGCAAAGCAATGATCTCTTCTCATAAAAGGGAAACAATCATCACAAAATGATCGATTGTTTAAATCAGGTTTTTGTATTTCATGTAGATAAGATGTTTTGCCACCATACTTCACTTTAGACATCACCAAGCTACCGCCAAGCTGCACTGTTTGTATCATTGACACTGCCATGCTTCACAATAGGCATCACCAAGCTTCCACCATGCTTCACTCTAGGCATCACTAAGCCACCGCTATCATTCACTGTAGGCATCACTAACCTACTACCATGTTTCACTGTAGGCATCACCAAGCCAATGCCGTGCTTCACTGAAGGTATCATTTTTAAAGTAGAAGACATTTAAAGAAAATGCCAGCTGTGTTCTTCCTAAAGCAACTTCTTTGTGGTCTGTTTTTAACTTGTTTGCAGTAGCTTTGCCATCGGCGTCTTTTCAAAAAAATTTTTATATGTAAAATAGTGTCAGCTTTCAAGCAGAAGCCGCCTGAAGAATGGACAGGTCAGTTCTTTTAGCTGCTTATCGGATTTTGAAGCCTGAAGCGGTTAAAAGAAGTGACAAAAGACAACACATTTGCACAGTAAGTCATTTTGACATTTCTTTACATTTGTTCATTATTTTTAGAGTTTATTGAGCACTTTTTCACCTTGGTGCAAGTTGCCACTAAATCTCACTGTAGGTCTTTTGCTTTCAGTTGAAGGTTTTTGACCATCTGCATCTAAGTAATTTGGTGGCAGGTGGTGACAGCGTCCTCTTTCTGCTATGTCCAGGTAGTGTAGCCAGGTCTCCTATAACTTTGAACTTGTGATCTCTGCTTCCAGCTAGGTACCATTGCCTGTGAGGTAAGGGTTAAGATTCCTCAGGGATGTTGCCACAAGCTGATGTCTGGCTATGTATCATGTTTACAGCAGGTTATAACAGCCAAAGAGACTCTACTAATTTCTGAAGAGACTTGCCATGGAGGATGTGAATAATTCCTCGAAGTGACATTTTGTGCAGATTGTGGAGGAACCACTTGTTATATTAGTAGCTTTGGACCATTTATATTGTTGTCGTTCCATTATTTTTTTTTACAAATGGCAGAAAGTTTGTACATTTTTCTAATAAACCTTCTTTGCAATGAAGATGGAAAAGATTTTGATTGCAACTATATTAGCACAGAATTCCCTAATAGAATATTATCATTCCCTCTTTTGATGCAGTGTAATTTATCCATCGCTCAGTTGTTGGAGTTCTTCGAGGTCGGTGATCTTACATTGGCCGTGATTAATGAATGAGAGGCCGCCGTCCTGCTATGTTCGACATGATGATCCTTTGTCCGTTTCCACTTACAGTGCTGCCGTCGTCATCATAATGACTCTGTGTTGTTCATGGCTTCTCGTATGTCTTTGTCAGTGACGAGAGAGAATTGACCTGTTGATGTAGTTCAGTGATTGCTCAGGGACTCCATTATGGGGGTAACCTCGTATCATTAGCCTTCTGCACGTTTCCATGGATCACTTCCTTTATGAGATTTTTAACAGCTGCCTACATAATCATAACCATACTCCAGGTAGTATGCTGTAATGTACAGTACATACAAACATCTAATTACCATGTAATGTCTTTACATTCTGTTCCGTCTAGATGTCTCCGGATCCAAGAATTCCAAGCGGCGTAAGTTCACTGACGGCCATATTGGGACACCCAAGTGATGGGTGTCTCAATATGGAAACTGCTGGTGGTACCAGCCTCTTGCGCGGTACCACCAGCGGAACACCGTCGCACCACACACACACACTGTATACGCCGTATGCATAACAGTGGTGGAGAGAGAGAGCAGACAAGGGGGATAGCACATGGGCTACACAGGTCAAAGAAGAGATGACATGACTGGAGAAGACAGCAGATGGGGGGCGAGAAAGCGCACGGGGGGAGACAGCTCAAATGGGACAGCTCATGAGGGGAGAACACAGCACAGGAAGGAGAGAGACAGCAGACAAGGGGAAGAGCACATGGGGTACACAGGTCAAAGAAGAGATGACATGAGAGGAGAAGACAGCAGATGGGGAGAGAGAAAGCGCACAGGGGTGAGATAGCCAGAGCACAGGGGGGAGACAGCTCAAACGGGACAGCACATGAGATGAGAAAACAGCACAGGAAGGAGAGAGACAGCAGACAAGGGGGATAGCACATGGGGCAGACAGGTCAAAGAAGACAACACAGACGGGAGAAGTCAGCACATGGGGAAAGAGAGTGGATAGGTGGGTGAGCACATGGGGGAGAGATACTCAATGTTGCAAAGCCTGCCCCCATCGTGACATTACCGCCCTCCCGATGCGATAGCATCGGGCCTTCATCTAGTTTTTCTATAAAACCCATTAAAGTAGTATATAAGAAACTACATAACTCATCTATAGTACCAGGAACAGAGGGTTAACTCCAAGTCCTTACCAGCTTATTAAAGAAGAACTCCGCAAAAATATACCTAGAAACTATGCCCCCATCTCCAAACCTGAGGTCACAATAAATGGATTGTAGAGGATGCTAAACTTACAACAGATCCGCAGGGGAGGGACTTTGATATTTTCCTAAAACGTCCTCTCACAGTTGTATACGCCCCTGCTTTATTTTTCCCCCACCACGGTATAAGAGTCTTGTAGACATTAGTAAACCATGATGTAGGGCCTGTCACATTTTATAAAAGGAGTGACTGACAATGGGTCAGAGGTCTGATGTCTTTATCCCGTTAAGGTCCATAAGTAGAGCCTGGTTATTTCACTTTTTTTGGAATGACAATGGTAATATGGCCATAATATGTGAATATACTGTATAAATAGATTTATTACAAGTATTAGGGACAGTTGTGCAAGATTATCAGAGGGAGAGATCTACTATTTGACAAAACGTACTACATGGCGTCCACTAAATTTACAAGGCTTTTTTTCGCAGTTGCCTCAACAGTTTTTTTTTAAATATGTTCTAGAATAAGGGGTCTAGCTTAAAGAAGTCTTAAAATAACCATGTGATCGTATTGTCAATATATAAAAATTAGCACTATTGTCCCAGATTATAAAACCATTGCTGCTGTTTTTCTAATCCCTGCCAGAAACAGCGCCACACATGTCCATAGGTGATGCCTGGTACTGCAGCTCGGCTAATTTGATGTGAACGGGGACTCACTGTAATACCTCATGCAACTCATGGACAAGTGTGGTGCTCTGTTTGGAAGAAAGCTGTGATTTCTTTTATTGCCAGACAAGGAATTAAAGGGGCTGTCTCTGACTCTTATAAATCAGGTTAAGGGCAGAAAATGTGTTACAATAATAAGATAAATATTGCTACCTTAGTTATATTTATTTAACCACTCACCTTTACAGCACTGCCTGTTATGAATGGGTCACCGAGGAGGATGGCAGGAACAGGCTAATCCACAGAAAACCAGAGAGATTGGTAACTAAGCGGATTGCGTACCCCTGATCCTATCCGCACGATTAGCAGTAGCTGTGGAGCGTTCCTACGATGCCCTAGACGCCTCGTTACAGCTGGAGGACTAACTAAGCCTAAAGACAGAAAGATGAAATCTAAACTGCCTCGGAGCAGACCCCAAAGGAATAGACAGCCCCCAAACATATATTGTCGGTGAGACAAGATGAGACACAAACACAGGCAGAGAACAGACTGAACAAACGGTGGGGCCCAAGCTGTCTAGACAGGACAGGATAGAAAAGATACTGTCTGCAATCACGCACAAAACCCTGAAAAAGTCCAACACTACTGATATAAAAAAAACCTGAGATCACACGATCTCACCCCCGCTAGATCAGCACTCTGGTATAAACTGGCAGCAAGGCAAAAAGATACTAACATAACAGGGGACTGAACAAGCTGCAACATATGAAGCAGGGCCCAGCGCTGCCCCCAGCAGGGAGCACGCTGAACCCTAGCAGCAAAACAGAAAGCAAAAAAAAGACACAACCAGATTAGATGCAAAGGATTAGCAAAAGAATCACTTAGCTGAACCATGCAGATCAGGCAGGGGACAAAAGAGCTCCAAATGCACAAGGAGGAAATCACCAGCAACCTCCAAGAGCAGCCAGATCAATTATATGCTCCCAGCCAGTAATCCCAGGTTTCAAATTATCGTCGTCAGGTGGGGAACTTCCATCCACCTGGCCAGCTCCACTACTCTCAGAAACCACCAGAGGGAACAGAGGGAGCTTCGGCTCAGAACTCCGAGCAAGAGAATTCACAACAACTGCCTCTGTCAGGTTCCTTTTTAAAACTCACCTAATGCTCTTGGCGGGAATGTAGCCCACAAGAGAAATTTAAATCACATGGCCCTTTGCCTTCAGAACATTATCTAATGGGAATTTGGTCCAGATGAATGGCGTCCTCAATGCTGAGAAATACAGACAGGTACTTATCCATAATATAATAGCATCAGGGAGGCGTCCGATGGGCTCCAAATTTATTTATTAGTAACCGGACAACGACCCAAAAAATGCAGCCGATCTAGTTAACAACTACCTTCAAGTAAAGAATAGCAAGAAGCCCTGGAAGTGATGATCCGGCGCCCCAGAGCCCTGATCTCACATCATTCAGTCTGCTTGGATTTGCAAACTAGAATTTTTTTTCTACACCTGCCTAAAAGTTATGCATACATGAAATATATATTTCCCAATATACCCTAAAAAAAGGACTATAGACCTGATCCTTAGGTTATATATGGAAAGCAGGGTGGATGGTTCTCTTGGTCTACTAGGGATTTCTACTTTTCCAGACCACTGAATAACAAATCTGCCCTTCATTACATAGGAGCGTGATATTTCGTTCGAACCATAGCGTAAATTGATTTATTTATAATTTAGGGGGTCTAAGCTAAGGGGCAACTTCTGAAGAAAAATAGGATTGTGGGCAATCTGTGATTGACAGCTTGTCTGTTCAATAGACCATTGTCCCATTGTGATAAGACGGATGGATCGCTAGCCCTGTTTGGCTATTGATTTTTCATCTCTGTAGTTTGAATAATCCCCCTCCAATCTGATACATAAATCTCTGATATTCCGGCCTGTGGTGTCGGGGCTTCGGGACATGCATTCACACGCAGAGAAATTACTGCAGAATTTTCCTATAGATTGTTCCGATTATATTAATAGGACTTGTAGAAATCTTTGTACAGGCTGCAGAAATATCCCCATTCAGATACATGGGGCGGATTGCCAGTTCCAGTGGTGGGTGCAGTGTGCAGTAGAGCAGGTGTCTATTCACTATGTAAATTTTAGGGCTTAGCAAAACAAACATCCAGGGTCAAAGGTCTCCAGCACTAAAAACACTGAGGGTCCTGGGAAAAATGTACAAAGTTGGGAAACACTGTAATTTAACATACCCTGAACCTGTGATGCAATTATAGGAAAATAATGGTTTCCGGCAATAGTTAAGTAGTACAATCCTACTACAGCACTTAGTAAGATCTTATGAGTCCCATGTAATGTTCTGCAAGTGCCGAACTACTACGACAAAGCCTAGGTTCACACAGGGTACTTTTGGAGGCAAAAGAAAAAAAATATGATGAGTTTTCAAGAGGAAACACTCTTTTTTTTATTGGTTTTGAAGAGTTTTTTTTTTTAGATGTTTAGTTTAGATTTAACTTTTGTTTTACAAAGTTTCATAGTATTGATGATTTCTGGAAAAAAAAAAAAAAAGTTGCTCTTTTAGGGTGTGTGCACACGGTGCGGATTTGCCTCTGCAGATCCGCAAGCAGAGTACAGTACAATGCAAATCAATGGCTTTTAAAAACCACAGTGCACATGCTGCGGATTCTTCCACACGGATTTGCTGCGGTTTTAAATCCGCAGCATGTCACTTCTTTCTGCGGATACCGCTGCGGTTTGACACCTGTTCCATTTTCCAGGTGTCAAAACGCAGGGGCAAACCGCAGGCAAATCCGCAGGTATACCTGCAAATCCGCGTGGAAAAATACGCAGCTGAAGAGGAATCCACCTAAAAGAAGTGACATGCCACTTTTTATATTCTACAATGATGTCAAAAATTAGAAAAAATTTGCCCCAAAAACTTGAGACCCAGTGGATTTCCCATTGAAATCAATACTAGTGTGATTGAAGAATATATGAAGTTGAATATTTGAGTTTTAATAAAACTTTGTATGAACCCAGACTGTTACTACATATTCGTAGAGTTTTCTGATGTGGATTTTGAAGCAGATTTGCACCAAAATCCTACACAAAAAACCCCACTTCAAATATTTTTAATGGATTTCTTTGGGAAGTCCACTTGGCTGTGAGATTATTTCAAGTATTTTTCCGACAAGGTTTTGAAAATCAAATCTCGTTGCAGAAAAAGAAAGCGCCTAAGGAGTAACGTTTCTCCTTGTGGATAGCTGGTGTAAGGAGACTTATAGGCCATGCAATGCTCCTTTGGGACATAAACGATGCAACTTGTCTCTTCAAAAAGGACTTATTAGCCAATTTTTACATACGAGCAAACAATAATTTTATAAAGTGCTAGTGCTCAAATTCAACAGTGCTCTACATATGTTATATTGGTTGTCTACAAACTTTCCCATAAATGACTGCATGCGATATACTACCCATGGGAACAGCAAAGGAGACATTCACTCTGTTTTATTTGTTCAGTGTCCTGTGATCCTACAGGAATAAATTACAGGGGATATCACTATGTATCTTCCCACATGTGATGATCATATGTATATATTCACTGTGGGAGCCTGGAAATAATATATGATGGTCAGAAGCCTAGGAAAAGAAAATCTATAATGATCAACAAAGATGTATAGAGAGCATGAGGCAAAGTGCAATTATTGAGAACCCATATGGGACAACAATAGGTGGCGCTTTCGGCAATGACGCTCCTTACTATTATTCCCCACTAGTGACTATTCTTCACATTTACTCCTGATTATGGCACAGTTCCTCCGGTGTTGCTGTCATTCTCATCTCCTGCTATCTGATTTAGAGACCCGGTACTCTTTTTGATAGCGTCTAAATGCTTTGAGCGTCACCCAGTTGCCCTTATAACAGTACTGTCAGTCTTTCCATTAGAATTAATTGATTTGTCAACCTCTTTATTTTCTAAACAAAAGTCAAAAAACTTAGATTATTGTCACCTGGACATCCCACATTGCTCTTCCTCCAGCGGGGACATTTACGAACAATGCATCAGTGATTGATTTTAGCAAAAATTTGTCACCGGTACAGCCAATCACATGCCAGAAGAGGAAGCTTGGAGACCAGCGGTGGACCTGAGCAGTCTTAGTGCAAGGTGATCGGTAGCTACTTTTTCATGACTAGTTGACCATCTAATGCACATGGGGGTGTCCTATCTCTCCTACAACGGCAGAAATTGGGTGAAAGAATATTTGGGCAAGTTGAATTTCAACATTCCCAATTTTTTTTGTTCTTAAAGGAACCTGTCAGGAGGATTGTGCTCAGTAACCTACAGACAGAGTCAGGTCGCCGCCGTTATACTGATTAAAATGATACCTGGGTGATGAAATCCGTCTTGTGGTTGTTGAGAATATTATATACTGTATATAGATGGAAAAAAAATTGGCTTGAAAATGGCGCCGGCCGCACCTACGCAGTAGGAGCTATCTGGTAGCTGCTACTACGCAAGTGCCGACGGCGCTATCTTGTGGTAGGAATTTTTTTTTCCTCTAGCAAGATGGCACCACCGTCGCCTGCGCAGTAGGTTACTGTGCACAATCCTACTGACAGGTTCTCTTTTTGGGAGATAAGCTGCCAAGAGCCATATCTGGAAGCTGTTATTTCCCTCTCCCTATTAAGGACACATGCATGCTCGGTGTGACCCTACAGTATTACACATGTTTATGGAGAGTTGGGAGCAATAGCTAACAACAATATAAAATCCTAAGTAATAACAAAAGTTTATTTTTAACTTAATTATCCTCCAGGCAATGTAAACCTAAGAATTTTGGTAATACGTTCCATTTTGTTGTTTTGATTCTTTTTCTCATAAACATTATGCTGCAGTTCTGCTTATGTTCAGTTCATTCTCCTTTAGAAGCTGCTTTCAACTGCTGCTTGGCAATACCCGTAAACAATAATAAAATGGGCTGTGTGTGGCAATTCTCCTGTCTCTGTAGAGAGGGGGTGATGAGGGAAGGCCCGTACACGATATACAAACTGTGGGTGTATGAAACTTTCCCTGTTTCAGCCTCTCTGCTCCCCTATGGCTGTTCCTGCTCCTTTAGAAGCTGCTTTCAACTGCTGCATGGCAATATCTGTACACAATAATCAAATAGCCTGTGTGTGGCAATTCTCCTGTATCTGTGGAGAGGTGGGAATCAGTGAGGCTCAGACAGGGTAGTCCCGTACACTATATACAAACTGTTGGTGTATGGGACTTTCCATGTCTGAGCCTCTGTGTTTTTTTTTCTATGACATGTTGTGAGATATACGACTATGTGGTTCCGTTGCAGTGATCGGGCCACACTGCCGAGTCCTCACCATAGACGTGCAGCCCTAACACAAGTATTATTGCCTTTACTGGTTTTACATGTGGGGGGAAGGGATTACAGCTAAGCAGCTCCATTCGTTGCATATGCCACAAATATTTTGTCCAAATGTTTTAGAGACCTTATCTGCAATGGAGGAGAAAATTGTCTACAGTTATAACTAGGTCAGTATTAATCCCATATGCCACAGCTGAAACAATGCTCGGAGCAAATATTTGCGACCTAATGTTAGGAGATCTGGAAAATCACTTTTACATGTGCTGACGGGTGCGAGATGCAGAAACAGGGCAACTACAAGCACTATTACTTCATACGTGCCAATAATATGCCCATAACTGCCCCAAAACTAGGCAAAAATCATAAAATATTCCTTCTCCGCCCAAATCCTGATCCTGAAGTTTTGGACTTCTTCTTAGTTGCACCTGTCCACTCCATTGCTTGGAGTTTTACCGACATTTGAGGGTGGGCTGGGGCTCGGGGTCTAAGGATCCGACTGGTGGAGGTTCACTGGCTGATCCTTCTGTTTGGTGCTGAGATTAATGGAGCCGCGGAACACCCAGCGCCAACATCACTGGAATGGCGCCAGTGCGGAAGACGAGTATTTTTTTTTATTATTTTACAGGGGTGACTACTTAGTTTATAAAGGAGTTACTCTGGTAGGTAGTGGACAATCCCTTTAAGCTTGAGAATCACTTCTCGCATTTACAACAGCTACTGTTCTGATGCTAATATTACCAGATTACATTACAGTTATTGATGGATTAAACTAAATCTACAAGGGACAAAAATAAGAGCGGTTTCTATTTGTGGCGCTTCACTAATAATAGAAGGAAGGAATTTTTTTTTTCTTCCCTTGATTCCGAAGCTTTCTATTTCTGGATGCAGGTAATTATGAAACCTAGCTGGCAGCTGCACTCGGGAAATTACATCAGGCTGAATGAGGCCGTTCTCATCATCAACTCCTGACTTATTATCCTATTTATGTAAATACGTCAAATCCATTTATACAGAGGGACGAGAATAGGTAATGTAATATATACGGTGCGTGAATATATTTATAAATATACATACTCTGTGCTGTGTGTGCATATATATATATATATATATATATATATATATAGTACCCAGCAAAAGTTTGGACACACTTGTTCATGCATTTTTTTCCTTGTTCTTATTACAATGTGCACACTGCAAATTCAGACAGAAGGCAGCAAAACCAAAATGGTGCACATATGTAAACAAAGAGTAAGAAACATGTGTGAAACAAACCATCATGTGTGTTAAACCTTAGATGCCAAAATGTACCTTCCTAACTCTGATGACAGTTTTACTCTCCCTTGTCATTCTCTTAAGCCGTTTCATCATGTCGTCACCTGTAATGGCTTCCAAAAGTCTTGACGGAGTTCCAAAAGGTGCAAAGCACTTTTTTGGCTGCTTTGCCTTCGCTTTACAGTCCAACTCTTCCCAAATCATCTCAATTGGATTGAAGTCAGGTGATTCGGGAAGCCATGTCGTCCGATGTGACCTCTATCTCTCTTCTTCTTGGCTCTTACATAGTCTAGAGGTGTGCTTGGGTCATTGTCTTGTTTCAACGCAAATGAGTGTTCCATCAAGTGTAAACAACATGCGACTGCATGTACGAATCCAAAATGCTGTGGTAGCCATTCTGGGATAAATAATTTGGAATAAATCACCAACAGCGTCACCAGCAAAGCATCCTTATACCATCACACCCCCATCATGCTTGACGGTGAGCACCACGCATTTTAGGCGTCTGTCAAGAACGTGTTTGGTACCAAAAATCTCAAATTTTGACTCATAAAACCAATATCAGTTTGCGATTTCTGAGGCTGGTAACTCTGATGAACTTATCCTCTGCAGCAGAGATAATTCTTGGTCTTCCTATTCTGGGATTGTCCTTACAGGAACCATTTTTATCATAGCGATTGATAGTTTTCATGACTTTCAAGGTTCTAGCAAGGTTCTAGCAATTTTCCAGACTTACTGACCTTCATGTCTTAAAATAATTCTGTACTGGTGTTTCTCTCTCCTTATCTGAGTGGTTCTTGTCATATACTGGTTTAGAGCATTTGTGTAATAGAGTCCAGCACTGCATAGAACTGCGTAGCAATACTGTCTTTGCAAAACGCACCTGATGGTCTCAAATACATTCTGAAGGCCGGTGATCCTACAAATGGGCTCTAGATGAGGCATACGTAGTCATTGGAAGCCATTCCAAGTGTCTACCTGATGAATCTGCTTGAGAGAAGCGAAAGGGGGTGCAGAGTTGGGCTCGGAATAACAAGGAATCTAAGGTTTAACACATTCTTATTTGTTTTACTCCTTGTTTCTATATGAGTACCTTTTGGTTTTGCTGCTTTCAGCCTGAATCTACAATGTGCACCTCTCAATGAGAACAAAAAAAAATCACTGCATGAAAAGATGCGTCCAAACTTTTAACCATTACGGACTGACCTTGAAAACCATAAAAAATACAGACACAGAAACCTTTTTCCTGCTCTATTTGCTGCAAAAACACACTGTGGGCCAATATTTACTGGAAATCAACTGGGAAATATTAAATGTGATATCTACACTATGTCTTTTTTTTTAAACTTGACTTTTGCTTTCTGTGTGTTTTTTATATGGTATTATGCGCAAGGTACGATATTTTTTTGTGACATTTTTCTACCGTTCTTCCTTTTTTTTTTTTTTTGTTGGAGTATTTGTTGTGTCTTTCACTTTACTAATCGCTTGATTCTAATAGGAATCTTGGAAGCACTTGTGTTATGAATGAGTCACCGTAGGAGGCAAAAATAGAAATACTAGCTTAGTCCAGAAAACCAGAGAAGTTGGCAGCTATCGGATTGCAGACCCCTGAACCTAACAACAACAACTAGCAGTAGCCGTGGGGGGTTCCTATGGTGGCCTAGACCCCTCGATCACATCCGGAGAACTACATAGCCTAAAGACAGAAAGGGAAATCTAAACTGCCCCAGAGCAGACCCCAAAGCAATAGGCAGCCCCCAACATATAATGATGGTGAAGCAAGATGAAAAAACACTCACACAGATAGAAAGATAGGCTGAGCAAATGATGGGGCCCAAGCTAACTAAATAGGACAGGAAAGAAAAGCTGCTGTCTGCAATCCGCCAAAACCCTCTCAAAACAAGAGCCAACAGACTGATAGGGAAAAAAGCCCTGAAGACGCTAGGCTTCAAAAAGACTATATCAGTACTCAGGTATTTTCTGAAGACAGAGCAAAAAGGAATTCAGCTCACCCAGCAGGGAAAGGCAGAAATCCAGAAAAACAAGGCAAAACAAAACCAAAACACAAATGCAAAAAGCAGAGCAGAAAAACTTAGCTTTTGAGGAGCAGGAATCAGACTGGTCTCCAAGAATCCCTCAGAGAAATCACCCGCAAGGCAGAAGGGCGTCGGCTGCCTTATATCCAGTCAGCAATTCCAGTCACCCAGTCATCATCATTCTGCTCAGGTGCTTTGTAATCAGCCTCACTACCTTCCTTCACCAGAAGAGGGAGTTCATCAGACCTCAATGGTGAAGGGGAAAATGAACTCACAACACACTTGGTCAATGAATCACATAACTTTCAACTGTTAACTCAGAAATGCAACCAAAATCTGCCAATACTAAACACATTGATCTAAAAAAAAAAAAAAATGCACCAAAAACCTCTAAAAAAAGATGTAAAAACATTGATGTCAACCATTCTGTATGTTGCTATATGGTTTCTCTAGAAGTACACTTTGGTGCTGTAAGCAGGTTCGGGGATGTGGTAACGCAAGGAATGCAGAGCGAGAGTTAACAACAATGCAGTTTAATTTATAACAATAATGAACTCCTCGCAGGGAGGCAACAGATAATTAACAATAGAATTATGGTATAACACAGCAGTCTTATTATTAAACTTCACTTATTGTGACATCACTGTTCCTCAATAGCAATCAGTCTGATGAGAGTTGTTACACCGGCAACGGCCGGTACGGCGTCTTCAGGCATGACCCGCCAACATGCAATACAGCTTCTGGCGTCAACCGGCGGTCACTGGTTTTGCCCATTGAGCCCCTAGTCCATTAATCTGTAAAACCGAAGTGGGTGGAAGTCTCTACCTGGGGGCACTCCTGTCAGCAAGGGGAAATACACCTCACCATCCTGCACCTGGCACTCGCTTCTCAATGCGAATACCGCACACTGTCCGAGCGCCTGAAGCTCTGCGCGCTCACTGTTTCCACGGGACCCTCACGTAACCTCTGCCGGGTCTCAGCTCCGCACTCACTCTCTCCTAGCAGACCTGCTTCCTCTCCGTGCCGGTGGGAAATTCTGCTCTTTTCCCGCGCTTCCCGCTCTCTCTCCTGTCTCGCCACGCCCCCTGCTCTTCTGGTCATCGGTGCTGTCCGGCTCCCCTTTCCCCCCGGAAACACTGGACTCAGCCTTGACATATCCAGGCCCGGCATGGCGCAGGTACCCGCAACCCGGTCTTCCTCTTTACAGTGCCATAATACCGATTCATACTACATGGATCTGGAATTCGGCAGCGTGCACATAACTTAAGGCCTCATTCAGACCTCACGTACCGGATCACACTTTGATCAGAGAGTGGTCCGAGGGTCATCAGTTTTTCTTGTACTCGGAGGAGAAAGAAACAGTTTCACCTTTCTGACAGTCTGTGAAAATCGGATGACAGTCGCATGTCATCTGAGTACGGTCCGATTTTTCTCACGGATCCAGAGACTTGCATTGCTGATTTTGATCCGATCCTCAGATCAGTATCAGACATGTCTTTGCTATTTTCTGCTGGAAAATCACATACATGTGACTGGCCACATGAAAACCAGCATGTATGAGAACATCGCATGTCTGGATGAGGTCTAAGTGGGGAAAAATAAACCTATTTTTCCTATTAATTTCATGATAGGATTCTACTGAGGATGACCCAGAACACTTTTTTTTTTTTTACCTGGAGTGTTAAAACTCCAAACCCCTCTGGAAAAACCCTGCTTGGGGCAGATTGGCCCTCGTATTTTTGGGTTGGTGAGCAGAGAAGGGCGGGCCGTTTTTGGTACTATAGGACGAGAATCCTAGGGTAATCCCATTACCGTATAACAGTGCCTGTCGGTAATCGTTGTCACATGTATGCTGACATCAGGGCTGAACACGCCGGGGAAATTCACTTGACAGCTTGAATGCAAATAGAGACGGAGGGAGAAAAAAACTCACGCTGCATTTCTTTGGAAATTCTCTTGTGCTTCAATAAAGGGCATTTGTAAATTTATGACTGTGAAATACATCCTCCGAGGCTTATAAACGCTGGGGCAGAAATACTAGACATTAACCCGCTCAGGATGTTACCGAGAGGAAGATCAGAATATGCCTATTGTTATGAAGACTCGGACTGGCCCATAGGGGAACAGGGCAATCCCCAGTCGGACCCCAACCCCACTGTATGGGCAGTACTTGGCATAATGCACATGATTTACGGAAAAACGCAGCATCTCATCATTCAGTAACCAAACCTACCCAGTTTATTATTATTTAGAGATATGTACATTTGTGAACCAGCATTGTGTAACATTTGTATGCAGGTGAAAAGTGCGTCACCCCAAAGTTAATGTTACCGGTGGGCCCTTGACACCTCAGTACGACACTGTTGTTATGGACCTTTGCTATGTTCTCCAAAATTGACATACATTTTTGCCTGGGAAAAATAGTGGGAGAAAAGCAGGATAAAAGTAGGTAAAAAAAAAATCTATTTTCTGTTTTATGAAATAAAATCACCGTGTTTTCTGATCACTTGGCTTTGTGCCATTCCTCTGTTATTCCGCCAAGAAATGTGTGAATACATGGACATCTAGGTGTTGCCATTCTCATTCTCAAAGAGGTTAGTCTCCACATAGTCCGGCGTGGCCAGCACTGATTGGACGGCATCAGAGTCTGTATGGACACGCCTCCAACTAGTGACGCCCACTTGTCAATTTATTCATCCAGTTCTAGGAAGAATAAAAGAGGAACGGCACAAAGGTCCATGAGAAAAAAAATGCTCCAGGATAGTCATATTACAGGGAAAATAAGTTTGGAGACCTGTCCTGTTCTCCTTAAGGCTAAATTCACCGGATCTGTATTTGGTGCAGATTTTATATATGGATTTTTAACCTGAAATCTTCTGCATTTTTTTACGTATTTTCCACAGTAAATACTTTTGCCACGTTTAGTTTTCATTGCGTTTTATTCTCCGCTCATTAATATGGGTGAAATATGCTGCAAGAATTGATGCGCTGCAGATTTGCAAAGAAAAAATAAGCAGCGTGAGATTTCAGAAACCTCATTCACTTTCCTGGTACTGAAAAACGCTGCACCTATGCAGGGGGAAAAAAACGCAATGTGTGCACATAGTCTAAGGCTAAAATCCCATGATAAGCAGTTGGTGAGTTTTTGACGTTTCACATTTTCTACACCATTTCTGCATCTATTATTTAAATTAAATTTCTTCTATTTTTTTTCCATTGCGTTTTTGAGTGCATTGTTAGTGCTGCGGTTTTTGTCTTTGTTTTGGTCATTACATTTCTTAAATAAATTAAAAAAATATTTTGACAAAGCTTTATTAATGCAGCGATTCATCATTAACTTTGCCCCTATTTTTTGTCTTGTTTTGCGCCAAAATCGCTATTCTATTTGTGCCTTTTTTTATCTATTATTTGTTTGTTTTCTGCTTTGTCCATGGAGTCTATGAATTCCAGATGTTTTCACCTAATTCCTCATTTGATACTTTTTAAAAAGTTAAAAAATTTGCCATAACTCAGTTCCAGTACCCCAAATATTATAATAGTGCCTTGCTTATAGTTTTGGAGTAAAATTCCAAATATCAATCTAAATTAAAATCTATTCTATTATTTCTAAACACTATTTTTCAGTGATTACTTTGTATCTTCGTTCAAACTGCACCCACACACACAAATGATGCACCATTTGAAAGGTTGCCCCCTTCAGCAAGAAAATAGCTCCAAACAAACCACACATCCACGATTTGATCACAAAATACAGTTTAAACATTAATTTTCATAAACCTGCAGTAAGGTAAAATGACCTGCAGGTGGCACCACATTACCCCAAAGCACACTACCACAAAGCTGCTTACAGAGATCACAAACAAATCCAAACATTTGCCTTGGGGGCTTTCCAGCTTGCTCAAGTGCTTGCCCAGCCTATTTTAGCCAAATTGGAGCATTGCACACTTCACTGCAGGTGAGGCACATATGCAAACACATTTGTAAACATGCACTGCCTGTTGAATTGCACACTTGCTCCATTCATACTCCACCCACACAAACAAATGATACACCATTTGAAAGGTCAAATTACTTGCAGTTGGTAGCACACTACCCCAAAGCACACTACCACAAAGCTCCTTACAGACATCACAAACAAATCCAAACATTTGCAAAACATTTGCCTTGGGGTCTTTCCTGCTTACTCAATTGCTTGCCCAGCCTATTACAGGCACATTGGAGGGTTGCACACTTCACTGCAGATGAGTCTCATATACAAACACATTTGTATACATGCACTGCATTTTCGGTGATTACTTCGCCCCACACACACAAATGGTGAGTCACATATGCAAACACATTTGTAAACATGCACTGCTTTTTCGCTGATTACTTCGCCCCCCACCACACACACATGATGCACCATTTGAAAGGGAAACTTGCTCCCTTCAGAAAGAAAAGAGCCAAACATACCACACATTCACGCTTTTATCACTAAATACAGTTAAAACATTAATTTTCATAAACCTGCAGAATGACACAGTGACCTGCAGGTGGCACCTCAACTGGAAAACATTTTATGGCCCCTACTTATCAAACCAATTTATTGCATTACCAATCTATATAAATACCTGTCTGTGGTTCATCATCTCGTGAAATACATTTACATTTGACCAGCTTGCTTTTTCTGAAATTGCCTGCGCCCCCGACGACCAATGTGCAAAAATTTCGCACGGGCCAAGCTAGTAATAATTAAAAAAGATCTGATATGATTATTTTTTTAAAG
The DNA here is from genome assembly GCF_039654945.1 of Dendrobates tinctorius. Taxonomy (NCBI): domain Eukaryota; kingdom Metazoa; phylum Chordata; class Amphibia; order Anura; family Dendrobatidae; genus Dendrobates; species Dendrobates tinctorius. The sequence continues at coordinate 19,788,024 of NW_027361707.1, forward strand.
CCATCTACATTACTAACCATTTCTTCTTGAATACACCAGCACATTCCCTTGGAATTCTTGCACTGTTGCTGTTTTTGCTGACCTTGTTATGGATGGATTAAATAGCCCGGACTTCATATGTGTTTATCATTGGCCAGTTTCTCGAACACATTCTGACACCAACGGATCAGTTAATCTGATTTCCCAACCTCAACAGGTCAAAGTTATACCGATCAGAGCAGTGTATTTAGACGTGTGGGATCAAAAAAGATGTGCAGCATGATCTGCTACGCTATTCTATTGGACGGGATGGAAATATTACTTCTTAAGGCATACTACAGAAAAAAAAGTTTATTTTAATAAGGTGATTTATGATGAGTTACCATATAATGAATACTCCAATATAACCGGGAGAAATTAAATATGCGGCACTCACCAAAGTAAAAAATTCAGTAAACTTTATTCCAAGTTGGTAAAATACCAGCGTGGCAGCACATGAAAATACTACAGAGCATGAACAAAATAAACAAAACGTTTCGCACCCAGCAAGCGCTTCTTCTGGGAATCTGGGCAGTGTTTAGGACCAGGAAGAAGCGCCTACTGGGTGCGAAACGAATGTTGTCCATGCTGGTATTTTCACAACTTAGAATAAAGTACTTATTTTTTTAATAACTTAATAAAACAACTTCAGGACTTACATTTACTGAGGAATATTTAATTGTATGTACAATTGGATTCTAAATATACATTATGGACTGCACAAACCCAATCCAGCCTTGTTTTTTGCTTTTTTTAACAGCAGCAGGGGTGTCTAGTTCACCTGTGTCATTTTCTGCAATATTTATTTTCCATGCTTGGATCGTTCAGGCGAGATTATGTGCCAGACACTCTTGATTACAGCTATCAATACATTAATAACTTTTATAAGCTGGAGGTTTGCGAAACCATATGGTATTTAATCTCGGAATGCGAATGCAAACCAGCAAGGGATACGCCGCTCACGAGAAAAATATCCTAAAAATTCAATATGCAAATCCGTTCGTGCGGTTTAGTGGGGGGATCTGCAGGCTCATAAGAAGTTAATAAAGGGAAATATTGAAGATTTTAGGTAGAATGTGTTGTCTGGTTTCAATCTTGGCTTTGTTTGATGACTTGTCATAGGATTCCTGGGTAAATGTGCCCAGTGAGCCTGCCTAAGCATGGCGATCACCAGACAATTCCACATCCTGTCGTACAGAGCGGAGCACAGAGGCGTGTAATCCGTCTCCTGTTCTGTGTCCTCATTACTTTTGTTTTGTGATCTGGAGAATTAAATATTTATACATTTGCTGCACGGTTAAAACTTCCCCAGGCTTCCCGTGTAAGACACACTGCAAAACCCGTATCATTCCCTCAATTTCAATCTTATCATTCATTCCATATGAACACAATCATGTGAGAAAGTTAGATTTTTTGGATATTATTTCTGAGTGTGTTTTAGCCAAAATTTGCTTTCGGTGCAATGCAATCTCAAGTAGCATGTTACTTGGTGATCTTGTTTCAGCAAAGACCTATAATTCAAAGTTCCACAGTTTTCCTATACACATTTTTGGATACCTGTGTATTACACCTGCAGGAGCTTTTATGACCTCCTATTTTACATCCATAGGTATTTGGGAGCTTTTATGACCTCCTGTTTTACATCCATAGGTATTCAGGAGCTTTTATGACCTCCTATTTTACATCCATAGGTATTCAGGAGCTTTTATGACCTCCTATTTTACATCCATAGGTATTCAGGAGCTTTTATGACCTCCTATTTTACATCCATAGGTATTCAGGAGCTTTTATGACTTCCCATTTTACATACATAGGTATTTGGGAGCTTTTATGACCTATTTTACAACCATAGGTATTTGGGAGCTTTTATGACCTCCTGTTTTACATCCATAGGTATTCAGGATCTTTTATGACCTCCTATTTTACATCCATAGGTATTCAGGAGCTTTTATGACCTCCTATTTTACATCCATAGGTATTCAGGAGCTTTTATGACTTCCCATTTTACATACATAGGTATTTGGGAGCTTTTATGACCTATTTTACAACCATAGGTATTTGGGAGCTTTTATGACCTCCTGTTTTACATCCATAGGTATTTGGGAGCTTTTATGACCTCCTGTTTTACATCCATAGGTATTCAGGATCTTTTATGACCTCCTATTTTACATCCATAGGTATTCAGGAGCTTTTATGACTTCCCATTTTACATACATAGGTATTTGGGAGCTTTTATGACCTATTTTACAACCATAGGTATTTGGGAGCTTTTATGACCTCCTGTTTTACATCCATAGGTATTTGGGAGCTTTTATGACCTCCTGTTTTACATCCATAGGTATTCAGGATCTTTTATGACCTCCTATTTTACATCCATAGGTATTCAGGAGCTTTCATGACCTCCTATTTTACATCCATAGGTATTCAGGAGCTTTTATGACCTCCTATTTTACATCCATAGGTATTCAGGATCTTTTATGACCTCCTGTTTTACATCCATAGGTATTCAGGAGCTTTTATGACCTCCTATTTTACATCCATAAGTATTCGGGAGCTTTCATTACCTCCTATTTTACATCCATAGGTATTCAAGATCTTCTATGATCTCCTCTTTTACATCCATAGGTGTTCAGGAGCTTTTTTGACCTCCTATTTTTCATCTATAGGTATTCGGGAGCTTTTATGATCTTCTCTTTTACATCCATAGGTATTCAGGATCTTTTATAACCTCCTCTTTTACATCCATAGGTGTTCAGGAGCTTTTATGACTTCCCATTTTTCATCTATAGGTATTCAGGAGCTTTTATGGCCTCCCATTTTACATCCATAGGTATTAATATGGAGTAGGTCACATTGTATCCGTAACAGCTTTCCCTCTTCTTTCTACAAGATTTTAGGGGATTTTTGCCCCTTCAACCAGAAAAGCATTTGTGAGGTCAGACACTGATGTTGGGGGAGAGGCCGGGCTCACAGTATCCGTTCTAGTTGATCCCAAAGGTGTTAGATGGGGTTGAGGTCCGGGCTCATTGTGGCTGCTTTTGTTCTTCCACAAAACTCCCCCAGCCATGGACCTTGCTATAGTCACTGTGCACAGGCCCAGGGGACAAAAAAGGGCCTTCCCCAAACTGTTCCCACAAGACTGGAAGCTACAATGGTAAAAAATGTCTTGTGTTGAATGATGAACAATTCCCTTTACTGGAACGAAAGTGGGGAGGCCGACTCTTGAACACAATTTTTGAGCGACTTTTCAGGCGCTTTACGAAACCAAACCCACTTCAATAGACTCCTCAAAAAAAACATTGTGTGCACTTATCCTTCCAAGGGTTTTCAAAACAGAACTTAAAAAGTGTTTTATGGGATGTTGGTTTTAGAGGTATATTGAGTGCAAAGTTGTCTTACTTTGAGGAATTTATAGAATGTTCATTCAAGTTTTTTTTTTACATAGAGACAAATAAAACACATAAAAAACATTGCCAATAAATTTTAAAATTACATGGAATATTGGAACTTTATTCAAGTGACCGAAATTTAGATTACCATAAAATCCTAAAAATACTAAACTGATCCAAGTTTGGTTTGCCGGACCCTGGGTGGTCCTACTTGGATATTATTTTATCACCAATATTAACAAATCTTCGCATTTACCAGCAGACAGACTTTATTTCAAATGATATATAATGTATTATTGTCTTTATTTAGATTTTTATTATTTGCAGTTAAAATAATAAATGTGAATAAACTGAATACAAATATTTACAAGAGTCAAGACGGAGCGATTATTTTTTTAAGAAGGCTAAAGATGCGAAATGTGCAGGAAAAGAGTTAATCTCAGTTTCGTTAAGTGAAGCTTCAGTTTCAAGGGCTGTTGTGGATAATAAGGTCCTTTCTTGCCCCGTTTCCATAATGACAATTGAACATAATATACAATGTCATCCGCTGACCTACAAAACCAGTAATTAAAATGTTTAACTAAGAAAGGGCACTACTAATTCATTGAAATAAAAGCGAATTTAGTGGTTTGGGAAAGATGTGAAATATTAATTCGACATATGTTCAAATTTACATTACAATAATGGAGAACAGGCCCATTAAAAAAAATAAAAAACCTTGTCGGCAAGTTTACAGCGGATTGGATCTTGTGCAAGAGAATATGATAACATTCCGCCATTAATTCTTCTGTATTTTTTGTTCATTACGGACCTATAATACATGGATATATTCATAGTACATGTGTGGTGTTTACAAGGACACCATCATGCTAGGTGTTAGGATGTATGTTTATATATATATAGAGAGAGAGAGAGAGTATATAAAATCTATTTTGGTAACAGTCTATTTTTAAAAAACTTTTTTTTTTTTTTTTTTTTTTAATATTTTAATTTCAACATAAATAATACTTAAGTGTACCAGTATATTCTGTCTGCACCCTTGAGACATTAAAGAGATTCTGTCAGCTCAGAATGACTATTCAAGCCAAGTACAGGTACTCGGAGAACCCTTGGCGCTGCCAAACATTTCAGTACACCTTCCCATCTACTTGTTTATCGTCTGTCTTGTTCTTCTCTGGCTTTATGAAGCCAAGAAGAGAGAGGGGGTGGTGGAGAGAAAAAAAATAAGCAAGTGGGACGGTGAACTTAAATATTTGGCCACTCCAAAGGTTCACCAAGAGCCTTGGTTTGAACATTCATCCTGCGCTAGAGTTGTGGGCTCTCCTTGATCATTGCGCTGAAAGGATTAAGTGCCAGGATCGGAGTTTTCTCCATTGCTGCCCAATATGTGATCTTACGTGATGTCAGGGTGTTGGAAAGGGTTTGTCAGTGGCGATGGCTGATGAATTGAAGACTCCTCCAAAAACAACCTATGCAGGCCACACAATTATTCCATCTTTAGTGAAATAAGAAGTTTCTTATTAAAAAGATTTTGCCATCTTAGACATTAATGGAATTTCCACTGGACCCCACCTCACTTATTTGGAGAAGAAAGGTCCGCTCATCAAGGCTTGGTCAACTTATTCCAAAACTCCTGCAGACTTGAATGGAGAGAACTTTTATCGATCTGTATCTGGATATAGGTACTTCACCCGGCCCCTTTTTAGTCAATAACTGGAACCCTTTCCTGTTGGCACTTTGTAGCATTTTCTATTGACCCCTTTATTATAGAAGTCATCAGTAAGCAATCTGAACCTACTGACCATTTCCGATAAGTTTTCCCAAACATACAACCCGGTAAACTGATTTGTTTTTTGTTTAGTAGTTTTAGAAGTCATTCATCGGTGATTGAGTTGCCAAATTCAAAGTCAACGCAAACCCTTTACTTTTTACAGAGAAGTACCCACCCATGCTCTTCATGGGAGGACCGTGGCAGCTCCGTCATCATCATCCTCCTCCCACCAACATGTTGACTTTTTAGTGTTCCGCGACAAAACCTCACATAACAGAACATGAGTAAAACAAGCTCTTCCAACAGAACGTCCTGTTTACCTAAGAAAGAGGATTAGAACTTCTTTAAAATGAGGTCCAAAATTCGGTGTGAATTTCCAGAGTCAGCCAGGAGATAAAAAATCTCTTGGGGGATGTATAAAATAACTTAGACATGTCATAAAGCTTAGACTGCTGCCTTGTGGGATCATACCAGAACCGGGAGCAGATTTCAGCTGTCTGATCATATATCATACTGATGTAAGGACTTGGGATTCTGAGGTTCAAAAGGTTTTCAGTAAATTGCAATGTCTGGCGGAAGACAACGAATCCGTCTGAGAACTTCCCATTGTATCACGGCGCTGTAATTACAGCCCGGCATGACAAGCCGCACTCTTCTGATTGTGGTCAAGCAAATGATACCCTTCTCTTAGCCAGTTATTATTGAATAAGTATTTTTTATCAGTTCAAAGATTCGGCCCGGACTGATGGATGGGAATTATTTGATGCTAGGATTTTTACTTAAAAAAAAAAATTCTTTTTTTTTCCGTTTAACCCTGGAAAACATTTTTAATTGTAAGGTGCAATGTGTGATTTGTTTAAACTATATTTTCTATGTTAAATGTTTTTTTTTTTACATTTTTGATATTAGTCTTTTTTTTATATGACGATATTTAAATAAAATAAAAAAAAATCTTACAATTTTCACATCGACAATTGAGCCTGATATTACCGTATATTCCTTCTTCTTGCTGGGTACACGCACATTAGCAGCAATGGACTGACCTACTGCTGACTTGTATGGAAATACGTAATGAACATGTTCTCATCAGGGCAAAGGTCATTGAGAAGGAAGGAGGAGGAAGTGAGCTGTAACATATATGGTGAATGGTGGATACTGTGTTATCTAACATGTATAGAGGTGTTATCAGTTATTGCACAGAAGGGGGAGGAAGTGAGCTGTGACATCGCCCATTGTGTATGGTGGATCCAGTGTTATCTACTGTCTATAGAGATATCAGTCATTGTACAGGAGGAGGAGAGCTGTGACATCTCCTATTGTGAATGGTGGCTCCCCTTTTATCTACTGTATATAGATGTGTTATCAGCCATTGTAAAAGGAGAGGAGGAGGAGAGCTGTGATATCACCTATTGTGAATGGTGGCTCCCCTTTTATCTACTGTTTATAGAAGTGTTATCAGTCATTGTTCCAGAGGAGGAGGTGAGCTGTGACACCACCTAATGTGAATGGTAGATCCTGTGTTATCTACTTTATATAGAGGTATTATCAGTCAGTGTAAAGGAGGAGGAGGTGAGCTGTGACAACACCTATTGTGAATTCTGGAACCTGCGTTATCTACTGTATATATTGAGATATCAGTCATTGTACAGAAGGAGCTGAGGTGTGACATCTATTGTAAATGGATATCTACTGTATATAGAGGTGTTATCAGTTATTGTAAAGGAGGAGGAGGTTAGTTGTGACATCACCTACTGTGAATGGTGGCTCCTGTGTTATCTACTCTAAATAGAGATATTATCAGTCATTGTAAAAGAAGAGGTGGAGGATCGCTGTGATATCACCAATTATGAATGGTTGCTTCCCTATTATCTACTGTTTATAGATGTGTTATCAGTCATTGTTCAGGAGGAGGCGGTGAGCTGTGACACCACCTAATGTGAATGGTAGATCCCGTTTTATCTACTATATATAGAGGTATTATCAGTCAGTGTAAAGGAGGAGGAGGAGTTGAGCTGTGACAATACCTATTGTGAATTCTGGATCCTGTGTTATCTACTGTATATAGAGATATCAGTCTTTGTACAGAAGGAGAAGGAGGTGAGCTGTGACATCTATTGTGAATGGTAGATCCTGTGTTATCTATTGTACATAGAGGTCATCAGTTAGTGTAAAGGAGGAGGAGGTGAGTTGTGATATCACCTATTGTGAGTGGTGGATCCTGTGTTATCTACTCTAAATAGATAGATATGTTATCAGTCAAGTCATTGTAAAGAAGGAGGGAGAGGTGAGCTGTGACATTACGTATTGTGAATCTTGGATCCTGTTTTATCTACAGATTATACAGGTGTTATCTGTCATTGTGCAAGAGGAGGAGGAGGTGAGCTGTAACATCACATATTGGGAATGGTGGATAATGTGTAATTTACGATGTAAAGCCGTGTCAAATTTTCATTGTAATCCTGTCTGAGATGATCATGAGACTACTGCAAAGTTTTCTGTACAGCACAGAAAGTGAGTGCTCAGTATAAATCCTAGTGGCCTAAGTGAAACCTTACAATATATTTTATTTATTTATTTTTTTGAAAGATAGTGATGGAAAATGTAAAAAATACACACTCAAAATATACATTACAACCTGATTTAACCAATAGGTGATTTTCTGATGGCACATTCCCTTTGAGAGAAATCTGATATTTAAGGCCCCAAAAAACTCCAAACAACCACTTAAAATGGAATCTGTTGTATAATAAGCGAATGATTATGTCCGGAGGGATGGTCGTGTTACCGCCGGTGTGCCTTGTGCCAAGTCTGCTGGTCCTGCCGCTGTATTTAATGTGTAATGAAGTAACGTTATATTATGTGACAGATGCAGACCTTACACGTTTTTATGGGACGGGACATCTGCGTAGTTCGCTAGTGATGTCGGAATGAGACCTCACGGTGTTACGGGCGCTTTTATAGGGGACGGGTAAACAATTTGCAGCATGTGTCATCTTACATTGAGAATAACACACATACTATACATGGGGAAATCTGGCGGAGAACTATGCCAAAGTGTTTGTGCAGCATCCAGTTACCCCAAATAGAGGAAGTCAACGCTGAAACCAAATATTTGCTGGCTACAGTCAGTCCCAATATACCAGTAACCCCCGCTGATGAATCCCTCGTGTTATTCCTTTATGGAAAGCTGTACATACAAATTGCCAAGACCCCGATCCCGTTAGACTTGTATAGTTTTATTTTTGGCCTTTCCTTAAGATTATAGGAACCAGGTGTTGGGCTTCTGTAATGCTGGATCCCTCTATAAGGTCAAGGTCTTTTAATATGGCCACCGAGTCGTCCTCCCCTACTAAGGTGTTACGGTATATATATATATTTTTTGGGGAAAGGAACCCAAATAACAACCGGTATGGCTTCCATTGTCACTTTTTTTTTCTAGAATCTAAAAGGTGGGTTTGTCTAGTTCCAACACACATATTGTAAGTTTTATTAACAAGTTAGTGGGAACGCAGCATAAATATGTCGCATGTGGTCCTAGGAGGTGTAACTAAAAGGGTTGTCCGATTTTGAAAAAAAAAACCTCTCGCCAGGCTCTATTTAATTTTTTTTCCAATTGTGCTATACTACCCTCCCCAAATCCAATGCTGGGCCTCTCCCACTGCTCTGGGTGTCTGTGATTGCCTGCAGCGCCGCCGTCAGTGTTGCAGCCAATAACTGAGCTCGGCAGCTCTGCGTACGTTTTTGGTGTGAGCCGCTAAGTGATGGTGGGCAAACTGATGGGTTGCAGCAATTTCGATGAGAAGTCAGTGCCACAGGCAGCAATAGACATCAGAAGCAGCAGCAGAGTGTCACTGGACCAGGGGAGGATAAGTTTTTTTAATAAAACAAACTGCAGCTGAGGGAGAGGAGTTTTCCGAAAAACCAAGGTCTGGCTCGAATGCAAATCTGTGTTAAAACCCCTACATACCATGTCCCACTTGTATCAGTGGTGCGGTCTTGTATGTTACAGGGACCAAAGAGCCCCTTAAGCACAAGGGTCCAAGGGCATCTGCTACTTCTCCATCCCATATAGCTGTGACTCCAGATAATGTACATGTTTAAAGGAACACTACAGGTAAAATATATGCGCTGTGTTATACCTAGTGTTAAAGGACCTGAGTGGGCCCCGAGATTCCCTCTTTGGCTCCTCCAAATCTATATGTCCAAGTCTAAGTTAGGGCAAATAAACCATAACCAGTTATAGATTTTCCCAGGTCCCCAAGGTGGAGAAAAAAGGCTTCCACCACCTTGAAGAACCTACCAAGGTGATCCTCAACCAAGCAACCTTCCTGAAGGTCATCTGTAGAGTAGTGAAAGGTTCAGCTAGGTACAATCCTAGAATCTTAAAGGGAATCTGTCACCTAATTTTTCGTATATAAGATGCGGCCACCGCCATCAGGGTCTTATCTACAGCATTCTGTAATGCTGTAGATAAGCCCCCGATGTAACCTGAAAGAAAAGAAAAACTAGTTATATTATACTCACCCAAGGGCGGTCTGGGTCCGATGGGTGTCGTGGTTCGGTCCGGCGCCTCCCATCTTCTAGCGATGACGTCCTCTTCTCTGCTTCCCGTCGCGACTCCGACACAGGTGTACTGCTATGTCCTGTTGAGGGCAGTGCAGAGTCCTGCAGGGGACAGGCACCGGACCTCTCTGACCTTTCCTGGCGGCTGCACACTGTAGTACTCTGCTCTGCCCTCAGCAGCGCAGAGCAGCGCGCCTGCGCCGGAGCCGTGACGGGAAGCAAAGAAGAGGACGTCATCGCTAGAAGACGTGAGGCGCCGGACCGGACCTCGACACCCATCGGACTCTGACTTGACCCGGGTGAGTATAATATAACTCACTTTTCTTCTCTTTCAGGTTACATCGGGGGCTTATCTACAGCATTACAGAATGCTGTAGATAAGCCCCTGATGGCGGTGCCGGCAGCTGATAGTTGAAAAAATAGGTGATAGATTCCCTTTAAGCTGAAGACAAATGAGCAAAGCAATGTATAGTATGAAGTTGTACAATGTTTAATGTTGCAGGTAGAAACATGTTCTTTCTAGTTACTTTTTATTAAATAGTACAAACTTTTGTTCTGTGGCTGCTCAGGTTCTCAATGAGTCATCCTGTTTCCACCCCAGTAAGTGGACGTAGTTCTCCAGTGTCAGCGCTGATACATGATCTCCATTGGCACAACGCAGTAGAACACTTGTTCTTTGATTACACATCTCCAAAAGTCAGAACAGTAGTCGCAGTAATACCTTCATTACATGAAGAAAGTGCTGGGAGTGCTCCGCTCTGTCCCCTCAAAGAAAAGAATGTCTCATTCAGGTGTGCATTAGTGGAGTCTGCCTGGAAATGCCAGAGAGAAGGAGGAAAGAACGAGGCGCTGGAAGAAAAACTCTGACCCCGAAAACTGCAGATCAATAAATATACCATATAACAGCTGTAATAAGAAAAATATTCCCTAGACCAGCGGCTGTCAGTGGCATACATAGAAATCACAATTATCACAGCTTGTAAACATTTTTTGTAGCCAGCCAAGAGTCTTTCAATTCTTGTTTCAGGGATTTTCATCCATTTTTCCTTGGAAAATTCCTCCAGTTCTGTGAGATTCCTGGGTCGTCTTGCATGCACTGCTCTTTTGAGGTCTAGCCACAGATTTTCAATGATGTTCAGATCAGGGGACTGTGAGGGCCATTGTAAAACCTCCAGCTTGTGCCTTTTGAGGTCATCTATTGTGGATTTTGACGCGTGTTTAGGATCATTATCCATTTGTAGAAGCCATCCTCTTTTCAAGTTCAGCTTTTTTACAGATAGTGTTATGTTTATGTTATGAATTTGTTGAAATTTCATTCAATCCATTTTTCCTCTACCTGTTAAATGTTCCCTGTGCCATTGGCTGCAACACAACCCCAAAGCATGATTGATCCACCATGCTTAATGGTTGGCAAGATGTTCTTTTACTAAAGTTCTGAGTCCTTTTTTCTCCGAAATGCATGAGTCTTGATTATATGTTCTTTTGCATACTTATGGCGCTGAATTTTATGGTGAGGATGCAGTAGAGGTGTTAGGCGTCGGGTTCCTGTCGCTGCACAGTGGAAATCCCGAGCCTTGCTTCTGTCGGTCTCCCATTCCTCTCCAGCCGTAGAGGAGGTTGCTCAGCAGACTCGTCGGTCCCGGCGCTCTGCCCAGACTAGCTCCGTGGGTTTGGTTGCTGCTGTCACCTCTGGTCCAGCTGTAGCAACGCATGCTGATCAGCAGTGAGCTACTCCAGGGACTAAGTCCTCCTTTCGGTCCACTGAACATGCCCGTGGGACGATCTCTCATTGGAGATCAGAGGTCACATGCTCAGGTCCTTCTCCACCTCGGATTGGACCGTCAGGAAGGTCCCAGAAGGACGCGGCTATAAAAGGTTCGCATGGCCGCTCGGCCATGCGCTAGTATAGACTGCATTACCAGGCTATGAGGAGTGAGTGTTGTATGCAAGTATGAATGTCTCTGGTGACTGACTCATTTGAAACGCCTACCCTTGGTACGCATGTGTTGTGCAGCCTAGCCTGTTAAGCGCCCAGGCTTAGGTGTAGGTAGAGGCAGAGTCTGAGACTAACATCAGTGTCCACGGGTGGCTCTGCACGCCACGGTGCACGTGTTCGACACTCCACCTTAGTCAGCAGCTATAGTGGCTTCTGCAGGTGCGACGCCACACGCTCAGAAGGTCTAGAGGGACTCAGACCTCTTGTCCTTGGGGCTGGGTTCTGTGACCACATACTGAGCGCTCTCTTGCCGAGTGCTGTGATTTTTACAGGCTCTGGCATTTATGTTCAGCGGTGGCGCGGCTGTGTCGTAACAGAGTTCGCTTCTTTTCACACTGGGTGACGTTAACCCACGTGTGACCTCTTGTATACCGCTTTATACTTCCGCCATTACTAAGCAGCAGTTTACCACCCCTGCACGGTGGACCCCAGGCTGCAAACGCACCTTACTGTTATTTTATTATTTGGTGCGTTCCACCAGCCCTAACAAGAGGTTTTCTTCTGATGACTCTTTCATGAAGGCCATATTTGTGCAGGTGTCTGTGAACAGTAGAACAATGTACCACAACTCCAGAGTCTGCTAAATCTTTCCGAAGATCTTTTGCAGTCAAACAGGGGTTCTGATTTGTCTCTCTAGCAAGCCTACAATTGGCTCTCACTGAAATTTTGCTTGGTCTTCCATACCTTATCTTGACCTCCACTGTTCCTGATAACCGTACATTCCTTATTTGCATTTCTTAGTTTTCTCCTGCTTTGTGGGCCTCCACCATTTTAATTTTGAGAGTGCTAGGCAGCTGCTAAGAAGAACCCATGGCTGCTGTTTTTTGGCACAGGGTCAGAGGAGGCTTTTTATAATGCCTGGGAAATCTGCATCATCTGGCCTTTCCTAGCGATAATAGTTAAGCCATAACCCAAACAGGCCAATTAAGTTCTGAAAATTACAATTTATAATTTATCTGACTATTGTACATGGCGCCGTTCTTCCCCAGCAAAGACCACTCCTTCCAGGTACTCAGACACCTCGTCTAGAGAGCAGAGGCTTCTTTTCATCTCCGCTCTGTTGAAAGGGTGGAACTTCAGACATCATTCTGATTGACAGCCGGATTCCCACTGCCTAACTGGGGGAGCCGGCTGTCAAACAGAATGACGCCGGAAGACTCGCCCTATTTCATCAGCAGAGGCAGCTGAATCCCCAGCAGGAGCCGTCTGTGACCGCTCTGCACCGGGGAAGAACGGTGCCATGCACAACAGGCAGGTAAGTTGCATTTACCTGCCTGTTAGTGCTTAGGTACATTTTTCATTTTTCCATAATGTCCTGGATATACTCTTTAGCTGTTCACAATAACAGTACTTTTGACCAGGAGTGCCCAAACTTTTACATGCCGCTGTAAATGTGTGAATAAATGCAGCAATAAGAGCTATTACTATTTCCTAAGAAATGCTTAATTAATATTCATAAGCAAAGATCAGTGAATAAGATCGCAAAACCCTGGTCTTGCGGCCACAACAGTGGTTCATGTCCGCCGTATAGGAGATGTGCGACTGGGACTGGAGCCCCGTGAATCAAACTCATGTCCACTGGTGGCCTGGACTTACAGCCGCAACCAGGCCTCAGAGGTCACCGTGTGTCGCGCATCTGTGATGTGACCTCCGAGGCCTGGTCGTGGCTGGAAGTCATGAGTGAAGAGGAAGGAAGATGCGGCTCACAACGGCTCTTGACTGGATGGCGGGCAGCATGCAGGGGACAGGCCGGGAGGGGGAAGATAGCATTTTTTTTTTTTAATCTTGTGTTTATTATGCATTAGGATCTGGAGAGACCCCAGAGCATAATACAAAACATTCAGTTTATGGAGAATAAATTAGCTGAGAATCAAATTTCCCAGGTAAATGCACACAATTTGTCGGATTGAATTCTGTTACATCCGCTCATCTCTAGTTATGACCTCTTTTCTGACATCTACACATTAGTAAAATTTGTCTTTGTGCCACATATATTAAAGAGATTGTCTAGTCATAGGTGTTGGTGACCTATTCATAGTAACTCCGCCAATCTGGTATCCGTGACCACAGATAGTACTGCCTCCTTGTTTCCTCATATAAATTATATAGTAGCAGATAATATTATGGCCCTGTCTATCCTTTATGTATGTGCAGATAACCCTCTGTATTTCATGAGGGCACAGATAGTACTGCTTCCTTATTTCCTCATATAAGTTATATAGTACTAGATGGAGGCCCGAGCTATCGCATCGGGAGGGCGGTAATGTCACGAAGGGGGCAGGCATTGCAGCGTTGAGGATCTCCCCCCCATGTGCTCACCCACCTATCCACTCTCTCTTTCCCCATGTGCTGACTTCTCCCGTCTGTGCTCTCTTCTTTGACCTGTATACCCCATGTGCTATCCCCCTTGTCTGCTGTCTCTCTCCTTCCTGTGCCGTGTTCTCCCCTCTTGTGCTGTCCCATTTGAGCTGTGTCCCCCCTGTGCTCTGTCTTTCTCACCCCTGTGTCTGACTGTGTACAGAACATACGACAGCTCCTGGGCAGGGGAGGAAGCAAAAGACAATACTGACATTACAGCAGGAGATCGCAGAGGATACATTTTTTGAGGTAAAATATTGTTTAAAAACAGTCAGTGAAATATTTTACCTCACAAAATGAATCCTCTGTGATCCCCTGCTGTAATGTCAGTATTGTCTTTTGCTTCCTCCCTTGCCCAGGAGATGTGATATGCTCCGTACACGGTCAGACACAGACAATTTTTAAAATGAACTTTCGTTCGTGGGAAAACCCCTTGACCGCCTTCCTCTGCCTGTCGACACGTTGCGCATCTGCCTCCGGGATCAGCCGAATGATTCACTGCGCCTGCGCGGAATTCGCGCTGGTGCAGTGCGATGGTGTTCCGCTGGTGGTACCGCGCAAGAGGCTGTGTGAGTGAGTGTGTGTGGTGCATGTAGAGTGTGTGTGTGTGTGGTGCGTACGGCGTATAGAGTGTGTGTGTGGTGTGACGGTGTTCCACTGGTGGTACCGCGCAATAAGTTGGTACCAGCAGCAGTTTCCATATTTGAGACACTCATCACTTGCGTGTCCCAATATGGCGGTCGGTGAACTTTCTCCGCTTGGAATTCTGGAATACAGTGACATCTGGACAGAACAGTAAATGAAAACATTACAAGGCATTTATATAAATAGAAGAGATAATATTACCGCCCTGTCCATCCTTTATGTATGTGCAGATGCCTCTCTGTATTTCATGAGGGCACAGATAGTACTGCCTCCTTGTTTCTCCCTCTAAATAATATGGATTCAGATAAGGCCACCTCCCTGTCGCTCGTTCAGTAAGTACGGTACTTTTTTAAAATTTATTTATTTTTATTTTATGATATTTGCTGCATTTTTTTTTTCTAAAAATCCCATTAAAATCCTGGAAATGACAGAACTGTAAAAAAAAGTTTGCTTGCAGTCTTTGCAGACAAGATTACATAAAACCGTACGTGACTGCGCATTCAGTTCAAGTTGCAATTAGACCAAGAATTATAGCCGGCTTTAATTAAACAGGATTTATGTGTCTTCACTGTCTCTTTATCTGAAGTTGAGGGAGCAGTTTCCAGCCTTACTTTAATTGCCTTCTTATTTATTTTTATTATTTTTTTTTTTTTTAGGATTTAATGAGTCCGGTCAGGAAAGCGTTAACTGCATCGCTGCTTTAATTTTCGGAGTTTGTTTAAACAGAACTTGTAGTTTAACATCTTTAGGAAATGGTTTTCTGAGTATAGTGACTGTGAGCGTTATAATATATTCCAGCAGAAAGGGTGAAGGTATCATCTTGGAGTTTACGACACGCTAATGGACGTACCGCCATCTGTTGCACAGAACTAGGAAATGGTAAGCCGTGCATTGGTTACTGGGTAGAAAGGCTCTGTTAGTGCTCCAATCCCGGACTATTATTTCATATATTATCGTCAGCTGATTCCGTCCATGTAGAAAGATTTTACCCGTTTACAACGATCTGAATATATATATACATTAAAAACAGACATGGCCTCCCCTTTACAATCCTCACGAGACGCTCGGGCCGACAGGCAGCTGCAGAAAGCGGTCACTTCGGCACAGGCAGGAGGCACAAAAAACAGCCCGTAAAACACGCCACAAAGCTGTCATCACAACACGGAGGCCGAAACGGTGAAAGAGAAATCTGGCGTAATGTCGGAAAAGACAAATTTGTTCTGGAACTTTCAGCGTCGGGTTTCTTTAATGGAATCTGTGACGTCTCCATAACACCCTTATCTCCTTACATTAAGTATTCAGTAAAAAATCAATTTCAATTCTGACTTTTTGCCACACAGCTAATACGGCCAAGACTGGCAAAACACACAAATCTAGGCACGGTGAGAATGGGCGCAGTGCCAAGCACCACTTACCCAATCAATACTGTGTGATATTTTCTCCCTGAGATCTGGAACGTTTACAGAAAATATTTACTTTTAGTAATGTACTTTAAGTAAATATTTTTTTTTTTAAAACATAAAGGGGTTGTCCACTGCCTTAGCATTGATGGCCTATCCTTAGGATAGGTCGTCAATGTCTGATCGGTGGGGATGCAACACCTGGCACCCCCTGCCGATCAGCTGTTCTCTGTGCTTGCGACTGCTCAGTTACAGAGCGGCTCTGTGTATTGATAGAGAGCGCCCCCTGTTGATTTGAAAAGGGGGCGAATGTGCAATACCGGCCGCGGCCACTATCAGTAGATGGGGCAGCTCCATAACTGAGCAGTTCCGACAGCAACTGGCACCGAGAACTGCTGATTGGCGGGCGTACACCCACCAATCACACATCAATAACCTATCCTAAGAATAGACCATCAATGTCAAAGTCACAGACAACCCCTTTAAGTGATGAGTTTCTGGGCAGCTTTCTGTAGTTTTGATAGCGGACAACCTCTTTAAGGTATTAATTTGGATTATTCTAATTCATAATAATTTGAATTGTATTTTTTGGTACTGTTTAAAGAGTAGTATCTCAACTATTCATTAGGGGTGGTCTACTTTACTCCATCCCTTTTCTTAAACGAGTCTCTTAATGATCAGAGTGAAGTTCAGGAGTGCAATCATCAGTGATCAGCTGTAGTGACCACAGCAGCAAGTTATTAGTTACCCTGCAGCACCACCGCAGGAGAAAAGAAGCATTACACACTTCCCACTGAAATCGGTGGGCTGTATCTGTAATACATAGACACACAGGGTCCTCCAGAGTTAGAGATACTGTATTGTAGAATCGATTCCAATATTTTCAGGATTCAGTTTGCATGAACCCAGTAAACTTGTGGCCGGGCAAGGGGTTAAAACAACAATAAAAAAATGACATTATACTCACTTGTTCTAGGTGCTCAGATGATTTCTTACGCAGCATATACTGCCACAACTCCTTGGTCCTGAGCTGAAGTCTCTGGTTCTTCCAGTGCTAAGGCCTGCACAACCACATGGGTGAGGGATAGATGCAAAGGTCATTGTGCAGGGAGGGGTAAGAGGTGAGCTGTGACATTGCCTATTGTAAATGGCGTATATCTACTGTATATGGACGTGTTACCTGCTTGTGATGATAATGAAAAGTCTTCATTAAATAACAGGAAAGAGTTGTCTAAAATAGCCTCCCCCGGTGGTAATGTGATAATTGCATGATGTTTTTTTTTTGTTTTGTTTTTCTAATATAGATGGTCTGTGGGTAAAGGATGCTTCTGATTGGTGCTTCAACAGTGGCATGGCACCTGAAAGCCAATGGCGTTTTTTTTAATTTATACGTCTTAGAACATACAGTATCTTAAGTCTTATGGGCCGTAACTATAGCTACTGCAGAGATTGCAATTGTACCAAGTAAGTAGTCTACCCGGGACCAAAAGGTCCCTTTAGCCCTCTTGAGAATACCAATACTACTAAATATCTGTGATAGTTCGGAGCCCTTACTCAAGTTACATCACTGCCGTAGTGTATACAATATATAGACGTCATTATTGCCTATGGTAAATGGATTTCGCTGTTAGGCAACCATCACAGTCTCAGTTTCGAGCACCCCTCCAAAGAATATGCTGAGCATGATCAGAAAATAAAAGCTTAAAGTGTAGATGTTGTTTTATTTATTACTAGCTGAAGAGCCCGGCGCTGCCCAGGCATAGTAACTAACTGTGGTTAGTTATAACAAATTATAATTATCCTCAATCCCATAGTCCCGTGCCCATATACCCATCATACATATTCGCCATCCCATAGTCGAGTGACCATATACCCATCACACATCCTTCATCTCATAGTCCCGTGCCCATATACCCATCATACATCTTCCATCCCATAGTCCCGTGCCCATATACACATCATACATATCCTCTATCCCATAGTACCGTGCCCATATACCCGTCATACATATCCTCCATCCCATAGTCCCATGCCCATATACCCATCACACATCCTCCATCCCATAGTCCTGTGCCCATATACCCATCATACATATCCTCCATCCCATAGTCCCGTGCCCATATACCCATCATATATATCCACCATCCCATAGTCCCATGCCCATATACCCATCATACGTATCCTCCATCCCATAGTCCCGTGCCCATATACCCATCACACATCCTCCATCTCATAGTCCTGTGCCCATATACCCATCATACATATCCTCCATCCCATAGTCCAGTGCCCATATACCCATCATATATATCCACCATCCCATAGTCCCATGCCCATATACCCATCATACATATCCTCCATCCCATAGTCCCGTGCCCATATACCCATCATATATATCCACCATCCCATAGTCCCATGCCCATATACCCATCATACGTATCCTCCATCCCATAGTCCCGTGCCCATATACCCATCACACATCCTCCATCTCATAGTCCTGTGCCCATATACCCATCATACATATCCTCCATCCCATAGTCCAGTGCCCATATACCCATCATATATATCCACCATCCCATAGTCCCATGCCCATATACCCATCATACGTATCCTCCATCCCATAGTCCAGTGCCCATATACCCATCACACATCCTCCATCCCATAGTCAACCATTATGACATCATAATGAGGGGCGGGGCTTGATACACACACTTTTTCCCCATTATGTATATAGGGGCAAAATTGTTTGGTGAATTGGAACGCGCGGGGTTAAAATTTCGCCTCACAACATAGCCTAGGACACTCTCGGGGTCCAGACGTGTGACTGTGCCAAATTTTGTGGCTGTAGCTGCGACGGTGCGGATGCCAATCCCGGACATACACACACACATACACACACACATACATACATACACACCCACATTGAGCTTTATATATTAGATTTTATAAATCGATAGAACATATGGAAATAAGCTGCTTTGTAATATATCTTGTCTGAGAAATCTTCTTCTTCTTTATCCTCCTGGATTGATTTTTCTAACAGAGTTCAAGGGTAAAATCTGTAAAATGAAGACAGATTTTCAGCTTACTGAGATAGGAGATGACTGTTGGTGCTCATAAAGTTCTATGGCGAGGGGAGGAGCTAGTGGCAGATACAGACATTCCACTGCAAGTTCTCCTGAAATGACGGATACACTTTAAATGACAAAGGAAACACACCCACTTCAACAAACTTTATTGACAATAAACCAGCCTGTATACTAGTAGACAATGTAAACTCTTATCTCAGAATCGTGACATTTAACTGACACTAATATATGGATTTCTACATTCTTTTTTTTTACTCCCTGAGAACATTTTAGACCAGTTCTGTTTCCTGACAGTCATTAAACAGAGATTAGACTCTGATTGAAATAACATCATCTGGTTGAGAATGTGCTGCATATAAAGAGTATTTATGGCAGATCTCTACCTGCCCAGCAGTCAGGACAGTATTTTATAGGGCTTCGGAGGCTGATATAAAGTAAATTGTAGAAACGGCTAAATCACAGTTCAGGGGAAACGGGTTTGACAGGTGATAAGAACTTATTAGGACTCGGAATAGATAGAAGCCTTGTGGAACACAGCGCAGACATTCTGAAACAGAACGACCCTCCCCGGGGACCATTGAGTCACCAATGTCTATGTGGCGTAAGATGAAAAGTGGAAAACAGGAAAACTTTGCATTTACAGAACAATTTGAGGATAAAACATGGCTCACAGGATACAAAACTATATTCTAATATCATAAGTAAGGAGAATTAAAGTAAAAAATGAAACATTTACCCAATTGTAACCAGCACAGACAAATGAGTAATGGAAGCTGATTGCTAAAGGAAGCTGTTCATTCTAAAGAAGCACAGTGGATTTGTCTTAATTTTGGCAAAAAATTGCTATAATAATAGTATATAGCTATAAAATATAATTTTCCCTATCTTTTGCTGCATTGATATCAGAACGTGCTCATTTGGAGTACAGATGATGGCAGTGATAGGTCAGCTCAGCAGCCGCATCTCACTAACCCTAGGGATCAGCTGCAACAGGAGATTGTTCTGATAAACAGAGCACTCAGGAGGAGAAAGGTGTTGACCCATCACTGCCATCATCTGTACTCCTAATGATGTGTTCTGATATCTGTGCAGCTGAAGGCAGGGAAATAAGCTCCAGAAAAGCAGAGATTTGTAAGCCATTGATATTACATATTTAGTTTTACGGGAATGAAGACCCATTCCCTAATAAAATCATTTGCAATCTCACAGACCTTTCCAAGCTGGACAAAATTTATAAAAAAAAATAAAGTTTAGTTACTCTTTTAGTAAATGTTTTTCTTTTTTTAGAAAACTCTGATTAATAGGACAGCCTGAGATACAGAATAAAGCTACTTTACAGCTTTGAAGCTTCTGATTGTTAGGGATATACTGCCTAACTCCTACAGCCTTTTTTTAAGTGACTTTATCCCAGGCTGCACTATTACGGTAATCAGATTTTTCTAAAAATTCTTTAATTTAAATTCACCCTTAGGGTACTTCTTGGATTTTGCCTCCTTGCCTTCCAAGATTTATAAACCTGATTTATTATTATTTTTCAATAGAGTTGTGTGAGGCGTTGTTTTTTTGTGGAAAGAGTTGTAGTTTTTATCATTACCATTTTGGGGTCCATACAATTCTCTGATCTCTTTTTATTCTCCTTTTTGGAAATGAACAAAAAAAAAGCAATTTTGCTATTTTTTTTTAGTTTTGGTGTTCACCATATGGAATAAATATTATTGAATATAATTAGCGCAGACAGTTACACACTTGGTGATGCTATATATGTTAATTTTTTTCATTTTTTTTTTGAAAATTTTAGTTATGTTTCAGGAAAATGCATCAAGGGCCAGAAACATGTCCTGCTAATGGAAGGCCAGACTCTGCCCTAGCTGTACCCATGATTTAAAATCAAAGTTAGCCCCCTCAGAAAAAAAGTAAGGGGTTGCAGGAATTATGTGATTATGGAGCCAAAAGACCGCAGCGTCTGATTGTTCCTACTCCTGCGCTGAAAAGAAGCAATTCACCTTCTTTTTAAATGTTCTTAATTTCTTTTGACAGAGCAGGGGTTAATCAGACATGTTGGGAGCTCTGGGAGTCTGAGCTCTCAGCTGAGCTCGGTTAGCCATTCCTATCTTCCATATAATCTGGGTCTTGACTGACACACCCTGTCAGAGCTAGTTTATGCTGCATGGCTTGGAGGAGAGGTGTTTTGGTGGTTATATGAGAAGGAGTTTGGAGGAGTTATCTGTGATTGTTGTGTGGGTTTGTAAGTGTGATAATTCCTTTTCCCTCCTCTTACTTTGGTTTTTCCCCAGCCTCCACTCCCCACTGCATTCCTCTGTTGTATGTGAGTGAATATTTGTATGCCTGGTATTTTCAGTTACCCTTGTTCATGTTGTCTTGTTCGTCAGGTTGGTGTAGTGAGGTACACGGCAGCTCCCCTCTTCCCTGGGTGGAGTAGGAGGACAGACGGAGCGCTGATTCAGGAGATAAGGCAAGGCTGGAGCCCCCGGCATCTTTAGCTTCAGAAGTATCCCAGGTAATTGGGCAAGCTATGGCTCCCCCTAGTGTTAAGGACAGGGAAGGAGCCCCTGGTCCTCGGTGACCCGACAGCTGACTCGTGACAGATAGTCAGTGTGAGGATACATAAGAGGGCCCTTTTTTTTATAATGGCCATCTGCTTGATCTCGAGTCATGGCGATTTAATGGATTAGCGTACTGTAAGAAGATCGATCTTGTGCAACCCTAGATAGGTCCACCAAGGTCTTCTACGCTATTGTCTTGATAGTATCAAGCCATCTGATTGCTGGGCTTCCACTTAGCTTGTTTCTTCTATTCTTTTGGCCATGATGTCCTTCTCCAATGATTGGACACATCTTAAGAAGAGAGCAAAGTAGGCAAGTCGTAGCTTGGTGATGCTTGCTTGGGTGACATGTCTGGCTTCATTTGTTCCAAAACTGACCTGTTTGTTCTTCTTGCCATCCATAGTATTGATAACATCCTTTTCTACCACCACTTTTCGAAGGCGTCGATTCTTGTTTTGTCTCGTTTCTTTATCGTCCAGGTTTTGCAACCATATGCCAAACTTTGTACAAGGCATGTCTTGGTCGCCATTGAAATGTTCCTTGATTTGAAGACCTTGTCCACTGACTTCATTGTTGAGTAGACCATAGCTATTCTCCTATTGACTTCTGGTAACGTGGTGGCATCTTCAGTTTTCATCGAGCAGAGTAGGTTGAAGTCCTATACAACTTCCAGTTTGTTGCCGTCCATCTCAAGTGTGTCCCGGTCACACCTGACAGGAGGGTACTACACCGTGATAATTATTGCAATGGAAAAAGACAAAAAGAAGTGCAAAAGCAGCCCAAGTCTCTGTAGTTCCTTATATTGAAACTTGTTTTAACTGGACAACCCCTTTAAGGAAGGAGTATGTTAGGCTTTAGTTGTTGGTTTGGGATGTATCTGGTCAAGTTTGGGCCTAATTCATTTTGTACAGAGGGAAATTCTCAAAGTTGGGTACTATGGTGGATGGTGTGGGATGAACCTACACCTACAAACCCCCAGATCAATTCACTTAGGTTATGGAGGGTTTGGGAACTCTCACTTTCAGGGCTAATGAACCCATGAGTAGTGATTTATGAGTAAATTTGAAATCGGTACCAGCCTGGTGGTGAAGCTGCTACAGGAAGTATGACCTAAGCAGGTATACTGTCCGCCAGAGGTAAGGGGCTTCCATCCTAGTGTGTGGTCTGGTTATTTCAGAAGGGACACGTCATGACTCGGCATTGCCCTTTGTCATGTGTTAATCAATAATCTTGCTGAGTTTGGGTTTAGTGTATCTGTAAATCCCGGCGTCCTTTCTTCGGGAGTCTCCCTACTGCATGCTCCTATTGACTCAGCACTGACTCCAATCACTCTCAGACTATTAGATATTGCTGGAAACAGCATCCACTTAGCTGTATGGATGGAGCATTTTGGAATGCTGCT
The DNA here is from genome assembly GCF_039654945.1 of Dendrobates tinctorius. Lineage (NCBI taxonomy): Eukaryota > Metazoa > Chordata > Amphibia > Anura > Dendrobatidae > Dendrobates > Dendrobates tinctorius. The sequence continues at coordinate 19,811,216 of NW_027361707.1, forward strand.
ATTACTTATCCTAAGGGCCAGCATTTCCCTGAGTGATATTTTCCTACGGTCTCTTGCGATTTTCACACTATAATATTAATTTGAAGCTATTAATTTCTTCTGCTGAGCACAGACTTAACCCTGAATGACTCACATAATGTCAGCTGCCTGTACGAATAGGTAGATTATCAGCAGGGAGAGAAATCCTTTTTTATTATTATTATTAGATATATTTAGATTTTTTTTACAATTGTTTTACATTCAGTCTATTTATTTTTTAGGCTGAATTCCTAATTTAAAAGTTAATAAAAAAATATATAAATAGCTGCAACTAGCATGTAACGCAACTAACCAATATATTCTCTTGCATTCAGTGGGAGCAGTAATAATAATATATGCAATATATGGAAACTGTCTAAGTATCAATTACACATTAGAAAAAAATCCTTAGAATTCGGCATAACTGGAACTAGATATGTGTCAGGTTGTATATCGCATATGTAACAAATTAAGAATGGTTCACTTGAATATTGGGTGTGACCAGCCTTTACCTTCAAAACAGCATCAGTTCTTCTAGGTACTTGTCACTTGCACACACTTTTTGAAGGACCTCGGCACAGAGGTTGTTCCAAACATCGTGGGGACCTAACCACAGATCTTTTATGAATGTCACTAGCGCAAATCCTTCTGTTTCCTCATGTAACCCCAGACATACTGGATGATGTGAGATCAGGGCTATGTGAGTCCATATCATCATTCCCAGGACTTCTTGTTGGTTTTTATACTAAGGATATTTCTTAAAGGGAACCTGTCACCAGGTTTGGCCGATATGAGATGAGGCCACCGCCTTTCAGGGCAGATATATAGCATTCTATAAAGCTGTATATCGGCCTCCAACTCAACCTAGAAGAACTGAAAAAGAACTTTTATTATACTCACCTGCGGAGCGGTCCGGTCTGAGGGGTGTCGCTCTTCTTGGTCCGGCGCCCCCCATCTTCTTGTGATGCCAATGGTTGGAGGCCGATATACAAAATTGTAGAATGCCGTATATCTGGCCTGAAAGGTGATGGCCGCATATCATATCGGCCAAACCTGGTGACAGGTTCCCTTTAATGACATTGGCTGTATGTTTGGGGTTGTTGTCCGGCTGCAGAATAAATTTGGAGCCAATCAGACGCCTTCCTGATGGTATCGTATTATGCAAAACTTGCATCCATAGAAGATCTGTGGTTAGTTCTTCAAGATGTTTGGAACAACTCCTGCACCAAGTTTCTTCAAAATCTGTGTACAAGTGATGTGTTCTTAGAAGAATTCATGCTGTTTTAAGGGTAAAGGGCGGTCACATCAAATATTGATGCAGTTTTGATTTGTCTTTTATTAACTCTCTTTCCATTTTGTCAATTGATTAAAGTAAATTAATAATATTTCTATGTTGGAAAACATTCTTACTTTTACTATAAGAATTTTTCTCAGATTCAATCATACTTGAGCAACACATAGTGCTAGCACCGCACCGGAACCTGGCGGAGTCAATATTGCACTGTTGGTATGGAATATATGACAGATGCAGATTTTTTTTTTTTTTACTTTTTCTACTGCCTTAAGGTTGAAGGAAGAAACTAGACCGTCAAGCTCAACTTATAACTTAATGTGTTGATGCAGAGAAAGGCAAAAAAAAAACAACTTATGAGGCAGACACTACTTGCCCCATATTAGGAAAAAAAATTCCTTCGATTCTCCAAATAAAAGAGACCAATTCCTTTTGGATCAATGTCCCATCTACAGAATTTAGTACGTATATCCTGTAATATCATACAGGTCATCTTTTTTTAGTAAATCAACCTTTACATAATCTCGCTGCTCTTACAGTAAAGAATCCATAGTCTCATTGCTCGCACAGTAATGTCTTACTGCTTGTACTGTAAAGAATCCATTATCTTACTTCTCGTACAGTAACGTATCACAGTCAGTGATGATGATTAAACCGTTTTCCTTTACACGTAGAGGATGCCTCCTTCTTGTCATGATCTTTAATTCCTTTTTTTTTGCTGCATCCCAAGTGATTTCAGTAAAACAACGGTGCCAGTGCAGCTCATCCGTCAGTAGGAAACAAGAGTTCTTGTTAGTCTTCAATATTCCCAGCATGGCTGCGCTAATATCAGTAACAATACAGTGCAGGGTGAAAATGTCTACATATGTATTCAGCTCCCTGCTGCTTATGTGGTGGGGGGGAGTGATTGTAACTGCAGGAATCAGCCTCTGTGATTGTACCAGCGCACCTTCATCATGGCATGCTGAGAGTCAGGAGACCCCGGCTGATGGCTTATCAATCAGTGGAGACCCATAGACGGCATGCTTGACCCGTGTCTTACTTCTCCTGTGCTGGAAACATTCCTACCTGCATACAAGCAGCCAGGGTGTGAATAGATAGAGATCTTAGTGATACACATTGGTATAAATGTACAGCCTATTATATAAAATCTACCATATATATTTATAGTATGAAGCCAATTGCACTCTTATGTGCAGGACTTTGAAAAAAATCAAAATATTGCTTTAAAAAGATCTGTCACGTGCCATAAATATCTATTTTTTTGACCTGATGTAAACGTCGCTGTTCTCCTGAATCCGGCAATGTTTTTCTTTCGTTCCTGTGATTCTTCGTTCCTGAAATACGGGCCTCTCTTCCCTGTATATAAATCGAGTCTTGTTAGCCAAGTAGGTGTAGTCCAGAAGAAAATGCCCATGCCTACTTCTTTAACCTCTTCACGACATATGACATACACTCACTGGCCACTTTATTAGGTACACCATGCTAGTAAGGGGTTGGACCCCCTTTTGCCTTCAGAACTGCCTCAATTCTTCGTGGCAGAGATTCAACAAGGTGCTGGAAGCATTCCTCAGAGATTTTGGACCATATTGACATGATGGCATCACACAGTTGGCGCAGATTTGTCGGCTGCACATCCCTGATGCGAATCTCCCGTTCCACCACATCCCAAAGATGCTCTATTGGATTGAGATCTGGTGACTGAGGAGGCCATTTGAGTACAGTGAACTCATTGTCATGTTCAAGAAACCAATCTGAGATGATTCGAGCTTTATGACATGGCGCATTATCCTGCTGAAAGTAGCCATCAGATGTTGGGTACATTGTGGTCATAAAGGGATGGACATGGTCAGCAACAATACTCAGGTAGGCTGTGGCGTTGCAACGATGCTCAATTGGTACCAAGGGGCCCAAAGAGTGCCAAGAAAAAATTCCCCACACCATGACACCACCACCACCAGCCTGAACCGTTGATACAAGGCAGGATGGATCCATGCTTTCATGTTGTTTACGCCAAATTCTGACCCTACCATCCGAATGTCGCAGCAGAAATCGAGACTCATCAGACCAGGCAACGTTTTTCCAATCTTCTACTGTCCAATTTCGATGAGCTTGTGCAAATTGTAGCCTCAGTTTCCTGTTCTTAGCTGAGAGGAGTGGTACCCAGTGTGGTCTTCTGCTGCTGTAGCCCATCTGCCTCAAAGTTCGACGCACTGTGCGTTCAGAGATGCTCTTCTGCCTACCTTGGTTGTAACGGGTGGCAATTTGAGTCACTTTTGCCTTTCTATCAGCTCGAACCAGTCTGCCCATTCTCCTCTGACCTCTGGCATCAACATGGCATTTCCGGCCACAGAACTGCCGCTCACTGGATTTTTTTTCTTTTTCGGACCATTCTCTGTAAACCCTAGAGATGGTTGTGCGTGAAAATCCCAGTAGATCAGCAGTTTCTGAAATTCTCAGACCAGCCCTTCTGGCACCAACAATCATGCCACGTTCAAAGGCACTCAAATCACCTTTCTTCCCCATACTGATGCTCGGTTTGAACTGCAGGAGATTGTCTTGACCATGTCTACATGCCTAAATGCACTGAGTTGCCGCCATGTGATTGGCTGATTAGAAATTAAGTCTTAACACACAGTTGGACAGGTGTACCTAATAAAGTGGCCAGTGAGTGTATATATGTCATATATCATGTCTCCTCCTTTATTGAGGGTTCTGGTTCTGAGCCTGCATCTTTTCTGGTACATGATAGCTGATTTCATTAGCTAATATGTGCCCGTAACTGCCGCTGGGGGAATCGTGATCCACCCGCGGCTGTTAACATGTTCGCTTCACTGGCCAGTAGTAACTCAGAGAAACCAACACTGGGGGTTCTTGTGTAAGACCGGATCCCTGCATTGAATGGTGATGTCACCGGTGTGTCAGAAGCAACAGACAGTCGCTCTGCATCTAACTGCAGAAGGTCTCTGCGTTTGTCATTGCAGACACCTTCTTAATCCTTCTGACTTTTTGACCCAGTGGCAACTTCCCTCCGGCTATAACTGACACACCTGGACCTGGGTCTTTATAGACTCTCAGTCTGCTTCAGGGAGTCGCCAGTGATATTCACATTTTCCCTTCTGAAGGCTTGGAGCTATGGCAGTTGGCTTACTTCCTCTCTGATGCGCTTGGAGGATGTTTGGTGTTCTCTCTGGAGTCTGCTCAAGCTAAGTTTCTTCCCCCTTGTTTGTCTCCCTTCTTGTCTTTAGTGTACAGTGGGGACTGACCAGTGCATATCCCATCCTTCCCTATTTAGGGCCTAGCTTTACAGATATACAGGGCTTAGGTTCCTGCTCGGCGATTGGTGTGGAACCAATATAGGGCCGGTAGGGGAGGCAAGGTCCCATTAGATCAGCCTAGGGTTCTCCACTCCCCCTTTCCCTAGCGTTTGTACATCCTTCCCCTCTTCCCCTTCTTTTACACTTAGTCTTCCCACACTGGGTTATACAGCCATGGTGTTTTTCTTATTAATGAAGCCCCAAACAACAGCTTGAAACGAGTGGTCCGAAACTAATATGGATTTTCATCCTAAATGTCTATTTATTTTAGTAATATAATAGTTTTTCTAATATGGTTTAATTAAAAAGTCCTACCCTTTCCTCTCTAATCTAACTGCTTTACTTTTTTTTTTAAACTTATTTCTGTTTGATGACTCTTGAAGAATCCACAGAGCATGTGGGGACACTCAAATGGTACATCATTAGGGGTAGCCGCTGTCTCCAGCCTGAAATGAAGCGCAATCAGTGACATCTGTTTCAAGGGCCGGGCTAGTTTCTGCTCTACTGAACATGCGTCAGTTGTCAATTACGACATATGATCAGTACGAGCTCCCTTTTTATTGTGCGATATTCTCAGTGCACAGTGACAGTGCGCTCCCTCGCTAGCTCTAATTAGAAGCAATGAGCTAGCAACAGAGAGCATTGTTGGGAGATAACAAGCAAACAGAGACCAGCCCTGCCCCTAAAACAGATGTCACTTTTGGAGGGTGGTGCTTCTCTCTATTTGCCGGGATCGTTCCTTGCAATGCACACTGATAGTCTGCTCTGTGATGAGGGAGTGCACTGTCACTGTGCATTGAGAAAAATATTGCACGGTTAGAAGGAAGCTTTTCTAAGCATACGTCGGAATTGGCAACCGACGTATTATCAGTCCTCAGTAGAATAGGGAAAAGCCCAGCTCTTGAAACAGACGTCACTTATGACCCTTTGTTTCAGTCTGTGTCAGTGACTGCAGCCTCTGGCGCCCCATTTGTGTATCCCAGCATGCACTAGGGATTCTCAAACAAAGCAGTTAGATTAGCGAGAGAAGTGTTGAGCCCTATTTATTAAGCCATATTAAAAAAAAAATTATTAAAATAAATGGAGCGACTTTTAGGGTGAAAATCAGGATTAGTTTCGATCCACCCCTTTAACTCTGCTGTAGCTGAGCAAGGCATAATGGAACTTGGATACTATCAAGTTTTTAAAAAGTGCAATCCTGCAAGGTTTAATTTATGGCTATTTCTCTTCTTCCATCTGATGTCCTTACCTGACATAAAAGCTCAGAATTTGCTGCTCTTGTGGTTTTTTTTTCTGGGGGCGGCTGGCAGCATCGGCACATTATAAAGTCATCTTGCATGACAGAAGATAGGATGAAGACGATGTCGATGTCACGGGGAATATAGCAAAATAATTCTAAAGCAAATGTCTTTGTTTATACTCCGAATCGATCTGCGCTAAGATTAAAGATATTGGTTCCTGCCATAAGTGCTTATTGATTGATGTTCTTTCTCAGCGTTTGCATTGGATGTTACATGCTGATCCAACAAAATAGAACCGTGACCGGTATCCAAGCCAGAAAATGTGACAATGACATTGCGATCTCATAAATACAAGTTGTCCAGAATAATACGACCATAATGTTACGTTCTAAAAACTTTCAAAAAGAGAATTCCGATGTTTGGCATGAATTTGATGAGCAAGGGTCACCATGCTCCAGCTCTGCCCACCTCGTTGGACCTGGGTGAAAATGGCAAAACTTTCCAAAACCTTTTACATCAGAATTCTGGCAAAAAAAAAAGCTTTGATAAATCAGACCCATTAGGCGGGTTCCTGTGCCGCGTTAGAAATGTGAGCAAACGGCCCGATCTTGAGCTGGTTAATCCCCTTTATTAGCTGGGGGCATAGCAGTATGGGGTGCAGAAGTAGTAATTAAAGGGGCTCAAAGATTCCTCTAATTCACTAGGCCGCAAGAGGGGTTTAAAACCAGATTTGAATTCAAAGCCAGATATTAAGCTCGCATAGAATCTGCCTGCAAGCCACCTGAAAAAAATGCCGTGAAAATTTAATATAGCACCCAACAATGTCAAAACGACATTTTTTGTGCACCTTTTCTATCGTACATCACTTATTTTAACTTCTTCAGGATTCAGGAACCTTGAAGAAGTTAAAAGAAATAACCATTCATTCTTCGGGTGACTTTGAAAGTACGGAGCAAAAACGCTGGCAAAGGCGGCGGAGCCACTAAAAAAGCGACTAAAAACCCACCGGCAAACACTCTTCAGGAAATTGCCAGCGGTATCGCTTTTACCTTGGAAAATTTGGCGGTTCACTCAAAGTCTTAGGTTGTGTGCACACGATGCAGATTTGCAGCGGATCCGCAGCGGATTTTACCGCGCAGAAACGTTGCATTTCTGCATTGTGATGTACAGTAGCCTTAAAATCAATGTAAAAAAAAAACGCTGCGCATACGCTGCGGATTTTTCCGCGCGGTTTTCCCACGGTACAAAATCCGCAGCATGTTACTTCTTTTGTGCGGTTTTACATCTCCCCTGTCACCAAATCCGCAGGGGGAAAACCGCGATGGAAAACCGCATGAAAACCGCATGACAACCGCATGAAAAATGGAAGAAATCCGCAGGAAAAATGCAGGTCATTTGACCTGCGGATTTCTTCCATTCTGTGCGGAAAAATCCGCAGGGCCAAAAAGTACGTCTGCACTCAGCCTTAAAATCGCCGAGGGAACATACTCTTACGGTTTGTTCATACTGAGATTTTGAGGAGTTTTTGGAGCAAAAATTGAGCGGGAATTCGTTAAAATCTTCTTGAAAACTCTTTAAGTTCTGCTTCGGAAACTCTTCAAAAAGACTCATCGTGAACACGTCTTGTACAGTGTATGAACGTACAGAGTTTTCTTCCTAAGTTTTTATAGCAAAGTTTTTGCGGAGCTTTGAATTTTTGAGGAGGATTTTGAGAGTTTACGTTCAGTTTCTGCTCCAAAAGCTCCTCAAAAAGTGGAGAGCTTTAAACACTAATCAGATAATTATCTGATGACATATTTCTTTAAAATTTGTGACTCCCCTTCACTTTGCCAAGAGTGAAATCTTTAGTCACCAACTTTCCTTCATGCCCCTCAAGCCATACAAGTTTTCGCATGGAAATCAGTTTTTTGGATATAGCTTAATTATTAGTTACAAGTTTGGCTTTTGGTCGCCAAAAGTCCTCTGGACTCAAAACTACATTGGAAATGTAGGGAATTATCCAGGATTAGACTCTTTTATGGATGACCTCTTGTAGGAAAAAAACAGTGAAGGTTGTTATGACCCTAAGGCTGTTGCGTTAGTCCAAAAAAGAATCAAAGACAGAAGCTAAAATTGACCTGAGCCTAAGGGGTATAGCAAAAAATCTATTAAATTCGATCTGATGCCTAGACAGGCCAGGACCTTCTCTGTAAGACATTCTTCTTCTAGCTGTTCTACTCTTTGGTTTCTATATTTGAGTCTTAAATTGGGGACCCCTCTCCAAAATATTACCAGATATTTGAAAACCTAGAGCCTCTTTAGATTCCTGTCCTGTAGCACTATATACAGTATATAACAGAGGCTATTTACTCTCCCGTAATAAATGAAACGCGAAACATTTGCTCTAACTTCTATTAAACCTCATTGTCAAAACAGGAAAAGCTTTATGCCCAAAGTTTTATTTTTATTGGTTGCAAAATCCACATTATTACATAAGTAATATATGGCAGAAAGCATTTATAGTGTATTGATTTATGTTCTTAAGCCACAACCAGTGATATAGCTAACAATCTATACGTCTCATGCAGTTATCATTATTACTCACAGGCTGACAGACGATTAAACAATGATTTTCGTCCTGTAGATAAGTATCTGTATGTTCAAGCATCACATAGAATTTAGCTCAGTTATAATATTAATTGTCTTTCTTGATCAGAGTCTTGCAGTCAAAACTTTCTGTACCAATGCTGAATGTGATGCGGTCACGGGCAGACTAGACGTTTGCGGCCTCAAGTTTAGTCGGAATGTGGCCAGAAGTATTCAAATTTCATACTTGCGGTCACATAACTGCCCGCCCTGGAAAATCCTCATAGCACGCATCGTGTGATGTGAGTATTCACAGGTCTGCAGTCACATAAAGTGGAGTGGTCCTATTGCAGTCATACCATTCCTTACTCCTCTAGGAAGACTTTCTACAAGATTTTGAAGGTATCCTTGGAGATTTTTGCCTATTCATCCAGAAGAGCATTTGTGAGGTCAGACACTGATGGTGGCACGATGGCTGGGCTCACAATCTCCACGCTTTGTACGGTCTATAATGTTCTTCACCAAACTCCTCCAACCATGTTGTTATGGACCTTGTGCATTGGGCACAGCAGTGGAGAACAGAAAAGTGCCTTCTCCAAACTATTTCCACAAAGTTTGATCTATAGAATCCCTGAAAACACAGCCGATACCATTGTGACAGTGTGGTCAGACAGTTAACGTTCTCCTGGCATTTACCAAAATAAAACTCGTCAATTAGAGAAGTGTAATCTGTCCCTGCACAGAACACATCTACACTGCTCCAAAGTCCAGTGATGGCGGATTTACACTACTCCATCCAACATTTGGAATTGTGCTTGGTGATGTAAGGCTGCCTGTAGCTGCTCAGCCATAAAGCTCCCTGCGGGGGCGCAGTGTTTGCGCTGATGTTAATACCAGAGGAGGTCTGGACTCTGCAGTTATGGAGTCAGCAGAGAGTTGGTGACTTTTCTGCCCTCTGCTCCTCAGCACTCGGTGACCCCACTTTGAAACGTTACAGGGTCTCCAATTACTCACTGGCGATTGGAGAAGATTTAGGAGGGAAGAAATGTTATGAACAGACTTGTTCCACAAGTGGCTCGTATTATAGGACCATGCTGGTATCAGTGAGCTCTGCACCTCCGGCCGTTCTGTCACATATTAGTAAAGGCAGACGGCATGGTGATGGGCCGGACGTTATACACTGGGTGAATATGATCCTGAAGAAGAAATCTGAATTCAGCGATTACGAATTACGTCCCAATATTTTTATCCATATAGTATATTATATGGTAATTGGGGCCCTGTTACAAATGTTGTATTAAGGGCCATGAGCTTCTAGTTAACCTTATAGTCTTGTAAATCACAATTTGTCCTAGAATACAGAGTGGAGGCATGGCGGTTTATATGATATTACCATCCATTTACAATTTTTAGTTCAAGTTTTGCAGTCAGAGATCTGCACACTTATTACTCTATTCCTATACCTACTGTATGTATGGAGCCTTATATGCAGAGATTCTCTTGAAATCGATATGCTTCAGTTCTATCCTGCTGATCTACAATATGCAGTTTTGTAATACCGGTGTAACAGGTCAAATTAACCTCTGTTCATATTAAACCTGGGTTTAGTTTGGCCCAGGCCAGAATATAACTGGGGGATAAACTGTCCTAGGTCAAACTATACCCCGGGGTGTGAACTAGCCTAGGCCTAACTATACCCCTCCAGGCTACAATATACCCATCTATTTTATGAGCCCTTGTAAATGAGACAGAGTTTAGATGCCATTTTTTAATAACTTAAAACTGACTTCCCCGTAGTGGGAAGGTATTTGTGATGTTAATCACATGATGAAGATTGATCTTACAATACAATGTGACTGGCAACGGACAGCAGTCATCACATCTGAGATGACTCTGCTGTCCACTAAAATAAGTGCTTTTACCTTAGAATACAGTGGTAACTGGATCTTGTCACTTCACTGGTTCTCACCCTGATTGGTTGTAAAGGTTGCATATCTCCTTCTATCATCCTGGTGACTACTGAGAAGTGCGGCAGATTATTTTCCTCATTATGTCTTTGTGGAAGTCTAATATTATTACTTATTGAAGTTTTTCTGGTTCAATTAATAAAAATCTATGTGTTTAGATCTTTAAGATTTAAGTCAGTTTTCTTCTCACATAATTTACCTGACTAACCTGAACCCCCAATAGGATGTGCGAAAAATCCTTGTGTAGATGACTCAAAACTGCTGATATGAAGGGGGGTATAATCTGGCATGAGGAGCTATGAAATGGCCGAGGCCACAACATACCCGGGATATAATCAAGCCTAGGCCGCTTCAACCCCAGGTATAGTTGGGACTCAGGGAATACTAGGACCTGTTACACCGGGAAGGTAGCTGCTATTGTACCTGCTGAGAGTGGGGGGTGGGCTTGGAAAATGTATGGTGATTTACACATAGGTGGGCTAGGATTAGATGTCCTTATGGAGTGGTTTATATATATATAATATATATACATATCCCATTCTTACAGAGCAGCTGTGTAAAGATGGCCTGTGTAGAGAAGAAAATGCTCTCGGCACACAATTGTCCCTGTTCTCAGCACTTCTGCCCATCACATAGACCAGCCGTTGATTTCAATGTGCACCATGCAATGCCTCCTTTCTCTGGGAATAATCCTGAAGGCCAAATAATCCCTCATAGAGCTGATCTCTGAGGCTCTCATAAGTGGGGGCCACCTCTATTCATGTACAGAAAATAATGGAATATAAATATCTACCACCTTGGAAATAAAAATGTTAGAAAAAAAGAAGACACAGATCTGAATGAGGCATTAATGGCGACCTGTCACTTGCCATAAATATGGAATTTGTTTCCTCCTGAAGCTGGTGTTTTTCTTTTTTTCGTACCACTCTCCACTCCTACGATAAGACCCCATCTTCTTTGTATAAAAAACTAGTCTACTTTGTGAGAGTCATCTTGAGGACCACTCCCACTTGGCTAAAAAAAAAAACCTAGACTGTTTATACAGTGAAGAAGGATCCATATCTCAGGAATGGAGAGGAATAGGAAACTAAGCAATATCAGATTCAGTAGAACAGCGCCATTTACATCAGGTTTTCAACGTTATGGCAAGTGACGGGACCTCTTCAAACCATACCTGTCATTTCAGATAACTTTTCGGAATAGGCTGTTCTGTTTGTGTACATGAGGAATAACTCTATTTTTGGCCACTTGCATCTTGAATTTTTCACCAGTTTTCTCTACAGGTTTCAACTCTAATTTTCTGTTCCCTCTGAGCTGGTGGGTGGAAACTAGCTGCTATCATGTCTTCTATATGCAGTACACATAGAGAGATGGATTCCTGATTTTTTTCTCTGTGTAGCACATGACAAAGAAGCAGCAACCTAGAAAACATTGTTGAGCAGTACATAGCTGTGTGGCTGTGAATCCAGCACTGGAGTGAGGTAAAGTTGCTTGAAGCTGCAGCATGATCTGTCTGTGTCTGCCTAGTTTGAGTTCTCCTCCTCACACCTACCTTCTCCATGGAGTATAATAGGAGTTGTAAAGTGACACCACACTGTGCTCACAGTCTAACTTGCTTTGATCAAGACCAATTTAGTCTGATTTGATTCAAGAGGTGGAAGAGAGGGAAGAAATACATAAAAAAAAATCATAGTTTTCTTAATATATTAAAAAGTTTCTTATAGTTGCCTGTAATATTGATTTATTTGCAAAGTTTGTTGAAAGGACATTGAGAGTTGGCAGTAGTGGCCTAATGTCTCTAACGTCAGCCTAATCTATATACTGTGCTGTGTGAGGGTGCGAGACTGTGTTAGATTATTATTTTTTTTCTGGGAGATGCCTTAGATCAGTTCCCATCAAATTCATACACTTCAGATATTAAGCTATGTTTATATTGCATCTTTGGCCCATGCCAGTGGCTCCATCGGGGGTTACATCTGAACTCCTGAAAAGTAGGCAAAACAGACAACAGAATCATTGAGTTGACTGAAACAGATGGCGTCACTTTGTGCTCTGTCTGGCCTCCAGATGGAGCCACTTTGTTCTATGTCTGGCCTCCAGATGGAGTCACTTTGTACTCTGTCTGGCCTCCAGATGGAGCTACTTTGTGCTCTGTCTAGCCTCCAGATGGAGTCAGTTTGTGCTCTGTCTGGCCTCCAGATGGAGTCAGTTTGTGCTCTGTCTGGCCTCCAGATGGAGTCACTTTGTGCTCTGTCTGGCCTCCAGATGAAGCCACTTTGTTCTATGTCTGGCCTCCAGATGAGTCACTTTGGCCTCCTTTTCCGCAGTCATCGTCTTTTTGAGGTGGGTACCGAAGCATAGTCAACATCTAAAAAAAAGGCAAATAGTGCCAAAAAGGAGGTGAGAAAGGGAACAAAATGACTTTGTTTATTTCATTAAGCTAAATTTCCCTTTGGGTGGTTTCGCCCAAATCCCGTTTTTCAGGGGCTTCAGATGTAAGTCGATATAGAGTCGATTACATGTGCCAAAAACACAATGTAAACCTGCCTTTAAACAGTAATTGTCTTTCGTGAAAGAAAGGAGCTCCCAGTTGGCTTCTTCTCTCTTCATAACAGTTATATGTCCAAAGTCCATACCACCCATCTATCAGAGATGCTGGCAGAGTGGTCCCTGTCCACACATCGGTCTGTGCTGACATCACCAAGAACCAAACTTCATTTCTACAATAAGATGCTGTCGTCACAAATATTAATTTTTCTTGTGTAATGGCTTCATCCTCGTAGGTGACTGATTCCCTTTAAGTAACAATGTTGTACAATTCCATTGAAATTCATTGTGAATCATCAGCTTCTGTTTAGCCTCTCCATTCACCTCCATAAATCTTACTCAAGGATAGAGTCGTGTGGTAAATAGACTTTGTGAAATCTGACTAATCCGCTATCGATGCGCTGCTGATCCCGGGAGGGGGAGGGTCACACTACATATTGATTTGTGTATGGCGAAAATCCAACATATGGATACAAAGGGGTCGGAAATGCCACTACTACAGTCATTGCGGGGGAAATTAGCTTAAAATAATCCATCATTTAATGGTTTCTGGAAAAAAAAAAGATTGGTATGTATCTTATTGCGAAAAGAAATACATTTTTATGCAAGAGTTTTAATGAGCAGATCACAAAGTTCCCCCTTCTGGGACGGACCCCTAGTGATCATCTATAAAGTAAGAAATCTGGCAGTAAGTGTTTAATTTCCCTGCAGTGCCTCTAAAGGGAAAATGAGGTATTACACAATTCCCAATCAACTCAGTTGGTTATATGTGTAATGTAGGGCAAGAAAGGGAGAGAGGGCAAGAGATACTCATCATTGCTTTGTACTGCGGTTACAAGTCTGCAGTCATTCTATCTCATGCACTGCGTGCTGTGAGGATTCTATCGTGTCGGCGGTCACGTGATCGCAAGTATGTGATTTGCATACCACATTCTGACTAGACTTGTTCGGCCTCGCTCAATAAAGTTGCCCATCTAGTCGGCAGGTGACCGCCTGTACGGAAATCACATACCTGCGGTCTTGACACCGCTTCTCCCTACGCCAGCAGCAGAGAATCTTCACAGCGTGCAGCGTGAGGATTCACAAGTCTGCAGTCAGAGTGACTGCAGACTTGTAACCCAAGGCCGGACAACCCCTTTAATAAAGTCTGTATTTTCATATGATATTATTTGGGCTCTAGTCTCCTTTTAGGTTCATTTAGAAATGGAATTTATATAAAGGGGTTATGTATTTAGGCATCTTTATCACGCTGTTGATTGGAAACCGCACAGTATGACGCTTATTATTAGGCACGGTATGAAAGTACACAATGTGGATAGGAACCAACAGATGGTACTATTGAAACTAAGGCTAAAGGGAGGTGTTCTGCCCATTCATGTGCAGCAAAAGACATTTCTTAAGTGCTTTTCCAGCTATGGCCATTAGATGTCATAATTATACTCTTTTCCCTGTTCTTGGAGTTAGGGGCTCCTTTCCCTTTAATTGTTGTTCTGTTCAGAACCGCCCCTTCATCTTCCCGGGCTGTAGCATGTAGCCATTTTCCCTCGGATCCCTGAGCTACTCACACGTGTCCAGCTTCCTGCAGAATCATTGCTTCTACCAAGCGGATTCCGTTTTTAACCGATATCATCCACTTCTATATCTCCGATCTCATCCACAGTTGTGTTCACCAATATCATCTACTATATCATCCATTATCATCTACCATTGTTGTTCATGTCATCCTAATAAATATAGACTTAAGCACCCATACAGTCTTTTTACTGGGAGTGGATGAGGGGTTTAGCCGTATGCTGGAATCCAGTCCACACAGTGTCATACGTAGAAGAAGGCAGAACACGAGGTATAAAAGGGTTTATGGTTCTATATCCATTCTTGTAGTAACATTTATCCCATGTTTAAATAGAAAAAGAAGAAGCCAGTGCGTTATAAGACATAAGATATAAATAATGATAGTAAATGTGTGACAATGTTCGTGCCGCGTCTCATTTCTACAAGGAAGATTGGCTTCCCAGGTGCCAGCCCGCAGTGATAATCCTCAATTTCCCTGTTCCAATATGTTGGGTGTGAACGAGAGGTAATTAGAGGTGATTAGTCAGCCTCGGCTGTGCCAAGGACCGTCATGTATTCGTCTTCTTCACAACACTCGGCAAAGAAAGCATATTCAAGTCTTCTACAAACGACAGCGGAAGACGCTTTCCGCAGCATGTTGAAAGAAAACAGAGTATTTCGCTTTGAACGAGGCAAATTGCTTAATTGGTTTAATACGTTTCTGGCAAAAAAAAAAAGGTTCTGCAGGAACAGAGTCGGTGCTGATATTAGACTGTCACCGACAAACTGGTTTTACCTTAATCAGAAAACCCACCGTGACGTTTTGTAACCGGAACGTCTGATGGAACTGTCAAATGTTTATGTTCCGTCTGCTCGTTTGACTCTGTTTTTTTTAATTTTTACTCACTATTATTTCTTGAATCTCTTATTCATGATTTTATCTTGAGGTTTAGGAAACCATCTGAACATACTGTATATATGACCGGCTGCTCCGAGGTGATACGTCCGTATTCTAGGGAATATGTTTATTATTTTTATAATGTGCGTTGGTTTTAGGTTGTTTTTTACTGTGCGAACTTAGACTTAATAAGTTTAGATTGGGTGTGAAAGTTCCCTGCTGTTTTTTTTTTTCTTACATTAGTGGTAGAGATGAGTGAATCGATTTGATGCAGATGGAATTTGTGTCAAATTTTTTTAAATGATTTTTCAAATTCGAACAATTTGCGGTTCTCTTTTTTGTGCAAATTGGATGCCGTTAGTTTACACATTGCTGAAGGTTGCAGTGCCCAGAGAAGAGTCGTATGACCTTGAGCGGGAGTCCCCATGATGTGTTGCAGCAATCACATCACATTGTATAGCATAAACAATCAGGAAGGACTATGATAGCCTGTATAAAAGCAGAAGCAGGGAATGCAGCAGCCATTTTGAGGTGAATCTGGATAGTGAGAAGACATCACAGCTCACAGCTTAGCCACAGAAAAAGGAAAAAAGCTATAAAACTCTGCTGTCACACACTATCTCTACAGTGTTTTAATAGTAGTGAAGGCTAGTGTGTTAGGAAAAGAGAATGGCATTATACCTGTTTTTTAAGGTAATTGGAGACTTTGGAGTATTTTTAATTCATGGGAACATTTAGCAAATGTGGTGAATTTTTTGATTTCTCAAAAGATTTGCTCATCTTTAATTAGTAGGCATCTTAGTTTTCAAGTAACAGGTGCTACATCTCAGCACTATGTTCTGTGTCCCCCTGAAGAAACTATTCAAATGGAATGTGAAGGATGCAGAGGTCACTGAAGACCACCCCTACCCCCCTCTGTCCTATGATGATTTCCAGGGGACACATTTCAATGAAACCTTCCCAGAAGGTTTTTTTTTTGCATTTCTTACACTGTCCGGGGCACATTAAAATTAATCTGTCAGCAAGTTTGTCTATGTAATCTGAGAGCAGCATGATGCAGGGGCAGAGACCCTGATTCCAGGGATATGACACTTACTAGGCTGTGTATTGCCATTTGAATACTGACTAGCAGCATTCTGTCAACATACAATGTACACAGAAAGCTGTCAATCAGTTGTGTGGGCGGGGTTCTACACAGCTCAGCATTCATAGCACTGCTGGATTTGCAGCAGAGAAAACTGTGATTGTATCACAACTTCTGTACCCAGTAAACTATGCTATGTGACATATCACTGGAATCAGGGTCTCTTTTCCATACATCATACTTCTGTCAGATTACATAGTGAAAACCTGCTGATAGATTCCTTTTAAGATTAACTTGTACATTAATAGACAACTCCTTTAATAATAAAATCAGTCAATGAGTAGGGATGGGCAGACCGGTGGAAGTTCATGTCCGGGTTCCAGAGCAGTAGCTGAACTTCCACCAGAACCCGAATCCCATTGAAAATAATTGAAAATAATGGATACTCTAACTGCTAAGAAAAGAAAAAATAATTCTCTCTATCTTCTCTCTTCCCCCGAACAATATTCAAAGTTGATTTGTGATCAACTCGGTCTACTATGCACTATGATAAATAGAGGCTGTAGAAGCCAAACGGTCCATATAAAAAAATGATGTTTAGACAAAAATGCCTGCATTTTAGCACACTTGGCAAACCCCGCTAATTAGCTGTCCTCGGTGTCTGTGTCGCCGCAGAAACTGCTCAATTGCGGAGTTGCTCCATCTTCTGATAGTGGGTACTACACATCTGCCTACTCTTCAGATCTATTGGGCGCGGATGTGCAGCTTCGCAATTGAGCGCTTCTGTCCGGGGGCGGCCGCCGACACTGAGGACAGCTGATCAGCGGGATTACCTGGTGTTGGACCCTGACCGATCAGACATCGGTCATCAATGATAGAGTGGTGGACATCCTCTATAAGATGAGCATGAATAGAAGCCGCTCTCTTCCTCAGGGGTAGTTACTTTAGATCTTTCGTAGTTATGGCCCTATTTCGTATACATTTGAAATAAAGTGACTTTGACGTGAGTTATTCACCGTTCATTCTGCGGGAAAATCCATCCCGCAATTCCTATCACACAGCAAACACAATACAATATAGTTCACACTGTGTCAGTGTTCCATGCTGCATTTTTCTCAATCCCTCTTCATTCTAAGCCAGGCCTTCGGAGATCAATCCATAAATCTATAGCGCTGTATATCTTCAAGAACAACCTACCTATACCACAAAGCAGGTATATTTTCATAAGAAACACACAAATAAATTGCATTAATGGGGAGGATCTGCCAAATAGAGGAAATGGATATAAATCTTGGCCGCACAGTGAGGGGTTCGTATTATTTTCCTCTGTTTCACGGTTTGCAGCGATCAGAATGTCACCGGTGCGCTGCAGCCAGAAAATATATGCAAAGTGCGCAGCTAAGTGTTTTGTTTTTCTTTTCGACTTTGCGGATAAATATTCCTTTTTTTTTTCCATTTTTGCATCATCGGAGAATCGTAATGGAGTTGGGATCAGGGTAACAGTTTATCATAAAGTATATACTTCATCAAAAATTGTTCTGGTATATAAACTGAAATGTAAGACGTAATGTCTTTAATACAGGCATAAGTGCTAGATCTTCCTGGAAATGAAAATTATCTTAAAAAACAAATGGCAAAACTGTTCTAATAAAATGACCTTGGAAAATAACAAAAATGTAAAAGGGGAAAGGACCAGATGAGGTGTAGGCAGAGTAGGCTGCTGTCTAAGGCACCATTGAGAGAGGGGCCATGTCCACTTTTGTCATCTTAATGGTCCAGTGATTTAAATAATATCTCCAAGGTAGGAGAGGACACAGATAAAAGATGGCCCCTGTGTGAGAACACTATATTGCCCCTGTGTGAGAACACTATATGGCCCCTGTGTGAGAACACTATATGGCCCCTGTGTGAGAACACTATATGGCCCCTGTGTGAGAACACTATTTGGCCCCTGTGTGAGAACACTATTTGGCCCCTGTGTGATAACACTATATGGCCCCTGTGTGAGAACACTATATGGCCCCTGTGTGAGAACACTATATAGCTCTTGTGTGAGAACACTATATGGCCACTGTGTGATAACACTATATGGCCCCTGTGTGAGAACACTATATTGCCCATGTGTGAGAACACTATATGGCACCTGTGTGAGAACACTATATGGCCCCTCTGTGAGAACACTATATGACCTGTGGTGTAGTAACCACTGTGTCTGCTAGGGGGTACTGTGTGGATGTCCCAGGAGAAAGGATGAATGGCAGAATACTGAATGGACATTATGTATCTCAAAGTGGGTGGCTTTGAGATGGAGACAGGTGTTGATCAGCAGTGATACTGCTGAGGTGCTGCTTTAATGTGACAGGGAGAAGTCTCCAGGTAACTAGGGAGATGGGTGGGCCAGTTACCTACAAACCCACCCAGGTGGTGTGTTTAAAGAACACTGTTGTAAAGAGTGTGTAAGTGCTTGAAGGACCTGTGATGAGGTCAGAGTTATGTGACCTGGTGAGCGTGGCTATTAACCATATAATGTGGCCAGGTTAGGTCACATGTGGTGAATGCTGAGACCTGGTTGGTCTTGTGTGGAAGGTCCCGTCTGAGTGAGATGCGGCTGCCTTCTGACAGCAAGTGAACGCTGTGTTAATGGCTGCACGTGCCTGGGAGTTCCCTGGAGGGAATGGACATCTGCAGTACGCTAAAGGAACCATGAGTGACCCTGACGTGGGTGAGATAACTGAGGCTAGAAAGCCTGTGTATGTTTAACTTGTGCGACCACAGGGATTACAGAGTTGAACTCTGTCATGGAGGCTATGCTGTTATAAGAACTTTATGTTGCTTCTATGGGTTTATGCTGCTGAATAAACCGCATGGACTGTTTTGGTTTTGTGGAAAACCTGGTGCCAGATGTGTTTTGTTCGCTGCCTAGCGAAGATCCCCTAACTGAATGACAGCGCTACCTCACAATTGGTGGAGAAAGCTATGGGCATTGTTGTAGCCTTGTTGCTGGGAGCAACGGAAGAGGACTGCAAAGTCGGTTGCTAAGGGCAACGCTGAGCCAGGAAGGCTGACGGTTGGGGAAGCCACTGCCCGGCTGTGGTTCTGGAACTTTGGGGCGGCCTAGTGAGTAAGGCACTGTCCGGATCGGTGAGCCTAGTGCGGCCGTTTCCCCAGGAGAAAGAGACTTATAGGATACCTCTGCGGTAGAGGGGTCCGAGAACCTGCACGGTCGTGAAAACCGTGTTGTACTGACCGGGGTCAGTGAGAAAGAGACTGGTGATTGATAGGGTGCCTCTGTGGAGAAGAGGTATCCAAGGACCTGTGGGGCCGACACAGGTAACGGACAGGTGTTCGTGTTGTACTGACCTGGGTCAGTGAGAGAGACTGTGTACCTGGAGGGTTCAGTGAGCAAGGTCCTGGAGGGTCAGTGTTGGGAGATTCTAGGAGAAGAATCAGATCCCTGGAGCATGTGGTATGACCTTGGACCTGGTGAGGCATGAGTGTTGGGCAGTCTGAGGAGGAGATGGATGTCCTGAAGAGCACCCGCCAAGCCCCTGGACCTGGTGAGGCTGGTGTGTTGGGAAACCCTGGGAGGAGGGCCGCTCCCTGAATAGCACCCGGTGCGCCCTGTGTGTTGGACGGTCTCAGGTGGAGACGGAACGTCCTGAATAGCACACAGAAAGGACACGTGAGTTTTTTGTGTGGTGTTTTTTTCTTTTCTCAACTCAGCCTGCGGTGGCTCAGTGGGAGTCAAGAAGGTGACAAGCGGCTTCCTGTAACTCGGCGGGGTTACGAAGGGGACAAGCGGCTTCCGGTAACTCGGCGGGGTTACGAAGGGGACAAGCGGCTTCCTGTAACTCGGCGGGGTTACGAAGAGGACACCAGCCACTGTGTGTGAACAGCAGCTGGTGGTGTCGGTGATCGGTGACAGCAGGAGCTGTGGTGGTGCCAGCAAGGACTTGTGTGGTATCGTTAAAAGACATAAACTGTGTTGTGTGAACTGTGGTCTGAGAAGACCGGTATAACGGACATGGGGAAATCCCGGAAGGGGGCGGTGGCCCGAACCGGGGTGGTAGCCCAAAAGGGGGTGGAGTTCCAAATTGGGGTGGTAGACCAAAAGGGGGGTGGAGTCCCAGCAGGGGCGGTGACCCAAATTGGGATGGTAACCCAAAAAGAAGTGGCGTCCCAGAAGGGGCGGTGACCTAAATTTGGGTGGTAACCCAAAAAGAGGTGGAGTCCCAGGAGGGGGCGGTGACCTAAATTGGGGTGGTTCAGGAAATAGCAGCACTGGTTGCCTCAGTGGGTATGTCTGGGGAACCGCAGTGTGTCTGTATGAGTTTTGAGGAGTGCGGCATGTATTTTCCGGATGACGGGCCACAGGTGTGTACCGTGATGCTGCACCTGGAAGGAGTCTCTGGTAGACTGGACTCAGAGAGTCAGGTTGACTCTGACAGGAGCTCCTCTCGTTTTGTCTCTGACCGAGAAAAACGCCAGGGTTGGCTGTAAACATGGGGTCACGGTGAACTATGCAGTAGACCGAGTAATGTTCGAGGGGACCAAAGGTGGTGCATGCCAAGGGGGCGGAATACCACGTGACTTAGTCTATGCCTTGGAGAGGGGCCGGGACTTTGTGTTGTTTGATGATGTATGGTCGAATGAGGGAGACGTTTCTACTGTTGGATTAACAGACATTGAGACGGTGACGCCTCCTAAAGTGGACAGGTCTGAAGTAGAAGTGACTGGAAGAAGAAGTATATCTGCCCAACTGACGGACTTGACGTCTCGTGACAAGACAGATGGTGGGCTGGGAGATGAGGTGACTGGAGTGGACACACGGTCAGAGGGTAACTGGAGGGTTGACTCGGATGATTGGCGTGACTCAGACTCTAGGGGTAACTGTGGCTCTGAGAGAGAAAGGGAGCACAGACTAGATGACCTAGAGAAAGAAGTCTTCGAGTTCAAAGTTCACCTGGCATCATGGCAAAGTCTGAATAAGTCCCTCAGAGAAGAGGTAGGAGTACTAACAGAAAATGTAAGAGATCTTCTGCGGGAGAAGAAGTGAGACGAAGACTTACAGCGGCCTGAATGAGGAACACTGTGAAGACAAAAAGAAACTGAAAAGTATGGAAGCAGAGGTGATTCGTTTGCAGATGGAGCTTGCTTCTGCAGAGTGTGCTAAAAGACAAGCACAACAGGAAAGAGATGAACTGGCTGATGTGACTGCCAACAACAGAGGTGAAGGTGCTCTGGCTTTGGAAGAAAAGAGGTGGTTAGAGTCTCGCATTGTTCAGCTTGAAGAAGAAGTGGAGGAAGAACACGGCAACGTTGAATTAGCCAATGACAAGCTGAGAATGGCCACACTTCAGGTTGACCAGATGGATGCTGATCTGAGGACAGAACGTAGTAATGCTCAGAAGAATGAGAATGCCCATCAGCAATTATTTCGCCAGAATAAGAACTTAGAAGCAAAGGTTGCACTACTGGAGGAACAGCTTGATGCAGAAATTAAAGTGCGACAATCTGCTAGCAAACAAGTACGTCGTACGAAGAAAAAACTAAAGGTTGTACTAAGGCAAATGGATGATGAAAGGTGTAATTCTGAGCAGTACAAAGGCCTGGCGGAGGGAAATGATGTGCGTCTTAAACAGTTGAAACTCCAGGTGGAAGAAGCAGAGAAAGAGGCTCAACGTGCCAATACGTTGCACCGTAGATTACAGTGTGAACTGGAGGTTGCTACAGAGACAGCAGATGCAAAGAACTGTGAGGTTAATGCACTGAAAAGTAAACTTAGATGTGGGGTACCATTTCTTACAAGACGCTTAGATAGAGAAAGGATGGTGACTAACCAGTGTCTGACGACGCAGACAGACCGTGACTGGGGGGTCAAAGCCAATGACCGATATTCTGACTGCTGGAAGCGGGGGAGATCTAACGTAGGAACGAGGCTGTATGACAGATGGAGACGGTTCTCTCGACCTGTGGGGCAAGGTGTAGTGAGTGCCCGGTCGCGAGACCCTGGTGTAATGTTGTATGTTCAACCCCACAAGTTTGAACAGAGCGGGGAAGTATGTGGTGTAGTAACCACTGTTTCCGCTAGGGGGCGCTGTGTGGATGTCCCAGGAGAAAGGATGAATGGCAGAATATTGAATGGCCATTATGTGTCTCAAAGTGGGTGGCTTTGAGATGGAGGCATGTGTTGATCAGCAGTGATACTGCTGAGGTGCTGCTTTAATGTGACAGGGAAAAGTCTCCAAAACTAGGGAGATGGGTGGGCTAGTTACCTGCAAACCCACCCAGGGGGTGTGTTTAAAGAACACTGTTGTAAAGAGTGTGTAAGTGCTTGAAGGACCTGTGATGAGGTCAGAGTCATGTGACCCGGTGGGAGTAGCTATGAACCATATTATGTGGCCAGGGTAGGTCACATGTGGTGAATGCTGAGACCTGGTTGGTCCAGTGTGGAAGGTCCCGTCTGAGTTAGATGGGGCTGCCTTCTGACAGCAAGTGAACGCTGTGTTAATGGCTGCACGTGCCTGGGAGTTCCCTGGAGGGAATGGACGTCTGCAGTACGCTAAAGGAACCATGAGTGATCCTGACGTGGGTGAGATAACTGAGGCTAGAAAGCCTGTGTATGTTTAACCTGTGCGACCACAAGGATTACAGAGCTGAACTCTGTCATGGACGCTATGCTGTTATAAGAACTTTATGTTGCTTCTATGGGTTTATGCTGCTGAATAAACCGCATGGACTGTTTTGGTTTTGTGGAAAACCTGGTGCTGGATGTGTTTTGTTCGCTGCCTAGTGAGGATCCCCTAACTGAATGACAGCGCTACCTCACAGACCCCTGTGTGAAAACACTATATGGCCCCTCTGTGAGAACACTATATGGCCCCTCTGTGAGAACACTATATGGCCTCTCTGTGAGAACACTATCTGGCCCATGTGTGAGAACACTATCTGGCCCATGTGTGAGAACACTATATAGCCCATGTGTGAGAACACTATATGGCCATTTTGCTTCCCTATAGTTCATTCTATTGCACCCATTTATGTGCCTGTTATGGAAAATGGAAAACCTGTCCCTGGTGCATAGTGAATCATGTAATAAGACCACAATATCTAAATAAATAAATAAATACAATTAAAGGGTATTACTATTTAGGTTTGTTCATCCACATCATTAATATAAGATTTGTGGGGATCCTTAGCTGTCCTAGCTGACCTCAGTGGCGGCAACAGCTGGATGTTAGTAGCTGTGGATCTAAAAAACGCAAATCTGACACCTCTGTAGTGACCGCTATCAGGTACTGGAGATCTACTCTTATCCTAATGATGGGAAGGAAGTGAAACAACTCTTTAACTGGGATTTAGGGGTCAAAATTGCAACTACTAATAATATTCCAGGTGGTCAGGGGGGTTAATAAATTTAATTGGTAAATAGTGGTTAATTTTACCCACAGCTCTACAATAGAACATGTATTCTATCTACAGCGGCTTGCAAAAGTATTCACCCCCGACCCCACACACATTCTTTGTGTTTTGCTACCTTACACCCTGGAATTTCACTGTTTTTTGAGGGTTGGCATCAGTTCATGTAAAGAACATGCATACAACTGTGAACATCTGGTTTTATTTTTATTGTGAAGCAAACATCAAATAGGACAAAGTAACTGAAAGCTTCAGTGTGTATAACTATTCACTCCAGTAAAGTCAGTACTTTGTTGAGCCTCCTTTTGTTTTAAGTCACTTTGGATAAGTCTCTATGGGCCTTCCACATCTTGCCACTGGGATTTTTGTCCATTTTTCAAGTCAAAACTGATCCAGCTCCTTCAAATTAGATGGTTTCCTCTGGTGAACAACAATCTTCAAGTCTGGCCACAGATTCTCGATTGGATTAAGGTCTGGGCTTTGACTAATCCACTCCAAAACATTTACACATTTCCCCTTGCACCATTCAAGTGTTGTTTTGGGTCATTGTCTTGTTGAAAGCTGAACCTCCGTCCTAGTCGCATATCACTGACAGATTGAAACAGGTTTTGCTCAAGAATATAACTGCATTTTGCACCATCCAACTTTTCTTCAACTCAGACCATTTTCCCTGTCACTGCTGCTGAAAAACATCCCCACAGCATGATGCTGCCACCACCACCATGTTTCACTGTGGGGATGGTGTTCTTTTGGTGATGAGCTGTGTTGGTTTGGCGTAAGGCATAGCTTTTACCTTGATGGCCATCTATCTATCTATCTATCTATCTGATATCTACTGTATCTATCCTCTTCATGTTCATCTTGTGTTATATGTAATATAATAATTAGTTATTACATGGCCCATAGTAAAAGGGGAGTTTACAATGAATTTCGTAAGCCTACTATTTTTCCAATTACCTCTTATTTTTCCTTCCTCCGATGCTGTGAGAATTGTCTCCGTAGCTTTGTAGCTTCCCACTCTCTTTCCCAGATATACATTCCTGTGTCTTCACTTTATACTTTTATTTAAAGGTTTTCATGTCTTGAAGTCTTGCCTTTCTCCCCAGCATGGAAGGAATAGATAAAAGTCCTGTCTCTGTAAAAAGTCAGTGAGAAGTTATGAGACTCCCGGGATTTCAGAATGCTCAGTGTTTGTATTTTATCAAATATTTGTTCGGCCGCACTAAAGCTGTGTGCGGATGATAACAGTCTATAGTCCTTGATAAACGTCCCCCTTGTGATACAGAAGGTTAATAATCCATATGCGGCTTCTTTAAAGTGGCAAAGCATTGATTGAGACTCGCGGCTCAAAGTCATTAGCTGGGTAAGGAAGCTTGACTCTTAGATTTTCATTTTAGATTTTTTTTTTTCACAAATTGGAAGAAAAGCTTGCAGAAAGGAAAATTTAGTCAAAATTCATTTGGTTGAGTCCATACGCTCAATTTAGTGGGAGTATATAAATGTGTGTTGCTGCGGGGAACGGAAATTGCCCACAGTATACTAAGTAGGCAGGGTGATGATTTATTTAATACTCGGATGGACTTTGTCGGAAGGTAAATTTTTTACTGTATTTACCTTTTACCCTATCATGACCGCCCATGTGTTATTTTACGGTGCTGTGGATAGTGGGTACTTGTCTAATGACAGCTCAGCGTCTGCTCTGACGGCTGGGATCGGAGGTACCTCCTCTCATGGCTGTATAAATCCATAGATGCTATCGTCAGCAAATATTCAGTTTAAGGCTGGAGTCAGACACAACGTATAGCAATACGGACCATATTTTACGGTCGCAATACGCAGAAATGTTCCCTGAACAGTGATCCGTATGTCATCCGTTGTCAAGGCGTAGCTGCGTTTTTTGCGCATGCAAGCGTCTATGCCGAGATTTTCTCGCTGGCTTGCAAAATGGACATATAATGGAGCCCAATGACAAGTTATAACACAAACGAAAGAATAGATATAGACACATAGAATACATATATGTATATATTTATACATGTCATTGAGACACATATATATATAGTGGTGTAGTGACCCACTGTGTCCACTAGGGGGCGCTGTATGGATGTCCCAGGAGAGTGGATGAATGGCAAGATACTGAATGACCCTTATGTATCTCAAGGTGGGTGGCCTTGAGATGGAGATTTATGTGTGTGTTAATCAGCAGTGATACTGCTGAGGTGCTGGTTCAATGTGTCAGGGACTAGTTACCTACAAACCCACCCAGGGGGTGTGTTTAAAGAACACTGTTGTAAAGAGTGTGAGTGGTTGAAGGACCTGTGATGAGGTCATAGTCATGTGACCCGGTGGGCGTGGCTATGGACCATATAATGTGGCCAGGGTAGGTCACATGTGGTGAATGCTGAGACCTGGTTGGTCCAGTGTGGAAGGTCCCGTCTGAGTGAGATGTGGCTGCCTTCTGACAGCAAGTGAACGCTGTGTTAATGGCTGCACGTGCCTGGGAGTTCCCTGGAGGGAATGGACGTCTGCAGTACGCTAAAGGAACCATGAGTGACCCTGATGTGGGTGAGATAACTGAGGCTAGAAAGCCTGTGTATGTTTAACCTGTGCGACCACAGGGATTACAGAGCTGAACTCTGTCATGGACGCTATGCTGTTATATGGAGTTTATGTTGCTTCTATGGGTTTATGCTGCTGAATAAACTGCATGGACTGTTCTGAGTTTATGGAAAATCTGTGCCGGATCTGATTTTGTGGCTGCTGAGCGAGTATCCCCTACTTGAATGACAGCGCTACCTCACAATATAGATATATATATACACACAGTACAGACCAAAAGTTTGGACACACCTTCTCATTCAAAGCGTTTTCTTTATTTTCATGACTATGAAAATTGTAGATTCACTCTGAAGGCATCAAAACAATGAATTAACACATGTGGAATTATAAAGTTAACAAAAAAGTGTGAAACAACTGAAAATATGTCTTATATTCTTTGCATACTTTTGGCATTCTCTTGATAGGCTTCAAGAGGTAGTCACTGGAAATGGTTTTCACTTCACAGGTGTGCTCTGTCAGGTTTAATAAGTGGGATTTCTTGCCTTATAAATGGGGTTGGGACCATCAGTATGTATATACTGTAGTTGTTGTTGTTGTTGTTTTTTTTTTTTTACAGATCCATATTTTTTTTTAACCCTTTACTATTCTAGGGTTAATAATGAGGAGGTGTCTTATTCAACCCCTGACGAAGCCACACGGGTTGTGGCGATACGCGTGGGGTATGGTCTTGGGGTAGCACCCACTTCTTTATATCTCTTTTGTAGCCTCACTTTCCCCTAGTGGTACCTTCAGTGTTTATGGGGCACAATTGAATGTTGGTTATATATTGGGCCACTTTGTGCTGTGGCCGCATGTGGTATACATGCATTATCAGGTGTTATGCAGGGCTTGTTGCATTAAACATTGTATTATTGTGCAACAATTGCCCTTGGTCTCCATGAGCCTAAATATAGGGCATGGGTCATGGGTATTATAGTGGGGTTAGATTGTATATGGATAATATATGGATTATTGTATTGGGTCTGATATGTTATATGTGCCATGTTTGACCTTATATACATTGTGGGTGGTTTACCATGTTTTATTGTGTTTTTAATGTATTACCTTTTGCATCAATAAAAATTTATTCTATGTGGTTTAGTGTGCGCTTACTGCAGTGGTGCCTTTTTTTCCCTTCCTTAGTAATGGAGGTCTATGCACAGCGAACGCATCCGTTCACTGTGCGTTAAACCTAACGTACCCGAAAAAGCAATAGACTGCGTTCACAGGTGCGTCACAAAGTAACGCATCATCGCTAACACATGCCGATTTTGACATGCGTTACGATAATGACTGGCAATTTCGCCATATAAAGGCAAAAGGAAATGAAAAAGAACATCAATATACAGCAATACAGAAGTATCATTGAAGTGTCAAGTCCCATAATAGGAATACAAATAGTGAAAAGATATGTAACTTTCATAGTAAAAAAATACTGAAAGTTACTGATAACTTTAGAAAAAAATAATTTGCAAGTAAAAAAGTACAAAGAAACACATTTCACCATAAAAGGCAAAAGGAAATGAAAAAGAACATCAATATCCCCCTAAAACTAGTTGTCTCACATAGTGAATGTCATGACATTTTTCTTTTAAAAAACAAAATATTTTCATTGCTGTCCCGCTATTCTGTCTCCCAAAAATAACATAAAATAAAAATGGACTGCAAGATGTAAAAACCAAAAAATGGGGCAAAAAAAATAGCCCCATGAACTGGATCTGCAAAATGTAAGTATTCAATCAGCTAAGTTGACAGAAAAAAAACTAGGATAAAAAAAGAATAGCTACCCTGCAGTAAATAAATAGTAGTAGTACATGTAAATATCCTGGGGTTGTTACCTGACACAATTTTGATCAAAAAGGCATAAAAGCCATCCCACCGCTACTAGGTGTACCCGATCAGGATGGTGCCCAACTCTTGTAGTTCACCTCGCTATGTGTCAGCTGACCGGCAGAAAAGTAAAAAAAAAAGGGACACAAAATCAAATCTTTTTTTTAAGAAGTTTTTGAATTGGCAGAAATAAATTATTAAAATATAGAAATATAAAGGAAGGAAATCTATCGCAAGTTTTTGTTATATAATATGAGAGCACCATTATGTAGGGACAGAGAGCCTGATTACAGCGATTTATCACCTACTTGTGCGGCAGTTGTGATGCAATCACAGTTTTCTCTGCTTCAGAGCTAGCAGAGCTCTACATAACCCCACCCACATCACTGATTGGTGGCTTTCTGTGTACACTGTGTATTGACAGTAAGCTGCTAATCAGTTGGGCAGAGTTGGACCAGGAGGCAGGAAACACCTAGTCCTGCAGTGATAATCTACTGCTGATAACACACTGATTGTATTGAATTAAAACACACAGCCCAGTAAGTGACACATCGCTGGAATCAGGGTCTCATACCCTACATCATGCTGCTCTCAGTTAATATATAGCAAAAACCTGCTGACATACAGTACTCTTTTTTTTTATATTGACCAGTAGAATAGATATTACACAGTGAACATTGTAAAAAAATACAACCCAAAAATATTGATGGAATTGCTGTTAGCCTCACCCACCAAAAATGTTAAAAATTTAAGTCCAGTGGCAGTCGGAACGTCGCAAAGCAAACTTACTACTACCTGCCGAAATCCTGGGTGCCATTTTAGTAGGTCTGTCGACATCATGACGCTGCGGCTCAATGCACGTCATGACATAATAACAGGGAGCTGCTAATGAAAAGAAGACTCAAGGATGTTGGCAGGTAGTAGGAAGTTTGCTGTGCCCAGGGTCCGGCTGCCACGAACTCTCAACACAGCTGCTGGACCACAGTATAGTCTACTAATATATGTACTCAAAATGGGGCTAAAATACAAGAGCGTTCACAAAAAAAGTTAGTAAATAGTGATGAGTGAACGTGCTTGGATAAGGTGTTTTCTGAGCATACTCAAGTGTCTTCGGCGAGTTGGAAAAATATGTTCTATTCCCTGCTGCTGCATGTTTCATACATAGCTGTTCGACAGCTTCAACACGTGTTGTGGCTGTCGAACACCTGTGAGACATGCAGACGCAGGGACTCGAACATATTTTTCAAACACGCCAAAGACACTCAAAGGCACCAGAGCATGCTCAGATAACACTTTATGTCACCACTTTCGCTCATCACTAATAGTGTGAACCCTCATGAAAAGTGACATCTCTTGAAATTTGGCAAGCTGAGAGAAGGGACGACTTGCATGCAGTCCCAGCGTTTGCGCTCATGCCAGCCTCACGTAGAGCAGCAGAACGTTTGCCCTGGGCTCTGTCATGGTGGATGCGATCCCTGATGGAGCTGCGTGTGGTGTGGTCGTGGGCTCTGTCATGGTGGATGCGATCCCTGACGGAGCAGCGTGGGAAGCGTGTGGTGGGGTTGTGGGCTCTGTCATGGTGGATGTGATCCCTGACAGAGCAGCGTGGGCTGCGTGTGGTGTGGTTGTGGGCTCTGTCATGGTGGATGCGGTCCCTGACGGAGCAGCGTGGGAAGCGTGTGGTGGGGTTGTGGGCTCTGGTCATGGTGGATGCGATCCCTGACAGAGCAGCGTGGGCCACGTGTGGTGTGGTCGTGGGCTCTGTCATGGTGGATGCGATCCCTGACGGAGCAGTGTGGGAAGCGTGTGGTGGGGTCGTGGGCTCTGTCCTGGTGGATGCGATCCCTGACGGAGCAGCGTGGGCCACGTGTGGTCGTGGGCTCTGTCCTGGTGAATGCGATCCCTGACGGAGCAGCGTGGGCCATGTGTGGTGTGGTCGTGGGCTCTGTCATGGTGGATGTGATCCCTGACGGAGCAGCGTGGGCCGCGTGTGGTGTGGCCGTGGGCTCTGTCATGGTGGATGTGATCCCTGACGGAGCAGTGTGGGCCGCGTGTGGTATGGTCGTGGGCTCTGTCATGGTGGATGTGATCCCTGACGGAGCAGCGTGGGCCGCGTGTGGTGTGGAGTGGTCGTGGGCTCTGTCATGGTGGATGTGATCCCTGACGGAGCAGTGTGGGCCGCGTGTGGTATGGTCGTGGGCTCTGTCATGGTGGATGTGATCCCTGACGGAGCAGCGTGGGCCGCGTGTGGTGTGGACGTGGGCTCTGTCATGGTGGATGTGATCCCTGACGGAGCAGCGTGGGCTGCATGTGGTGTGGTCGTGGGCTCTGTCATGGTGGATGCGATCCCTGACGGAGCAGCGTGGGAAGCGTGTGGTGGGGTCGTGGGCTCTGTCATGGTGGATGCGATCCCTGACGGAGCAGCGTGGGAAGCGTGTGGTGGGGTCGTGGGCTCTGTCATGGTGGATGCGATCCCTGATGAAGCAGCGTGGGCCGCGTGTGGTGGGGTCGTGGGCTCTGTCATGGTGGATGCTATCCCTGACGGAGCAGCGTGGGAAACGTGTGGTCGCGTGCATTTTCACTGACTGGGCTATGAAGACATCACAACTCGCATCCTCTTCTCTGCTCCCTGGCGATCTAATGGTGTGAGACAGTAACAGCGACGTAACAGCTGGTCCCGAGGACTCGTTTAGTCATCAACGTAACCGCGGAAGGAAGGACTCATTACAGGAAACAGAAAATTAAGGGATTAAGTGGAGCCAGGGTCGATTTATATTAGATTCAGTCCTGGCCGTGCTTTATAAGGCAACAGAATTACATCTATTTAAAGGGGAGGATTTCATTGTCTTGCTCTGCAGACATCGCTATTAACGGGGCTGGTGGTGTTTATAGCGTCTCTGGGTGATACAGTCACTGTCCAGCCAAGTGTATTGGTGTGTCTGGGACTTGTGGTGTGCCCCATCCAGCGAGTGTGTGTGTTTCTCCTGTGACCTATGGGGCGGCACCACACCTTATTTAATCTCCCATGAGTCTGCTGGGAGTTAAAAGTTATAAGCCTGTACTGTTCTCCTGTTTCTCTGCTACCTGATCCTGCTTCCTTGATCCCTATTGCAGACCTTGGACTGACTTTGTCTCTCACCTGCCTGATGATTCTGCCTCTGACCCCGTCCTTCTGGTCCCAAGCTTAGCTACCTCCCTGTCACTAATCATGTCACCTGATTTTGTATTGCATCTGACCTTTCTGGTTTTGACCCGACTAGTCAACTATCCACTGCCAGCTCACTTCACCGGCTAGCATCTACTCTGTGGATGCAACCCAGGGGGCCCAGTCCAGATTCCTGTATAGTGGCTAAATGGTGAAGGCTAGGTACCTTTGAGACCTGCTAAACTCTGTCCATGAGAAACCCATTAGGAGCTGACTGATTTCCAAGTACACAACACCCTTATATTACCTCCCTTATTTGGACTTTTTTGTATGTTTCCATTGCCCTTGCACTGCAGACTGTATACACAACAGCAACTACTTAATATAGTTATAGGAATACCTTTCTAGAGCTATCGTGTGACTCGTGTGCCCTCTCCAGGGCCTGGGAGCAGCTATCACCGCTCACCCCTATAGTTATTAACAGACTGAATGGGGTACAGCCCCAGAATATCATGGTCCATTAGTACTGTGTATAGAAGATCCACAAACCATTCACATAGAATGAGGCTTTACTACAGTGATCCGGAGCGGGATGTCCTATATTAGAGCTGCTAAATCCTGAGCTGTAACGCCGTAGCCTACAATGTATATTTCCACATGAAGAGGAGGAGGAGAGCATTAAAGGGATTGTATGAATTTACAAGTATTACAGGAAAATACATTTACTCTGATTGGTAATTCTCTATTGGACAATTTTGTGGCTTATATGATGTTATATTACTGTACGGCAGCAAGAGAGAGGCCGGAGTTATAGCATGAGATAATGGAAATAGAAGCAGGGTAATGTTCAAAATATCTATCTATCTGTCTATTTATCTATCTTCCTTTATGTGGGAAGCCACATAGATACCTAATGACATCACGGTGAGGGACAGGCTGAGCTCTGCTGCATCTGGGTTTCTATAACCATAAAAGTCATTTTTCTATTACAATGCTGATTGATATGTAAAAAACAAGGCTGATTGATGGCGGCTGGGACGGAGTGATGGGGATTGCTGGCTGCTCAGCACATATGTTTGCATATTGTGAAACCATTAATCCTCCATGATCCGGGCTCACACCCAGTCTGACATCTGACATTTCAGTGGCATTTTATCCACAAGCCCAGTGATCGCAGCCGTTTAACTCAGAGTCAGACACATCTGGTTGGTTTTTGGGGTCCTTCTGTTTTCTTAAGTGAAATTAAAAATGTGATTCAGGATTGATAAAGACAGAAAAGTGGAAGGCCGATGTGAAGTGATTGTGCCATATATCTGCAGGTAAACTGCGCTACAAGCGTATATGTTATATACCAGACACTGCCCACAATACCAGACATTGTCTTAATCCTCATGCTCATCCAGTCTTTCTGAGTGGGCGGTTTAGCTTCATTAGCATTCTGTCAGCATTATAGGTGCGAGAATGTCCCTTTCCTCATTTCCCAGAATGCACTACTTCTGCCAACGTTCAATGGCTAGGCTGCCCTGAGTTGAAAGTCTTAGCATTCATTTCCGTAACGTCTTATCGTGAATGGTGAGCGGCGCGTTACAGAATAAAGCTGCCGGCGTCGTCCCTCTGATACATACATGGCAAAATTATCCTCAAGTGCATAATGACACTATAGGTAGGGGCACAGACGGGGAGGAACAGTCCCAAAATACCCCAAGTCCGGGGACGCCCCCGAAAGAAGTTGGCGGCGAAACGCGCGTCGGGGTGAGGGGACGCTAGGAGCACCTATAGCCATCTCTGGTAATTATACCTTTATGCAGGCTTTTGGCCAATATTAACTAATTGTTTAACTGCGGTCAGACTTGGGGTATTTTGGGACTGTTCCTCCCCGTCTGTGCCCCTACCTATAGTGTCATTATGCACTTGAGGATAATTTTGTGATATATAGGCCAGGCTATTTAGGTGATTAGGATTGTTTCACTTCAGCCATTTATTGAACCACATGTTTACGGTGTTAATAATAATTTCTTGCTCCTCGTCATTTGTATGAGATTAATTTCTGGACATTGTATTTTGATTTTTCATACTATGAGGATAATTGTTTGTACAAGAACAACATTATGTAAATCCCTGGATTGTAGTTTATATTTGTGGACTGCTGATTTGTCCTATTGGGATTATTATAAAGGTGTGCTCTTGCGTCCCCATATACGGCATTTTGCTTTTTTATATTCATGTTGTATTTTTTTTAAAAAAGCATGTAATAAAATTGTTTTTAATTATCTTGGGATCTCTTCTTAATTCTGTATTCACATACACGGGATAGTTTGTTACTTACATGTTTGTTTGCCTGTTCTGTCTTAGAAACAGAAGAAATATGTGACCCATGGCATACTTGGGCAGCACGGTGGCTCAGTGGTTAGTGGGGTCCTGGGTTCGAATCCCACCAAGGACAACATCTGCAAGGAGTTTGTATGTTCTCCCCGTGTTTGCGTGGGTTTCCTCCGGGTACTCCGGTTTCCTCCCACACTCCAAAGACATACTGATAGGGAATTTAGATTGTGAGCCCCATCGGGGACAGTGATGAGAATGTGTGCAAACTGTAAAGCGCTGCGGAATATGTTAGCGCTATATAAAGATTATTATTATTATTACTTTATGCAGATAAAGGCAGAAGAGCCTCATTGATTATGAAGGGGTCCATTTGGTGTTTGCTTTTTATAATGGGGAAATAAGTCCTGCATGAAAAAAAAAAACAAACAAACTGATGGAGTTTTCTATATCTTCTCTTATCAGTCTGTAAAAAATGGAAGGGCACGCAGAGGGCCTGGCTATCCAATTTTTTTTTTCTTACCTATGCATTAACGAGTTTGTGCCAGGACTCACATTAAAATCGGACAAGGTTTTGTGAGGTCCACTCGGTCCATAACAATGCAAGGACTTGTAATCAACCCCATAGACTATAATTGGTACAAGTTATATCCGTGAAAAAGTGACGTCTGAATGAGTCCTTATTAATAGGGTGGTGCCCTATCCTTCTGCATAGTTGTATAAGCCTCACCCCCTTAAGGTCCATTATTTGGGGCAATACCCCAAATATTGGATCGATTGGAGGGTATGAAATGATAGCAAGAAAATCCTGAAACAGGACCTGCTAGAGGGGGACTTGAAAGATTGCACTTGCCGTTCTGCCTTCTAGGTAGCCTTCTAAATTAATTAGACCAATGATTAGTAAAACAAAAAAAGTGCCCGGCAGAAGCCAACGACGCGTCGTCACAATCTGGAACGCCAATGTTCTTCATGCAGTTCCTCTTACCTCCCGGATTACCAGTGAGACATTAGCTCACCTGGTTTCTCCTTTCTGATCATCTTCATAGCCGGGCTAGTAATAAAAGTCTAGATATATGTGTCCTCGCTTCTGATTTGGGCCACATCCCTGGATTTCTTAAGCTGAAGTGCTGTTGCTTCCTATCAATAGACTTCCCCACCAGCTGTTTGCTAATAATGTGCAGGACACAGCGGGATCTCCATGGAGAGAGAAGATCCAGCAGTGTTACCGGTTCCCTATTGTGCCCATTGCTAACATCCTGACATAAAAATATGTTCGTCAGGGTTTCAGAAAAGCCTCAGTAGCAGATAATTTTAACTTAGGTTCTTGATGGCATCCCCCCTTTAATTTTTTTTTAAGGAAACTGGTTCTATAAAAAGTAACCTTTGAAATATGCATCCTTATTAATATCAGCTGTTATTACTGACGGTAAGCCACGAGCAGCCACACATGTTTCCTGCCACTGAATACGAAGCATTACCTGACAGCCATTTTAAATAAATGACCTTCCATGTAATACATTGATCCACCAACACCGGGTCCGCTTACTAGGCCATATAGACAGGGATTGATGTGGTGAGACAACACCTTTTATGCCTTAGACCCTTCATTGAAAGCCTCTCACCCGAACAACCAGTTCTCGTGCTTTGCACTGATGAGGGACGAGAAGCCCGAAACAGCTATATGCAAATGTTCTTGTTGGAATCAACCAATTTTTTTTTAAAGCAACAGTTTATATTAAAAGTGAATTATACCTTTTGAAATATACATGCTTATTAATATAATTTGTATTTTTTGAGTTATCCATGGACAGCCACGCATCTTTCGTTGAGCTGAAAATGTAGCATTATATGACAGCCATGTAAATAAGTGGCCTTCCATATGATTCATGAATACACTAGGCCTGTAAGAACTCCGGGTCCGCTAAATAGGGCAACACTTTTAGCCCCTTAGACCCTCCGTTGAAAGCCACTCACTCATCCAACCATTTCTCCTGCTTTGCACTGATGAGAGGTAAGGAGTGTTGTTTTCAGGGAAGCGGTGTCCTGTCCACTCATATAGTTTTATTCATTCAGACTGCATATTACAGGGGATATTTCATAAAATGGGTAATGATTGAACACTCATTAGCCAACAAGATCACCAGAGTTGTCACTGCAGCTAGAAAGCAGTGTGAAGGTGTTGTGGGAGGCAGCGTGAAGGTGTTGTGGGAGGCAGTGTGAAGGTGTTGTGGGAGGCAGTGACCGGTCATATGAATATTGGTGAGTTGAGAACTATGTGACAGGGACCTTCTCCTGAAGTGGGTGGGAATAAAACACCTGTGGTAGATCGGCTCACTCGGCTGCACGCGGAGGTAGTTGCGGAAACTCTGCGGCTTTAAAGATGCACTTGGTTTATTAGACACGACATAAACTAAGTTTAAGCATAAAAATAAATACGGCCCTCTGGGCAACAGGAAAACAAAACAAAACAGTAGCACTAGATACAATCCTTGCATTAGTGGGATTCAGCCCACTCAGGATTTACAACACCCACAGTTCAGGCATAAACAAAACAGAAAACACTTCACTGGAGTGTTCCTTTCCATCCACTGACACCCTCCAACTACTGATCCCAGGTCCTGTCAGCACACCACGGTACCAGCTCTGCAGGTGGAGATAAGGTGGACATCCTCCCACCCGCTCTATGGATGTCCACATAAAAACCAGCCCATGCAACTTAGCTTAGTCCTCACAGCCCGTAGTGTGCTGGATGAAACTGTTCACTCCTGAGGAAGGCGCTGTCTTAAAAAGTGCCTGTGTCCAGAAGTGCACGGGGATCAAACAGTGTGAAGCCTATGAGATCACTGCAGGTATCATACCTATAAAAAAGCAGTGTGTTGATTTTGCGGGAAGCAGTGACCTGTCTACTCACATGAGAGACATTGAACTGTATTTTACAGATGCAGTGAGTGATAAAAGGAGGAAAATGAATGCATTTAGATTTAGAAAGAAACAAACTATAAGTAGGTAATGGTGACACGAGGGTCTTACAGCTCTGAGTCTCCAATGAAATCTTTTGCCGTTTGTGATTTTTTTTTCCCCCTCATTTCTTGATATAATTGGTCTGAATTCAGAATAATCATGTCGTATGCCTGTATCTTAAATTGAACTTTTTCGACATCAACACGTCTTCATCCCCTATTGTGGAGCGATGATTAATGCAAACCGGGCGCTAGTAAGTCTGTAATGAAACAAATCTCTCTACAGGAAACAAGTGTAATGAGGTAGGGGTAATTCTGCCGCCAGCACCATTAATATTAATATCTTCATTTCATGCGCCACTTTCTGACTTTTGTATTTCAGTTCTTGTATATATCGCGTGGTGCTGTAAATCTGTGATACCGGTAAGCGTTGGCACCGGCCGCCTTCTGATCCATTCGCAGTGAGAGTGAAGAACGAGGCACATTTAATGACATGCCACAAAGTTGCCTGGATATTTGCCATTGCACCTGATTGGCGTGGAAGAATCCCCATGGGATGCAGATGGTTAGAGGATATCAAGCACAGGGTTAAAGGGGTTGTTCGCTTCCACCTATTTTTTTGCCCTCAAGCTTAGAAATGTGTAAAATAACCAACTGTGCTTTACTTTTCCATGCCGGGTCCAG
This sequence comes from Dendrobates tinctorius, assembly GCF_039654945.1. NCBI lineage: Eukaryota > Metazoa > Chordata > Amphibia > Anura > Dendrobatidae > Dendrobates > Dendrobates tinctorius. The sequence goes on from NW_027361707.1 coordinate 19,848,650, forward strand.
CGATACCTCTCTGCTGCTGCTCTGATTTGTTTTGATTGGCTGCAGCGGTGACATCCTGTCGACAGTGGTGCAGCCAGTCACTGACTGCAGCAGCCCAGCTGATGTAGACAGCACAAGCTGCTTGGCTGCTGTACCAACGATATGATGTGATTGGGGCATTGGGGGCAAGGACCCGCGGAGGGTAACAGAATCCTCAGTTTGTTATTTTACATATGACTGAGTCTTTGGGCAAAGAATAAATGAAAGGGAACAACCCCTTTATTGCAATATGACATCCAACACACGTGATTGAGTGCAAGCAGCTGGACCAGTGGGGATCAGCTCAAAAACCTAGAAAATGGCTGCAGAATGGGGGTTGATCAAAGAAGATTGCCACTTTAAGTAGTTGACCACCTTTTAACTTGAAGCCTTTTTTAGGTCCACAGTCTAGAGGGGATTAACTATTAATAAATCTTTATATAGTTATATGTGTGCAAACTGTAAAGCGCTGAGGAATATGTTAGCGCTATATACAAATAAAAAAAATATAGATTATTATTATTTCTATAATTCTGATGCAAATCTCTAAATCTGCTAAATTTTAGCTACCTGCAGCTGCCACTAGAGAGAGCTTAGGAGCTATCTGTATACAGAGAGCTTGTGGGCTCCTCCTAGTGGTAGCTGCAGGCAATCAGATTGTTATTATTTCTATCTATGTCTGTGCAGAGCATTTGGAGCTTTGTATTGGATTTGACATTCAGTGTAAGGATTGTTTCAATGAGATTAATGGCGGAAACATGGACAGGTGTGCGAGAGTTGCATTTAAAAATGGTAATGGCATTTCGAGACTTGTACGGGCTGTTAGATATTCTGCACAGGTGACATGCACATGAAGAAGCACACACTGACACATTATCACATACTGTGACAGTCATACATGGAGAAAAACATGACAGCTGTGTGTCATGTGTGGTGAGAATGAATTTACGTAGCTGGTATCTCCGGAAAACAATTACTAGGAAGGAAAGGCATTGTCTTTACAGAATCTTCAGGGTAATGGTGGATAGGCAACTCCTATATGTTCTCTGCTTTTAACAATAATCAAACATTAACTATACTCTGCCTTAAAGGGCTAGTTACACATTATATCATATTATAGGGGTATACACTATATGGATATTGTTGTGCCCCCTCCACTTTACACCTACAGGAGCTTTTATGACCTACCACTGGGCCATCAGGTGCCACATAGAAGTGTGATCCGTCACTGCACAGAACACATCCACTGCTCCAGGGTTCAGTAGTAACGACCTTACACCACTCCATCCGGGCTCAGCATTGTGCTTGGTGATGTAAGGCTGCATTCAGCTGCTCGACCATGAAGTTCCCGGCGGGGGCGCAGTTTTTGTGCTGATGGTAAGACCAGAGGAGGTTTGGACTCTGCAGTAAGGGAGTCACTGAATCAAATAGACTCAACAGGAAACCTACCCTATATGAGTGTGGGCTGAAATGAAAGTCTGATGATACTGTGGATGATGCCCTCCATTGGGGCTTAAAGAGATTGTCCCCTACTTTTACACTGATGCCCTTGGGATAGAGCATCAATGTATGATTGGCCTTGGTCCGGCACTCAGCACTAGAGTTGAGTGAATTTGTTTGGGTTCCCTCTTATTCGGCAAGCTATAGCACATACCGAGTAAGCTGCAGAGGGAACCCGGCTTTCTGGATCACGGCGGCTGAAAAGCTGATCAGCGCCGCAGCTGCATGTGTCACAGCTGTGTCACAGTCACAGCATATGCAAGGAGAACCCAACACTCATGCAAGTATTGGACCACCACTTTAAGCCCCATTTGGTTTCTTACTGTAGGTAACATGCTGACAGTATGGATGCCTGAATAACGGGCGGTAATTTTGACTCTCTGCAGGGGATTTGGAGCTCTGTATATAAGAGAACCTCTATAAAGGTAGAGTATCAAACTAATCACCATGATGTTAAAGAGAACCAGTCACCTTTCCTTAGATGTCTGTATTGGTGACTAGGGCCCCAATTTATCAAAGCAATTTTGCCAGAATTCTTGATTAAATTGCTTTGAAAAGTCGCAAAATTTTGGTGCAACTTTGAGCTTCTCAACAATTTGGCAAATTTTGTCATTTTTTTTTACACCAGTTTCCCCAGGCTATGTCAAAATTAGTGGAGCTGGGACTTGATGGCTCATCTAATTCATGGCAAGCAGTGGGGTGTGTGATATGCCAGGGAGTGGTGTAAGATTTCTGGCGTGGTGCACAGAGGCGCTTCCCACTTGTCAGACGCACCTTGATTGCAGGAATATCTGACTTCACCATGACCCTCTTGAAAAATCGAAAATCGATGGTCTTGTCAATAAAACAATTTTGGAACTTCTTTTTCTGGATCAGAGTTGTGTCGTTCCTCTGTTAATACTCCTAGAAATGTAGAAATAAAATCTTCTGGCTCTGACCTGTTGGGAGGATGTCCCCGCACCCTATAAGGAATGATGACATGTCCTCTTTAGAAGGTAGATATTTGCTGGCCCTTTCTGTAGCCCAAGATCTGCACCGTGGGACGGAGAGTAAAGGGTAGAATACTAGTACACTACTGAGTTTTTTAGCCATAGTTGTTTTTCCCTTACGTAGTAAATGCGGCTGTAATCTCCCCGAGGTCTGCTCTCACATTGAGCGGGATATTGACAAATTGTGAAGTCGCTGGCTGACGCCCAAGAACATAAACTGTGGAGGCCAAACTATTCGAGCTGCAATTTTCCACTGACTATCACATCCAGCAGGATCACTACACTCCCCATCAACGCCTGGATTTCACTCGGATACAAGTAATTAGCAAAAAGTATTAATATATGTAAATGAAGCCCTGAGCAGTGATGGAGGAACGAAGCTCACAAACTGGGTGAGAAATGTCTCATACGGGAAATACTGAAAAGTTGGCTCATCACTTCTAAGGGAATGTATCATCAGAAAATGACCAATGGGTAATATTGGGATATGTCAAATGTACTTTTTTTAAAATAGGATTTTTTTTTTTCAATTTTCTATATCATTATTAATAAAAAAAAAATGCAAATTTCTAACTATGGTAGTTTATGAAGCCTGATATTTAAAGGAGTATTCCCATCTCCAGGACCCTATCCCAATATGTAGTAGGTGTGATAATAATAACATTAGACAACATCTGCAAGGAGTTTCTATGTTCTCCCCGTGTCTGCGTGGGTTTCCTCCGGGTACTCCGGTTTCCTCCCACATTCCAAAGACATACTGGTAGGGAATCTAGATTGTGAGCCCCATCGGGGACAGTGATGATAATATCTGTAAATGGATTTGTGGAACTAATGGTGCTATATAAATGAGTAAAATAAATAAATAAATTAGCAAATACCTGCAATTCAATGTTGTATAGTTCTTCTGATTCGCTATATCTCTTTCCTCATGTACTTGCATTGCAGGACCTTAGCTATCCATGGTTACCACTAGCAACTATCTAACTAACACACAATATCAATGGTCGTAACCATGGATTCCTAAGGTTCTGCAATACCTGCACATGAGGAAATAGACATAGTGAATCAGAAAAACTATACTACATTTCTAATTGGAGGTATTTGTTAATATTATTATTATTATTATTATTATTACACCTACTACATATTAGGATATGATCTTGGAGATGGGAATACGTCTTTAACTTTTACTTCCATTTCTGTAAAGAAGACTTTTCAGCTGTCTCATCATCACAGACAGGATTACAATGACCTCTATATACAGTAGATAACACAAAATCCAATATTTACAATAGATGGTGTCACAGCTCACCTCTTCCCCTCCTGTATGAAGCTGTCTCGCTCGAGTTAGGAGACTCGCCAGCCAGTCCCAGCATTGTGGTCCAATCTCGGTCCCATTTCTATGGCCGTCTGACTGCACCCTTAAATTGTTATTTTTCAATTTTTCATATCACTTTGTTTATTTAAAAAAAATAAATCTTACAATTTACACACTGACTGCTGGGCCTCATAATAGACTTACACCTCCTGTTGTATACAGGAGATTTTTCAGCATTCTCATTATCATAACAGACAGGATTAAAATGAAAGTTACCACCTTTATACACAGTAGGTCACAGCGGAGGATAAATGAAGAAAATGTTTATTCTTGTGGGCATAAAGGTCTCTTTACTGTAAGTCTATGAGCAGAAACTGGGGTTCACAAAGATGGTTTGGGTTGGATACCAGATGTTGTGGAATTACTACTCCCAGCATTTCCTTACAGGCATTGGGAGACTTTTGGATTCCTCCCTGAGTAATTCACCCCCCTCTGATACTGAACATGGGCAGGACTCTCGGAGTTCCTTAGCCCCCCAAAAAATGCCATTAGCAAGCATCTTTCCTAGACAGCTCTCATCGGAGTACGGCGCTGCTGACAGGCCATGTTGGGAGTTGTAGTTATGCGACAGCTTGTTTGTGTTCAATCAAACGGACTAAACGGATGGAAAGAGAACAACGATGGCAAAGTCCATTCCATCTCTTATTCGTGTGCCGTAGTATTCACTTAAAATTCTCTACTAATGAGGGAAGCGTCTTGGAACCGGAAACAGTCAACCCCGGGGTGCTGACGTGTTCACTCTTACATCCAAGGAAAAGAATTTTTGACACTCGTAAAAAATGTTGACGCCGTATTCCTAACTCTGCACCAGGGGCGGCTACAAATAGACTTCCAATGTCTGGTAACATCGATCATTCACTGTGACCTAGAAAACCGTACGGAGATGCCACCAGAATGTGTCGGCACAAGAGGCGTCAGAGGTCACATTATTACTGTAAGCAATGTATAGGACCCGGAATACACGTGGGTGAATTCATATTATGTGTCTCCTTGTGTCACGCAGTTCTTCAGTTCTGGGGTCTTAATGCAACCAGTTTTTGTCTTCTCACAGGGCTCATTTTCTTTTTATTGTGATCCCAATCGGCATGAGAAAATAAAGTGTTATTGGGCACAGCCCCATCTGATAAAACACTGGACAGCGCTCGGCCATGTTTTACGCCCTTACTGATTGTCTCCCTCCTATGTAGTTTCTTTTCTCCTTTTCCTCCTTTTGGTAGAGGAGTCTTCCCCGGTATCTGACTACTTTCATGCATAACTATATTGAGGTTGACTACAGTATTTGATTAACAGTCGTCTTTCTTTTGCATCTTGAGATTACAACCCAGTAGCGGTGGTATGGAAGAGAGAAGCTCTAAAGGGGGTTTTACACTAAGCAATATCGCTAGCAATATCGCTAAAACGTCACCGGTTTTGTGACGTTATAGCGATATTGCTAGTGATATCGCTATGTGTGATACTTACCAACGACCGGCTCCCCCGCTGCTCATCGCTGATCGCGCGAGAATGTCCGGCTCCATTTCTCGTCGCTTCCTGCTGAGACTTCCTGCTGTGACGTCCAGCGACGCGTGGAGGCGGGCGGGAGGACGCAGGATCGCTGTGTGTGAATGGTAAGTATCGTGCGCTGCGTCGCTGCTGCATCGCTGTGAGATCTTTCTGTATGAAAGCTCACTAGCGATCATTTAGCGATGCACCAGCAATCCTGACCGGGTCGTATCGCTGGTTGGATCGCTGGTGCATCGCTAAATGTAAAAGGGCCTAGGGCAGGCGGACGTGATAGTTGCCTTTCCATCTAAGGGCAGGCGGACATGATTGTTGCCTTTCCATCTAAGGGCAGGCGGACATGATCGTTGCCTTTCTATCTAAGGGCAGGCAGACATGATTGTTGCCTTTCCATCTAAGGCCAGGCAGACATGATCGTTGCCTTTCCATCTAAGGGCAGGTGGATATGATCGTTTCCTCTCCATCTGAGAAAATCTGTCCAATTATTCGAATCAGACTCTGATCACAGCTTGGTCAAATTGGGATCCGATTTTCTCGGGGGTGGAGGAAACAAAAAAGTTTCTCCACCAGTCAATCCGTGAAGATCAGAGACCCCCTCGGACGTAATCCAATTTTTTTTTTCTTGGACACATAGACTTGAATGGAAGAGTGTCATTGGATTTTTAAGAGGCAAATCGTTCATGCTACAATTTTTTTTTTTTTGGCGGGGGGAATCGGAGATGTGCACAGCCACATGGGTATGAGTGTGATCCGTGGATAGCACTTGTCCGATTTGTACGGTCATCCACCCAAACCCCATCGGTAGGCCACGGACTGCGCTGCTGAATATTAATCTGTTTTCTCTACGGTCACACTACTGGTTTTCTACCATCCGAGAAAATCGGTCGGATTGTGATAATCACACTCTGATCAGAGTATGAGCTGGATGTGAAGTAAGAAAAAAAAGTTTCTCCACCTTCTCCTTTATGTTGGCTCCTGAGAATTGGACCCTATTCGGATGACATCCGAGTGCAGTCTGATTTTTTTTTTTTAAACAAACCCATTGACTTGAATGGCTGAGTTTTGCGATTATATGAGGCATATCGTGCATGCAAGTGGTCCGAGGATAAAATCGGACGTGTGCACGGCATCCTGGAATATCATGGGGACGAGTGCTATCTGCCAAAACCATGGATAGCATTTGTCCAATTTTGTACGGTCATCTGTGCGAGACCTAGAAGACATCAATCTTTCTTTTTTTCCAGACATTTTACACTTGTATAATTTTTAACAAAAAAGCTGAAAAGAAAAAGTTTGATATTTTTTCTGTAAAGTTATAAACAAATAATGGTGCAAAAAAATTATGTAAATCTCATTTTTAGAATCCACTTTTTAAAAAAAAAAAAAATATATATATATATATATTTTTTTTTTTACTTCCATATTTATTTATTTTTTTTTTGGCCAAATTCCTGTGAAAGTTGAGACAAAAGGCACATAGATATTGCAGATAGAAACTAATGAGAACAAATGACCCAGTGAGGCAGTTGTCCTTTCTCGGCACAGACCGGCTAATTGCCTGATGTGACAATTTGCATTTTTATGAGTTTAATCAGGAGATGTAAGAACATCACCTAGTGACCGAGGAGAGAACTTAAGTAGAAGAGACAGGATTTATTTATTTTGGGACACCAAGTATCTACAGAAATCTACTGCAGCGGCTTATCACCGAGGTTTATTAGGTTCATATAATGTTTGTGCGCAGGGCAAAGTTTTCATTTATACAAAGGGCGTCAATCTTTGTGATATTTTATTTATTATTTGTTCCCAAAAATAACTATTTAAGGTTTTGTCCCATGTTAATTGTGCAATGCATTCATGGTCCTATATTACTAAAGAGTTTGCCCCTTAAGGTTTATATACTTTTCAGTAAAGACATGCCAAATATTTTTTTTTTATTGTTCCTTTGCTTCCTAAGTGTAAAGTTAAGCAACTTTCTAAATAGCCTTCATTAAAAAAAAATTCTACCATTTTGCTGCTGCAGAATATCTGATCCAGCTCGGTGCTCTGCAGAATTGTTGTAAATTCATCTCTAAACTCATGCTCCTATGATGCTCTGCTCCCTCTGCCCTACTCTCAGTGTTAGGCTAGGGTCGCCCGATTTATCTCTTGTAGGATTTTCTCTCCCAGTAATATAGGCTGGATGTGAGCTCTCCAGAGGGCTGCTGCCTTCACTGCACTGCGCAGCTTCTATCCTGCACATAGTTTCTCTCCATCTGCTTCCCTCTTTGACTAGATCCTGTTTTCTCTGCTTTACATAAAACTTTAAATACTTTTCCCTCTCTCCACTGTCTGATTATGCTAATCCGACTCTAATCAGAGATTGGTCAGAGTGGGATCCGATTTTCTTGGACATGGACAGAAAGGAAAAAAATTTCTGTACCTTCTCCTTTATGTCAGTCCATGAAAATGGGTCCGCGCACTGATTATAGACTTGAATGGGTGAGCGCCATCCGATTCTTGGAGGAAATCGTAATTTCCTAAGGTCTCGAGCAGACCACTGTTTAAATAGGACTAGTGCTATCTGTGGTTTTGACAGATCGCCCTCCTACCAGGTTATCTTATGGGGCTGTGCACATGTTCGATTTTTCTTCTCGAACAGAGAGGAAAAAAATCACAGCATACACAATTGCCGCCGAGAATGGGATGGCACTCATACAATCAAGTCTATAGGTCCATGAAAAACTTTGCATTGCACTCTGATATAAAAAAAACGCGCGTCGGGGTGGACGCCACTCGTATGAAGGAGTTCATACAACATGGGCATTGTCTCACATAATTTTTTTTAATACCTCTGTACCTACCGCATATGGACCTCTCCTAAGTTGTGTAATATACACAGACTTACTGCACTTGCACCTTATTCATCCCTATAGAATTTATATGCTATTGTTTTAATTTGGCTATGCACTTTATTGCACTTATTCCTATGATGACTGTAATTTTATTGGCTCTCCTTATAGAGCGACTTTACTATCCCGGGTGTGCGTCCCTGTTTTTATGTATATTTTTACAAATAACTTTTATCATTGCTCTGTCACCCCTGTTATTACCGGGTTTCAATAAAGTATTTCTTGTAATCACCATCTTTTGTACGTTTTTGGTCGGTTCTTCTTCTGTTTTTTTTCCCTCATACATTATCACCGACTGTCCACTTAACCTTACACAGTCCGGTCCGTTGGTTTACACTATTCACAATATAGGTTATAATTAACACTTATGTACAGTTGTGGCCAAAAGTATTGACACCCCTGCAATTCTGTCAGATAATACTCAGTTTCTTCCTGAAAATGATTGCAAACACAAATTCTTTGGTATTATTATCTTCATTTATTTTGTCTTAAATGAAAAAACACAAAAGAGAATGAAGCAAAAAGCAAAACATTGATCATTTCACACAAATCTCCAAAAATGGGCCAGACAAAAGTATTGGCACCCTCAGCCTAATACCTGGTTGCACAACCTTTAGCCAAAGTAACTGTGACCAACCGCTTCCGGTAACCATCAGTGAGTTTCTTACAATGCTCTGCTGGAATTTTAGACCATTCTTCTTTGGCAAACTGCTCCAGGTCCCTGATATTTGAAGGGTGCCTTCTCCAAACTGCCATTTTTAGATCTCTCCACAGGTGTTCTATGGGATTCAGGTCTGGACTCATTGCTGGCCACCTTAGAAGTCTCCAGTGCTTTCTCTCAAACCATTTTCTAGTGCTTTTTGAAGTGTGTTTTAGGTCATTGTCCTGCTGGAAGACCCATGACCTCTGAGGGAGACCCAGCTTTCTCACACTGGGCCCTACATTATGCTGCAAAATTTGTTGGTAGTCTTCAGACTTCATAATGCCATGCACACGGTCAAGCAGTCCAGTGCCAGAGGCAGCAAAGCAACCCCAAAACATCAGGGAACCTCCGCCATGTTTGACTGTAGGGACCGTGTTCTTTTCTTTGAATGCCTCTTTTTTTCTCCTGTAAACTCTATGTTGATGCCTTTGCCCAAAAAGCTCTACTTTTGTCTCATCTGACCAGAGAACATTCTTCCAAAACGTTTTAGGCTTTTTCAGGTAAGTTTTGGCAAACTCCAGCCTGGCTTTTTTATGTCTCGGGGTAAGAAGTGGGGTCTTCCTGGGTCTCCTACCATACAGTCCCTTTTCATTCAGACGCCGATGGGTAGTACTGGTTGACACTGTTGTACCCTCGGACTGCAGGGCAGCTTGAACTTGTTTGGATGTTAGTCGAGGTTCTTTATCCAACATCCGCACAATATTGCGTTGAAATCTCTTGTCAATTTTTCTTTTCCGTCCACATCTAGGCAGGTTAGCCACAGTGCCATGGGCTTTAAACTTCTTGATGACACTGCGCACGGTAGACAGAGGAACATTCAGGTCTTTGGAGATGAACTTGTAGCCTTGAGATTGCTCATGCTTCCTCACAATTTGGTTTCTCAAGTCCTCAGACAGTTCTTTGGTCTTCTTTCTTTTCTCCATGCTCAATGTGGTACACACAAGGACACAGGACACAGGACAGAGGTTGAGTCAACTTTAATCCATGTCAACTGGCTGCAAGTGTGATTTAGTTATTGCCAACACCTGTTAGGTGCCACAGGTAAGTTACAGGTGCTGTTAATTACACAAATTAGAGAAGCATCACATGATTTTTCGAACAGTGCCAATACTTTTGTCCACCCTCTTTTTTATGTTTGGTGTGGAATTATATCCAATTTGGCTTTAGGACAATTCTTTTTGTGTTTTTTCATTTAAGACAAACTAAATGAAGATAATACTAAAGAATTTGTGTTTGCAATCATTTTCAGGATGAAACTGAGTATTATCTGACAGAATTGCAGGGGTGTCAATACTTTTGGCCACAACTGTATACTCATCAATAGACCCATTGTTTCCCTTGTCTTATTCGGTTATTGCACTCTGATAGCAACCAAGGGTAGTCCAATTTTCATGTACGGACAGAATGGAGAAGGTGCACAAACTTTTTTCTCTCCACATCCGAGAAAATCTGATCAGAGCCGGATTTGCATACTCGGACCGTTTTTCTCAGACAGAAAGAAAACTTTAGTGTTACCGTATCCTTAGTGATTGCAGGAGAGAGTTGTATACAGATCTGCAGTGGAAAGAGGGGAAAATATGTAAACTTTTCTGTAAAGCAGAGGAAACAGGCTATAGTCAAGGAGGGAAGCGCATGGAGAGAAACTAAGTGCAGGATAGAAGCTGTTCAATGTAGTGAAAGCAGCAGCACTCTGGAGACACAGAGCTCACATCCAGCCTATATTACTGGGAGAGAAACTCCTGCAAGAGAAAAATCTGAGACTTAGATCAGACAGGAAATTGAAAATCAAAGAGTCTGGAAATGAATAAAAGAATAAAGATTGCAGACTGAACCATAGTCTAATTTTATTAACTAGAGCTAAACACTAACATGTGTAGAGAACAATTTTCTACATCAAAGCTGTCCATAGCCTTTCAATAATACAATCTGCGATGCGCTGAGAATCTCGGTCAGTTGCTGTAGATATCTGTGTATCCCGCCCAGCGCCCGTCTTACTGGGGAAGATATTGGATTTCTGTTTGTGTAATCCGCTCATATGCAGCTTCCTCCACTGAATCAGAAAACAGATGTTGAGATTCTTGAGAAGTTCCTGTGGAGAGCCAGCCAGGCCATGAAGTTATGTCAGAGACGCACAGGTCATAATCTGACATGACTATCCTCCTCCTAGAGCAGACAGGACAAGGATCTGCTCTGTGTCATCTGACTCTACTCTCTCCGCACACTGAACAGAGAGGAAACAGCTGTTATGTCGACATCTGTGCTCGGGGAAATCAGCAGCACCTGTATAAGGTGGTCTCGGAGATTTTATTAAATATGAGATGACAAGTGCATTCAAGGGGATGCCTTTATTATAATTAATGAGTCTTCGGATGCGAGAAAGCAAAAATCAGTGGCCTGGAAGCCTATCCTGAATTTAGTAGAAGGTGCTGCTTTGTGGGAGGTTTGTGCAGCCCCTGCCGGACTTGCTAATTCTTCTGGGAGTCAACTTTTTACTCAAGAACCTCCTAGATGATGCCGAAGAGTTTTCACGTGACTATTATTTTCCAAGTTTAGGGAAGTTTCTCCACATATAGTATGTACCATTGGGGCAACCTGTGCAGCCGCCAAGGGGGCTCAAGATGTAAGGGGGCCACTACCATCTCCAAATCTGGTGTAATTGTGCATTATGAGGAGTTATAGGACTGCATAGGGCCCAGGTAACCTTTTGTCTGAGTCCTCCCCAGCTACGCACTCATTTTGGCCATTTTGTATGTAAAGTCATTCATGATCCAATACATATCTATCATGGTATTATAATGATATGTGGCCCCTTCAGTCTCTCTAAAATGCTGATTCCAACTAAGCAAATTGTATTATACAGGCTAAAGAAACAGGAAAATAATAGTAAATAGTCAAGTGACCCTGTGTCAAATAAGGATAACGTGGGAAGGTTATAGTGCAACAATAGCAGGAATTGAACATATAGAAGAAGAAGATGCACAGAACCAAATTGACATAAAGCATAAAGTTTATTAACGATATATAAAGACAATGTTTAAAGAGTACACATGAAAAAGATTGCATGGTGAAGACAGTGATTGGTCAGAAGAAAGGCACCGCAGATACCAGGTCCATACAAAATAGTAATTAGAATAAAGATGCACAGATAAATAAAAAATGAAATAACAGAATGCACACATGTGTCAGAAACAATGTCCATCCAAAGCTGGTGAGTAATTAGAAAAAATGCCGGAGGGAGCCAACACAAGACAATAAACAAAATAAACACTAATGATAAAGGCTGTGCAGAGCTTAGTTTACCTGGGAGCTGTGATGGCACAGTTAACAGGATCAGTGGAGGTCAAGATAAGGTCTGGAAGACCAAACAAGATTTCAGTGAGCATTGCTTGAAGGATTGCTAGAGAGGCAAATCAGAACTCCCGGTTGACTGCAAAAGACCTTCAGAAAGAATTAGCAGACTCTGGTGTTATGGCACATTGTTGAAGTGTTCAGAGATACCTGCAGAAATATGGACTTCATAGAGGAGGCCTCAAAATAAAACCTCTCCTCTATTCTCACCATAAAATTCAGTATCAGAACGGCGGTATTTTACCGTCGATCAGAGCCGCCAATGTTTCTCACGCTGTCACGCAGATGACATCGTGTGAAACACCCGTTGTTTGGGATGCCTAACGGGAACAGTAATACAGACTTCCGTGTTCATATTCCCAAACAGTAGGTGTTCGGTACTGACCCCGAACTTTACTATTCGGGTTCGCCCATCACTAATTAGGAGCTTTACGCCCAAAACGCGTAGTCATAAACATTTAATTATATGATTATTAACCTTAGTGCTCGAAACACGTAGTCGTAAACATGTAATCATATGACTACGACCCTTAGTCATATCATTAAGAGCCTTAGACAATTTATATTAAGAGCCTTAGTGTTCGAAACGCATAGTCATAAACGTGTAATCAGACGATTAAACGCGTATGACAAGTGTGTTTGTTTTTATTTTTTTCACTTTTGATATTTTAATAGTTACTAATAAATAATGTTTTTATAGTCCTTTCCATTGCGGTTGCTGGATGACTTCCTGTCTTCTACCAAAAAAATGCACCCATGGTTGTTAATCCTTCTATTGATGGGTGACACAACGCAAACCTAGAAAGACATCACTAACTCATAGGACCAGAACCTGTCCCATTGGCGTGATTCAGACATGAGCCCTACTGCGCCTTTTTTTATAGGGGCTCTGCTCCACCCCGCACTCGTAAGTACTAATGCTAACAAGAACAGTCTGATGTATTGTAAGCCATGAGTGGCCGCTGAAGCTTTCCCAGGCTCCTGAGTTACTGGATAGCCATGTTTAGCAGAGAAGGGTCAGCATTCTGCACTGCAGCCTGACCCCATAAGACTGAACCTTTGTTCTTGCCGGGCTCTTTTTCTGCTTGATAGTTAAGCTCTGTGTGGAAGCCAGGAATAAAACACAGCATGAATTGACCACTTTGAAGCAGAGCGGAGTCTGTGCAGTCTTGGTTCCAGCTGTTTTCCATGGTGGGACCGACAATGGGGGGGATTGGATGGGGGATGCAGGACTGGAGAGGAGATGGAAGTGGCCGGGTTCCTCTCAATGACTCCACTGTTACATTGTCATTGCTGCTTCACTAGCCACATAAAGGCAGACTGGAGACACAGCGTAACCGATGTATCACAGTGCGGTTTGTGGATATATGTTTTTTTCTCCAAAAGGCAATTATGCCACTAATAAGAAAAATGTAACACTAGGAAGCAGAGGAAGATTTCAGCTAGGACATAAAATTCGGTGGGTTTGTAATATCGATCTTTTACAGAAGCTACCTGATGGCTACACCCGTTTCCACATCGGCATATGGATTGCGTAAAGTCAGTGCATCCAGCGATCCCTGGCAATGGTCGGGTCTCGGGGCCCAAGGTGCCTGGGGGGTCAACTCCGCAGATTTCAACTTACAACTGTTATTATACTGGTAAAGGGGGCTTTGCGTGTCACTAATGTGAGTGGGACAGGAGCTGGATGTGGCTCGCGACCCTGTCTCAAAGCGGACTGTGACTCGGGACCATCTTTCAATGCTGAATGTGGCTCTCAAGGTCAGATTGGTTGAGGACCTCTGCTCTAGAGAATCCAAAGGAAAAAAAATATTTGTTAGGCTAGGCCTGTGGTGATTCAGCAGCAGCAGGGAGGAAGGACATTGAAGAGCTGTTAATTAGACTAGGTGGGTGGAGAGTTAGCTGCAGGAAGGAGGGACATTGAGGAACTGTCCACCAGGCTAGGCAGGTAGAGATTCAGAAGCTGCAGGATGGAGGGTCAATGAGGAGCTGTCCAACACCAGATTAGGCAGGTGTAGATTCAGTAGTTGCATGGAGGATGGACATTGATGGGCTGTTAATCAGGCTAGGCAGGCAGAGATTCAGAGGCTGCAAAGAGGAGGTACATTGAGGAGCTGTCTACCAGGCTAGGAAGGTGGAGATTCAGCAGCTGCAGGATGAAGGGTCGTTGATAAGCTGGACACCTCAGGGCTGGGCAGGCAGAGATTCATTAGTTGCATGAAGGAGGGACATTGAGGACCTGTCCTCCTGGCTGGGTAGGTGGAGATTCATTAGTTGCAAGGAGGAGGGACCTTGAGGAGCTGTCTACCAGGCTAGGTAGTCAGAGATTTAGCAAGGAAGAGGGACATTAAGGATCTCTCTCTCAGGCTAGGAAGGTGGATATTCAGCAGCTGCAGGAAGGAGGGTCATTGAGGAGCTGTTCATCAGTTGCAAGGAGCAGGGACATTGAGGAGATGTCAATCAGGATAGATGGGTGTAGACTGAGTTTACACTTTTAAAAAGAATTATACAGCCATTCTGACATAGGATTATTACAGTAATTACACCAGCCTCATTGGGTTGAAGAAAACAATCTAATAATGAATGCAGTTTGTATTGTGAAGTCTTGTCACATATCAGCTTCTATGAAGGTAGTTGCCTTTCCTGCCTAACCTGCTGCTGTTGGAGCCCCCTTTTCCCATCTTAAATACACAATAGTGACTTCCCTAATGAAAGCAGGATTCATGTGTGACTTAACAGCTGGTTGTGAGAGGCGCAGCACAGCTGTAAAGCAGGTGCTGGAAGTGAACTTTCCCTTTAATCGCCCTGACAGAACAGCATGAAGCTGGAGAATTCTGAGAATGTGACACTGGGTTAATCTCCGGCAACCTGATGTGATCCCATGGTCATGCCCGGGTCCTGCTAATTTAATAGTCATAACGAGGCGGATTATGTACAGTATGTGCAGTAGTCGCCGTCACAGCACTTCTCATATACATCACCAGTATCCTTCTTGTAGGAGTCCTGGGGTTCCGGCTGCGGAGCTGACAGCGTTTCAGACTCTAGGACTCGGGAGTTTTATAATCCGCCATTGACCCCATGTTGTTACAGTCCGGGGACAGCGTTAATGAAATCATTGTGAAATTACATCTAAGTGTTAATGAATAATGACAATTAAGTCGTGAAAATAGACTCATTGCACGTTAAGGGTCTTCCAGTTAAAATTTTTCACCGTTTTTAAAATCTCAGATTACTATCGGTGAATTTGCCGACACTGTTGTCTTAGAACTGCCCACAGCTGAGAGTCTGGTGCAGTTGTGTCCAGTCCTGGCAATCCGATCTGATCCGATCAACATTTGCAATCCTGTTTTTAGAGTGCGTCTTATATCACTTTTCAAGTTTTTTCATTTTGCATAGAAAGTAGAGATGAGCGAATTTGTTCGGATTCGATCCCGAATACGATCGGAATCGATGCATTGTATTTGCAATATTCATCGAACCCAGCCGAACGTCATTAGAGTCAATGGGAGTAAAAATTACCGAATATGTTCGGAAACGATCATAAGACGAACATTTGGCACGAATATTGCTCGAATATGTCAAAATCAAATTCGGGGACAAAATCCGAA
Source organism: Dendrobates tinctorius (assembly GCF_039654945.1). NCBI lineage: Eukaryota > Metazoa > Chordata > Amphibia > Anura > Dendrobatidae > Dendrobates > Dendrobates tinctorius. Next base: position 19,864,585 of record NW_027361707.1, read on the forward strand.
CAAATTCGCTCATTTCTAATAGAAAGGACTCAGACCTCGCCTTATTAAAGGGGGTTATCCCACCAACGGCATATATCCCTTATCCACAGGATAGACAATGAATGTGGGGGCTCAAGTGCTGGAACTATTTGGGTGTGTGCACACGTTGCGGTTTTTGCTGCGGATCCGCAGCGGATTTGGTCCTGCGGATCCGCAGCAGTTTCCATGCGGTGTACGGTACCATGTAATCCTATGGAAAACCAAATCCGCTGTGCACATGCTGCGGAAAATTCCGTGCAGATTTGCCGCGCTTTATTTTCCGCAGCATGTCACTTCTTTTTTGCGGAACCGCAGCTGCAGTGTACGTTCTGGGACACACATGCAAATAAAATCTCAATCTCTCTCTCTCCTCTCTCCTCTCTCTCTATGTGCGACCTCTTAGGCATATTTTCTTTGATGCATGTGTTAGTGTATAGAATAATGTTATTGCCTTGCTTTATATAAAATACACACAGCCGCCACAATAAAATACAAAAGTTAAAAGGAAATAAATGTCAAATATCCAGTCTATGAAAATGCTTAAATAAGGTTTTACTTACATGCACACATATCTATCTATCTATCTATCTATCTATCTATCTATCTATAGTATACACTGTATATACCTCTTAATGAATCTGGAGCCTCTGACTCCAACATTCCCCATCATGAAGATCTGCAAGAAAATCGAAAGAACTTTTTTTTTATTTTACGACAAATATACTCCTTAGATCAGCACATCTACCAGCAGACACTTTTCCTGCACTCTTTAATGCCAAGTCTTGGATTATATACACAGAGGGGGATAAATCAATATGGAATTTGTTAGGATTATTTCGATTTCGTAGAACAGTGTGCAGGATAGCGAGTTCGGATCTGCAGCGCAACTAACATTCTTTTCTGATGATGATGATGATGGCGGAAAACTGTGGTTGATCATTTCTGCTGATCATAGTTTAACAGTGAGGACGTATTCTGGACTTTTACCCGAGACACAATGCAGAGCTGTCTCTGGAGATAATACGTCTAATAGTGGAAATGACTTATTTGCTGGAAACTGAAAATAACCAACACATTTACAGAGGGATTTCAAAAGATTTTAATTCATGGAATAAACAGATGCACGTTTTTTTTTTATATGTTTTTCTGTATCAAAAAATTTCTTTTGTTTTTTTTTTGCCTTTTGTTTTCTTTTTTTCTTAGTCAAAATTTTAGTGTTCCAGATGTTTTTAGATTTTTTTTATCCTCGTTACTTTATAAAAAAGTTGCAAAATCACTCCAGTAAGGGCGTGTTCTACAAAGCAGGATAACTATTCTAGACTGAAAAGTTTAGCTTAAAGACTAACTAAACATTTATAAATGTTATTTTTTTTTATTTTGTCCAGCATGGAAAGTTGCAAAACTTTGCAAACCCACTATATTGGAAGATGTGTCTTCATTCCTAAGACAAATATTTAATATAAGTACGGTAGCTTCTAAACATCTGGCTTTTCCTGTTCTATTTTTCTTGCCTTCGGCTGCTTGATATCAAAAAGTACATATTAGGAGTACAGATGATGGCAGTGATGGCTCAGCACTTGTGTTCTCTTCAGAGCGATCTACTTATCAGAAAAATCTCTTGTAACAGCAGAACACTCATAGGCAATGACATATTGCCAATGGCGTCAGGTCACATGTTCGCTATGGGGCCCGTGAACCGGGGGAGCCAGGTGCCAGCCCCCCCACCGCCTGTAATCGCACGTTTAACTGTATCAGCATCCTGGATGCCAAAACAGTTAAAAGTGATGATGAAAGATGTCAACTGATGCTCCCACCTTTATCCTTCTTCTTCGTTGTCTGACATCTCAGCACAGCGGTCACGATAACAACATTACATGGCGCCCACTATTCTAAGATGTGCGGCGCTTCAGAATGAGGAGGAGAGGGAGTATTTTTTTTTAATCAGTGAGTACAGTATGATGGCCATAATACTGTATTGAGGATTATGGGGAGTATTATACTATATGGAGGACTATGTGGTGTATTATACTATATAGAGGACTGTAGGTAGTTGTAACGTCCGTCCGCGAATCTGGGCTGCAATAGGGACAGCACCCCGAGACCCTTAACCCTTATACAGGGAACTGGAATTGTAGCAAGGCCCAGGGGGTGGCTGTCTAGAGGAGCAGTGGGCCAGAGCAGGACGGTCGCCAAGGGAAAAAGGCAGGGAATCAAAAACGTAAACAGAAATCGGGAGAGCAGCGGAGGTACCGAATCGGCAGGCAGTGGCAGAGTAAACAGTCCAGGCCAAGGTCACAAAAACGGGAGAGTGGCAACGGTACAAAAACGGCAGGCAGTAGCAGAGTCGAATATCCAGGCCAAGGTCACAAACCAGGAGAGTAGCAGAGGTACAAAATCGTCAGGCAGTAGAGGGGTCAGAAATCCAGGCTGAGGTCAGAGTCAAACAATAGCAAATCACACCGTAGCACACAGGGGAACCAAGAATATATCCGGCGGCTTGCAAGACCAGTCCCAAGGTATTTGAGGGATCAGGTCATCCCTCACAGGCTCCCGGACTGATGATGTCATCAGACCGCCCCCAGGACCAGGCCAGATGGTGATGCACCAACCCCTCCATGACTGACAGAGGAGCGGAGCCTGCGTCCACCAGATGCCTGCGCAGGAACCCCTTCTCTGTCGCCGCCATCACTCGGGGGTGAACCACGGCGCCTCCCAGTGGCCGAGGTAGGAACAGCAGGCCCCGAGTCAGACGGCGACGTGACAGTCCGGGGCCTCCTGGTGGCCGTGGTCGGGACAGCAGGCCCCGAGTCTGACGGCAATGTGACAATCCGGCGCCTCCTAGTGGCCGAGGCCGGGACAGCAGGCCCCGAGTCTGACGGCGACGTGACAGTAGTATATTATACTATATGGAGGACTATGAGGAGTGTATTATACTATATGGAGGACTATGTGGTGTATTATACTATATAGAGGACTGTAGGTAGTATGTTATACTATATAGAGGACTATAGGGAGTGTATTATACTATATGGAGGACTATGCGGAGTGTATTATTCTATATGGAGGACTATGGTGGAGTGCATTATACTATATGGAGGACTATGAAAAGTGCATTATACTATGTAGAGAACTATTTAGGGCATTATACAATATGGAGAGCTATGTGGGAGCTATTAAAATATTTGGAGGGCTGTATAGGGGCCATTATATTATTTGGAGGGAGGGCTATGTGGGGGCCATTATATTATTTGAAGGGCTATGTGGGGGCCAATTTACTGTATGCATGTAATTATACAGTGGGAAGGTTTGTGTGGGGTCCATTGTACTGTGTGAGGGGCTGTGTGGGGGGCCATTACGCTGTTTGGAGGGCTATTGGGGACCATTAAACAGTGTGCTGAGGATTGGGGCTATTATAATGTATGTAGGTCCATTATATTGCATGGAGGTCTGTATGGGGGTCACAGTTGAGAGATCATACTTTGTTGAGGTCAGCATACTTTGCCGGGGGAGTTGAGATGGGGTACAGTAGGGTCATCATACTGTGCGTGTGGAGGGTACTGTGGAGGAATTCACTGCGGGGGTATCATACAGTGTTTGTGGGGCACTTTTGTTGGCATCATACCTTACGGGTGCAATGAAGGGGCATCTATGGCTTCAGTGTGAGGAACATTTCTTTGTAAAGGCTGCAAAGTTGTGAGCTATGCTCTTCTGTGACCTCATTGTGTCTTCTGTTATAGGCCAAGGTAACTTGCGGGCGTAGGTCCTGCAGGGATAGGGGTATTAATTACAGGATATTAATACCTCATCCCTGGGCTGGCGAGTTGCGGCCAGGGATATACATTGGGGTTACTTCTGAACCAGACTTATAATGCTGTGCGGTGCCATTGTTATGCTTGGTTTTGGATGGGTGTGCAATATTCACTTAAAGGCTGCTGTGACCATTTAACCCACGTCGCCAACAGTCATGCGTTCATTTAATGGGGTTGGTAAGAGAAGGTGGTTGGGAGGGAACGGTCCGTCTACATTCCTCCTTGGATTGTCATGAAGCCAGATATATTGGGAGCCATATTGGTTTGTCACCCCCTGTAAGCAGACCAGGCTGACATTTTCAAAGTAGAAGAACTTTTACCTACTTATCAGAACCGACGCATTTACAGATAATACTTTATTTTAAATGCGTAGTCTCTAGTGGGAAATGGCTGGATGCGATAAGGATGGCTAAGATCTGGAGGTGACAGCCTTACGCGATGACACTCTTAGCACTTTGCTCTTAAATGCTAAAGTAATTGCAGACATCAAAAAGGATCTTGGAGTAAGTGTATGATTAGGTGATTACTCTGTGTACTACGTGAGAGCAGCTTAGTATAATTACATAAATCATTAATCACACGTAGCGCGGCGGTGGATTACCGACCCCACGCTTACAGGCTGACTGCGGCTCAATATTGGCAGCGGAGGGGAGGGAATAGCGATTGCACATTTAAAGCAGTTACGGAAACAAATATCAGTTTGGCAAAGTTTTGTTTTCTTCTCCATGATATATTCTAATTACATTAATACTACAATATTACAATATAAATATATAGATATTGTGAGCATTGCGGCATTTTTTGGCCTATAGGCCACATAGGCTGTGAGTAAATAGTAATGGACAGACTCTTGTGTACACTGTTCATAGACCTGTTTTTGTTTATGCCATGTTTAGTCCGTCTCTACCTCTGATGTGGTTGCAGACTACAATTCCCATGATGCCTCTGGCTCTGCATTGGGGGTGTAGTCTCATCACATTGCACTTGCATGTAATATATTGGCCCAACATACAGTATAATTGCCCCAAACAACCCTCCACACAATATAATACCTTTCCTAGTCCGTTGATGACATTGATACTCCACAGAGGTTGTTCTATGGGATGCAGCTTCACTGTGTCTCCCCGCCTCCTGCTTGTAATGGGTACTACCTGTAAACTCTTACAAGCAGCAAGAAGGGAAGACAGGCTAAAACTGCATCTCAAAGGATCCACTGGACTGGAGTGTTAGGCTGAGAAAATCACATAAAGAAACTGCCCATTATGAAAGGTTCAGACGTATGGATTCAGCTGACCTGGGATGAAACAAACCACATGGCTAGAATATCGCTGGTCAAAAACACTTGCTGGAGAGTTTCTCTGATAGATGGATATTAGCTGGAGATAGAAAGATGTATGTGAATTTTGCTGTGTATCAGCTGCAGATATGAGATATCTGGGGATAATCTCATTTTTAGCCCCATCCGGAACAGTCTATGCAGACAGTATATAATCCTAATTCCCTCCTGCTACGATAACTGTCTCCAGAAGTGTCCATTGTGCGGCACAACTCTCCTTTGCATTACATACACTGGCCATTCTGGTTAATAACCACATTGCTCCAAGTCGTCTCCGCTACCAGCGTCAGAGTATATTACTCTGGGCCGGGGAAGAGAGCTGGCGCTCCACACTAATTGTCTGCAGTCATGGGGAGGATGGCACTTCACACTCACATTATCACCCACAATTCAAGAAATGATTTCCCCGTCCTGATGCCGTCGGAAGTTGGAAGTGGCTGTAATCTCCAGTAATAAAACATAATCGCTTTAATCTGGTCCACAATGGTCGTTCTGTGCGTCGCGGACAAAGCCTCCTGTATGGTCGATAGCATTTCAGCTACAGGACAATGTCCGCCCTGCTCTGACATTTCAGTTTACCTAAAATCTCAGATTAAATGCGAGGAAGAAGAAGAATATGGGTTTCTCTAAAGCCGGCGTTCTTTTCAGGGATTATGGGCGCAGTGGCAAAAGCCGTGATCCTCGGCCCTACTAATCTCAGCAACATGAATGCGAATGAAGGTGGCGGAGACAGAATAGTGATCTGAGGTTCAGCTGGGATTCTAGATCTGCACGAAATCTTATATTAACCCCGATGTACCAAAACCATACAAGGCTTGTAAAGACTCTTGTTCTGTAAAACCTGGCTACATACCTAGTATAAAATGTAAAGGGATTTCCGAAAAAAAAAAAAAAAAACGCTACACAAGTGAGTCTTTCATTGCCTTTACGCGTGTTTCAAGATATCCTAAAATAACCGGACAAAAAAAAAATTGGGATACTCTATTGGGTGATGTTTATGCTACTTGTGTCTGTGTAGCCACCCAGTGGTCATCATGGGAGTTGCAGCCTATCAAGGAGTTTTTATTGCATGGCACAAGAATATATTGAATTTTATGAGACATCATATGCAAATCAAGCTGGAGGTGCACTGGAGGCGGGTCAGTGGACTTTAACTGCTTCTTCTAAAAGTGTTAATACCCCCTAATGCACTTTAAGCCTGATTTGCTTTTATTCCATAAGATTTCTCATGACTGGCACATTTTATCTCTATAAAAAAAATGGTATTATTTTTGATGAAAGATTCCTACATAGCTGTACCACTCCTTGCAGACAGATTACATCTAAAGGGAGAGTGTCATTAGAAAATAACCAATTGTTTAAATCAGTTTTTTTGTGGTAAATGTATGTATTTAAAAAAAAAAAAATCACTTTTTTTTATTATAAAAAAAAAAATAACGGAAAATGACCCGGGGGTTAAGAGAGTAAAGACTAACTGTTTTATTTTTTTTTTCACAAAAGAATAGTGCACATGAAAATAAAAATCTTTGTAATATATCTTATCAGAGAAATCCGCATCTCAAAATTCTCATCTCATAGGTAAAATTTGTCTTCATTGAATACAGATTTTCCCATTACTGAGATAGGAGATGACAGTTGGTGCTCATAAAGTTTGATGGAACTTGCATGTAGCTCCTCCCTCTCCCCTCTTTATGAAGAATTATGACCACCAACTGTCATTTCCTATCTCAATAATCTCCTATTTCACTGACTGCAAATTTTACCCATGAATTGAGAGTAAATGATTAATCCAAGGGGAGAAAGAAGCAGATTTTTTTGATACGATATATCACACAGTTGCTTATTTTACCTAAACTACTGATTTAACTTTTTTTTTCACAAAACAGCAGTTCATTTGAAAATGAGAAATGTAATATGTCTTGAAAGATAAAAACCCTTCCTTCTACTGGACTGATCTTTCATTTTCAAAATTCTCAGTTCACAGGTAAGATCTGTCTTCAGTGAATACAGATGTTCTAATTACTGAGATAGGAGATGATAGTTGGTGCTCAACAGAAAAAGTGCAGGAAAAAACGGAATGCCTCACCGTGTCAATGTGCTTGGTAGCTTTGAATTTGCCAGCAGCGATCCAAAAAATTCCGTCTGATCATCGGATCACAATGAGAGGAAAAAAAAAAAAAAGGTTGTCGGATCACACAGCTGAGTAGTAAAAAAAAATTCTTCTTTATTTCACACCATCATAAAAACGTGTAGATATATCCAGAAATAGATAAAAACAATTTCTGGATATATCTACACACTTTTATGATGGTGTGAAATAAAGAAGAATTGTTTTTTACTACTCAGCTGTGTGATCCGACAACCTTTTCTTTTTTTTCCTCTGATAGATGGTGCTCATAAACTTCGATGGATCAATGTAACTGTGGTTTCAGGAGAACTCGCAGTAGAATGTCTGTGTCTGCCTCTAGCTCCTCTCTCTCCATAGAATTTTATAAGCACCAACTGTTACCTCCTATGTTATTAATGGGAAAATCTGACTTCACTAAATACAGATTATACCCATGAAACAAGAGTGAAAGATCAGTCCAGGAGGAGAAAGAATCAGATTTCTCTGATAAGATATATAATTAAGTTTCTTATTTTCATGTGTACCATTGATTTATAAAATAAAAATTAAAGTGATGGTTACTCTTTAAAGGGGACATGTCATAAACTCAAACATGGACAGTTTTTTCTCTTATGTTATTCCTGCTTCTCTCCTGAGTATACCGGCTTTTTATTTTTTAAAAAACTGCCATGCCATTCCAGAGATATAGGCCTTTGTATTTAGAGCAAATTTTTACGGTCTTTCCTAAGGAGGCGTGGCTTGCAGATTCTCTGGGGGCGTGTCTATAGTCTGCTGTGCATAATTACTCTATAAACCACGCCCCTTTGATCAGCGTTAAAGAGAAAAAATCCCATATCTCTGGAACCGTAGGGCGGATTAAAAAAAACCCCAAAAAACAGTATACTCGGAGGAAAAAGCGGAAGAGCGAAAGCTCTATATCATAACATTTCTGATAAAAACAATAGACCATTTTCTGATGATAAATTTGTTTAAAGTTTTTTTTTCATCTATATGTATGAAAAAAGTTTTGTCATCTGTGACATCTATTTCTTCTATTATTATTATTAAAAAAAATAAGAGGCTCAGGTGAGACCAGACTACAGAAAACCGACTTTTCGGAACCCCAAGATGAAAATGGCCATGTAGTTCCCTTTCCATCTCGTAATATGGCATCAGTCTCCTGCGGATCATTAACATTCCTATTTGAGAAGTCTGAATCTTATTTTCGGCTGCGAGTTCTGGTTTGTATCTGCCGTTTCATCATTAGCTGGAGAGTCGATGCCTCCATGGTCGGGCCGGCGTTCTGCTCAGTGTCAGATCATCAGTGTTTTCACTTATGTATCACTCAGCTCTTTTTTTTTTTCCTTTGAAAGTCTTAAGTGAAATCATTTGCTTACAAACAAATGGATTTTCTCACAGAACACGGAACTTGATTCGTTCACTTTCATTTTTTTTTGTGCGTTGAAGAGTAAAAAGAAGCGTAAAAAGAAGCATAAAAACAACAACATCCTGGAAGTATCACGCAGAAGGTGCACTGAAGAAAGAACTACATGGGGATCTTTACATCACAGCTGTCCGGATCAAAGTTTTTAGATTCCTCTGAGCAAAACATTGGGTAAGAGCACCCTTCTAGTACGAGGAGGGAAACCGCTGAGGAAAACCAGGCTGCAGGAAGAAAAAAAAAAAGAAGAAATGATCATATATTATGAACACAAGAATAATTTTTTTTCCGAAAACTGTCATAAAGTAAGAGAAGTATGCAAATTTATGAAAGTGCAAAATTACACAAATATATGAAGATACATCGGTTATTCCCAAAATAGTGATATCCCTTATCCACGGGAGAGGAGAAGGAGGGAAATCTTACTGATCGCTGGTGGTCTGACTACAGAGAAGAAGGGTATCCAGTGACCATAGCAGCTTAGCAATAACCGCAGACTGATCGGCTTCTCCTCGCCTTAACAATTAATAGTTAGCGCCCAGCTGCCTGTAATAAAGACAAGAATCAAACTTTTCAATTTTTTAACATTGCTGATATTCTAGCCACATCTTCGTAAACAAAAAAGCCCCCTGTTTCACCAAATTCCATATGCAATAAGTGCTAATCGAGCCTCTCGCCTCCTCACCGAAGAAAAATATTCAGCGGGGTCACAGAAGAGCAAATCTCACAACTTTGCATCCATTGCAAAGTAATTTTTCTCCTATCGAAGCCCCTAGACTCCCCTTTCATTGCCCCCATAAAGTGTGATGCCAACAAAAGTGCCCACCAAGCACAGTATGATACCTCAAGAGTGAATTCCTCAACAGTACCCTCCACACGCACGGTATGGTGACCTTACTGTAGTCTGCTGAGAACGGGGCTCTGGAACCTGACCTGGGTACCGGGCTTTGCATAGCCTCGTCTTGTATGGACCAGAGGTACACATGCCCGACCTCAGGTCCATTCAGTGTCTAATGACTGCTGGAAATAAGTCAATTATGTGCACCGCCATGTCTTTCAAGAGGTGTCTCTGCAGAGTCCACTTCCCAGGTTCCAGAACCCCATTCTTAGTATCGCTGGGGGTTCCCAGTGGTTGGACTCACAGATATCTAGGGTCAGACTGGAGCTCCGGAACACTGGACAATGCTCCGGTGGGCCCAGGTCCTCGGCAGGCCCCTGAACAGGACATAGATGTGGCCCACTGGTTTCAACTGAATGTGCGTTCAAGTATGCACAATCAGTTGAAATGTATTGCGGTGCACATTTGATAGGTCAGCAGCTGACATCTACACTTCTGTCGCAGAGGGAACATGACAGTGACTTTAACAGGCGCACTGACATCAGCTGCCGGCCTCTGATAGGTCAGTGGCCATTTTTCCACGAGTGCGCCAGATCTAAAGGGAGAGGACACCACGTGGCGCCGGAAGCACAGCAGGTAAGAATAATCGTTTGTTTTTTCTTCTGTGGATGCAGCATGACATGGAACCAGGGGCATGGGGCCAGGATCAGGGAAATAGGACCTGAGGCATGGGGCTAGGGGCGTATGGCCAGGACCAGGGACATGGGGCTAGGATATAGGGCCAGGGGCATGGGGACAGGACGAGGGACATAGGGCCAGAACCAGGGACATACAGACCGGGACAAGGGACATGGGGCACGCTATTATGTAGTCCAGCCATGGTGTGGCAGTATTCCTCCCTTGTATGTAGAACAAGATGCACTTATAGGGGTTCTCCGGTGAAAAAAAGTAATCACCTCTCCACAGGATAAGTGATAACGTATTGATTGTTGGGGGTCCGACTGCTGGGACCCTCACCGATCGACAGAATATGGAGCTTTTATCCCCATTAGACTGGAGCTCATGTGTGACTTGACCACTGACCCATTCATTCCCTCTGTGGCTGCACGCTGCGCTTGTTTTTTTCTTGAATCCCCGAAGAGAATGAATGGAGCTGGCATACCACCTGCCGCTTCATTTTAAAATGGGGATTAAAGTGTCCGGTCAGGGATAAGACTTCCCAATTATTCCGACTGGTGAGGTTTCCAATGGTCGGACCCAAGCGATGAACAAGTTTTCACCTACCCTGTGGAGCCCATGGATCGGTGTCTTTTAACCAAAGAACCTTTTAATGCAAACTACTGTAATTGTACATCCCAGTTATGGTGGCGCACAGTAGATGTGCAGGAGCCCCCTGTGTTTTACAGTCGATGCTCCACCGTCTCGGGGATAACGGCTAACAGGTATTGGCATGTAGCTGTAGGGTGGGCCCCTAGAGTCCATTCCTCCTGTGGACACCAGACAGCCCCAGTCAAACGCTGCAGACATCAGTAAATTATCCTCTATCCTACAGGTAGGGGATAATTTTCTGTCTCGGGAATAACCCTTTAAAGGTCACCGACTTGATGAATGTTGGTCAAAACTCCAAGGGACCATGTGGACAAAGCCAATGAAGGGGCATGTAATAAAGGGGTAATGTGCTGGTCCGGGAGTACAGAGGCCCCTTTAATGTGCTGATATCCAGGAGTTCGGGACACAACGCTGACCAGACATTGATGATGTATTCCACGGGCCCTATAGATCGCTGCCACCACATCTATCTCTTCCACCACCCCTATATACACAGACAACAAGATCAAAAGGGATCAGCCGCTGAAATTCCAACAGGAGAGTCGGGACTCCCCGTATATATTTTGGCTAATCCTGTCAATATCAGTAGGTCCGGATGACTTTAGTCTAATGTGTATGGGGGTCTTAAGGACAGAAAAATCTATAAACTATGGCAAAAGAGTGTAGAGCCGAGGTCATTCGTGTCTGGATTTCTCCTTTATATGGGTCTTCGGTCTTATAACTATTATATGGTCTGGGCTTTATATCCCGTGAACTCGCACTGCACTCTGTGCCTTTAGAAAGTGGAGGCCGCCTACTAGAGAATTCATTTCTGTCCGTCTTCAGTAAATGGCATTTCAGAATGAAGGGACCGGGTGCTTCTTGTGTCTCCTTTTATTAAGAAAATATATGTTCAGAAGATTTATTTCAGCAGCCGGTGTGACCTGCAGAACTCCAATTCCACAATGAAATAGACATTTCATTCTAAAGCTAACAAAAGCCGTCTTCTGTCAGCATCTCGTAATAGTCAAGATGATAATAGAGGCTCTTGGTTAAGAAGGAATTTAATAACACTGTGTTCCGGCCGCGGAAAAGGCTCCGTTAAGTAGCACATACAAAATATGGAATTTTAATTTTTTCTATAGTAGATTAGTATATTTTATCTAATAGCTGTGGTTACATGTTCTAGTGCTCGTGGTCACCGTCATAGGATGGAAGGGGCTAGAAAGCTGAGCGCCCCAAGATCCACAGAGAATACAATAAGGAGGGAGACATATATATTTCCCTGGAACATACTGTGGCTATTGGGGTGCAGAAGTAGAAAAAGGGTCTCTAGGGCACATAAGATGCAAGTATGATAAATGGTACATGTTACAGTAAGCGCAAACGGACCTATTGCAGATTTTGCATTGGTAAGGTGGCTCCTCAAAGCCTTTGGTCCTTATGAGCAGATGTTATGCCATTCAGACAGGTGGCATTGGTGCAGCAGGGTATAAGAAGATGCAAGTTGTGCCCACTTTCCCCCTTGTTGATATGTGATGTGATATGATGCATTATAATGTTTTACATTGTTATGTAATAGAGCTGTGATCTGTTCAGCAACAGGAATTGAGTAGGTATGGATAAAGTTAAGACCAGACCAGAGAGAGAAGGGCTATGTAGCAAGATCAGCGAGGACTTCCTGGTAGTGAGTCAGATAGGTCCTAGCGTGCAACAGAAGCAGACCTAAGGTCTGACGACTTAACAGAACCGTGTGATGTGGGTGTCCCTGACCGAGGCAGTGGATAGAGAGATCTAGAGTAGAGAAAGGAAAAGTGACAGACGGACAGAGTGCTGCACGTGACACTAGTCCTGGGACATGACACCTAGCATTACGGCCACGAGATCATCAGACAGAAAGGTAACTGGCCAAGATGGAACAGGGAACTTGAGATGAAGAGAGTGCCGTGGGAGGTAGTTCCAAGGCATCAGTGACCAATGAAGTAAAGTAATGTTAAGCAAACTAGTTTCCCTAAGGGAGAAGATGGCAGAGAACCGCGGGATTAGGACCGGACTCTCACTGACTGGACTGTGGACAGTGATGGGATGTGGTGATGGCAAAAGAACTTAGGGACAGAAACATCTAAACCTGGAAGAGGAGGAGAGACTGTGTGTGAAGATGCTTCATGTTGTGAAGGATATATTCATGAAGTTGTGTACCCGCTATCTATTGTACATAATCCCCACCAAGTAGATATTCAGTAAAAGATGGTTTATGTTTGGTTGGTGGTCTCCCTCATTGAACATTACACCGTCTGGTCCTGGCCTGTCAACAACATCATTCTAAGGGCATAGCGCCCCAGTAGACAAAGCCCACACACCCAGCCAGGTCTCAAATCTTCATGTAGCATACCGGGGCATGGAAGATGAGTACTTCTTCCACGGCTTGTTACAGGGGTGGACAGGTTGGAACTACGGTTGCAGATGTAGCAGAGCTAGGACCGCGCCGATAGTAATTTACGATATAGCACAGCTGACACCACAATACAGCTGAGTTATTACCACAATATAGCAGAGCTAAAATAGCAATGTAGCAGATCTTTAGCAGTGCTGGGATAGCAATGTTTAGGATAGCAGAGTTGCTGCAGCTGATGTGAAAGTGCTGGAGCAATAATGATTGCTATAGCTGTAGCAACAGAGCATCGAGGGATGTAGCAGAATGCTGTGTGTGTGTAGCAGAATTGCACAACCATGGAGTAAAGTGCAACAACCAAAAGGGATGTGTCTGTACACTGTAGATACAGGAACGTGCACTAACTGAATACTTGGGTAAATGACGTCACCGGTGCACATTGGATTGCCACTGTGTCCCAACGCACAGCAGAGTAGACACGACCAGCCAGAAAAACACTTTTGGTCCATAGGGCACCATGGAGAACGTTCATTGTTATAGCCATCCTGACTGAGGGTCATGTAAACAGATTGTTGTAAGGGGAGGAAGATGACACTTATCACTATGTCATCAGAAAGAGCGTTTTATAGCCGACATCCACTCTCAAACCTTTACAGTGTTTTAAGGCATTTGCGACATGGCACTTACATTATATACATCTACAGGTCCATGTTGTACCTCCATTTGCTCCTCTTCTTTACATTCATTACAGAATGCTGTAGATAAGCCACTGATGACAGTGGCCACAGCTGATAGGGCTAAAATGGGGTGACAGATCACCTTTAATTGATATATATTGTGATGCAGTGACCCCAGTGACAGCTAGGGGGCTCTATATGGGCTTCCCAGGACATGCATGCAGGCGTTTCCTTTATTGTGATTGGGAAAATGGTGAGCGGCAGGATTGTAAATGGCCGATATGTATCACAAGGGTGGGTGCCTTGTGATGGAAGCTGGAACGTGTATTGATCAGCAGAGGTACTGCTGAGGGTTTGTTACTGTGTATAAGGGTCCTTCCGTGACTTGGTGAGATGGATGGGACCAGTCACCTACAAACCCACCCAGGTGTGTGTGTCTGAATGCCCAAAGTAAAGCCTGTATGTGTATGGCTGGATGTGTGTAAGGCTACTTTCAGATTTCCATTTTGAAGCATCAGGCGCGATGCGGAGAAAAATGTAAAAACCGGATCCGGCGCCGGTTGCCACCGGATCCGGCTTTTTTCCCATAGACTTACATTATCGCCGCATTGCGCCTTGTGGCCATGCGGTGTGTCCGGCTTTTGCCGGAAACGGCAAAAAATGCCTGTCCGGCGTCTGCAAAAAAAGTTCCATGCAACGTTTTTTGACAGCGCCGGACCGCTTTTTTTGCAGAGCGCATGAGCGAAGACTCTTTCTCCCTCTCCCTCTCCTGCACCGTATCTGGCAAAAACAGATGATCCGGCGGGCTGCGGCTTCTACCGGATCCAGTTTGACAACTTTTCGCCGCAGCCCGCCGGATTTAAAATCCGGAAATCTGAAAGTAGCCTAATAGAACCTGTTGTGAGTTAATGACCATGTGATCCATACCTCACCTGTGGGTGTGGTTATGTACCATATAATGTGTCTGAGGTCTGGTCACATGAGAGAGAGTGCGTACCTGAATGGTTCAGGGTGCAAGGTCCTGGAGGGTCAATGTTGGGAGATTCTGGGAGAAGAATTGGATCCCTGGAGCACGTGCTGTGACCTTGGACCTGGTGAGGCGTGAGTGTTGGACGGTCTCAGGAGGGGACGGACGTCCTGAATAGCACACAGACAGGCCACGTGTGTTTGCAGGGTCAGTGACGGCACTGCATTGGGGGAGCTACTGTCCGTCTGTGGTTCTGGACTGTCAGGTGGCCTGGTGAGCAAGGTGTTGTCCGGGATGGTGATCCCAGTTCGGCAGCTTCCCTGAGAGAGAGTCCTGACAAGAGTCAGCGTGCGGAGCAGGAGCTCCTAAGAGGTAACCCCGGACAGTGCGGTCGCCCACGGTCACTGGACAGAGAGGTCCAGCGTGTTTAGGGACTGCAAGGAAAAGCCATAACCTGTAAATGTTTTGGACTATGTGTTAAGCCTGCGAAGTGTAACCTGGCCTACAGCGGTTTATGATGCTTGAATAAAGCAAAATGGACTGTTTATGTGGAAAAACCTGTGCCTGACCCTATTAATCTGCTGCCAAGAGAGTGTCCCCCAACACTAACAATAAGCGCTACCTTACAATATATATATATATATGAAAGCAGGTAATTGATCATTGTGGTATCGTCCTCAGGCAACAGCTCTGCACACCATTCCTCTTCTGCCGTCCTGCACGGCAGTGGTGACAAGAGATATGGGATTGCTGCAGTAAAGCTTATCAGCCACCAATCACTATTCTGCTTTGTTCAGACTCTCACAAACCTCAGCAGCATTATCTCGCATATACAGCTGTAAGCGGCTCGACAAATGAACGTTTGACAAAGTCGTAGCAGCTACCAGATCATGAACAAGCAATGCCGCCTATTGGGAAACACCTCGTAAGATAGTGATGAGCAAACGTGCTTGGATAAGGTGTTATCTGAGCATGCTCGGGTGCTAACCGAGTGTCTTTGGCGTGCTTGAAAAATATGGTATGTCAAGTCCCCGTGGCTTTTCGTTTTTGCTGCGCTGATTTCTCACAAATCCTGAAGCAGGCCTGATGCCATCTAAGTGAATAAGAATCCTGAGCGTCATGTACACGTTGCTTATTTGTGACTTGCAGATTTTGCGCAAATTTAAATCTTTAGCTTGTCAATTCTTTCAATGTGCAAAAACGTATGAAAAATGCATCAACAATTTTTTTTTCTGTATTTTTTCTGCCTTTCAGACAGAAATGGAGCAGAAATTTGTACATCCAAAAACTCAGTGTATGCACATACCCTTAGTGTGTAGACTAAAACCGCAGTGCCACTGCCACCAACTCTTGCGGCAGGTCAATTGTAGTCAATTGAGGTTTTGGACCACCTGCCTCCTTAGTGATCTGGTGGCGGTCAGTGACAGCTGGTGGCGGTCAGTGACAGCTTCTTTCTCCCGTGTTCAGGCAGCATAAACAGTGTTCCATTTAACTCTGACCTTGTGTTCTTTGCTTCCAACTTTCCTATATTTTTTTTTTTATAATTTTCCACATTTGTGCAAGTTAATCATCATCTTTTATTTTAGTTTTCTTTGGACAATTCTCTTGACTTCGCCATATTTCTAACATGCAATGAACATATCAGAGTCAGGAAAACCCCCAGCCACTCCACATATTTAATGTATATTATGTTAAGCGCCCTGAAGTACACTTGATTAGCTGGATGAGGTCTGCATGAGACTAATGTGTGCTGCTGTGAAGGATTCTATTCAGGGCATTGAATAATCTTGAGATTGCAGGAATCATTATAAATTTCATTTTGTGCAGAATTTGGACAATCCACTTCTTATATTAATTGTTCTGTGTCTACATTTTTCTATGAGGTTTGAATAATTTTGATTGCAATTGTAGTAATACAAGTAATGTAGCACAAAGTTCTGATATATGTTCTCCACTCATCTCCTTCCCTTCAACACCTTGAGCACTAAGAGAAAAAACAGTCAATAAATTTAAACAGCGAAACTGGGGCGTAATATGGAAGCAATGTCTGGATCAGGAGTAAGACCTATGCAGTTGCTTACTCATGGGACCCATGGGACATATGGACAACTTATTAGCATCAGCAGATGCCTTTAAAGCTAACCTGCCTCTTATTTTAAATACTGCGACTGCTTATTTAATATTCTGGTCTTCAGAAAAAAAGATTTGCTTCACAAAATGGTGATGGAGGTGGCGCATGCACAGTAGCATTTATCGGCAAGCAATGCTCTTAATCTGTGAATGCGCAGCCCACTGTTTTCCGGGGACTGCGCATGCAGGAGCGTTGCTATGTTCAGCAAGTGCGACTTCCTCTTTTTGTGCGTACCACGGCACTGGTCCTCGAAGAATAGTGGGCGGCACATGCGCAGAATGAGAGCATCACTTGCCGATAGATGCTACTGCACATGCGCTACCGCCGGCACCATTTTGTTGAAGCAACATTTTTTTGGAAGGTCAGAATATTAAATGCACAGGCACAGTATTTAAAATAGGAGGCAGGTCACTGAAGGTTTAGTGACCTGACATTTAAGCCCAGAACAATGATGATGAGGCCAGAGCACCAAAAAAAGACCTGCCACAGTCCCACCCATGAGCACGAGCATATTATTACCTCAAAACTGCAAACACAAATTAAACAAGAACTACAAGACGGATTTCTTCAACCCAAGTATCATTTTAATCAGTGTAACAGTGCCAACCTGACAATGCCTATAGTTTACTTAGCAAAATCCTGAAGACTGATTTGCTTTAAAGCAAAGTAGGAACATTAAATCCAGCCAGGGCAGAATGCCTAAGAGATTTACAGAGCAGGCAGCATGGGGACCAGGAGAACCACAGTCAGATCAGCTGAAGTACAGCATGCAAGAAAGATAGACCATCCTGTTGACTAATATCCTGACAATGTGACCCAAAACAGAAACAAGGATAGGTGAGTAAAACCTAAACGGCTGCTTACTCTGCTACCTTGTCTCAACCCTTTACCTTGTACCATTCTTGATTTCCCAAGAATGGGGACCAAAGTAGGGTTGGTGCTCCTAAACTATCAACCTATGTAAAAGATGCCTGACTTATTAGCTTCAGCAGATGCCGTGAAAACAAGGTGGAAACATGAAGGCCAAAGAGTTAAGGTAGAAAACCTAAGATCTTTTTAGAGCATGCATTATGGGGAACATAATGTTACGGGCTGGCGGAACGCACCAAATAATAAAGATGGAATAAGATATAAGGTGTGTTCGCAGCCTGGGGCCCACCGTGCAGGGTTAATGTCCTGTTCTCACAGGGTTAACTTTTGCTGGCCTCTCTTTGGATCTGGGAGGGGTATTTATACTCACTCCAGACTAGCATTCTCTGTCAGCTATACTGTTATTCTGGCTGTGTGTCTGACCGACCCCCCTGGTGTGCGTGTACTGCATTGCTTGTTTGATTCCCGTGTATGACCCGGCCTTTCCCCTCACTCTGAACTCCGTCTCACATTTTAGGTACTATTGTCTGGTTCTGACCTCCTGGCTTGGCTATTGTTACTCTGCTACCGTTTGCACCTATTGTACCGTCTATTGCCCATTCTGGTTTTCTGATCTATTGCTACGTCCTGACTATCCGCTCTGTCTAACCCTTTGGTACTGTCCTGCTATCTCGTTCATTGACCCCGGCTTGATCTGGTTTCCGCCCCGTCTATGCCCCTTGGTAACTTGTCCCGTAGTTACCTTTCTAGGAGTTTCCCTGCAGCTCCTAGCTCTGTGGAGCTTAGGCCACACCCCCAGCAGTCACATGCTTCAGGTCCTGATAGTTTGAAGCACGCATTGTCACCGCTGCTGCCCTGCTCCACAGGTATCTTTGAGCACTGTTTTTGTACTCAGGACATGCATACTGGCTCAGTTAGCGAGTGTAGTGCGGTGTTCCTGACATTATAGCTGACCGTTTCAGTTCTTTTTTTTTTTTTTTTTTCCTCTGAAGGGGAAAAAAAAAAATGTGTGTTATCCTCATGGATCCCATACAAGCTTTGGCTGATCAGGTCAAGCACCTGACCCAAATGTTCCATAATATCAATGTGGAACAGCGCACGATGGCCCATACCCAGCAACAGTTGGTGGTTACTGTGCAGGGGGCTGTCGATGCAGGGGCTTCTAGTTCTGGGGGTAGAGATGTGTCATTAGTGTCCCCCGAATCTCCGGTCAAATTGCCAGACCCTTTCTCAGGGGATAAAAAGGAGTTCAGGTCTTTCAGAGAAGGATGCAAGCTTTTTTTTTTCTCTAAGGCCCCGCTCCTCCGGGGATGAGTTCCAGAGGGTGGGGGTCATTATTTCCCTACTTCGGGGGGCTCCACAGGCAAGGGCTTTCTCTCTGTCTTCCTCTGCTCCTTAACGTATGTCTGTGAATTTGTTCTTTGAGGCTCTGGGGCACATTTATGATGAGCCTGATAGAGTTCGTCTGGCAGAGGATATGGTGATGAGTGTGACACAGGGGAGGCACTCTGCTGAATGGTTCTGCTCAGAGTTTAGACATTGGACGTCCGAAGTATCCTGGAACGACGCCACCCTGAGAGGGTTGTTTCGCAGGGGCCTGTCTGACCGTCTGCAGGACGCTCTGGCATTACATCCACCTCCTGATACCCTGGAGGATGCCATGATGCAGGCGGTCCGTATGGACCGGAGACTCCGTGCTAGAGGAATGATGCAACAAGAGTCTCCCTTGTACCCCCAATTGTGTGACACTGCACCTGTATCTGAGCCCATGGAGGTTGGGTCAGTCTCGGTTAAGGAGAAAGAGAGAAGGCACCGTAGAGACAACCTACTATGCTTTTACTGTGGTGCCTCTGGACATTGGAAAAGGAATTGCCCCTCCTGCCCTTCTTCAGAGAAACCATCAGAGAAACGACTGAGTCTGGGCAACAATCGAGGAGGTTGTCCAGACTCCCAGGTACATTTTTTCTCACGTATAAAAATGGTGCTCCAGGTTGAATTGGAACTTGCTGGCGGTCCTGTTATGACCACCGCCTTTGTGGACTGTGGTTCCTCCATTAATCTGATTGATGCCCAAGTTGTGACTCTTAATATGATAGGGACAGTCAGGTTAAAAGACCCTGTTAAAATTGTGGCTGTGGATTCATCCCCTCTTATCCGGGATTGAATTTGTTATATGTCTGAAGTTTTTTCTATGAAAGTGGGTTCCACTCATGTGGAAAATTTAAGTTGTTTCATTTTGAATAATCTGCCTGCATGACTGGTATTGGGAATGCCCTGGTTGCAACACCACAATCCTCTTATTGATTGGGTGAAGGGGGAGATCACCTGATGGGGATGTAATGATATTGGTCTGTGTTGTAACCCGGTTCCTTTTGTCAATCCGATAAAATCCGTATCTGTCTAACCCTTTGGTACTGTCCTGCTATCTCGTGCATTGACCCCGGCTTGATCTGGTTTCCGCCCCATCTATGCCCTTTGGTAACTTGTCCCGTAGTTACCTTTCTAGGAGTTTCCCTGCAGCTCCTAGCTCTGTGGAGCTTAGGCCACGCCCCCAGCAGTCACATGCTTCAGGTCCTGATAGTCTGAAGCATGCATTGTCACCGCTGCTGCCCTTCTCCACAGGTATCTTTGAGCACTGTTTTTGTACTCAGGACATGCGCACTGGCTCAGTGAGCAAGTGTAGTGCGGTGTTCCTGACAACAGCTAAGCAATGAGGAGAGAAGTGCATAGGAGGAAGCCGGACACCGGCGAGCAACCACTGACCCGGTGCTTGCAGGGACGAACTCCGTTACCCCACGGAGTTCGCACCAGCCGGCAAATAAATGAGACCTGTTAAGATCACAGATCACAGCAATGTGAACCACCGGTCAGAGCGGGTGCAATGTCCGCCCTGGCGGACGCCACTAACCAGCCTAACAACTGAGCCGGAAAACGTACATACGGCGCACGGCGCTACTCTGGCGTACGCTGCGGTAGCAGTGGTTCAAGAGGCCTGTACTGGCCTACGTCCCAGGGTGCTAGAGAGTGATGAGTACTTACACTGAGGCGCTAAGCAGTGTCAGAGCAACGGTGCTGACTCTGTTTCCTAAACCCTAACTCATGCATAATATCCAAGGAGGGGGAATCGTAATGAGTGAATCATCAGTCTCATACATTCATCATCACACATACACTAAACACTATAGCCTCAGAGTCTATCATAGCGCTTGGCGGGGTGGCCATGCAGACCTTTTATAGCGACGTCCTTCCGGGACCATCCTGAAGATCCAATATGAGCAGAAGAAGGACCTAAGCATGTGACTCCCGATCCCCAATGGGAGATCGTCCCACAAGCATGCTCAGTGGACCGAAGGAAGGACTTAGACTCTGGAGTCTTTTGCTGCTGGCCAGGCTGCATTGCCATAACTGGACCAGAGGTGGCAGCAGCAACCGAGCCCACACTGCTGGTGTGAGCAGAACGCCGGGATCGAGGAGTCTGCTGAGCAGGCTCCACTGCGGCTGAAGAGGAACGGGAGACCGTCGACGGCAAGGCTCGGGATTCCCGCTGTGCAGCGTCCGGAACCCGACGCCTAAGGCCTGTTTCACACTTCCGTTTTTTCAAATCCGTCAAAATCCGTTGGTTTCCGTAAAAAAACGGATCCGCCATTTTTTGCAGGATCTGTTTTTTTTGTCCCATAGACTTCCATTAGCGGTTACCGCGGATCCGTCAAAAAAACGGATCCGTTTTTTAAAAACGGATCCGTTTGCATCAGTTTCCGTCAAAAAAACGGAAACTGATTCGTTTGGCGGACACAAAAACGGAAGTGTGAAACAGGCCTAACACAGGAGACACAAAAATATTCTTTCTAAACGTAATATTTTTTCTTATAAGGGTGATTTGCAGTTGTTTTATATTTAAAGTTCATTTCATCCACATTATACATCTAATTACTAGTAGAAACCTTAAGCTCCAGTCTTACATCACCAATAAAACGGGTAGAAAATGTTATATATATTTTTGTCAATAGCGTTAGCACGCCGTCTCTGTAGCCTATATAATTCCACAAATCAATTTTGAAGCTGGCTGTGCCAAATTGGAATCTGAGAGAACTCCATTAATCCTAAAAAAGACCCTTTCGATTTTATCAGCATTCCTATACTAAAATATGTAGTAAAAATAATACCGCAGGCTGTAAAATTTTAGAGGGTCAATTTCTGACTTAAAAGATTTAGAAGCTAAACATTATGGACGCGGTTAAATGATTTTTATTTGCTTCGTCGCATTTTTTTTTTTACCTTGAACAAAGGGTGTTCAGAAAAAAGTGAAAACAACACATATATAATTCCATTAGGATTATCCAGGAACAGCTGCCTAGACTTCACAACCAGTAGTCGCCCAGTGATGGAAACTTTTCCTTCCTTCAATATCAGCTTTAACAGTA
Source organism: Dendrobates tinctorius (assembly GCF_039654945.1). Classification (NCBI taxonomy): domain Eukaryota; kingdom Metazoa; phylum Chordata; class Amphibia; order Anura; family Dendrobatidae; genus Dendrobates; species Dendrobates tinctorius. The sequence goes on from NW_027361707.1 coordinate 19,886,900, forward strand.
AAAATTCCCATTATTTATAGATCTGCCAGTAATCCCAGTGCCAAAAGGTTTTCTTATCTCTGAAGTATTTGGATCCAAATTACTTCCCACAAAGGAAGAATAAGAATATTACAAATACATAGACAAAGACGTGTTCAGTAATGAAACATAATGAGAATCACTTGGGTTAGTGAAATGATAATTCTGAAAGAAAAAAAGGCTTAGTTACCATTCCCTTGACACATTGACACTGGATGCTACATAGTTTCACAACACATGAAGAGAAAAAAAATTTATATATTTTTAAAGCTGTTTTGAAAACTTCTCACGCCATTGTTGTCACAGTGTAGATAATCGAGAAAATAGGCACTGTGTGATGGTAATTTTTGGACACTGCAGGGGCTTCTCTTTGTGAACTGTATGGATAATTTTTAGACAAATCGTCATTTTGATTTTTACACATTTTCGTAATCTTTTTGTATATTATAACTATACACATTTGTGGATCTTCTTCCTTTACTTTTGATAACTGGTTTACATCACATTTGTTTATCGTTCCTGACTCCAAAGGAGCCCTCTGTCTGAATCTCATTTTTCTTTCATCCCTCGATGGAGCCATGGACTGCAATTAGGTCTACAGAGTCCCAAGTATGAAATGTTGGGCACTCTTTGCCCTTGAGTAGCAGTAACAGACTAAAGTGCTCTATACTCAATGAATAGCTGTTGTTTGGCCGATCACTCAGCCTATCTGTACCATACAAACGAGTGCTACCTGTCTATGAGAGAGCCGCTGCCAGGCTCCTCTGCCGACGAATTAGCTTTCCGAGAACATAAAGGTCAGGGGTTACAAAGTTGGACTTCCCAGATCACTGTCTCTTCCAACACAATCTGTTGAATTAGAGTCAGGTGGCCCGGATACACATTAGACTGTTGGCCAAGTGTGTCAATATCAACAGGTTCAGGCAACATTAGTCTAATGTATATGGGAGTCTTTAGCCATATTGAAATGTGTGGGGCTGTGACTGCGTAAACTACGATGGAAATAAGACACTCTTGGACACGGGTCCATTACTTTCCTTTATAGTAGGTTCCAGGGCTGGACTGGCCATCTGGCAATTCTGGCAAATGCCAGAAGGGCCTGTCGGGTCGTGGGCTGTCTTGTCTGCTATGTTGTTAACAGAATTAGGGTTCTTAAGACACCCATACTGTTAAGAGTTGTGATGGAGCACCAAGTCGCTGACTCCGTCACTTACCCAGCAGGCCACGGGTATCATTAGAAATATTGGTCTTGTAGTAAATCTTGCGTTCCGCCATCTATGGTAATATTAGTAATATATCCCATCTGGTTCCTGAGGACGGGGACATCATGGGCCTGTGTGATTTCAAATGCCAGGGCTGAATTTCGGCCACAGTCCATATCTGGTAGGTTCCATCAAATATAGATGGCTCATCGAAAGGATAAAATATAAATCTTTAGATCCTCAAAAAGTCTTTTTAAAGAGGTTGTCCAGATATTTAAAAAAACCCTGAAAATATCTAAGACTGTTGTAAAAAAAGAAAGTCATACTCACATTACCAATTCCCACTGCTCTGGTTCCGATGGTTCCCCTTGCCCTCCGACCGTCTCTGTATTCCCCTGTAGCTGATCCTGCACTGTTTAGTCATGTGAAACTTCTGTGTCTTCCTGAAGGTGATCATGTGAAGTCTAGTTAGTTGAACGCTACAGACAATCAGAGATTGTCTGCAGCGGTCATGAGGCCAAACTGCACATTTTTTGTTGGTGGAAGTGCCGAGACAAATGGCGGACTGGGATTTGTGAGCGCTTAACAAAGATGATTCTGACTTTTTTTTTAATTATTTAGCAACATTCTAAGCTGTATTCAGATTTTTTTTTTAAACTGATTTGAGAATAATTAAACTTGTACAACTTTTTAATAAAATGCTTGACAACATTCTTTTACCCCAGAGTATATAACATTATATAATAGTTGGATATGCCACTTACGCTTAATCAAGGTCTTTTTAATCACAACAATGCATTTCGGTGCTGGACCAGCACCTTTCTCAAGGTAAAAAAACAAATGGCTTTCTACCTTGAGAAATGCACTTAAACGCCTTGGGGTGATTTAAAAACCTTGATTATACTCTCTAGATCTCATCCTTTCCGTGATAATCTTCACTTTGCCAAACTGCTATCTAGACAATACTTTACTCCAGCCACGGGGCTGCAGCTATGGAACATCAGGCTTCTACAGGTGTTGTTTCCTTACACAATCCTTACAGGTAGGATCCTAATTAATTGGTGCATGGGTGGCAATCGTCCACGTGTCCTAAAGCCCAGGGGGCCCAAAAATGTCTCTTTGGACCATATGAGGAGACCATTAATATTAAACACTTGCAATAGTTGGGGGCCCGAATCGAGTTTTACATTGAAGTCCCCGAGCTTCATGTTACGCCACTGCCTCAAGGAGAGTTTTACCTTCACCCTCACCCCCATTTTCTTCGCTACGGTACCACCCTTTGTGTGCGCCTTTGTTCCATTTAGAGTACATTTAATGGCGCATTAAAGGGGTTGGTCGGGATATTTTTAGAATGTTCTCAAAGCAGAGGAGGTGTTAAAAGGTGTTACAATTCAAAATCCTGGACTACCCCTTTAAATCTCTCTACTTCGAAACTAATTTCTTTTCAAGAAAGCTTTAACTTTATGATTTTATTTTAACCTTTTAGTTTTATTATTGGTTTTCACTGATGTTTGTTCCTAACCAAGAGCATGTGTTTTGTGTTCTGTTAGAACGATCTATGTACTGTATGGCATGTATCAAAAGTGTGTAATACACATTATATTAATGTGGCTTTTATTCTGAACTGCTTTCCAGCACTGAGTAAATTTACTTCCTGCTCTTTGTCTCCATTTTGCCAAACCTCTTAAGCATGGGAAACCCCGGAGAGTTAATTTTGAATCATTTAAATAAAAAAAAATCATAAAAAAGAGTAAAATTAAGTTTTTTACTACTAAATTTCCAAACATTTGTAAAAAGAAATCATAATATTAAAGGAGTATTGCCTTATTTTTATGATTGGGTGGTCTTGAGCTGCAGCACTACCACCAGGGCTGCCAATCATCTAGTCTGTGAAAATAGGGCAAGTTTTTTGCCCTGTCCTTAAAAAAATTATGGCTTCCGTGATTTCTTTAAAGCTAAAGAAACATATACAGATTATTTTGGCTGTAATTATTATCCTTTTACAGTTTAGAGTGGACGCAGCTGATGTCAGAATTATGGGCTGTAGACATGGATCACTGATAATCAGAGCGATTTTTGATGGTTTTCCAATGTGTCCGCAAAAAATATTGTCTGTCCGTGAATTTTTCATAAACTACCCAGAAGAAATAAAAAGTCAAGTTGGTAACTCCACTAATCTTGAGATCAAAATTGAGCATTAATGGAACAGGGCAAGCTGCATTTCCTTGTACAGCGGGTTGTGCAGGAATAAAAAAAACACTTAGGGCTCATGCACACGCGACCATAATACTCGGACGAGTGCTATCCATCGTTTTGACGGATACCACTCCTCCCCATGTTATTCAGTGAGGCCATGCGCGTGTCCAATGTTGTTCGTGGTCCCAAAATGAAAATCGCAGAATGCATGATTTGCCTCCAATACTCGTTAGGCACTCGAACATTCAAGCCTAAGGATCCGCGGAAAACATTGGACCACATTTGAATGACATCCCAAGTACGGTCCGATTTTCATGGAGAGAATGATTAGAGAAGGTGGAAAAACTTTATTTTTTCTACACCGAGAAAATCGGATAAGAGTGTGATTAGGATAATCGGAACGATTTTCTCGGATGAGACAATATCCGCTCGTGTGACCATCGCGTTAAAGTTTTTCCTGAAAAAAGCAATTTATCGTCAATCAATGGGACAGAGAATAACTTGCTGATCGTTTGTGGTCCAAACCACTGGAACCCCAGGGATCTTGAAATCGGGGCTTGTGAAATAGCTGAGCGCACATTGATCGTCTTTCTCTGGCCGTACTATAGACAATCAATGGAGCGGAGACTGTGCATGAATATCTTGGCTCCATTCAAGACAGGGCTGTAGAGCCCCGTTTCTGGGGTTTCGGGAGTCCCAACCTTGGGATCAATAGGGGTTCCTAGCAGTCGAACGCTAAGCAATCAGTAGGTTATCCTTTTGTGGCTAGAGGATAACACATAGAGAATATTTTAACAGTGCCATACACTTTATGGTGGCATTCTCTGGTGCCAGGATATTTGTGTCATCCCTTTTGGTAGGCGGCAGCTAAGGCGCCCTCTGCAATTGCACATGTCTGACATCCCTGTCATCAGCCGTGGTCCGATCTGATATATGATCGACTGCTTCGAAGCATAGGAAGAAATGATGCAGCTTCAGGATAAAAATAATCAAGAAAACCTTGTAAGCTTTTTTTTTATTCTATGTATTTCTTATAAAGTGTTCACCTGTTTTTGTTTATTTTTAGTCTCCATTTGGTTTTATGCAAACACAGCTGTTATCGTCTTTGTAGGGTATTTTTATACTTGTACAGAATGCTTTTCGCCCACATAAACATGTAAAATCTGGTGACAATTGTATTAATTGACAATGAAAAAGTGAAAAAAAAAACATTGAAGAGAATAAAACATGATTTGCATTCCCGTCTGCTTACTGACATCTTTGTTTTAATTGGTAAATTAAGTCTTAATTTGTGTGGTTCACCAAGGGCTAGACCTCGGCGCCAATACTCAATGGCTGATGGTAAAAAGCTCCCTGATACCAGCGCAGTTATGTAATAGGAACCACCGTTGTATAACATCTGGCTCTTCGCCCCCGGTGTATAACATCTGACTCATCACCCCCTGTGTATAATATCCAGCCCATCACCCCCAGTGCATAACATTCAGCCAATCACCTCCGATATCTAACATACGGCCCATCGCCCCTGGTGTGGAACATTCATCCCACTGGCGACGATTTATAACATTCGTCCAATTACTCCCAGTTTGTAACATCCGACTCATCTCCCCCTGTGTATCATCCAGCCTCTCAACCCCGATGTATAACATCTGTCCCACTGCCCATGGTGTATAACATCCGACCCACCACCCCCGGTTTATAACATCCGACTCATCTCTCCCGGTGTATAACATCCGGCCCATCAAACCAATTTTATAATATCTGGCACATAGCGCCCGGTTTTTAACATCCGGCCCAACGGCCCTGTGTATAACATCCGACTCATCTCCTCTGGTGTATAACATTCGGTCCTTCACCCCCGTTGTATAACATTTGGCCCATCACTCCCAGTGTATAATATCTGGCCCACCATCCCTGGTGTATAAAATCTGGCCCATCATCTCTGGTGCATAACATCTGGCTCATCGCCCCTCGCCCCCAGTGTATAACATCTGGCCCCTCGCCCCCAGTGTATAACATCCGGCCCATGGCCCCGGTGTATAACATCCGGCTCATTGCTCCCAATGTATAAGATCCTGCCCATCTCCCCCAATGTATAACATCTGGCCCATCGCCCCAGTGCATAACATCTAGATCATCGGCCCTGGTGTATAACATCTGGATCATCGCTACTAGTGCATAACATCCGGCCCACTACTCCCATTGTATAACATTCAGCCCATTGCCCTTGGTGTATAGCATCGGACCCATATCCCCCAGTGTATAACATCCGGCCATCGCCCCCAGTGTATAATATCCAGTCCCTCGCCCCCAGTGTATAACATCCGGACCATTGCTCCCAGTGTATAACATCCAGACCATTGCTCCCAGTGTATAACATCCAGCCCCTCGCACCCAGTGTATAATATCCGGACCATTGCTCCCCATGTATAACATCCAGCCCATCGCCCCCCAGTGTATAACATCCGGCACATTGCTCCCAGTGTATAACATCCGGCCCATTGAGGGTTTGGATACTTGCTGTTGTCTGACATATCCTGTGATATCTACTGTTGGACACATCATAAATATACGACAAATCCACAAATGAAAGTAATATTTTTAATACCCTGGTAATGTGGTGGGAGCAGCCAGTCTACGATTCCACTTGGCTCACGTTTCACAAAGATGAATTCGCCATTTCAGCATAATGTCACATTTCCATTTTTTTTGCATCTAAATGAATTGGCTCTTGACTACGTCTTCTCAGGGTTGCATCTATTTTTAATCTGGTAATTAATGCAGGTTTTGGAACATTGTTTGTAGACATCAATGCTCTCCTTGAAAAAAAACAACAACATGCAAATGAGTTGCAAGCTGCCAATGCACGCCTCATTGCCAAGGCTGTTCCTCCAATTACTGTTGTTTCTGCAGAATTGCTTCGGGATGGCATGGCGCTTGGTGCCTACGTAGGCATTTAAGTGCACGGACTAGTGTGTAGCGCAGCTAGCTGTAAGGCCCTAAAAGCTTTCGTCCTCCTTCTGCCGTGTTTTTGGGTAGGGTATAAAATGTGTCAGCATCTTAGCAAGATTACAGAGAAGATGCTGAAAAGACAGACAATCTGCGAGCATTACTCCCTGCAAAGTGTGGCCATCACTGAGTGCTCAGCATCTCGCCGGCTCTTATCCAGGTGTATAACATAGTAGTTACTTAACGTCTGACGGAAAACAAATGCAGATGTGTTTTTATGTGGCTGAAAACCAGCAGCTGAATAACTTGAGCATGTAGGAATTTTTATAGATTTTTCATTTGATACTTGGTTGGAGAAATCTTTTTTCTCTGATCATACCGGAGGTTCTTTGAGGGCACTGTTTGCTTGCCGCCATGCAGTGTTATTGGTGGGTTTAAAGGTGAGTAGGCTCACATCGACATTATCTAAATGTATTATTTGTTCCCGTGAGCTCCTCATATGCCCAGATGCCCTTCTGGTTCACTGTCTGTACAAGGCATGCTCTGCTAATCGGTAATCTAGAAGATGTGGCACCAAGTCTCTGCGGTGTCAAATACCCAAACGGACCTTCCATCCTACTGAGGAGGTCGTAATTCACCAGCCGCACTAGTATTACTGATAATAATGGAAGTGTCACAAACATGATTTGTAATCTTGAACATCAGTTGCTCACAAGGAGGTAGGACTCTTTATGGTTACAGCCCAGCAGAAGACACTAAGCTTGATGGTTCTCATGTGGACACTTGAATGCTGCTGTTTGCTGTATACTTTTTTTACCACTTCTCTCAATGTAAGATATCAGAAATGTTGTCGATATTGAGTGCCTGGTCTCCCAATGTCTTAGTCTGACGTCATGTCATGGGCACGACAGCCAGCGGGGACTTGGATGTCAGCGTGGTACTGGCAGTCTGTTAGCCCTGAGCCTTAATTTGAACAAATGCTCATCCATACTCGCTCTGGGTCTTTGGACTGTGGTCTTATTACCACATTAGCATTCTTGGGCACCCTTCAGTGGCCCTCGGCTGCCTTAGTAATGGTCCCACAGCACTTTGCTTGTGTCTCTCCCTCTGTAATGGTCTTTCTCTACTGTCTCATTTGGGCCAACTTCCCTTTAGTGTCCCTCCGTATTTTTGGCTACCTCAGAAATGGCTCCAGAGCACTCTACATAAGCCTCTCTCTAACGCTAAGGCACGCTCTCCTAAGCATCTCCCTTCCCGCATCAGCCCCTTCCCTCTCTGCTTCCATATTTTGACTCTGTGGCATCACCCCAGAGGTTCTCTCTGTATGAAGTGATGTTGCACAAACTAGGCCATACGCCCCTCTGACCTGGTGCCAACTAACGCGCCTAGTTATGAATTCTTGGTAATGTCATCACAAGGATGTGTGTGACCAGCCAAAATTGAACCTGTCAGCGGGTGTTTACATCCTAAACTGATGTCATCTGTGTAAGGTATCTGAAATGTTGATTATGTCTATACCTTTACATTATAAGTCTGCATCTTGGTTTTATAGGAATCCATGGGCGAATGAGTATGCAGTTGAGCTTGCAAGTGCGGAGGGCTTGGGCCTGCACTTACAGCTCTCCGGCCACCCTCTCTCTATTTCCCTGCTTGCCTCTGACCTCCTGTCAGTGATTGACCCATCACTCTTCATTGTGAATTGAAACCCCGACAGAATTCTTGTGCAGATCCACCACCTCTTCTCTGTGGGCGAATTCTTGAGGACCACATCCAGATGCCTAAAAATGCTAGATTTCAATACAGGGAAGAGGGAGCCATATCTCAGGAATGGAGAGGCATAGGAGCAAAGACAAACAATGCCGAATTCAGGAGAACAGCGGAATTTACACCAGGGACACGATGTTGATATACATAGCAAGTGGCAATTCCTCTTTTAATATCAAGATTATACGACTATGCGGAAATGTATTTAGTAGAGTAAGGGTACCGTTACACTTAGTGATGCCCCAGCGATCCCGACAATGATATGGATCGCTGGTGCATCGCTAAGTGGTCGCTAGTGAGCTGCCACACAGGCAGATCTCACCAGCGACATAGCAGGGGTCGGGGGTCGCTACTTACCTGTCAGACGAGGCGATCCTGACGTCCTCCCGCCCGCGTCCATGCGTCGCCACAGGAAGCCCAGCAGGAAGCGCCCGACGAGAAACGGTCCAGGACGTTCTCGCGCGATCAGCGATAACCAACGGGGGAGCCGGTTGGAGGTAAGTATCACATGTAGCGATATCGCAGTGTGTAACGGGCCCTTAAGTAGTCTGGTCCAAGAAATCTACTGTATGTAATAATGTAACCTCTTGTATTGTGTAATCTATTTTCACATCCACACATCAGCACATGCCACTAAGCCCAGTGATTGACTGCAACGGTTACAAGGACTGTAGTTGTGACGTCATTGCTGCAGTCAATCAGCAAAAACGGGACCTGGGAGTAATAGCTCAGTTTATTTTATATTATAAGACTGTGGACTCAGAAAAATTGTAACTAGGAGAATCCCTTTAAATGATTTATTATGCATAATATTGCTCTGGTTACACTCGTCAGCGTCACTGGTCTAGTTGCCGGGTCAAGTGATGTACTGCTTGTTCCTTATAATAATCTACATTGGAAAATCTAATTTTCAGGTTTGAATAAGACCTCTACTTCCCATTTTATTCGAATGGGATGTATTTTATAAGACATAACAGGGCGTATTCATTAAGACTGGCGTAGCACATGCTGATCTAAATGAAAGACTACCTGGAGTAGAATGTGCAGAATTTATTAAAAAGTCCACAACACTTAATGAATTTGGCGCATCTTCTGAGTGGCGTATGCTTTTTTGTGAAGCGCCTAACTATAGTAACATTTCTGGCTTGTAAAACGCTGGCATTTTTAATTAATTTGATGGTCGGACATGACTACGCCTCATCCCACCCTGGATACTCCCAGCTTCACCCATTTTGGTGTAGTGAATTTAAATTGGCATGAAAAGTTGCAAAATTCTTGTGCACATCTGTTTCACAAAAAGCTAGTGACTTTTAAATGCGTTTATGATAGTTTTCTAGCTTAAAAGCTTTTGTGCATCACTGCCACTGTGTTCTGAAAACGGCACATCATATATATATATATATATATATATATATATATATATATATATATATATATACATACAGTGGGGTAAATAAGTGTTTGATACAATTCCGATTTTGCAAGTTTTCCTACTTACAAAGAATGGAGAGGTCTGTAATTTTCATCTGTGCGAGACAGAATCAAAAAATAAAAAGCAGAAAATCACATTATATGATTTTTAAATAATTAAATTGCATTTTATTGCATGAAATAAGTATTTGATCACCTCCACACACTCAATCAATCTCACTCCAACCTCTCCACCATGGCCAAGACCAAGGAGCTGTCTAAGGACACCAGGGACAAAATTGTAGACCTGCACAAGGCTGGGATGGGCTACAGCACAATAGGCAAGCAGCTTGGTGAGAAGGCAACAACTGTTGGCACAATTATCAGAAAATGGTAAAAACACAAGACTGTCAATCTTCCTCGGTCTGGGGCTTCATGCAAGATTTCGCTTCATAGGGTAAGGATGATTTTGAGAAAGGTCAGGAATCAGCCAAGAATTACACGTGAGGACCTTGTCAATGACCTGAAGAGAGCTGGGATCACAGTCTCAAACATTACAGTTAGTAACACACTACGCCATCATGGATTAAGATCCTTCAGGGTACACAAGATCCCTGCTCACTCCAGCACATGTTCAGGCCTGTTTGATGTTTGCCAATGACCATCTGGATGATCCAGAAGACGCATTGGAGCAGGTCAGATGAGACCATAATAGAACTGTTTGGTATCAGCTCCACTTGCCATGTTTGGAGGAAGAAGAAGGATGACTGCAACACCAAGAATACCGTCCCAACCATGAAGCATGGTGGGGGGAAGCATCATACTTTAGGGGTGCTTTTCTGAAAGGGGAATAGAACGACTGCACTGTATTGAAGGGAGGATGGATGGGGTCATGTATCATGACATTTTGGTCAATAGCCTCCTTCCCTCAGTAGGAGAATTTAAGATGGGTTGTGGCTGGTTGTTCTAGCATGACAATAACCTGAAACACACAGCCAGGACAAATAAGGAGTGGCTCCTTAAGAAGCATTTCAAGGTCCCGGAGAAGCCTAGCCAGTCTCCAGACCTGAACCCAATAGAACATCTTTGGTGGGAGCTGAAACTCAGTGTTACCCAGGAACAGCCCTGAAACCTGAAAGATCTGGAGAAGATCTGTATGGAGGAGTGGGCCAAAATCCCTGCTGCAGTGTGTGCAAACTTGGTAAAGACCTACAGTAAATGTCTGACCTCTGTATTTACAATCAAAGGTTTCTGTACCAAATAAATTCTGTTGTATCAAATACTTATTTCACGCAATAGATTTTTTTATAAAGATCCTGTCTCTCACAGGTGAAGTGTACCTACAATAAAAATGACAGACCTCTCCATTCTTTGTAGATAGGAAAACTTGCAAAATCGCTAGTGTATCAAATATTTACATATATACTGTATGTACTGTATGTATGCTGTGTCTATGGCATCCTGATGATTTTTTTCCATCTTCCCTGTAATGCTTTCTATCTCCGTGCACCGTTAGGATCGCTCTTCCCCTTGTTTCCCCCTTAGGCTGTGGAGATACATGGCAAACATCGAAATTCTGCCACATAGGAAATTACTGAGAGTCTTTGCAAAGCATTAAGTAGAACATGACGTTTTGCCATCTGCGCCTTTTGCCTCGGCCGGGGCACAGACCATTTAAATTTAATTTTGTTTCTATTCCTTCATGAACATTCAATCGCCTTTTTCAGGTATCTGCACAGGCAGTGAGGAATAGTGTACGGATCAGGTGCAGCCGGATGAAATGATGTGATGCTGTCGGTAAAGAGGGAACGCATTGGCCGAATCTGGTATAAAGTGATGCCGTAGAGAAAAAAACTCAATAATACATCATTTATCAGGAAAACTACAGCAGCTTAGGTATAAGATGAAGAACAAGTATGATTGGTGAGAACTTTTGTTAGAACTTAGTGTACTTGTCATATTAAACCTGTAGAAATACATAGTCCTCATCCTCCACAGGTTCAAACCGGTCTAAAATGTCCAAAAGCTGTCCCTATTCTCATACTATGTGACTTGCCATCCACTTTATTTTAGCGGGCGATTCCTATGCATTAGAATTTTGCCGGCACTATAGGTACAGGAACTTCCTCTCCTCCTTCACCTCTAAGGATGCATTGTGACATTGTACACTGACTTACCTGCCCTAAATTGTGCCCATATGAAGTGTTTGCTGTGACATTTCTGCATCATAAATGTGTTTCTTCGCAGGAAAAAACGTGTAAAAAAAAAAAAATGATATTGATCCAAAGGGCTCAGTCAGACGGCCGGTTACATGGGACTGATGGTAGCGATAATCACATGCCTGGGAAATAATTGAAACAAAAGTTGGAGAATAAACAACAGTATGGAGAAAAATGTTCTAACTTTGCATCTGAAGCAAAAAAAAAAATAAAAAAGAACGTTAATCAAACTAAAGTCGTCTGTGTAAGTAAACAGCCGTGATCCTGCGCTCGTGTTGGGAATGACCCAGTTCTGAGTCGCTGCTCTCCTTTATGAAAGTATACACATTTACACTTGAATACCAAATGGATAGATTGTTGATTTCACGCCCCCCCAAGGAAATAAATCAGGGCAGCAGCTCTGCGGATGATGTAAACTGGGAAAGACATCATGGAAAACAGTATAAGATGGGAGGAAAATAAAGAAAAATGCAATGATGTCAGCATTATAGGGAGAATAGAGTAGAGACGGGAGAAAAGTGATGTCCTGGGGCAGGATTCTATAGGGCAGTATTGCCCCAGATGGCTGCCGGCACGGAGTCCCTATCCTCCTAAGTATAGGTATAGAGATGATGATTGAGGTTGTGTGGACACCTGAAACGCGTCGATGCCACGTGTCTCGTAAGCTGACTCTGTATGGATGTTTGAATGAAACATTCACTTTTCGTGGAGATGGATTTCCTACATTACCCCAAAGTAATGTCATCATCACAGTAAAGGAGCGGTAATAACAATTACTTCCATACCTTTATATTATAAGTCCGTGTCGTCTTTGTCTCATAATCCATCAAGGAATTCTCATGCAAATTGGCTCGCAAGACTCGACAGTCTCTCTCTCTCTTCTGCCTTCTTTCTCCTCCCGACGCCAGTGATTGACAGGTCACTCTTCTGTGTGACCTGATATCATGGTAACCCCAGGGCAGCGCCTGCGCAGCAACGTCCTGATGATATTGCAGGAGTCAGACTATCCATTTGCGCATACGCCGCCCTGCAGTAAAGACAACACCTACACAATATCTCAACCTTTGTGACCTGCTTCTCTTCCCTGAAATGCCTAGTGTGGCTCTTCCAACCTTCATGAGGACAGTACTACACATATACAGCCACGGGAAATGATGACGCCTTCACGAGATCTCAGCCGGGAAGCGGTCCGTAGAGAAGAGTGACCTGTCAATCACTGGGAGGAGTCCTGCTGTTATGTCTAAGGGTCCACTCACTCTGGCGTATATTCTCTTTTGAGAGAAAATTGGGACGATTATGCTAATGACACTCGGATCAAACCCTGTCCAAGATTTATCCAAGTGTCATCTGATTGTGATCCGATTTTTTTTTTTTTACATGAAGGAATCATAGCACAAGTGTGGAAAAGATGGAGAACTCAATTTATCCATCTTCTCCACTCTGTGCCAGTGCATCTGACTGCACTTGGATGACTTCCGAGTGCAGTCTGATGTTTCCCTCGCATCCATAGACTTTATGGGTGAGGAGTGAACAGAGGGGGATAAATTTGGTAAGATTTTAGTTGCAGCTACTTTTGGATCAGATTAACATTACATTTTGGTAGGTGACTAGTGAACAATGAACCGATGTTAGAAAAGTCATCAGTCTGTCCAGGCACAAGGCTAACTTCGAAGACAATGGGATGTACTCTGGAAGTCTCACTTTTCATAGTGCCTACATATGAACATACAAAATGATGGAACAAGGGTGTAAATCGACGTCAAGCAGAGCCCGTGCTTTGTTCAAGGCTGTCATGGCAGCCGGTCTTTGTTCTGAATAAATGAACCTCCTCCCATCCCATAAAGGGCAGGGAAGCAATGTCAATGTGGTTAACAATTTGGAAAAAAGTAAATAATATTTGTAATGGAAAGTTTAATTACGCATGGCTCATAAGCCGCCAGGAGGGAGTGACGTGAATGTCGGCGGCGGCCGCTTTCTGCATTTAATGGCTGTCATGTATAATCCACAGTTCACCAAATAAATCTGAGCAGCGATTACAGGATCCTCCACGTGAGCGATGAATAATTCAGGGAGTAGGGACACGGGAAGGATTCTGGATAGCTCTGGGAGTGATTAATGGGTGTTTGTCAGGTCGTCAAGCCAGTAAGTATAGCGCACCATGCAAATTGTATAAAATTGGACATAGCCGAGAATTGGACACATTAGGCCATGGCCCCATTTTTCTCTGCACTTCATTAGGGTACTGTACATTAGCACTGACTACGGCACTGCACTCGTGTTCGGGTGGGCTGCCATAAGTTGGACCTCACTTAGGGGCATAACTAGAAGAACCAGGGCCCAATAACAAACTTTACGAATGGAGCCATCTCGGACAACTGTCCACTCTGACCGGTACAGTCAATGAGCCCGCTGATTGGCCCAAGCCGCTGAGCAAAGTGTTTAACCCAAGTGGGCATGTGCGCTGTAGTCATGATGTCACCGTGCAGCCTATCAATAAAGACCAGAACATCGTCACTTTTGACCTGGTTACGTGTCCTTTTTAATGGGAACTTGTCAGCAGATTTTTGCTATGTGATTTGACCGTAGCATGATGTAGGGGTTAAGACCCTGTTTCCAGTTTAATGGGTCCAGCAGTTGTGATAGAATCAGTTTTCCCTCCTGCAGATCTGGCAGAGCTCTGAATGCTGAGCTCTGTATAACCCCGCCCACATCACTGATTGGCAGCTTTCTGCTAGTCGTATTTGGACCAGGAGGCACGAGACCCCTAGTCCTGTAATGATAATCTCCTGCTGATAAAACACTGATTATATTAATATAGCCCAGTAAGTGACACATAACTGCAATCAGGGTCTCTGCCCCTACATCATGCTGCTCTCAGATAAGATAGCAAACACCTGCTGACAGATTCCCTTTAAGACTTGTCTAGCAGTAAGTGCTTGACTTTCAGGGTAGCATTGCCCATAGAACTTTGTAAGTAGTTTTCTTGTCTTTTTCTGTATGACGCTGCTATTTGAGAACATTATTCCCCTTTTCTAGTATAAAATTTGCAAGTTTTCAAAAAAAACTAGAAAGAAATGTGATAGAAATCTAATTTTATTGACAGTAGAAAAATATTGCGCGCGACAGGATGATGAAATGGGACATCATAGTAAATTTAATCAAAATCCTTACGTCCTGGAAGGTCACATTTTTCAGATATGGACTGGCTTTTCCATCCGTAGACTCGGGTAACTACGGGGTTGGCTTACACTTTTTCTTGGCATGATTTCAGGCTGAATATAATTCACGTGGAATTTTCTACATGTGTCACAGAAGTATCACTTACAACCTATAAAGCTTCAGCAGACATGGAAATAAATGACATTTCACTAAATCATATGCTTTAACTTAACTTCTTGCTGCAGTCGAGAATTTTAATGAAGATTTGTCCATATTAGCTCACAATGAAATACGGTTTTGATATCAAGTTTATCCACAGATCTAGAAGCCGTATGTGAAGGCTTTAGGTTTCCAATTACTGGTGCTGAACCCTGAAAATACCAGCAGCATGCCTGTGTGCTGAGCCATTCAGCCTTGTGGTGGAATTAATATTTTTTTTTAATTTATTGAAAATTTTTCAAAGGATTTCAAAATTCAAGAACTAAGGTGGCCATACACAGTGGTGTAATTTGAAGGTTGCATGCCCTGGTTCACAATCTATAACCAGGTCCCCAACTATCGCAAATGGTCAGGTATGGGCCAAAGGGACCTTTTTTTGGGCCACTTGGGACTAAGGTGGCCATAGAAAGCTTGTGGGTTCAAGTGCCAAATCTATAACAGGACCCCCAACTATCACAATGGTCTGAATGGGGCATTTTGGGGCCACTTAGGACTAAAGGGCCTTTTACACATAGCGAGATCGCTAGCGATATCTGTTGTGAGTTCATTTTTCCCTTCACCACTGAGGTCTAATGAACTCCCTCTTCTGGCAAAGGAAGGTAGTGAGGCTGATTACCAAACAGCTGAGCAGGTAGATGATGACTGGGTCACAGGAACTGATGACTGGATATAAGGCAGCCGACGCCCTGCTGCCTTGCCGGTGATTTTCCTGCTGGATTCTTGGAGACCAGTCTGATTTCTGCTTCTCAAAGCTAAGTTTTGCTCTGCCTTTTGTACACTTTAGTTCTGGTTTTGTTTGCCTTGTTTTTTGGAGTTCAGCCATCCCCGGTCGGGGGTGAGCTGAATTCCATTTTTGTCTCTGATCTTTTGATCTCTGGCTCTGTCTTCAGAATATACCTGAGTGCTGATATAGTCTTTTTGAAGCCTAGCGACTTCAGGGCCTGTTTTTCCTATCAGTCTGTTGGTTCATTTTTGGATAGGGTTTTTGCGGATTGCAGACAGCAGCTTTTCTATCCTGTCCTATTTAGTTAGCTTGGGCCCCATTATTTGCTCAACCTATCTTTCTATCTGTGTTAGTGTTTTTTCATCTTGCTTCACAGTCATTATATGTTGGGGGCTGCCTATTGCTTTGGGGTCTGCTCTGGGGCAGTTTAGATTTCCCCTTTCTGTCTTTAGGCTAATTTAGTTCTCTGGCTGTGATCGAGGGGTCTAGGGCACCGTAGGAACCCCCCACGGCTACTGCTAGTTGTTGTGGATAGGTTCAGGGGTCTGCAATCCGATAGCTTCCAACTTCTCTGGTTTTCTGGACTTAGCTATTATTTTTGTTTTTTCCTCCTTCGGTGACTCATCCATAACAGATATCACTAAAGCGTCACCGAGTTTGTGACGCAAGAGCGATATCGCTAGCGATCTTGCTTTGTGTGACACGTACCTGCGACCGGCCCCCCCGCTGGATATTGCTGATCACGTTCGAATGTCCTGGGCCGTTTTCTCCTCGTTGGCGACCCGCTGGCGCCGACTAGCGACACATGGACGCTGGCAGAAGTTGTCATCATCGCTGCGATGTGACAGGTAAGAGCGACTGCCAACGGATCACTTATCGCTGCTGCGTCGCTGGTGAGATCTGCCTGTTTGGCAGCTCACTAGCGACTATTTAGCGATGCACCAGCGATCCTGACCGGGTCGTATCGTTGTCGGGATCGATGGTGCATCGCTAAATGTAACGGGACCCTAAGTTGGTCATAGACAGTGTCGCAACTTGAAGCTTGTGAGCTCTAGAACAGAATCTATAAAAGAACCCCCAACTATCACAAATGGTCTGATATGGGCCAGAGAGACCTTTTGGGCCCAGTAATGACTAAGGTGGCCATAGACAGTGGCACAACTTGAAGCTTGAGGGCTCCAGTGCAAAATCTATGACAGGGGTAAATGGTCTGATATGGGCCAAAGGGATCTTTTGGGCCCCTATACGCTCTAGGGTCCAAGTGCTACTGCAACTCCTGCACCCACTATAGTTACTCCCCTGGCCATTCATCTTCAATAACAGTCGGATAAATGCTCGTTCAGCTGTCAACCTTTCCTTCTAAGTCCCTAATGCAAATGCACCTATGGTATGCACCTTAGTGTGCACTACTTTTTTTTTTTAGGACAAGTTGGATTTCTATACTTTATGCTTCAGGGGTCTTGATGAGAATTGAGACTTAAAGGGGTTGCCTGGCATTATGATATTGGTGACCTATCATAGGTCACCATTATCAGATCTCTAGAGGTCTGATACTTGTGCCCCAATGATCAGCTGTTTTCATCAAGTAGATCGTAAATGGAGCCAGTCCGGCACAGTTCTGTACACTATGTAGTGACCATGGCGGAGAAATGCAGCTCAGTTCCTACTGATTTCCATATTACAAGGCCGGACTATTAATGTATAAGGGGGAGTAATATAATTGGCTGAGTGACAAGCCAACCCTCGAAGAACATCCAGTAGGCTACCCAGAAAAAAAATCCTCACGGAATTTTGAAAAAAAATCTCCTGCACCTCTTGAAACTACAAGGAAAGCAGCATTTCCCAAAGGTTTACCACCTGTTACACTGAGATGTTTCATTCTCCGATGGAGCTTTTGTGTCTAGACGAATATTCAGAAGATATTTGGATTATCAAATCGCTCTGGTTGGTTCGTGTTCTGTAAAAAAAAAAAAGGAGCATGGTTATGCAAAAAAGTTTGACAAAACTAATTAGTATGCAATACTACAAAATTGTCCCTCAAATCACTTCCAAAAATCTTCTTTGACCAATACGGAATTGCCTGGAGGCCCCTATGTTAGATTAATGTCTACCGAACTCCCCAATTTGGACAGGACAGGTTGACCATCTAACAGGTATGGTGGACACCTGACTCTCCGCTGACAGATGATGCCTGGGGAGAGAAGGAACGAGGATGTAGAATTACCACATCGTCTCTTTGTTGTCCCCAGAGAAACGTCTGACAGCTCCGTACTCCACCCTCCCATAAATTCCAACTCTCGGTCCCGATTTTTCAGAAACGCTGACAGTGAATTTACAGTGTCCTGGGCTGAAAAGGAGCAGGGTCCACACAAACCCTGCCCACAAATGCGTTTCCGGGTAAAAATAAGGATTGTCTCAGGTGGAGAAGAGGCTTTTTTTGAAATTATTACTAAATTGTCAACGCCAGTGTTGCTAACTCTACTTTCCCCATTGGAATCACAAAATGTGTACAGGCACTTAAAGTTTGTCCAATGGGGCTTTTTTAAATTTCTACTTACTGTCCTTTCAGGAAGAGTTTTCTGCAGACTCATCATCTTCAGAGGCAGGATTGAAATCACATGTAACACAGGTAATAATCATAGCTGCTAACACAAAACCCACTAATTCCAAAAGTTGATGTCACAGCTCACTTCGTCTCCCTCCCTTTTCAATGCACACACTCAATAAATGCCTCAGTAAAAAAAAGATAGTGTCAGAATCTGTTCATTGCTGTCAATGTACATGTGTTGCTTTTTGAAACAACAGGAAGTTAGGGTATATGCACACGTTGCAGATTCGCAAGTGATTTACAGTACAATGATAATCTATGGGGAAAAAAAACGCTGTGCACATGCTGCGGAAAATTCTGCACGGAATCCACAGCGGTTCACTTTCCTCAGAATGTCAATTCTTTGTGCGGATTCCGCAGCGTTTTTACACCCATTCCATTCTAGAAATCTGAAGGTGTAAAAACGCAGGCCAAATATGCACAAAAACCGCAAGAAATCCGCAAGAAAAACAAGCAGATTTTGACCTGTGGATTCTGCCAAAAGATGCAGATTCCGCTCGGAAAATTCCGCAAAGTGTGAACATACTCTTAAAAGTTTAAATACGCAACAAAGGCCAATGTGAAAATTGCAAGATTTCAGTTTTTTATTAATTCAGAAAACAATAAAAAATGAAATAAACTTAATGCAACAAACTGATTTAAAAGATAGGTCATTTTCTGATGATAGTTTCCCTTTAGCAAGCGGTGCCACATATTTCAAACCCAAAAAGCATTGGGCCAAACTAGGCAACGGGTTCAACACCTCAATCCATAAAATCTCCTAAACCATTTTTTCCTAAACACCCCTTACCAATTCCTCAGTGTAGGTGTCCGATCAATGCTTATATGAAGGACTCACTATATATTTCAGGTTCTCAGGTCCCCAATATGTCTCTTTTGTCTAAGCCACCACCGCCGTCACATTAATCATGCTTTCTTTACAGAAGGCTCTGTCACAATTTTATTGTGCTCTAAGGTATTATTCCGTATCACAGAACACCTGCCTGTATGGCTTTTTCCACAATTTTTCCCATTTGTCTGTAAATCATTACACGCTTCACTTAATGGGGAAGACAACAAAACCATCTGCTCCATTCTTCTGCCATTACCAGGGACATAAATTCATCATTTTAAGAGCATTATTGTTGATTTAGTATACAGGAAATATTCCTGTATACTAAACTGTATGCACTTTACAGCACTGGCCTCCTAAAATGTGATATAGGGAGCTTTCAGGCCCCCTTTTTGCTTGAGGCGAGGCAGAAAACGCATCATCTTGTATAGTTATATCCATCAATGCGGGTTTCCGGTCTTCTCTTTGTTTTTCACCTGGTGTAAATGCTGCTGTTCGCTTGAATCTAACAGTTTTTTTTGTGTTCTTGCTCCTCTCCTTTCCTGATATATGGTCACCACTTCCCCATATAGAAATCTAGGGGCTGAATCATCAGTTTTTACGCCAGAAAACCGGAGTCAAATTTTTGAAAAGTAGCAATGTTTCTGTGCAACTGGGAACCGCGTAAAAAAAATTAGCAATTTTTGTCGTTTTCAATCTAGCTTGAAATCATCAGAACTGGGGCAGAGCTGGGCTACCATCACCCATCAAATTAATCAAAATTTCTATCACAACGCATAGAGATGCATGCTACTTAGAAGAGGCGCCAAATTCATTAAGTGGCTTGTGCCTGTTATTTGGAGCCTTCTATTTCAGCGTATCAGGTATAGTGTGATTGTGCGCTCTGCCACCCTTGGTGAATTTTCCCCCTAGTCTTCTTAGCCAAGTGCAGTAAACAGAAAACCCAAGAAATAAATAAGGAATTAAAGCTTTTCAATGTGTCATATATAGTATAGAGCGGATCTTTTGAAATTTGAGTTGCACCAAACGTTCCCCAAAAAATTAGACAAAAATTTGCACAGATTTCTGTACTAAAACGAATGTAATTGCCCATAACATACACATGGGGAAGATATCAGAGAGAGAGGACCCCACTGACCACATGAACTTACAGTCTACAGGAGAGAGAGGACCTCGTTAACCATAAGAGCTTACACCCTACAGGAGAGAGAGAGGACCCCACTGACCATAAGAGCTTACACTCTACGGGAGAGAGAGGACCCCACTGACCATAAGAGCTTACACTCTACAGGAGAGAGAGGACCCCACTGACCATAAGAGCTTACACTCTACGGGAGAGAGAGGACCCCACTGACCATAAGAGCTTACACTCTACAGGAGAGAGAGAGAAGACCCCGCTGACCATAAGAGCTTACAGTCTACAGGAGAAAAGGACCCCGCTGACCATAAGAGCTTACACTCTACAGGAGAGATAGGACCCCGCTGACTATAAGAGCTTACACTCTACAGGAGAGATAGGACCCCGCTGACTATAAGAGCTTACACTCTACAGGAGAGATAGGACCCCGCTGACTATAAGAGCTTACACTCTACAGGAGAGAGAGGACCCCACTGACCGTAAGAGCTTACACTCTACAGGAGAGAGAGGACCCCACTGACCGTAAGAGCTTACACTCTACAGGAGAGAGAGGACCCCACTGACCATAAGAGCTTACACTCTACAGGAGAGAGAGGACCCCACTGACCATAAGAGCTTACACTCTACAGGAGAGAGAGAGGACCCTGCTGACCATAAGACCTTACACTCTACAGGAGAGAGAGGACCCCGCTGACCATAAGAGCTTATACTCTACAGGAGAGAGAGAGGACCCTGCTGACCATAAGAGATTGCACTCTACAGGAGAGAGAGGACCCCACTGACCATAAGAGCTTACACTCTACAGGAGAGAGAGAGGACCCTGCTGACCATAAGACCTTACACTCTACAGGAGAGAGAGGACCCCGCTGACCATAAGAGCTTATACTCTACAGGAGAGAGAGAGGACCCCGCTGACCATAAGAGCTTACACTCTACAGGAGAGAGAGAGTACCCCACTGACCATAAGAGCTTACACTCTATTGGAGAGAGAGGACCCCACTGACCATAAGAGCTTATACTCTACAGGAGAGAGAGAGTACCCCGCTGACCATAAGAGCTTACACTCTACAGGAGAGATAGGACCCCGCTGACTATAAGAGCTTACACTCTACAGGAGAGAGAGGACCCCGCTGACCATAAGAGCTTACACTCTACAGGAGAGAGAGGACCCCACTGACCGTAAGAGCTTACACTCTACAGGAGAGAGAGGACCCCACTGACCATAAGAGCTTACACTCTACAGGAGAGAGAGGACCCCACTGACCATAAGAGCTTACACTCTACAGGAGAGAGAGAGGACCCTGCTGACCATAAGACCTTACACTCTACAGGAGAGAGAGGACCCCGCTGACCATAAGAGCTTATACTCTACAGGAGAGAGAGAGGACCCTGCTGACCATAAGAGATTGCACTCTACAGGAGAGAGAGGACCCCACTGACCATAAGAGCTTACACTCTACAGGAGAGAGAGAGGACCCTGCTGACCATAAGACCTTACACTCTACAGGAGAGAGAGGACCCCGCTGACCATAAGAGCTTATACTCTACAGGAGAGAGAGAGGACCCCGCTGACCATAAGAGCTTACACTCTACAGGAGAGAGAGAGTACCCCACTGACCATAAGAGCTTACACTCTTGGAGAGAGAGGACCCCACTGACCATAAGAGCTTATACTCTACAGGAGAGAGAGGACCCCGCTGACCATAAGAGCTTACACTCTACAGGAGAGAGAGAGGACCCTGCTGACCATAAGAGCTTACACTCTACAGGAGAGAGAGGACCCCGCTGACCATAAGAGCTTACACTCTACAGGAGAGAGAGAGTACCCCACTGACCATAAGGGCTTACACTCTACAGGAGAGAGAGCGGACCCCGCTGACCATAAGAGCTTTTTTTTCTGCAAACCACAAATCAAATCTAAAACTATTTGAATTTGCATGAAACCGCGAATTTCAGAATTTCAGTCTTCCGCAAGTTGATCAGTTCACCACTGATCAACAAATCCTCATACCGCTACATTGATTTAATAATGTAAGTTATGGGTTTTGGAATGAAAAAAAAATCGCTGCATCAGTAATCATTTCAGCTATTTTACTACTGAATCTTGTTGTTTGGTGATATAGGGTTAAGCAGAACAATAAAAATGATACCTGTTTTGTACTATTCCGATGTGCTTTGAAACCATATGCAAATTAGTGCACGCGCATGAGGGGCGTGTCAGTTTACACTGGATAGAGACTGACACTCCCTCATGCACATCCAGGCTAATTTGCATATGGCTTCAAAGCTTGATTTCTCAGCGCTAACACTTCAGGTTATTACATAACAGATATGATTTTTTTTATGACTTACAGTATACAGCTGTACCACCAATTCCAGAAATAAAATCGTCCTGGCAAGTTCCCTAAGTGGGTAAAAGATTTGTGGACCTTTAACTAAATGGAGAAGATTTTCTCGTTAGTACATGATGACGGAATGATGTGGTGAACGTCTTCTCCGTGTTGTACATATTGTAGCTGAGGGCCGTGATGCTCTCGGGGTCCCGCTTGGATTACACAGACAGATACATACATAAAGCAGAACACATTCCTGGCTCATTATTACTATTTCATATGTAATCTTCTCCTCTGGGTCCTACGGAATGGGCGGCGCACTTACTGCACACTGTTCCTGCTCGTTGTATACAGTAAGAGTGCGCAGACTAATCTCATGCTGCAGCGCGGGGGGCACAGAGGGATAACTGCGCAGTACAGCAGAGTTTTACATTGCTGCCCTTTTAAACAGAGCTGATACCCTTCCAACCGTTCCATGTTTCTGCATAAATTTGACCTAAAACTACTTCGGATTTTCAAACATGTCCTAAAAGTAAAAAAAAAGAACCAAATGAAACAAAGAAAAAAATTAGACTTTGTGTTTTTCTATCAATGGGATGACAATCAGACTTGAGTGGGCGACCTGTTTTATTCACCAAGCAGGGATCTATTAAAGTCTGATCTTCACAACACATTTGTGGAAGTGTGTCACGGCGCAAACAAAAGAGATTTCTTAGGACCTCATCATAAAAGTTATTGATGATCACCAGGCTTTAAAAGGTTACAAAACCAATGTCTGACAAAAGTCTAATATTTTATTATTCACTTGTTTATTTTATACTCTTTCTCTACTTTTAGGACTTCTGTGAAAATTTGATGTAGTTTTGGGTCAACTTTATGCAGATATATGAAAATATTCTAAAGGGTTTGCAAACTTTCAAACACCATTGTATACTAAAAGAAAAAATCACATCTTTCATCAAGACCGGTGTGAAAACCATTAAACAGTAGGTCATTCTCTGGTGATACATTCCCTTGAAACAGACTCTGTTCTTGTCAGTTAAAGGGAATCTGTCACCCCATTTTCAACCTATAAGATGCAGCCACCACCATCAGGGGCTTATCTACAGTATTCTGTAATGCTGTAGATAAGCCCCTGATGTAACCTGAAAGATAAGAAAAACAAGTTAGATTATGCTAACTCGGGGATCCGGTCCGGTCCGATGGGTGTCGCGGTCCGGCGACTCCCATCGTCTAGAGATGACGTCCTCCTCCTTACTTCTGTCACGGCTCTGGCGCAGGCGTACTGTATCTGCCCTGTTGAGGGCAGAGTAAAGTACTGCAGTGTGTAGGCGCCGGACCTCTCTGACCTTTCCTGGCGCCTGTGCACTGCAGTATTTTACTCTGTCCTCAACAGGGCAGAGTAAGTACACCTGCGCAGGAGCCACGGCAGAAGTAAGAAGGAGGACGTCATCTCTAGAAGATGGGAGGCGCCGGACCGCGACACCCATCGGACTGGACCGGATCCCCGAATTAGTATAATGTAACTCGTTTTTCTTATCTTTCAGGTTACATTGGGGGCTTATCTACAGCATTACAGAATGCTGTAGATAAGACCCTGATGGCGGTGGCTGCATCTTATAGGCCGAAAATGGGGTGACAGATTTCCTTTAAAGGGGTTATCCAGGACTGTATTAATTTTTTACTATTGGCCTAAGAACTAACAGGCAGATAGTTGCTAACTACCGATCTCTGCTGGCACACAGTGGTCACAGACCGCTCCTGCCAGCGATTCAGAGGCTTCTGCTGACGTAACTTCGACAGAGCAGCTCTACCATTTTCACTCTGCTCTGTTGATGAAGTGTAACTGCTGATTGGCAGCCGCCTCCTTCCTGCCTAACTGCAGGAAGCTGGCTCTCAATCAGCATGACGCCTCATAAATTGAGCATCCCGGAAGAAGAGCGGCTCTGCTGACGTGGGTGTAGCAGCTGAATCGCTGGCAGGAGTGGTCAGGAACTGATCTGAGTTGGCGCCGGACAGAACAAGCAGGTAATTGCCAACTAACTAGTTTTAGGGCTCATACTAAAAAAATTATTTAGTCCTGGACAACCTCGTTAAGGGATCAGACTGCCTAATAATTATGGGGTACTTTTAATGCTTTTTGTAGAGAAAGTTGCTAAAGGCAATGGAAATTTGTTATTAGATTATGGCTGTGTATCATGAGTGGCCCTGATTACGTCTCTAGTATAGCAGTACAGTATCTTTCTATCCTTTGGGGGGCGCTAAGCTCCAAAAGTGTCATGTAACAAACATATGACAGTAATCAATGGGGAACGGGTGCACATATCCTAATTCTAGAATGTTGGAGAAATTGCACATATTCCATAACCGTAACAAAATCCGATTCTCAGGTTCATGACTCCGGCGCTGCATAAATCCTCAGATACGGAGCGATGGCTGCAGCCATTGTTCTCTCGACCTGACAAGGACTGTACAAGATATTTATAGCAGTCCTGTTTAATCTTCACTGGTCCTTAATGTAACTCAAATCTGCACAGTTGTTTCTGAAGATTAAAGGTCTCTGCCATCTGGAATGAATCTCTCCATCACACAGAGACCAGAGAAGATGCTGTAATCAGGAATTTTTTTTTCTTCCCAAGCATGAGACGTTGCCCATTATTACAATTAACCAATTGGGAACTGGATGTAGAAACTGATTACATGGTTTATTCCCTGAAAAATTCACCAGATTATAGAATCATAGAATCATAGAATGGTAGAGTTGGAAGGGACCTCCTGGGCCATCTGGTCCAACCCCCTGCTCAAAGCAGGATTCACTAAATCATCCCAGACAGATGTCTGTCCAGCCTCTGTGTGAAGACTTCTATTGAAGGAGAACTCACCACTTCTCGTGGCAGCCTGTTCCACTCATTGATCACTCTAACTGTCAAAAAGTTTTTTCTACTATCTAATCTGTGTCTCCTCCCATTCAGTTTCATCCCATTGCTTCTAGTCTTTCCTTGTGCAAATGAGAATAAAGATGATCCTTCTACAATTTGACAGCCCTTGAGATATTTGTAGACAGCTATTAAGTCTCCTCTCAGTCTTCTCTTCTGCAAGCTAAACATTCCCAAATCCTGCAACCTTTCCTCATAAGACAGGGTTTGCAGACCGGTCACCATTCTGGTCGCTCTTTTCTGAACTTGCTCCAGTTTGTTGATGTCTTTTTTAAAATGTGGCGCCCAAAACTGGACAAAGTATTCCAGATGAGGTCTGCCAAAGAGAAGTAGAGAGCAATAATGACTTCACGTGATCTAGACTGTATGCTTCTGTTAATACATTCTAGAATTGCATTTGCCTTTTTTGCTGCTGCATCACACTGTTGACTCATATTCAGTCTGTGATCTATTAGTATACCCAAGTCTTTTTCACATGTGCTGTTGCTTAGCCCTATTCCTCCCATTTTGTATATGCTTTTTTCATTTTTATTGCCAAGATGTAGTACTTTGCATTTTTCCATGTTAAAAACCATTCTGTTAGTTGCTGCCCACTTCTCCAGTTTATTTATATCTTTTTGAATCCTCTCTCTCTTCTCTAGTATTAGCTATCCCTCCTAGCTTTGCGTCATCAGCAAATTTAATCAGTTTCCCTCAATTCCTTCATGTAAATCTTTGATAAAGGTGTTGAACAATACAGGGCCCAGGACAGAGCCCTGTGGTACCCCATCTGAGACATTCTTCCAACTGGATGTGCAGCCATTTACGACCACTCTTTGGGTCCGATCACTAAGCCAGTTATGAATCCACCTAACAGTTGCCTTGTCCATTCCACACTTAGCCATTTTTTCAATAAGGATTGTATGAGATACTTTGTCAAATGCTTTGCTGAAGTCAAGATATACTATATCTACAGCATTTCCCTGATCCACCCAATAAGTGATTCTGTCATAGAAGGAAATTAAGTTAGTCTGACATGACTTATTAGTTACAAACCCATGCTGACTCTGTTTAATCACTTCATTCTTGTCCAGGTACTTACATACATGTTGTTTAATAATTTGTTCAAAGATCTTTCCTGGTATAGAAGTCAAACTCACCAGCCTATAGTTCCCTGGGTCCACCTTCTTGCCCTTTTTGAAGATAGGAACAACATTTGCTCTTCTCCAGTCTTCTTGGACTTCTGTTCTCCAAGAATTTTCAAAGATTATGGAGAGAGGTTCACAAATTTCTTCTGCTATCTCCTTCAGAACTCTGGGGTGTAATTCATCTGGACCTGGAGACTTGAATTCATTTAGATTAGCTAAGTGTTTCCTCACTAACTTTCTGTTTATAGATATCCTGGATTCTTCTATTCCCTTAATAGGACAGTGAAGAAACGTTGATGTTACATATCCTTTCTGAGAGAAAACAGATGCAAAATAGGAATTTAAAAGTTCGGCCTTCTCAACATCCTGTCTTACCATTTCAGCATTTTCATCCTGTAAAAATCCTATAGCATCTTTGACTTTTCTTTTACTTTTGACATATCCCCAAAATCCTTTATTATTGGTTTTGATGTCTCTTGCAAGCCTCAATTCATTGTCAGCTTTAGTAATCTGATTTGTGCCCTGCAGGTTCTGCAGACAGCATTATATTCTTCTTTAGATATGCCTCCCTCTTTCCATCTTATAAACATTTCTTTCTTCCTTTTTAGCATGTGCTTAAGTTCTGTGTTCATCCATCCTGGTTTCCTTAAATGCTTCCTATTCTTCCCTCTTTTCAGAATTGTTAACAATTGTGCTTTGAGAATTTCATTTTTCAAGATTTCCCATCCTTCCTGGACATTTTTGTCTTTAAGGATATCCAGCCATTGGATCCCTCCAATTCTCTGTCTGAATCTCTTAAAATCTGCCTTTCTGAAATCTAACCTTGACGTCTGAGTCTTCACAGGTCTTCCTCCTCTAGGTATCCAAAATTCTAAAATAGCATGGTCGCTACCTCCTAGGGTCCCAGCCACTTTTACCTCCTCAACCATTTCCTCCCTGTTTATAAGGATTAGATCCAAGGTAGCAGTTCCCCTTGTTTTCTCCCCTACCTTTTGGAAGATAAAGTTGTCAGCAAGAGAGGATAAGAATTTCCTTGACCTGTTAGTTTTGCCTGAGAGAGATTCCCAACAAATGTCTGGATAGTTGAAATCTCCCATGACAATTATGCAGTAGCGTAGCTACCGGGGGGGGTAGAGGGGGCGGTCGCCCCGAGCCCTGCACTCTGAGGCGGCCCACCCGGATTTACACTTAACAATATCTGCAGCAGAGAGGGAGAATTGATCATCTCCCTGCTCTGCCCCTATGTTCTCTTCTCTGCCACAGGACCTGTAATGAGGTCACATGAGGGGAGGAGTCGAGGTCACATGATCAGGGGCCTCACTGACTGTATGCACTATGCAGGACTCTGCTGTGCTGGTTGACATGGCACCCTGGGATTGGAGCAGTAGCGTAGCTCTAATCTCTTCTGGGTGCACAGGACCTGTGATGAGGTCACAGGAGGGGAGGAGTCAGGGGTCACATGATCAGGGGCCTCTAAGTGTATGAAGGACTCTGCTGTGTTGGTTCTCTTGGTGCTGGATGAAGGGAAGTTTCTGTGTGGGGTCAGGAGGGGTTTACAGGGTGCATGTAGCAGAGCTGTGTGTGTATGAGGTGTACGGAGTGGAGCCGTGAGTGTATGAGGTGTATGGAGCAGAGCCGTGTGTGTATGAGGTGTACGGAGCAGAGCCGCGTGTGTACGAGGTGCATGGAGCGGAGCCGCATGTGTATGAGGTGTACGGAGCGGAGCCGCGTGTGTAGGAGGTGTACGGAGCAGAAAAACGTGTGTACGTGGTGTACGAAGCGGAGCCGCATGCGTACGTGGTGTACGGAGCGGAGCCGCGTGTGTACGAGGTGTATGGAGCGGAGCCGCGTGTGTACGAGGTGTACGGAGCCTCAGGTGTACGGAGCGGAGCCGCGTGTGTACGAGGTGTACGGAGCAGAGCCGCGAGTGTACGAGGTGTACGGAGAGGAGCCGCGTGTGTACGAGGTGTACGGAGCGGAGCCGTGAGTGTACGAGGTATACGGAGCGGAGCCGCGTGTGTACGAGGTGCACGGAGCCTCAGGTGTACGGAGCGGAGCCGCGTGTGTACGAGGTGTACGGAGCGGAGCCGCGTGTGTACAAGGTGTACGGAGAGGAGCCGCCTGTGTATGAGGTGTACGGAGCCGCAGGTGTCCGGAGCGGAGCCGCGTGTGTACGAGATGTACGGAGCGGAGCTGTATGTGTGCAAGGTGTACGGAGCAGAGCCGCGTGTGTGTGAGGTGTATGGAGCAGAGCCGCGTGTGTGCGAGGTGAATGGAGCAGAGCCGCATGTATACAAGGTTTACGGAGTGAAGCCGTGTGTGTACGAGGCATAGAAAGCGGAACCGTGTGTGTATGAGGTGGGCGGAGCTATGCGTGTACAAGGTGTATGGTGGGGAGCATTCATACCTCCCAACGGTCTCGATTTTTCTGTCGGGAGCTTACTTTTCCCGCGGACACAGGAGTACACGGCAGAGCCCCGAGGAGCACTTTAAAATTTGAACGTGATGTTCCACCGGAAATGAGGTAATTTCGGGAGGAGATTGTGATGGAACCATGGAGGCACCTCAGGGAATGCTTCAGATTCATCACCGTCTCCTCCGACAGCGGGATCGCCTTGGACTTGGGGATGTCGGCCATGTGAGCGGATCATGATATGTCCTGCATTGGAAGGCTCAGGTGGGCACTACAATGGGAGCCAGTCTGCTATAGTATCTTTATAGAATCTTTCTTTCTTTCTCTCTCTGTTCTTTCTTTCTTTGTTCTTTCTTTCTTTCCCCTCTTCCTTTCTCTCTCTCTTTGTTCTTTCTTTCGCTCTGTTCTTTCTTTCGCTCTGTTCTTTCTTTCTCTCTAATCTTTCTTTCTCTCTAATCTTTCTTTCTCTAATCTTTCTTTCTCTCTATCTGTTCTTTCTCTCTCTGTTGTTTCTTTCTCTCTGTTGTTTCTTTCTCTCTCTCTATTCTTTCTTTCCTCTTTCTCTCTCTGTTCTTTCTTTTTGTTCTTTCTTTCCCCTCTTTCTTTCTCTCTAATCTTTCTTTCTACCTCTAATCTTTCTGTCTCTAATCTTTCTCTCTGTTATTTCTTTCTCTCTCTCTCTGTTCTTCCTTTCTCTCTCTGTTTTTTCCTCTTTCTCTCGCTCTCTCTTCTTTCTCTCTCTTTCTGTTCTTTCTTTCTCTATATTGTAGCCCCCTTCATATGGTATAATACAGCGCCCCCAAAAAATATAATGTAGCCCCTTCAGAATATAATGCAGCCTCCCTCATAGAGTATCATGCTGCCCCCCTCATGGTGTATCATGCTGCCCTCCCTTATATGGGGTATCATGCTGCCCTCCCTTATATGGGGTATCATGCTGCCCCCCTCATGCGGGGTATGTTACTACCCCCCTCATATGGGGTATCATGCTGCCCCCTATCATACGGGTTATCATGCTGCCCCCTCCTCATACGGGGTATCATACTACCCCACTCATACGGGGTATCATGCTGCCCCCCCTCATACGGGTATTATGCTGCCCCCCCCATATGGGGTATCATAATCATGCAACCAGGACTCACTATATAAATTAAAAAAAAAAACTATACTCACCTCTCCTCGCTCCCACGCTGATTTCGGCGGCGGCTGTGCTCTGATGTCAGGAGCTGCGCTTCAGTCAGACCGGCACACAGAGGTGACAAGATGAAGTGACGTCATCGCGCACCCGCTGTGTGTCAGAGGAAGAGGGTAATGATGGGAGAGGGAGCGTCATGTGATGCTCTCTCTTCCATTATTGCGGCAACATCGCGGTCATCTGCTGAGGTTCTCTGGTTAGGGGCCCACTCAGAAGTTTTGCCCCCCCTGAACCAAAACCCTAGCTACGCCTGCAACTATGTAATATTGTTTGGAGAACTTGGCCCTTTGATGCATAAAGAGTTCATCCATATCTTCAGCTTGCCCAGGCGGCCTGTAGTAAATGCCTACAATGGTGTCCTTTCCATTGTTCTGTCCTTGTATTCTTACCCAAACAGTTTCCACAGAACTCCCAGTCTCTGAAGCTTCAATCTCTGTGCATATATACGCGTTTCTAACATACAATGCGACACCTCCTCCTCGTTTATCAAGTCTGTTTCTTGCAAATAAGTTGTATCCTTCTAGCCTTGTATTCCAATCATGTGTATTGTCCCACCAAGTTTCAGTGATTCCAATGACATCATATTTCTTTTCCTGTGTTAGTAGTTCCAATTCTCCTTGTTTGTTGCCCATGCTTTGTGCATTAGTACAGAAACATTTTAGTTTGTGATTGGTTTCTCTTTCTCAAATATTTTTATTAATTAGATTCTTTCGTCTTTGTTCTTCCTTTCCACTTCTAATAGCAGAGTTCTCAATAGCATTTGTCAGGTGTATGGCTTTTTCTGGTCTATTGCTTCCCTTCCCATGTTGTTCTAGTTTAAAGCTCTCCTTACAAGTGTAGCAAAGCGACTTCCAAATACCTGCTTTCCAGTCTTCGTAAGGTGCACCCCATCTCTAGCAAGTAGTCCATCGTATAAGTAGTTCACTCCGTGATCCAGAAATCCAAATCGTTGCTGATGGCACCATTGACGTAGCCAGTTGTTCACCTGCAGAATCTTATTCCACCTCCTTGTTCCATGGCCATCCACTGGGAGGATGGAAGAGAAGACCACCTGCGCTCCCAGTTCTTTCACTTTCTTGCCTAAGTCTTCAAAGTCTCTGCAGATGGTTTCCAGGTCGTTTCTTGCGGTGTCATTTGTCCCCACATGTAGTTGCAGGAATGGGTAGTCATCTGTAGGTCTGAAGAGTCCTGATATCCTGTCAGACACATCTTTAATTTTTGCACCTGGAAGACAGCACATCTCTCTTGAAGTTATATCCGGTCTGCAGATAGCGGCCTCTGTTCCTCTCAACAGGGAATCCCCCATGACCACCACTCTCCGTTTCTTCTTCACAACATTTTTCTTTCTCCATCCAGGAGGACTCTGAAGGCGTACAAGGTTGCTGTTTGTGGGTAAAGTCTTATCCTGATGTATTTCTTCATCGTTTTCCTGCGTGAGAGCCTGGTACTGGTTTCTGAGCAGTATGGGTGCTGACTGCCTCCTGATCCTCCTGCTTCTCTGGGTCACATGCTTCCATTCCTCCGTTACATGGGGGGTTCAGGGCAGTAGGTAGTGAGGTGAGCGAGAATACGCCCTTGCCACTTACAAACCATAGTGTACGTCATTTTACATCTGTGCATATATTTAATCTATATGCGAAGTTAAAGGGAGTCGACACAAAATGACTGGTCAAACCAAGCAGAGACACTCCGTGCAACCTTAGTTCACCTTCCCACAGACTTGTTTTTTATCTATCGTCATCCTTCTCTGGGTCCTGTGAAGGCAAAGCTGTCAATCAAGGAGGAAGAAAAGTGCACTGAACTACTGAGTCATGCCAAGCATGCAGCGAGCATCTGTGCTTGGTTTGAGCAGTCATCTCAAGCTAACAGACCCCTCTATAAGTATCTGTATATACATTGTAATATTAATGTAATGAGGCTGTCCAGAGCATTACTATTGATGGCCCATCCTTACGATAGGTCGTCAACATCTGTTCGGTGGGGGTGCGACACTCGCCCCTTAAAAGATTCTTCATTTTATTGGAAAAAGTGAAAACATGAGGTTGCAGGGGTGAAAGGAATGAATAGGGGACAATGGCCATTGAAGCTCTACTCTACTGTACATTCCGTTCACTCCTGCAACTTCATGTTTTCATGTTTTCCAATAATTTGAGGAATCTTTTATGGGATGGTGAGTGCAAATTTTTTCCTTCTAATTTTTGGAATAAGAGCTTGTGGCTTCATTTCCGTCCAAAGCAATTTCTATAGAACAGTAACCACCGCTGCTTGCAAAATTCAAGAACCCGAAACGTGTTGGAAAAAGATCTAGGGTGTGCAGTCGGGGCGATAATGGAAATTTGCTGTCTTCGGTGAATTGTTTGTGAGTTGAAGATGAAAAGAAAGCAAGCTGAAAACACCAGCCACATCACATCAGCATTTAATCTCCTCTTGCATGTCAAGGTTTTCCTTGGCTTTCGATGGCTCCATCTCCCGCTGCATGTGTTATGCAAACCGCTTTGACAGTGGTTACAAACACGAGCAGGTGTTGTTTCCTGCGCAGAAATAAAAGAACAGATATGAAATAAAAAGGATGAAAAATGTAAGGATAAGGCTGGAAATTAGAAAGTAGACCATACGGAGGGATACTTTTTGCAGTTTTCCATGACATATTTTTTAACTATTTGTCCTGTAGACCTCTTCTACGTTCTGCGCTCTGGTTCATCTTGAAAGGTTCACCACAAAACCCCTAAAGGATAGGATTTCAGACGGCGGCTTCCGAGCTGCCCGTGTGCACTGATCCACAAAACACACATGAGTGAAAGGTGCACTCACCATCTTGTCAAGCTCGTGTTTTATGTAAACTTTTGACTTGTTAGAGATTTTGTCAGTCTGCATTTCTAGGCAGAATATTAGAGTGCGTCTTAAAAGAACATTGTGGACTTTTTTTTTTCACTCATTTGAAGAATGGATCCGTCAGGTCAAGTGATAGCATAAGAAAATTCATAACTTCGCATAGGACTGCAATAAAGTTATCAGAATGAAAACGACCAATAACATAACTAGAAATGGTTTAAAATGATTCCCACCATCTGACATACAGATCCTGCAAAAATGGTTCAATGAATTACTCAGTCAATGCCTCTCATTTCCACATCGGGAGGTGACGTGGTGTCCAAATAATTAGAATAGAATACCTGCACAACACCTGACAATACCTGGCAAGGGGACACTCGATGCCACTCAGTAATGCCTCTCACCTCACCGATGTGGAAGTGAAGGGTGCATGATAAACCTTGTACAGGAAATCTGTCCGCAGTTTTTTTTTTTTTGTAATCCAACAGCAGCATAATGTAGGGGCAGAGACCCTGATTCCGGCGATGTATCACTTACTTTACTGGGTGAAACAGTTGTGATAGCATGACAGTTTTTTCTGCGGCACATCTTGCAGAGCTCGGAATGCTGAGCTGTGTATAACCCCACCCACACCACTGATTGGCTGCTTTCTTTGTATAACCCCGCCCACACCAGGGATTGGCAGCTTTATTTGTACGTTCTAATCACAGTGGTGGAGACGTGGTTGGAGCAGGAGGCTCAAGACACCTTGTCCTAGGTAGTGATAATCTCCTGCTCATAAAACACTGATATAATTAAAACAAAAACAGAGGTAAGTGACACTGACACTCCATTGGAATTAGGCTATCTGCCGCTACATCATACTGCTGTCAGATTACATAACAAAAGCCCTCTGACAAATTCTCTTTAACATCTATAGGCAGCTATAGTGTATTTTAGGAATGAAAAGTGGTCTAAGTAGGCAGCTGCCTAGGGTACAATTGAGTGGAAGGCAATGATACTTATGGATTTTTTTCTTTGTGCTTTTTCCCATAAATGTCGTATATAGAATTTCTTAGATGTCAAAAAATTGGCTTTGTTCCTTTCTGTAGAACAGTAGCCCCTTGATCACTGTCTAGTTACCAACAGCTGCGTATAGTCAGGGAATGACTGGAGAGGTGGTGGCTACAGATGAATGGAACAACCCATTCAGAATTAACTTCTAGTCGAATTTCCTGGAATTCCGCACAAATTTGAACACTTTGAGTCTTAAATTGCAAGGATTCGTACACTGCTGAAGAATCAGTGAGTGGGTCAACGACATTTTATACAGTTGCGCAGGCTTCCCAATAATGCTAGGACTTCACCTGGTGTATCCCAATTCATCAAGAGAACTATTATATTTTTTATGATAGTGGCCGGTACCTAGATTTTCAGAGATCATCAGGTCCCAGTAGAGCACAGTCGGGCGCAGGAATCACTCTCTTTATACAAATGATCTGCTTATCTCTAGTGGTGGCACATGACTCTTCATTCATTAATAATAATAATAATAAATTTTATTTTTATAGCGCCGACATATTCCGCAGCACTTTACATTTCAGAGGGGATTTGTACAGACAATAGACATTACAGCATAACAATAATCACATACGCAGATTATAACAAATACCAAGAGGAATGAGGGCCCTGCTCGCAAGCTTACAGTCTATGAGGAAAGAGGTAGACACGAGAGGTGGGTGGTAACAGTTGCCCTGATTGTATGGACCAGCCATAATGTTAAGTGTGTAACAGTACAGACACAGAGGGCTAATGGATGCATAAAGCATGTGGGAACATGATGCGGGAAATCTGGTTATGGTAAAAACTTTTGGCTGTGCCACACAGGGATAGATTAGGTTAATGTGTTGAGGCGATAGGCCAGTCTGAATAAATGCGTTTTCAGGGCACGCTTAAAATTGTGGGGATTGGGGACTAATCGTATTGACCTAGGAAGTGCATTCCAAAGAATTGGCGCGCCACGTGTAAAGTCTTGGAGACGGGAGTGGGAGGTTCTGATTATTGAGGATGCTAACCTCAGGTCATCAGCAGAACGGAGGGCGCGGGTAGGGTGGTATACTGAAACAAGGGAGGAGATGTAGGGTGGTGCTGAGCCATGGAGGGCTTTGTGGGTGAGGGTAATAACTTTATACTGAATTCTGGAGTGGATGGGTAGCCAGTGTAATGACTGGCACAAGATAGAGGCATCGGTGTAACGATTGGTGAGGAATATGATCCTGGCTGCAGCATTCAAGACAGATTGGAGGGGGGAGAGTTTGGTAAGAGGGAGACCAATTAGAAGAGAGTTACAATAGTCGAGACGAGAATGAATAAGAGAAACAGTAAGAGTTTTTGCAGAGTCAAAAGTAAGAAAAGGTCGAATTCTAGAAATGTTTTTGAGGTGCAGATGACAAGAGCGAGCCAGTGATCGAATGTGGGGGGCAAAGGAAAGCTCGGAATCAAGTATGACCCCAAGACAGCGGGCATGTTGCTGGGGAGTAATAGTGGAACCACACACAGAAATAGCAATGTCGGGTATAGGTACATTAGTAGCGGGAGGAAACACCAGGAGTTCAGTCTTTGACAGGTTCAGTTTCAGATATAGTGAGGACATGATATTAGACACAGCGTTTAGACAATCGCCGGTGTTTTCTAGAAAGGCTGGCGTGATGTCAGGAGAAGAAGCGTATAATTGGGTGTCATCAGCATAGAGATGGTACTGGAAACCAAATCTACTGATTGTTTGACCAATAGGGGCAGTGTACAAGGAGAAGAGGAGGGGGCCTAGAACCGATCCTTGGGGGACCCCAACAGTAAGGGGAAGATGAGAGGAGGAGGAACCGGCAAAAGATACAGTAAAGGAGCGGTCGGAGAGATAGGAGGAGAACCAGGAGAGAACGGTGTCCTTGAGGCCAATGGAACGGAGCATAGTGAGGAGGAGCTGATGATCCACAGTGTCGAATGCTGCTGAGAGATCCAAGAGAATTAGCATGGAGTAATGACCATTTGATTTAGCTGTTAGCAGATCATTAGAGACTTTAGTGAGGGCAGTTTCAGTGGAGTGTAAAGAGCGGAAACCGGATTGGAGAGGGTCGAGAACAGAGTTTTCTGAGAGATAGCGGATAAGACGGGAGTGGACCAGGCGTTCCAGGAGTTTAGAGATGAAGGGAAGATTAGAGACAGGTCTATAGTTAGCGGCACAGCTTTGGTCGAGGGATGGTTTTTTAAGTAGTGGATGTATGATGGCATGCTTAAATGAGGAGGGAAAAATACCAGAAGAGAGAGAGGTTAAATATTTTAGTTAGGTGAGGGGTGACAGCAGGGGAAAGGGACTGGAGGAGATGTGACGGAAATGGGTCACTGGTGCAAGTAGTTGGGCGAGAAGATGCAAGGAGCCTGCTTACTTCTTCTGTGACTGGTTCAAAATCAGAGAGTGAGTTAAATGCAGTGGGTGAGGGAGGACAGTGCATGGTATGAGGTGATTGGGAGATAATTTCCTGTCGAATCTGGTCAATTTTTTCTTTGAAGTAATTGGCCAGATCGTCAGCTCGGAGCTCCGTGGTTGGGGCCTGTACTCTGGGATTGAGTAGAGAATGAAAAGTGTCAAAGAGACGTTTCGGGTTATTGGACAGTGAGGTGATGAGGGTGTTGAAATAGGCTTGTTTGGAGAGGTGAAGGGCAGTGTTGTATGTTCTAAGCATAAACTTAAAATGGATGAAATCTTCGTGTAGATTGGATTTTCTCCACAGACGTTCGGCGCACCTGGAGCACCGCTGCAGGAAACGTGTTTGCACCGTGTGCCAGGGTTGTCGCCGTCTGCGTTGTGGTGTTCTATTTATAGGGCGTGCAAATTCATCCAGGGCACTTTGAAGTGTTTCATTGTAATGCTTCAATGCAGAATCAGGACATGAGAGGGAGGAGATAGGGGCCAATGAAGACTGCAAGTTCTTTATAAGTTTCTGGGTGTTAATGGCCTGTATGTTTCTATAAGTCTGGACGGGGGGGTGACCTGAGCAGCCTGGCAGTTCTTTATAGAAAATGAAAGAAGATTGTGGTCAGAGAGCGTGAGAGGGGAGTTTGCAAAATCATCCACTGCACAAAGCCGAGAGAAGACCAAGTCGAGGGAGTTTCCGTCTTCATGCGTTGGAGAATTAGTAAGCTGCGAAAGGCCAAATGAGGAGGTTAGAGATAAAAGGTGAGTAGCAGATGGTGAGAGGGGAAGAGGAATGGGGATGTTGAAATCTCCCATGATGAGGGTAGGGATGTCACAGGAGAGAAAATGTGGAAGCCAAGTGGCAAAATGATCCAGGAACTGATGGGAGGGGCACATTCATTCCTATGTGAGGCCTCCACCTTCCAGATATGGTATGTATGGTACATCCTCTGGGTGCCATATCAATGTCTATGATGGGAATAACCCTTTTAAGGGACAAAAGCTAGTAGATCCTACTGCAGATACAAGATAGGCAGGGCAGCCACCCTGCATTGAAAAGTGGTCTTGTGTGATGGGGTGGCAATGGAGGAACATGGAGAGTATCACCGTAAAAATATATGGATCTGAATCAGAGATTTTTAATTTTTCATTACTTCGGTTTTTTTTTTAGATGCATTTCAACAATAGTATATGAAGGTAGACTTTCCATTTATCATGGGTTCCTCTTGATCTGTTGGCTATCCTTGGAGCGTAGTTCTGGAGATGTCCTATATCTCGCCATCCTTTCCATTCTTAGTATATGA
The DNA here is from genome assembly GCF_039654945.1 of Dendrobates tinctorius. Taxonomy (NCBI): domain Eukaryota; kingdom Metazoa; phylum Chordata; class Amphibia; order Anura; family Dendrobatidae; genus Dendrobates; species Dendrobates tinctorius. The sequence goes on from NW_027361707.1 coordinate 19,924,929, forward strand.
AGGTAGACTTTCCATTTACCATGGGTCCCTCTTGATCTCTTGGCTATCCTTGGAGCGTAGTTCTGGAGATGTCCTATATCTCGCCATCCTTTCCATTCTTAGTATATGAAGGTAGACTTTCCATTTACTATGGGAACCTCTTGATCTCTTGGCTATCCTTGGACCGTAGTTCTGGAGATGTCCTATATCTCGCCATCCTTTCCATTCTTAGTATATGAAGGTAAACTTCCATTTACCATGGGTCCCTCTTGATCTCTTGGCTATCCTTGGAGCGTAGTTCTGGAGATGTCCTATATCTCGCCATCCTTTCCATTCTTAGAATATGAAGGTAGACTTTCCATTTACCATGGGAACCTTTTGATCTCTTGGCTATCCTTGGAGCGTAGTTCTGGAGATGTCCTATATCTCGCCATCCTTTCCATTCTTAGTATATGAAGGTAGACTTTCCATTTACCATGGGTCCCGCTTGATCTCTTGGCTATCCTTGGAGCGTAGTTCTGGAGATGTCCTATATCTCGCCATCCTTTCCATTCTTAGTATATGAAGGTAGACTTTCCATTTACTATGGGAACCTCTTGATCTCTTGGCTATCCTTGGACTGTAGTTCTGGAGATGTCCTATATCTCGCCATCCTTTCCATTCTTAGTATATGAAGGTAAACTTCCATTTACCATGGGTCCCTCTTGATCTCTTGGCTATCCTTGGAGCGTAGTTCTGGAGATGTCCTATATCTCGCCATCCTTTCCATTCTTAGAATATGAAGGTAGACTTTCCATTTACCATGGGAACCTTTTGATCTCTTGGCTATCCTTGGACCGTAGTTCTGGAGATGTCCTATATCTCGCCATCCTTTCCATTCTTAGAATATGAAGGTAGACTTTCCATTTACCATGGGTCCCTCTTGATCTCTTGGCTATCCTTGGACCGTAGTTCTGGAGATGTCTTAGATCTCACCATTCTGTAGAACAGGGCTCCTTGCCTCATCGACGTAGTAAATAATTCCAGCTCGTCCTTTTCTGTCACCGGAGTAATCACGCGATTATTTCTTAAAGACACTCGGAGGCAAATGTCAAGAAAAATGAAATCAAGTGGTAAACATGTCTCCCGGAAAATAATATTTTTCCATTGACTTGTCCAAAGCTGTAATCATCAGTCATCTTGGTGAGACACGAGTTTAATAAGGAAAATGAACTTGGTTTTCACTTTCTCTTATATCTTTTGGCATCGAAAACTACACTTACGTAATCGGGTGAAGCTTTTTTGTTGTCTCGGCATGTCGTTGTGAACGTCTCTCATACTTGTCCATATGAGTTGGACTGAAGATGAACCCCAATTGTCTTCAGCTTTAAAGTCTTCTGATCATCTTAGTGGGGAGTTTAGTGGAAGTTTATTTAATTCTTATGAGATAGAGTTCTACGTGTGATAGAAGATGGACCTCGCTGTCTGTAACCACTTCCAAATCCACGGGAGATTCCTTTTGTGTTTATATGACCGCGTTTGAAGACCATAACAGATGATGTCCTCCATCACTGGCGTTCAGTGCCGTCTTCATCTCCACTCAATTTAACCTCTTCATTTTTTTCTTCCTCTTTAAGTTTTTATTTTTCCACCTTTGTACATTTTTGTAGTTTTCAATGACACCATTCATTTTGTCATTTAATATACTAAAAAAATTTGAAAAATGTGGTGTGAAATATTAAAAAAAAAAAAAAAAAAAAAAGCAATTCCGACATTTTTTTTTTTGGGTTTCTCGTATACGGAATTCATTGTACAGTAAAAATGATGCATCCGTGTGAATCTTCAGATAAATACGATTACCGTGCTACCAAACTTGTTTTTTTTCTAATTACGGTACGTGAGTGGGTTAAAAAAAACTCTGAATTTTGTAAAAAAAAAAAAAACAAATTTGGTTTGTGTCACCATTTTCTGAGGCTCATATGATTTTTCTTTTGAGGGAACTGAATGAGGACTTGAATTTTTGTACGGCAAGCTGCAAATTTTATAGATACGATTTTGGGGTACACACAAATTTTTGATCAATTTTTTGGCATTTTTTTGATGTGGAGATAAGAAAAACAGCAATTCTGGCATTTACATTTTTTTCTTTATTATTTCGTTTGGGTTAATTTTACAGATGCAGCAATACCAAATATGTTTTTTATGCTTTTATAATTTTTCACTTTTGAAATAGGAGAGTTGGGGTGATTTTTACATTTATATATAAATTGTAATTTTATTTTTTAAATCCCCCTCTAGGTAAATTGAACCTGCGATCATTTCATCACTTGCACATATTGCAGTACTATAATCAAATTGATGATCTCTGGCCACAGAGTTGGCTTCATAGGCTGACCAAAATGGATGCAACAGGGGCCTTCATTAAGTTTCTGGTTGCCATTGCATCCCATCAGCTCCCCACGATTATATCTTGGGGTAAGCAAAGAAAGGCAGGGCTTTTACAGATTTGCATAAAGAGTTGTCTATAGGCAGCTGTCAGATTTATTCCCAAGCAGAATGGGATTTGGATGTGTAACATTTTGGAGGTCAGAATTTAAGAAGTGAAGATGTCTAGGGAAAGTGAATACTTTCCAGTATTTTATTCCCAAATCTTACGACATTTTAATGACTATGCACACATTGGAGATGGAAAAAAATGTTTTTACATTAGTTTTTATCATTAGTTTTATTAAATTTGCACTGAAGTTTAGTTTACATTCTTCATTCCAAGACACTATTATATGCATTTTGCAGCATGATTCTAGTTTTAGATTTTTCTCTTCTGGGAGTGTCTCTCTTTGTAATATAGGTTGGATGTGAGGTCTGTGTGTATCCAGGGTGCTATTGTCTTCATTAGCCCATATACCACCACAGTTCCTATCCTGCACTTAATTCCTCTCCATCTGCTTTCCTCCATATGTACAACTTGTTTTCTCTGCCCTCCCTGAGAATATACATGCTTTCTCTCCTCTCCATTCCATGGGGATATTTGTACAACCTCTCACTTTTCTGCTGTCTCTAACACTAAGACGTTAGAGGGGGAGAGCAGGATTTGTAACTTTTTTGCACAACACTTAGCTCGATAAAGGACTTATAGACACTCTGCCGCTGCATAATGGTAAAATATAAAAAGAATGAAGCAAATTTACAATAGCAAAAATATTTTATACAAAGGTCTACAAAGCTCCATTTAAATTTTACCCCCCAAAAAGCACAAAGCTCCCCTTTATATTACTAATTAGCCCTTATTGTGTTCCTTTTCTCAGGGCTTTAATGTTGTATATATCAGAGGGGCATCGTTCTGTCCTGTGACGGGTGCTATTAAAAAATGTGCGGACCGTAAGGTCAATTAAATGTCTCTCAACGTAATTATTACTTTATATATAAGGAAACGGCCAATTAAGTCTCAGAGACCCTTCAAATAAGAAATGTCTGTCTACAAGTGATGCCATATCATCGCTCATTTACATCTGTCCGGTTACTGACAGCCGCCGCCCTCGTGTCGTTCATCAATACCTGGGACGCTTTTGGCTGTGATTTCATATTTTGACACACAAGATCCGTGACGTGACCCTATACACTTGTAGTAACATTTTATAGCCATTCATCCACTCCCGTTACTGCTGGGAATCCAGGATCAAAGACGTCTTTATGTTGAGGTCTCAGCAGGCTTAAGATATAAGGTAACGGCAATCCATTCATAGTTATGCGACTGAGCTGCCGGGGTCATAATTCTAGGAAAATGCTCCGTCCATCTTACCCAACGCTGTGCAAGGGAATAACCTTATAACACATCCACCCGCTGCAATTGTAACCTGCCGAACATACAGATGAAAACCCCACGTAAGAAAAATAGATCTGTAGTGACAACCCACCTGGATCAGTCATTCAGACTAATGCGGCCTGAAGGAAATGTATAAAATGTTATTACAGTCACTTTATAGAAAAATTCCCATAGGGGGCGCTGCTAGAATATGATGTTTACAAATTTGTTACTGATGGTTTAGTTTATTTTTTTACATTTATTACTTACAGGTGCTTCTCACAAAATTAAAATATCATCAAAAATTTAATTTATTTCAGTTCTTCAATACAGAAAGTGAAACTCATATATTATACAGAGTCATTACACACAGAGTGATCTACTTCATGTGTTTATTTCTGTTAATGTTGATGATTATGTCTTACAGCCAATGAAAACCCAAAAGTCATTATCTCAGTAAATTAGAATAATTGACAAAAAACAGCTGCAAAGGCTTCCTAAGCGTTTATAAAGGTCCCTTAGTCTGTTTCACTAGGCTCCACAATCATGGGGAAGACTGCTGACTTGACAGATGACCAGAAGGCAGTCATTGATCTTGAAGACCTGAAATAAATTAACGTTTCGGTGATATTCTAATTTTGTGAGAAGCACCTGTATATACTAATGTGAAAGGAAGCCAAAAATTGTGTATTTTCCAGAAGATAGCCACTGCTCTTTTGCTTTGTTTTACGGTATATTTGTATCCCCCTCCTCAGAAAGGAGATATGGCTCCCTTCCTGGTGGATGTAAGTTGTCCTCACATTACATGGATGAGCATTAATTTAAAATACTATGTAATACAACTATCACCGTGCAGAAAAAGTGCCAAACTTATCATGGCTTTTTCCAGGTAAATCAACAATTTATGGTATGATCAGATGTTATTAACATTTTAAAGATATCATGTCACCAGATGAAAAGTTCCCAGTTTTGATTTTGGTTTATTTCTCCTGCTCCCATTATTTATATATATATATATATATATATATATATATATATATTCTTTTTTAAACTGCCAAACAGTTCCAGAGATATGGAACTTTTTATTTAGATCGTCCAGTGTACTCAGTCTTATGGTCTTTACCAAGTGTGACGTTGAACCCTGGTCCAACGACCATGACCTTCCAGAGCCCTGTGACCCTCCTCCTTCCAGAATTGCTGGCACCTCTTCCTAGTAGTAGGCCCATTGTGATATTGTGCTTGGCTTACTACACAGAAAAGATGCCGGGGATGCCAACAAGTAGGACTAGTTTTCAGGCTCTGATCTGGTGGCCATGGACTATTGATGTGGCCACTGGTCCAGGGTCTTCCAAATCTTGTAAATCTTTTTGCACAACTTTGATTGGGGAGATTGTCTGCTGCTATTTACATGAGGGTACCTTTTTGGCATTGTTTTTGGGGTGCACTTTTTTGGCACCATTAATGGGAGCACAGTTTATGTGAAATACTTGGCTGACATGCGTTTTCTTTGGGCATAGTCCACATCTACTGTTTACTAGAGCCACACTGTTATGATTCCTTATTTGGGAACCATTGTGGCACTGTTTACAGAGGGCACCTACCAGCACTATTGATAGTAGGTACTCTGCTGGGATTATTAATGAGGGCAGATATTGGTGCCTTAAAAACTTTTAAAACCCGTTTGGTTTGTGGCAGCTAAACTTAGGAGCAGAATGGCATTCCCTGATCCCTGCCATGAAGAATAGTCAGAGAGACAAAGTCAGGGAAGACGAAGTTCTTTCACAATGGTAGACATGTATCAGGGTAGGCAGCAGATATATGATCAGGGTTAGAGATGGGCCAGATAAATAACAGGGTAGACAAAACTGAAGAACATCTTCACTTAAATTTGAACCAAAGGGATCTCGGACATCGAGCGATACGGAAAATGTCCCATAAGAGTTCTGGGTTAGGTGGACATTGGTTGAGGAAGAGGCCAAGAAGAGGAACGTTGGTTGGGGAAGATGGCAGGTGCGCTGGTCTTTTACACAAGCTCATGAATCAGAGGTCCAACACGCTGTTGGGAACATTTGACTATTTTAGTATTCAGAGATAAGAACAAGTAATTTTCATCTTCCGTTGTATTGCAATGACAGAAGGACAAGCTTGTTACAACAAAGCAGGGCATAGAATGGGCTGCTTGTACTTTATACTCATCTTTCACAAAAAAATGGCTTTGGCTTTTTCTAAGTGTCATCTAATTTTGCTCAGCCAAGAAAAGCTGCATAAAACCTATTCTTTACGTGAATGTTTGAAGAGCTGTTCTGTACCTTCGGTGTGATCCTTCAGACTTCACAACGTCGGCATCTGGTTAATGTATGAGTCGGCACTTTCCTGATCAAATTCGGTGAATAAAGAAAAGAAACTGTCCGTATTGTGCGATACTTCGTTTTTCTTATTGAGTGATTCTTTGAAAACCCGTGTTAAGCTCAAAATTAACATCTTAAAAAAACATAATAAGTGTGGACAAGGTGTTAGGTAAATGAATGTTCTCACCCCCAGTATTACATCTGGCTTGACAAGTGGCTGCAGAGGGACAGACGTCAAATTGGGGGGACATTTTTATATAGGTTTCATGATCAAATATTTACTTTGGATCTGGTGAAAGGCGGTATGTGTAATATGGAATGTTCTCTGAAAATGGAAATTGTGATATTAGAAAATATTACAATAAGAAACAGCATTACGCACGTAGATTGCTAGAATGGGTCTATTAACGCAGTTTGGATTTGACAATGGTTTGAATTCTGCCCTGAAATGAACGTCAAATCTACCTTAAGTGCAAGCGAATGAACTTTCCATAATCCATGTTTAAATGCATTTGAGTAAAAAAAAAAATCACATATTTGTCAATGTCAGGGAAGTAAAAAATCCACAAGAGAATGAAGAATGCTACTTTTTCTCATAGTTTCTCATTGCCTGACGTAGATTAGATCAGGGGCGGACACAGACTGTAGTGGGCACCTGTGCAAGAAATTTTTAGGGCCCCCCCCTACTAGCAGCAGATCCGGCAGACTTCTGCACCTCTGCTGCCTAACGGGCGACTTGTGGCACTGATCCGGCAAGCCCCATTCATTCTCTATCGGGCTTGCGGCCGGCCGCAGCAAGTGCAGTTGTGCTAGATCCGCGTTACATGGTGCCACTAAAATATACAGCGGATATGCTGCGTTTTTTAGAGCGGGAAAATCTACACAATGTCAATTTTTGCTGTGGATTTTCCCACCGTAAATGTACTGTATATCTAATATTGAGGCTATGCAGGGCTGGATATAATATCTGCAGGGTGCTGCTGGGCTGTATTTATTATTTGCCGGTTGCAGCCTCCAAATAACATATATAGCCCACTAGCCCAGCATTGTATCTAGTCGTTAATATATACAGCCCAGCACAGCCTCCAAATAAAATATGATATACAGCCCAGCATAGCCTTCAGTTAATATATACACTGTGTTCCAAATTATTATGCAAAAAGAGTTTAGGAGTGATAAGGTTAGAATTTTTTTGTTTGTCATTTAAACTCTTTGATGGTGATGTGTGTCAGGGCTCTTTATATCACTGAAAGCAATTGCAGATACCTGTGCAAATTAGTTTGGCAGGTGTGTCCAAATAAAGACAAGACTACTTAAGAAGGCTGTTCCACATTATTAAGCAGCCTACATTTTTTTACATAATGGGAAAGAAAAAGGATGTGTCGGCTGCTGAGAAGCAACAAATTGTGGAGTATTTAGGCCAAGGCATGACTACAATCAACATTGCCAAGACACTTCATCGTGATCATCGCACAATCAAGAAGTATGTAGCTAATTCCCAGCATACACGTGTGCGTGCTGATAAGGAAACATTGAGGACTCTTTCCAACAGGCAATTGCGTCAGGTTAAAAGAGCAGCTGCAAAAATGCCTTGTCATAGCAGCAGACAAGATTTTGAAGCTGCTGGTGCCTCCAACGTCTCCCGAACAACAAGATGCAGGGTCCTCCAGAGGTTTGCAGCTGTGCGTAAGCCATCCTGTCGACCACCTCTATCCACTGCACACAAGCAGAAACGGCTCCAGTGGGCCAAGCGAGACATGAAGACTGACTTCCAAACTGTTTTGTTCACCGATGAGTGCCGTGCAACGCTCGATGGTCCAGATGAATGGAGTGGAGGATGGCTGGTTGATGGACACCCCATGAAAACACGGCTAAGGCGCCAACAAGGAGGAGTTGGAGTAATGTTTTGGGCTGGAATCATGGGTAGAGAGATTGTCGGCCCCTTTAGGATCCCTGAAGGGGTAAAGATGAACTCCATAATCTGTGTGGAGTTTCTAAAACAGCACTTCCTGCCATGGTTCAAGAGGAAGAACCGTGCTTTCCGCAGCAAGATCATTTTCATGCATGATAATGCACCGTCTCATGCTGCAAATAACACATCTGCATCTCTGGCTGCTATGGGCATAAAAGAGGACAAACTTATGGCGTGGCCACCATCTTCCCCTGACCTCAACCCCATTGAGAACCTCTGGAGCATCATCAAAAGGAGTGTCTATGATGGCGGGAGGCAGTTCACATCTAAGCCACAGCTCTGGGAGGGTATTCTGTCCACATGCAAAACAATTGAAGCACAAACCATCCAAAAACTGACAAATTCAATGGACGAGAGAGTTCAGAAGCTTCTTTCGAACAAGGGGTCCTATGTGCAAATGTAACATCACCAAGAATAAAGTTTTGACTTGTAAACTGTTTGATTTCATTTTGTAATAAGCTGATAATGCTTATAATTTCACAATTCACCATTTTTTGGTTCAAAATAAAAATAAAAAGGTTGAAAACTCTGCTGTGCATAATAATTTGGAACATGCATTTTGAGTGTTTCTTATTTTTAAAAATATACTGTTTTCATAGGCAGTTTGTTCAAAAACATTGGAATTATACTAGAATATTAGATGACTGGAAAATAACAATGACTGCAATTCATATAGGTAATTTAGAGAAAATATGAGGAAATATTTTTTGCATAATAATTTGGAACACAGTGTACAGCCCAACACAGCCTTCAGATAATATATACAGCCCAGCACAGCCTCCAGTTAATATATACAGCCCAGCACAGACTCCAGTTAATATATACAGTACAGCAACAGCCTTCAGGTAATATATACAGCGCCCAGCACAGACTCCAGGTAATATATAATACAGTCCAGCAAAGCCTCCAGTTAATATATACAGTTCAGCATAGCTTTAAGGTAATATATACAGTCCAGCATAGCCTTCAGGTAATATATACAGCCCACCACAGCCTCCAGGTGATATATACAGGCCTGCATAGCCTCCACTCCAGGTAATATATACAGTTCAGCATAGCTTTAAGGTAATAGATACAGTCCTTCATAGCCTTCAGGTAATATATACAGCCCAGCATAGCCTCTAAATAATATATATAGCCCAAGACAGCCTCCAGGTAATATATATAGGCACCCCCGTTTCCCTTTGTTTCATAATGCTCTCCCCCAAATGCAGTCTACTTTTGGCATAATGCTTCTTGCCCTATGTGGCCCCCCCAGTTTATACTGCTTCTCCCCCTATGTGGGCCGCCTGTTTCAGGTTTCTTCTCCCCCCATGAGCCGCCCCATTCATGAACAGCCAAGCATCTCCCCCAGGGGCCCAACATTCATGAGCAGCCAAGCATCTCCCCCAGGGCCCCCCCCCATTCATGAGCAGCCAAGGCCATCCTTCACCCCAGGCCAGGGGCCCCCCCATTCATGAACTGCTAGGCCATCCTCCCCAGGTCAGGGGTCCCCCCCATTCATGAGCAGCCAAGCATCTCCCCCAGGGCCCCCCCATTCATGAGCAGCCATGCTTCTCCCCAGGGGCCCCCCATTCATGAGCAGCCAATGCCATGCTTCTCCCCAGGCCATTTGCCCCCCCATTCATGAGCAGCCAGGCCATGCTTCTCCCCAGGCCAGGGCCCCCTCCCATTCATGAGCAGCCAAGCATCTCCTCCAGGGCCCCCCCATTCATGAGCAGCCATACTTCTCCCCAGGGGCCCCCCCATTCATGAGCAGCCAAGGCCATGCTTCTCCCCAGGCCAGGGCCCCCCCATTCAGGAGCAGCCATGCTTCTCCCCAGGGGCTCCCCCATTCATGAGCAGCCATGGGTCTCCCCAGGGGCGCATAGCTCTCGCAAGTCTGACCCCGGCCTTATACATACTCCCGGCCAGTGTGCGCAGCCTCGCATTCCATAAACTTGTATGGAGCAAGACCACACCCTCTAGTTGGCCACACCCACTAGACAGTCGCATCCCTAATCGGGGAGTGGCCACGGCTCAATACAAGTATATGGAGAGCGAGGCTGCACCCACTGGCTTGTAGTATGCGCACAGTGCTAGTTTGCAAGGTTCCAGTCCAGCAGCTACAGAATATTGACCTGCCCGTTGGACCAGGGTCCCACAAATTTATCTGTTTTGAGAGGTAAAAAAATGATATCCACTTATTCACTATGGTTTCTAGCATTGAGACTTTTACAATGGTTCGCATTTTCCTTTCATAACAACATTGAGCAGAGCTGAAAATCTTCCAGCCTGGATGGAAGACAAGTCCAAGAAAGTGATATTCAATGCTTTACCAAAGTCAGTGTTCTATATAGTCCCAGTGTCAGGACCAGGTGAAATTTGTAGCTGCTAGGTAGCAATGCAAAAATGTGTTACAGGGTCCTCAGTCACCATGTACCATTTATAATACTGATGTCTTCTAACTGACAGATGAGATTTTGGGCCCAGCCTAGCACCAGGACTTGGGTGTAACTACTACCCAATACAGTTACACACCTGTTCTATATAACAAAAGCGCATATAGATCAGTACAAGAAAGAAAACCCTAAGGGCCATGTTGATATATACAGTAGATACTGATCATAGACATGTATGTCTAAATTATAAGAATTCAACTACTGTTGTGCTCACACCTGTCCCAGCTGTCTTCAGAGAATGATAAAACTTGACGTTGTTGTTGATAGTTGGGTAGTTGCTTAAAAAAGTGATATCCACTTTAGATATTATTTTACAGACTAATGAGAAAAAGGAAGAGAGATCAATTCTTCACCAATATCAGAAGACCTGCCCAAAATACTTGATGTCCCAGTGGAATAGTTTCAGAATCCCAAATAGATTCCTAGAGATTACTTCTTTCATTGATGCGTTGGAAGAAGAGGATCTCGTTGTTGGGTTGTTTGCTCATCATCCATGTTTGACATGGAAAGCACTCTTTGGGACATTGGAATTTAGGTGTTTAAAGGAACTTAACTTGGTTAAACTTGATGGCCAGTTGCAGTGTCGGACTGGCATACCAAGGGCCCACCAGTAACCAACTTGAAGGCCCCACTTGTCACCTTCATGGAAATTATCCTCAAACACAAATTTATATAACCATGAACTGGGTAGATTGTTAAATGAATAAGATGCCGCCTTAGTCTGCACATAGTGATTCAAGTATACTGTGCCAAGTACTGCTCATATAAGATGGTGGTGGCCCACTCTTGCTCAGGGGCCCACTCGAGGATTCTCCTGTTCTCCTGTGGACCAGTCCACACCTGGCCAGTTGTCTTTTTTCAACTGTAGGAACTTTGTAACATTCCACTCAACAGAAGTTAATGGAATTACTAGGTCCTCAAGGTGTAGAGTGGTTAGAGACTAGGGTCCTTTCTGCGAGAATCCCCCCTATTACCTCTGTATTCCCAAATAGTATATACAGAAAAGAGGTTTGTCCAAAATTTTAAAATTCATTTCATAAAGTTCTTCCTTACGCCTGCTATCCCCACTTCCTTGGTTGACGGAGGCTTTAAGGTATACGACTTTCTATCGTTTCAAACATAGTGAATATCGTGTTTGCAGTAAATGAAGAACTCCAGTTTAGATTTGTTAAAGGCTGACAGCTGTCTGTAGAGTTTTATGAAGCACTTACCCGGACTGCTGCCGGCGAGTACTGGCTCTATCAGTAGGGAACAGAATACTTTCATGTTCTGCTATTTACTTAGGTGGAGAAATGATCGCTGTTTTGACTTTCGTTTGAACTGTAAGATAAATCAGATCTGCAAGGTACAAAACCCTGAACTCTCCAAAAATGGCAGCAAACACACTTGTTATTTCATCCCCTGTTTGTTAAATCCTCCTTTGCGTGTCAAGGCGAGTTCACTGAATGGAGGTGATTTTCGAGATGACACATGGTTTTGGATAGAGTACAGTGAGAATCAGGGCTCGTGTACACCAGCGTGTTATGACTTTGTGCAACCCTTGAGTTGGAGAACACCATAACATGGCTCCTTATGTGGAGGTAGAAGGAAGTATTTTTTTTAATTTAAAGGTTGCAGTATGTATCGGGCAAGAAGAACCTTGTGACTTGATTCATCACGTATTATATCCATATTATGGTGGCGCATGCAATGTGACGGACATATCTATCAGTTCTTAGCAAACAAAGCGGTTTAAGGGTAATGGTGGTTCTTCTATAACGTAATGTCACCAAGACAAAGATGATTGACTTTAGGGGTCTTCCTAATATTTAAAACAAATTACTCAGTTTTTGGATAGACCACCCACTTCTCTGCGATCTTAGAGGATGCTACCCGCAGTACCTATGTTGCCTAACATAAAGATTGAGGTGTCTCATTGCTATGTCACACATGATGATTGTCAAAAAATTCCTTACCGTGACCTGTTGGATATTTGGTTCCAAGTTGAAAGTTACACGTGACTTCCCACCATGTGCCTATGTGTAAAGGCACAAAGACTCTTGACACTTTTTCAGATTTTATATTGGAATCCATGAGCTTTCAGGTACTCTTCTGCTCAACGCAGTGCCATCCCAAGTACAGGTTTGCCTAGTCCTGCAGCCAAGCTCGATTAAAGTAAGCTTGAGCTCAGATTTAGTACCAGACAAAGTTGTATTGGTAAAACCATGGCTACTCCTTCATTCTGTTGTTTAATGGGGCAAACCCCCCAAATTTCCTCCTGAGTACAGGTCATTAAGGGGCTGTCCACCCTTGGAGAAATCTTTGTCAAGTGTCAGCTTTCAGAATCCTAATTTTGTGTACTGCGCACACTGTTAGGATTCCAGCGATATAAGTAGCATGCTTCCGGTCACATGCCGACTAGAGTCTCGACCATGTCTTTCAATAGAACATTGCTGGAGATACTAGTTGTCACGTGACAGTGAGTATGCAAATGTCACATGAAGCGGAACCAAATCCTAACAGTGTGTGCAGTACACAGTACACAGTACACAGATTTAGGTATCGGCAAGCTGCACCACTTGTTGACGATTTTTCCAAAGGTGAACAACCTCATTAATGCTAAATAAAAATTCAACTTAGAAATAAAGGTCAGTCCAGGAGGAGAAAGATGCAGATTTCACTAATTTTATATATTACAAAGTTTATTTTCACATGTACTCTTGATTTATGCAGAAAAATGAACACGACTCTTACTCTTTAAATGATGAACTTTGTAATGTTTCCTATATAAACCAATGTTATATTATTTGACTATAGAAAAATAAACTAAATGAGATTCAACATTCATAGATTGAATGTGACAGCTATCTGCTCCCTTGTCTTGTATGGCAAAGTTGCCAGAGGTATATACTCCTTTTTTTCTAAGGGACATTTTACATTTTTCATGCTGATTTTCCATGATCATAAATAAGCAGCGCTGTTTCACAAAATCACAGCAATATAGAAGATGGACTGGGAGGAATGTATCTCTTTCTAGATTAATATTTTCAGATCACTTTTATTTTTTTAAGACATTGTCTATAAAGATGGTTGAGAAGAGAAGAGCCATTACGCAGATTATCGCCCTCCACAACCCCATTTTCCTCTCTAGGGTTGTACAGGAGATTTGGGGTCATGAGAAATCATCTTTGTTCTTTATTTCTATCCTGAAATCGCCTCATTTGTTATCTTCAATTATCCTCAAATTTTATAAACGGCATTGTCGGCACTTGTTATGTTCTCCCCGTTTTTGCTTGGGTTTCCTCCGGGTTCTCCGGTTTCCCCCCACACTTCAAAGACGTCCTGATAGGGAATCTAGATTGTGAGCCCCAATGGGGACCTGGATTCCTATTAATGCAGAGGGAATTACATGCAGAAACATGGACTATTGTGCATGGGCATTGCCATTCTATTGAAGTCAGTAGAAGAACCATAATCACAATTCCTCCTTCACCAAATTCCAACCTGTTTAATTCCTTACATGCCACTGTCAATTCTGACAGCAGCATTTAAGAGGTTGGAAATGAGGTTCCAAATGGCATAGTTATGGACGCCAGGGGCCTGCTAAATGACCTGTTGTCTACCATGTTTGTACATTTTATGAAGCCCAACCCATGACTGGGAGGATGGTAGAGAAATTTAATTTTACAATACATTACAATATCACAATATTGCAGGTTTAAGTCTCCCAAGGGAAACAAATGAAAGATGTAAAAAAAAAAAAAAAATGAAAAAAAAAAAAACCATTTCAAATCACCCTATAAAAATAGGAAAAACAGCATAATTGGTATTGCCACTTGCATAACTTTTTGAACTATACAAATTTATAATATGTATGCTCACATAGTGAATGACAAAATGAGAAATAAATCAAAAGAATGACAGAATTGCTGGGTTTTTTTTGGCCAATTTGCCTCCCGAAAAAGGAATAAGAGATCAGAAAGAGGTAGAGGCTCCAAGAGAGAGAAATAAAAACAACTACAGTTTGTATCACAAATATGTGACCTCATTAGAGATGAGTGAACCCGCACTGTGCTGAATTCCGAACACAGGTTCAGGTTCAAGTTCGGTTCCAGTTATGATACCTGAACCGAGCTTTGGACTAAAGTTTGATTGGGGACCAGAACTTAAACTTCCACTGGTCTGCTCATCCCTAGTTCTCACATGTGAGGACAGGCGAGAAGGAAAAATTAAAAGTGAAGAGGGATCCAGTTGAACTGTCACCCAAGGGCTCACATAAACCTGGAGCTGCCTTTGCTCTTTAACCTGATGAGACTTGTGTGCTTACTGTGAGTATGGCTGTATAATTAATTGTATATCTCTGCCCTCAGCCTGACTTGTATCTGCAGCTTTTACTGAGCAGTGTGAGATTTCAGCGGGGAGGAGGGTCACTGAGGAGCTGTCAATGAGGATAGGTGGGTGAAGACTCAGCAACATCAAGGAGTAGGAATACTAAGGAGCTGTAATTTGGCTAGATGGGTGGCAATTGAGTTTAAACTTTCAATAAAGGATTATACAGCAAATACACCAGCCTCATCCAGAGTATGTTATTTTGTATATAGTTTATTTTGATAAAATTTGATATACTTTAATGAAAAGATCTGCAATTTTCTAACATGATTTGTTAGAAATTTCTCACTTTTTCTGAGAGGCTGATTCATTTCAATGGCTGCCATGTATTGCTACCTTACCTAGCAGGGATAATGTTGCTTTACTTGTCAGCCATGAAATTGGAATGTATAGCCGGACATGGCTTCCCAGGTTGCAGGGTTAAAGCGACCAGAATGGGTGACAATGACGAGCTTGAAAAAATGACTGTCAATGCAGCTTTCATATGGGTTTTTTTTATTAATGCGCACATATTATAGCGGTGCATTGTTTGGCTGTCTGGCAGTGAAGTAGTTATGAACCTGGATTACACGGTTCATCGCGTTGTGTATTTTGCAGCTGTGGTGAATGATAAGTTGGCTTGCACATTTAATGAGGTGAGGTTCGCGGCCTGCTCTCTCCCGCTGATATGGCTGCACATTCCTGGCACAGTTTGGCTTCCTATTCAGACTTTACGCTGTAGCCATACATATTCCCCGGTGGTAGGTGCGACTTTTCGCCATGTGACGGATGCACCAGCGGAGACCTGGATTTCTGCTCATATAATGAGATATGTGAAGTCGCTGAGCAGATCTTTCAGACTTACTCTTGGAAAGGCGACCTGCAGCTGAACAGTCCCATTCCTGCACGCCTCACTTCATTCTTCCTTGGTGGGAAATGTTGTGAAGCTTTTTTAACGCTTCATTTCCAGCCCTGAATGGACCGCGCTCCTCTTGCCAGAACAGTGCCACGGTTAACAAAGGCCTCCCCCCAGTAAATGATGTTTTCATTCATCGGATACTTGTGTCTTTGTTTGCATTTCTGGTGTTTGAATTGAGATCGGATCCGGCGTTCACACTCGTACGTGACGCTGACGACACAGCTGACTTTCCCTAAGAAATAATGTAGAAATAGCAATAACCAACTGCACATGTTAATGTGGCAGGCTCCTGTAGATAACACCGGTGGTATGGTGAGCCCAACTACAAGGATATGTTCACATGGAATTTTCCTGCTACCAAATCCACATTGAAAAAAAAGCTTCCAATCTGCTTGCAACAAGGTTCCCATTCACTTGAATGAGAAAATGCAACTAAAGCCTCCCTCAGACATCTGTGTTTCATCAGAGTGAAATCCATGTTCCCGTTTTTACCATCAGTGTGATCCATGTGCTCTTTTTTACCATCAGTGTCATCCATGTTCCCGTTTTTACCATCAGTGTCATCCATGTGCCCGTTTTTACCATCAGTGTCATCCATGTGCCCGTTTTTACCATCAGTGTCATCCATGTGCTCTTTTTTACCATCAGTGTCATCCATGTTCCCGTTTTTACCATCAGTGTCATCCATGTGCCCGTTTTTACCATCAGTGTCATCCATGTGCCCGTTTTTACCATCAGTGTCATCCATGTGCTCTTTTTTACCATCAGTGTCATCCATGTTCCCGTTTTTACCATCAGTGTCATCCATGTGCTCTTTTTTACCATCAGTGTCATCCATGTTCCCGTTTTTACCATCAGTGTCATCCATGTGCCCGTTTTTACCATCAGTGTCATCCATGTGCCCGTTTTTACCATCAGTGTCATCCATGTGCCCTTTTTTACCATCAGTGTCATCCATGTGCCTGTTTTTACCATCAGTGTCATCCATGTGCCCGTTTTTACCATCATTGTCATCCATGTGCCCCTTTTCACCATTAATGTCATCTGTCTGTCCGTTTTTACTGTCAGTGTCTTCCCTGTGTCCATTTTTACAATCAGTGTTATCAGTCTGTCCGTTTTTACCGTCAGTGTTATCCGTGTGCCCATTTTTACAATCAATGTTATCTGTGAGTCCGTTTTTACCATCGGGGTCATCAAAAAATGTGTATTCTTACTAAACCATGATGACAGTCACGTGCTAAAAGAA
Source organism: Dendrobates tinctorius (assembly GCF_039654945.1). Taxonomy (NCBI): domain Eukaryota; kingdom Metazoa; phylum Chordata; class Amphibia; order Anura; family Dendrobatidae; genus Dendrobates; species Dendrobates tinctorius. The sequence continues at coordinate 19,941,962 of NW_027361707.1, forward strand.
TTTTTTTTAGATGTTAATTTTTCAGCCAGAAAAATCCCTTTCAAAGAACTTTGTGAACACAAAAAGTTGTCATCCTTGTCATATTTCTTTATTACCTTTTTACAGTTTCCCTGCACATGTAAAATAAACTTCATATTTTCATAAGTCCATAGTTTTCCTGACCAAGTCCATTCCATGGCCATCTACGCTATGAGCCAGTACTCACCTGGACAAGAATGAAGTGATTAAACAGAGTCAGCATGGGTTTCTAACTAATAAGTCATGTCAGCTTCACCAAAAAAGAAATACAGATGGCACTGACCGGTTAAAATCTTCTTTATTCTATTTCTTTAAAACATCGGCATAGGGAGGATGGGAGCAGGAGTGGAGATGACGACAGCTGTTTCGCTCTGCAATGGCGCTTTTACTGGTCTCCTGGTCTACTGAGACCAGTAGAAGCACCACTGCAGCACGAAACAGCTGTCGTCATCTCCACTCCTGCTCCCATCCTCCCTATGCCGATGTTTTAAAGAAATAGAATAAAGAAGATTTTAACCGGTGAGTGCCATCTGTATTTCTTTTTTGGTGAAGTTGTTGTGCCTATTGCTTTGGAGTGGCACCCCGGTCTATGGAGAACTTCTTATACTGCACGCACTCTTAGACGGCAGTTCACACAGGCATGTGCACAATGAATACATTTTCTTGCTGTGCGGATTAATTCCTGGTTGGGAATAAGTCATGTCAGACTAACTTAATTTCCTTCTATGACAGAATCACTGACTGGGTGGATCAGGGAAATGCTGTAGATATAGTATATCTTGACTTCAGCAAAGCATTTGACAAAGTATCTCACACCATCCTTATTGAAAAAATGGCTAAGTATGGAATGGACAAGGCAACTGTTAGGTGGATTCATAACTGGCTTAGTGATCGGACCCAAAGAGTGGTCGTAAATGGCTGCACATCCAGTTGGAAGAATGTCTCAAGTGGGGTACCACAGGGCTCTGTCCTGGGCCCTGTGTTGTTCAACATCTTTATCAATGATTTAGATTAAGGAATTGAGGGTAAACTGATTAAATTTGCTGATGACACAAAGCTAGGAGGGATAGCTAATACTAGAGAAGAGAGATAGAGGATTCAAAAAGATATAAATAAACTGGAGCAGTGGGCAGCAACTAACAGAATGGTTTTTAACAGGGAAAAATGCAAAGTACTACATCTGGGCAATAAAAATGAAAAAAGCATATACAGAAAGAGAGGAATAGGGCTAAGCAACAGCACATGTGAAAAAGACTTGGGTATACTAATAGATCACAGACTGAATATGAGTCAACAGTGTGATGCAGCAGCAAAAAAGGCAAATGCAATTCTAGGATGTATTAACAGAAGCATACAGTCTAGATCACGTGAAGTTATTATTGCCCTCTACTCCTCTTTGGTCAGACCTCATCTGGAATACTGTGTCCAGTTTTGGGCACCACATTTTAAAAAAGACATCAACAAACTGGAGCAAGTTTAGAAAAGAGCGACCAGATTGGTGACCGGTCTGCAAACCCTGTCTTATGAGGAAAGGTTGCAGGATTTGGGAATGTTTAGCTTGCAGAAGAGAAGACTTAGAGGAGACTTAATAGCTGTCTACAAATATCTCAAAGACTGTGACATTGTAGAAGGATCATCTTTATTCTCATTTGCACAAGGAAAGACTAGAAGCAATGGGATGAAACTGAATGGGAGGAGACAGATTAAATATTAGAAAAAAACTTTTTGACATTTAGAGTGAACAATGAGTGGAACAGGCTGCCATGAGAAGTGGTGAGTTCTCCTTCAATGGAAGTCTTCAAACAGAGGCTGGATAGATATCTGTCTGGGAAGATTTAGCGAATCCTGCTTTGAGCAGGGGGTTGGACCAGATGGCCCAGGAGGTCCCTTCCAACTCTACGATTCTATGATTCTATGTTTCACATCACTTAAACACTGGTGTTACAGACAGGAAACCTGCTTGCACTGATTTTTAGAAGTCCCAGATGTTTCACGAGAATTGTGGAAACCATCAGCAAGCTGTCACTGTAAATATATCTCCAGTGCAAGAGAGTAAAGCCAACGAAAAGCGTTATTTTTTTTTATTGGCAAATCCAACCCAGGCTTACGAGAAAAGTGGAACAATTATTTCGATCAGACTTTGATCAGCGTTTGATCAGAGTGTGGTCCAAGGATCATCAATTACTCTCATATCTCCACCTTCTCCATTCTGTCAGTCTGAAAAAATCAGTCCACACTCGGATGTCGTAACGTAGAATGATTTTTTCACGGACCCAAAGACTTGCATTGCTGATTTTGATCGGACCATCAGATCAGTATCGGACATGTCTGTGATTTTGTGACCAAGCTTGTTATGTGTCATGTTTATGTACATTGATCCATATATGTCTATGGGGAGACTATAGTTTTAATTGTGTTTAATTTTGGAGCTATATGGTGTTTAATAAAATGTAATTGCTTTTGTATTCTTAGGTGTTCAGCTTTTCTGTATTGCTTTTTTTTCTTTTGATTTTTTACTTTATTTGGCTGTAAATCTACATTTTACATTGTGTGTTACTGGCCCCATTCACTAATATAGGTGTGAGTGCCAGTTGCCAAAACCAAAGAGAGCACTTGTACGAGAACCTTGGCCATGTGAATGAGCCCTTAAAGTATACCTAGATTTTTGTTCTCTTTCGCAATCTGACCCTCCACTATGGCGGCAGTTTTCTACCTACGCATTCTACTTTCATCACGGCTACCATACCATGAGAGTTTTATACACAAACTATGTAAATAGACGTGCATAAAAAATTGTGGTGTGGTACAATTGCCATGGCATCACACTATGGATCCAATTTGCCCAATATAGTGCATACTTCTTGTTGTATAAAAAAGAAAAAATAATTGGAGGTGTTGGAATACTTGCGGTAATATTTGCTGATCACAAGTGACCTGTAACTGTGAAGTAGTCATATATAACAAATTAACTATTGGGAACAAATAAAACACCTTAAAAGAGGACTTGTTACTTGCCATAAATACGTAATTGTTTTATATGGTGTAATTGCCGACATTCTCCTGAATCCGGCATAGTTTTTCTTTTGTTCCTCACCCTCTCCATTCCTGAGATATGGCCCTCTCTTCTCTGTATGTAAATATAGTCTTATTAGCTAAGTGGGCGTGGTCTACTAGTCTTCACTGTAGTCATCTACTTCAAGACCACACCCCTTCTGACTAAGAAGACTAGACTTGCATACAGGGAAGAGGGGGCCATATCTCAGGAATGGAGAGGCTCAGGAACAAAAGAAAAACAACGCCGGATTCAGGAGATCAGCGGCATTTACACCAGGTTTAAAAAAATACACATTTATCACAAGTCACAGGTTCTCCTTAAAGGTGATATGCTGTCTGAACCTTTATGAAAATTGATATCTTATGCTGATTAAAATTAATTGTGTAGAAACAGTAGATGTTTACAATGAAGGCAGTGTAATTTAGGGTACACTTTTGGCCAAATATCCAATTTTATATTCGTATCAATAGACACCAATGCAACAGTGCCCCCATCTTTAAAAGAAACTTTTACTATCCTTCACTGGTACTTCCCCCCCCCCCCCAAATCCATGGGCTGACTATGCCTAAAAAAATGCCTGCAAACCTAGAGAAACAGAAAATTAGATTTCTTATACAAAGAGAAGTTTTAGCAAACAAGGTTCAGCTCGCTAACTCGACAATTGCAGTTGCCGCCTCAGGCTCAGATTTTTATAGTCTTTCCACAAATCCAGACCTACTTTTATCTACACGTCAAGTTTTGCTTTATATTGAAATAAATCCGGGCAGCGCTGAATACATTACCTTTACACCTAGCTTTATTGACACCACCAACAGATATTTTTTACCTTCACATGTGAATGCATTTCCTTATATGCCGGAGTTATATCCAGGAGTCACATTTTTATAGAGCGTGTCTGCTTTCTCTCTGCTCCAAAACAATTCATATGCCGGGCTTTATATCAGAGAAGACAGTTCTATTATATAGATGTTGACCGGTTGCCCTCAATTAATAGTGTTTGGCAGGAACGGACTATTTTTTTGAAATTTTTTTTACAATCTTACATGCATTTTTCTTTTGAAATAAAAAAAAAATCTAGAACGCACACGAACACCTAGCCAGTCATACATAAAATAGGAAAATCAACAGCCGGATTGTGTGAGCCTGACCTTTTAATCCATCGGCTGTGAATTTAGCATATAACTAAAAAACATGCACATTTTTTGCTCCGCCATCTGCTTGGCTTAAGTTCTGGCTGTCTCCGTGTGCGTTTGGTTTACTGACAATTAGGAATTATAAGATTCTATTAAGATGTGAATTGTTATCTATGAATGTGTGCAAACGTGTAAGTGCAAATCCATCAGGATAAGGCAATCTACAGCATCTCCGCGCCCATTCACACTTGTGCCCTTCATACAGATCCACATTAGATTTGTTTACTTCCATTGAAAAAATAATGCAAAATGGTTTGACTTTTTTTCATGTCTTTGAGGCTAAAAATTATTTTTGCAATTGAGTTGCAATAACAATTTTGCACCGCTTTGCTATTACAGGCTTTTTGTTTCCTGCACATTCAACTTTAATGTGCTCTTTAACACCTTTACGCCGCTGACTATTTCCGTTTTTTTGTGTTTCCGTTTTTTTCCTCCCCTTCTTCCCAGAGCCATAACTCTTTTATTTTTCTGTCCATATAGACATATGATGGGTTGTTTTTTGCGGGACGAGTTGTACTTTTGAATGACACCATTCATTTTTTGTCCTCCCATTTTGTTACATTTAGGGTCTGGGGCTGTCCACGTATACCAAAGGATTTTTTTGGATTCCTTTCTTTTTCTTCCATTTTTCATGTATGACTGTGTGAACACGTCTTTAGCCCAGTGTCTCACCCTCTGTCTGTGTGCACTCTGTTCTGTAGTCATTTTGGGTTACACTCTTTGTATAGTTGAGGGTGCATTTAAGGACGTCAGCCGACATTGAGTGGTGGCGCCATTGCATAATTTTATTGGGCCAACCTCCGCTGTCAGGCAGGAACACAACAGGATCAGGCTAGTGATTGCCTAGTCTATATACAAACCGGTGGTGTCCAGGTTTAACATCTCACCCTGGTTTGTTCATCCCAGTGTCAGTATTGAGGCTCAGTCATAACTTCTGGATTGCTTGCTTCCTTAAAGGTGGTATTGGTTTAAAAGTCTTTGTGGTCATTGGTCAAATATCCTAAAGATAGTCCTGAAAGAGGCCTCGTTTAATATCATTTAAATGGGTGTTTCCAAAATCGAAAGCTACCCACTATCTACAGGATTTTCAGAAATCCCAAGAACGGAGAATCCCCCAACCTCATCTTGAATGCAGCAGCCTAGAGCATGCTTGGCCTTCACGCCATTCATCATTAATAGGACTGCCAAATATAGCCAAGCCCTAAACTGAATTCTCTCTCTCAGTGCCAAATACAATGGAGTAAAGGCCAAAAATGGCACACATCCCATCCATTCAACACAGGGTCTGGTTCATGGGGTTGCAGAGCTCCATTTTTGGGACCTCTATTGTTCCCAGTTGTCGGAACCCCGGCAATCACTTGCAATGTTGGGGCGTAGTTACATAGTAATGTAAATTTCAGAGTGTTACTCCTAACCTTTAAGCGTAGGTGTAAGGATCGTATGTGGGGGTTCCCAAGCCTTTGGGTTGCTTATACACTACTACACCAAGAGTTGGATAACTCCAGACATGGAGCAGCTTTTCAGCTTTTCCCTAAATTTGTCCTTCCAAATGTCGGGCATTTATATGGAGATAATGTACTTTAGATTGCAAGCTTTGGCTGTAATCGTGGTGTCATAGTCTCCCCTCTCCTGCCAATGGTTTTTTTTATCCATTTTTTTTTCTATTGGGTCCAGATGATTATTCATTAATTCCATTAAAATGAGGGCTTTTGTGAAGAGATAAAGGGATTATACAATGAATTGCATTCTACCAGCTGGCTGGTGACCTCTACCGTCCCATTCATTGGTCTCAGCTAAACCTAATCCAACAGTTTTCACAAATGAATTGCAAAAATATATAGAAAAATTTAAACCTAGAAAACGTTTGCTTTATAGAAACCCATATTATACTATGTATGTGTATTGGTGATAATGCTCACATTTTTGTTTGTTCATAATATTAGATGAAATTTGTATTTTTGGACACGTTATGTCATAGATTGCCAATATCTGATATTCTATTTCCTAAATTGTCCACTCCAGAAGCGGAATTGAGGAATCTAATCTACTTTATGACCGCAATGGTGTTGAATTCATTTTAGTTTTCATTCATTTCCAGCTCATGTGGATCTGACATCTGATAGTCTCCGCACTAAAATAAATTAATGCTTCGAGACGTCCCTGAAGTTTCGCATTTCCCGGTGTGTTTTATTTCCATGGAGTGACATGTGCAGGCACAGAAGACAAGACCTCCCAGGTAGTCCGCTATAATGTGCAGTTAAGGGCAGCCGGCGCGGTGCACAGATACATCTGCATGCTATCACACCGCTTCATGGCCAATCGGCCTGATCTTGTTTAGAGCAGATTTGGAATTTCGCAGCTACAAACAATACATCTCGATCGGATGGTTGTTGCCAAATGACTAACATATGATGGAGCTGGAAGTGTCAAGTAATGTAAGAGAACGAGCGCTCATAGGCGCAAAAGTGCTGGACTGGGGGTTGATGCAAAAATTGCACCAAGGCCCCAAACATGCAGACATCAATGCCCAAATGCAACCTCTGCACCCCCTGTAAATGCAATATTATTATTATTTATAAAGAACCATTGGTTCAATGGTGCTGTACATGAGAAGGGTTTACATACAAATTACAGATACCACTTACAGTAACAAACTAACAATCACAGACTGATATAGAGGGAAGAGAGGACCCTGCCCTTTCGGGCTTACATGCTACAGGATGGTGGGGAAGGAGACAGTAGGTTGGGGGGTTGCAGCAGCTCCAGTGATGGTGAGGCGGTAGCTCTGGTAGTGGTGAGGAGGCAGCGGGGATCATTGCAGGCTGTAGACTTTCCTGAAGAGGTGGGTTTTCAGGTTCCGTCTGAAGGATCCGAATGTGGTTGATAGCCGGACGTGTTGGGGCAAAGAACTCCATAGGATGAGGGCTATTCAGGAGAAGTCTTGGAGGCGGTTGGGTGAGGAGCGAATAAGTGTGGAGGAGAGAAGGAGGTCTTGGGAGGACCGGAGATTACGTGAGGGAAGGTATCTCGGGAGATTAGTTCAGAGATGTATGGGGGAGACAGGTTATAGATGGCCTTGTAGGTCAGTATTAGTAATTTGAATTCGATACGCTGAGGGAATGGGAGCCAGTGAAGAGATATGCAGAGGGGAGAAGCGGAAGAGTAGCGAGGAGAAAGATGAATTAGTCGGGCGGCAGAGTTGAGGATGGACTGGAGAGGTGCAAGGGTGTTAGCAGGGAGGCCACAGAAAAGGATGTTGCAATATTCGAGGCGGGAGATGATGAGGGCATGCACAAGCATTTTAGTAGATTGAGGGTTGAGGAAGGGACAGATTCTGGAAATATTTTTGAGCTGGAGGCGACAGGAGGTGGAGAGAGCTTGGATGTGCGGTTTGAAGGACAGGGCAGAGTCAAGGGTTACTCCGAGGCAGCGGACCTCTGGTCTTCCGGTATTCTCATCAGTCTTTGACGACAGCGTGGGTTAACCCATTTGTTTCCGTTTTCTTCCTCGATTTCTCCTCGTGGGTATGCAGCAGCCTAAGCCTTTTCAAAGGTTGTGTGAACACAACCCGACTAGGTGATCACAATTGTGCATTTTTTATTCACATTTTTTACCCAGAGAAGACCCTATTGCACTTTTTGTCATGCTCTAGTTTAATTATTTTATCTATTGATTCTTAGTAATGGATCAGTAAAAACTGAATGGATATAAAATTGATGTCTTCCGATTTCAATCCTCCTGGACTTTAATGGCCAATTCAGATCCGCAAACCAGCTTTTAATAGGACCTGCTTTGAATCTCACGGAAAAAGGGACACATCAGTTTTTAAAACTGATGAGTGTATCGATTAATAAAATTTTATGGATCGGTGTGCTGTTTGTTTAAAAAACGGGCAGCAAAAGGACGTGCACAAGGGATGTGTGAATGTGCTCCTTAGCGTTCATTCACACATCTGTTTATGCTGTCCATGTACTGTCCATTCGTAAGATTGCTATAATGAATCAATATGCAAATTGCCTCTTCAGAGAGGAAGAGGACTTGAACTCTATAGTGCCACCTGTTGGAAGCAGCAATCCGGCAAGTCACAGTCGACTTAGAATGAAAACCAATCCAGAATCTCAATTTTCAGACACTGTGTTTCGGGGTATTGCCCCTCATCAGTGCAAAGTATGAGAACTCATTTGGCTAGGTGAGAGGCTTTGCACTGAGGTCTAAGGGGTAACATTTTTCCTTGTGGAGAGTGACATACCGCCTCTGGCATGCCAATGTATGGAGACTTATTCGCCGTGCAATGCTCCTCTTTGAAATTTAATATGCAAATTGCCTCTTCAGAAAGGAAGAGGACTTGAACTCTATAGCGCCTGTTGCCTCTAAGGCCTGTTTCACACTTCAGTTTTTGTCCATCAGTCAAGATCCGCTGTTTTGCAAAATAACGGATCCGCCATTTTGTTTGGCGGATCCGTTTTTTTTCCCATTGAGTTGCATTACCGGCGGATCTTGACGGATGGCCATCCGTTGGATCCGTTTTTTGCGGATCCGCCAAAATTTTGCGGTCCGCCAACTTGCCCGAACGGAGCATGTAACGTTTTTTCGGCCGTTAGGATCCGCACTTCACACTGCGCTTGCCCGAAAGACTTCACTCAGCCGGAAATTTAACCCTAAAGTCTGTTCTGGCGGCTGGAAAATCTCTCTTCTTCATTCATCGGATCCGTCAAAAAAAACGGTCCGGTGGCATCCATTCACATCAGTTAGCAACGGATCCGCTTTCCGCCATTTTGGCGCATTTTAACTGACACAAAAAAACTGAAGTGTGAAACAGGCCTAAATAGCATTAACAGTAATGTCATAAGACAAGGGCAGCACGGGGCTCAGTGGTTAGCACTGTTTTGCTGTGCTGAGGTTCTGGAGTGAAATCCCTCCAAGGACAATATCTGCAAGGAGTTTGCATGTTCTCCCCGTGTTTGTGTAAGGAGGTGGCCTGTGTTACGTGCGGTTTCCTAACATTTTATTGATGTTATGTGCGGTTTTCCAACGTTCTTGTATGTAATGTTTAATAAAGTAACATAAGTAATTGCAAAGACAAAAAGTGGTGACGTGTTTCTATTATACTTTTTCTCTGATATAAAATACTGACCGTGTGAACGTGGCCTAAAACTGGACATTGTAAGGAAAGTGATAGCCTTAGTTCCTGATAGCTAAATAACCAGTCAGCCCAGACACCATGTTTTCCCACCATGTATCAGATTGTGATTTCATTGTCTTGTCGCGTGCAGCTCCGCCGCCGGTAATGAATTGGAATTCGCATTAACTGTCATGTCATTATCAGAAGCTTTTTGTTAATGGTCTCCCCGGTATCACCTCGACAGGACGGCATACTATCCATAACTGTGCTTCACAGCAATGTCACAGGACAATGCAGGAGATAAGACGCGTATCATAATTAGGTAAAGGTTATTGGAGAAAGCCTGTCCCCGATGTCTGGCTAACCTGTCACCCTGTCTGTTCTGTGAAGTAATGGGACCCGGGAAGGGTCAAGCGTCAGAGAGGTTATTCCATGAATCATTTTCACACCCAAAGTCCTGGAAGATTGCTAATAGCCAATTTACAGTCATTTACAGTGTTTCTAGCATAAAAAAATATCATTGGTCCTTAAAGGGTTATTCCCAACTGGGCGAGAGATGCATAATTATGCTATGGGGCCAAGTACCGACTTATGTACGGATCTTGAAATTCCAATTATCGCCCTGAGTAAACGTGCTGCTACCAATCAGCTGATGAAAGAGCAGAACACTTGATCGTCGGCCATTGGATTGCTTATTTGGAACCTAAAATTATTGATGTCGGCTGCACATCAGAAATTGCAATATTCATGAGTTTTATGCAACTGTCATATGGTCCCCATACACATTACCTTGACCCATGCAAAAGAGCCTTAAATAAGCATATTTTAACTTGTTTTATGGGAAAAAAAATCTTCCTTTTAAAGAAACATAAGCAAACATGGGGGTGGGAAAATGGCTAGAGATGAGCAAACCCGAACTGTAAAGTACAGGGTTTATCCGGTGCTGAACTCCGAACATGGATTTCTCCCATTTTTAGCGTTCAGAATTCCATGAAGAGCGAGAGAGAGAGACCCCAAGCCCTTACTACAACCGTTTGACCTAAGTTCAAGTCCACGTTGACCTCTGTGGTGCTCGCGTAGAGTTCTGATAACTGAATTTTGGACAAAAGTTCGGTGGAACCAGACAAACGCGAATATCCACGGGTCCTCTTATCCCTAAAAATGGCCCAAAGAACATGGGAAAGGCATGGAAAGGAAATGCAAACACCAAGCCCTTCCGTATTAGTTGGCAAAATTAATAGGAGCCCATCTAAAGGTTTTACTTTTCTTCTTTGTAGATACTGTACAGTATCCCAATGGTTAAAGAATAACCGTCGTTTTCATCTTTATTTCAATAGTACACATGAAAAAGAGAAACTTTGCCATATATTTGTATATTTTACAGAAATGTGCTTCCTTCTGCTCCTGGGTTGAACTATCAATTCAGATATGAAATTTGTAAAATCAGTAAAGACATATTTTCCCATCACTGAGAGAGGAGATGACAGTTAGTGCTCATAAGATTCTATGGAGAGGGAGGAGCTAGAAGCAGAAACAGACATTTCGCCAAAAGTTCCACTGAAATGACAGTTGCACTATATTTATTTTTTTTTATCATAAATTTAATATGTAACTGTTTTCAGGAGAACTTGCAGTAGAATGTCCGTGTCGGCCTCTAGCTCCTCCCTCTTCATAGAATCTAATGATCACCAACTGTCATCTCCTATCTCACTAATGGAAAATCTTTCTTCCCTGAATATAGATTTTGCCATGAGTTTACAATATTTTTTCCGCCCTACTCCCCCTCCGTGCTTCATACACCAAATGCGTCTTCCATTCTAGGAATCCTCCCCCAGACTCAAAATCAATATGTGGCTTTTATGGATAAGGGAGGTCGCATTGGACCAACAGGAGAACGATTGGTCCTAACTGGTTTAACTTTTCTTTTTTCAAAACTTCAAACACAATTTTTTTTTTTCGTAATGATCAGTGAATATATTTTCTTGCGCCCATTTTCTGGGCTGTGATCCACAATAATGAAACTCCTTGGTTTGAAGTTCAAATAGAATATGATGAATCTGTCCTACTAACGCATTGCCATATCTATAAAAGACTATGCAGACAGAGTAGAGAAAAGTAGGAGACTGGTCAGAAAAGTTATGGTGGGAGAGCATGTAATGTTATAGCTAAATGTTTTACAGAAACGCCTTGGTACATGTTCAAAGGTTGCCAAGGACTGCATGAGATCAAGTACTGCCTATGGAATAAACCCAAGACCTGATCATAGAGAACTAAGCCTATATAAACTGGTACTAGATGGTGACTTCAGCCCCTAACGATTATTCTGTGCATCACAACGAAATACAGGTGATTGAGGTCAAATTGTGACCTCCTGGGGGATAACGACAAAGAGTCCGAATCAGATTACGATGCATTCTGATATAGCATAATTACAGAGCAGTACATATGCCTTGAGAGATGTCGGTGTGTTGATTGACAGCTCAGCTGTCTAATCTGAGACTTGTTGGCGCTCGCTGTCTCCAGGTGTTCATTGTCCCAGGTGATTGTCAGGCTAATTTACTGGGCTGTTACTCCAAGACCTCTGCCAGACCTACATTCAGCTACTGTGTGACTTGTATCTCTAGCTTTCTGTGTGTTGCCTGACCTTAGACCTCATTCTGACAATCAGTCTGTTTAACCCCTTCTGCTCTGATCCGCTATGCTGGTACTCTGACCTTGGAATGTAACCTGACTACGCCTTTGTCTCTTCCTTGTGTTTATGACGTCCACTCCTGGCTTTTGACCTCGGACTCGTTGACTGGCCCATCTCACGGCTTGTCCATGAGAAGTGACACAGCTTCACAGGGGTGTCATCAAGCCCAGGTTATGATGTCATCAGCCATACTCGGGGGACACAGGACACCATAAATCTGTTAGCTTAAATTAGAATTGGATGTAAAGATATTTGCTAATATTTTAAAGAAAACACTAAAAACTACAAAATATTCTTGGCTAAAACTAGACACAGATTATATCACATGAAAAGTGGTCTGTTTATAGTTAAAGGAGTTGTTCACCATTTGTTGATATGTTTATTTTTCTTAATGGCATGTATTTGGAGCTAAAAATCATTTCTGCAATTGGGTTTCATTCAAATTTTTGCACCGTTTGCCTTCTATATTCTCTGTTGTTGCACTGTTTCTGGCTGCAGAGTGAGTTACCTGAGACAAGAGTTTGTAACTCTTTTATCTGTCTTTTCTGGGCTCCTCTCAGCTGATTTATGAATGCAGACCACATCAAAACTGTATATTCAGAGCAACAAAGAGCCAGTAAAAGCCCAAGGTGCAAAATTTTAATGAAACCCAACTGGAAAAATGATTTTTAGCCCCAAATACATGCATTTAAGAAAAACAAAAATGTTCCTAAGGTTGGAGAACTTCTTTACAATATACTGTAGGTAAAATGGTAATGGTCTTAGGATTTTTTTTAAAGGTCTCACTTCCAATACCTAATACTAGAATTCTAGTCCTCTTTCTCTCCGAAAAGACTATTTGCATATTTAATTTCCCAGAGGAGCATACATGGCTTATAAGTCTCCTCATTCGGAAATGCCAGGCTTGGCTTGTCACCTTCCTCAAGGAGAAAATTTGCCTCTTACACACCATTGGGGATAAGTAATAGGAAAGTAAACAGGTGTAAGACACATTGTAGGAATAATTTGGAGCAAAGCTACAGTAAATCCTCTAAATGTGTTTTCATAATTAGAGATGGGCGAACACGAACAGTAAAGTTCGGGGTCGGTACTGAACACCTACTGTTTGAGCATGGACCCCGAACATGGACTTCAGCAGGAAGTCCATTTTACTGTTTGGGTTTGGCTCCCCGGTGACTATGACAAAGCAAGAAACACCAGCTGCTCTGATTGGCTGTAAGATTAATACCACTGGTCAGAGCGCTGTGACCGGAAGTAAAAAGGTTACCTCTGGTGTCAGGATTCGTACCGGGGTCTAGTCTGTTTTCCACAGCAAGTCTCGCTACCTTACTTGCTGTGCCACACAACTGTTCGTATTATACAGTTTCTGATCAACTAGTTCTTTTTCGTTCATTGTTCTTCCTCCGTTCTGGTGATTGGCTGCTTCACTGTTTCCTGTGCTTAGGTCCCGCCTTTTTCCTATTTAGCACTCCACAGGGCTCTCACTCCCTGCCGGTGATTCTTCTGTGGTACGGATTCCTGTCTTCCCTACAGCGCTGTCCAGTACAACCTCTGACAGCCTCCCGGTCTCTCTTTCGTTGAGTACCTCTGGGACTCCAGCTTTCCGCTTTGGTCTTTGCTGAAATCTTAGTATTGTTTGTGTTAGCTTGGGGTTTTCGTGGTTTTACCCTTCAGGTTCATTTACTCTTTAGTTTCACTCTAGGAGTCCTCCTTGCTGCTGCTTGTCTCCCTTAGGTTGTCCTGCACTCTTTCCACCCTCGGTTTACCCTCACTGTAGCTCCCTGCACTTACGCCGAGGTAGGGACCGCCGCCCAGTTGTCGCCCACCGGCTAGGGTGTGACCGGCAAGTAGGTAGGGTCAGTGGTGGGTGGAGCTCAGTGGCACCCTCTTCCCCTGCCGTGTGGTGGAATCATAACATCTGGTCACTAGCGTTGGCTGATGAGACTACTACAGTATAAATAATTAAAAAAACGGTGTGGGGACCCTTCTATTCTTGATAACTAAGGGTTGCAGCCCACAGCTGTCAGCTTTGCCTGGCTGGTTATCAAAAATACAGGGGAACCAAAGTCATTTTTTAATTATTTCTTTAGAATGCAGGTGCTGACTGAGATACTCCCATCACCCAATTCCTGCTCTCGCTGTCATTAACGCCGCAGGCGTAGGCTGATGGGAGTATTAGTCCCATCAGCCGAAGCTAGTGATTGGAGGTAAACTTTTTACCTCCGGTCATGGGCTCACACTGTCAATTGACAGCATGGAAGCTGTGGCTCTCTGACCAGCATTAATGATTTTACCGCCAATCAGAGGCAGTGTTTGCTGAGCTGCCATGCAGATAACAGCGAGGCCAACACTGGATGTTAGGGCCCCCCATTCAAGTGAATAGGGTCCGGGTTTGGGTACTGTTCCAGTACCCAAACTGACCTTTTTTTTAACTGTTCGACTGAACCTGCCAGACCCGAGCATCCAGTTCGTTGATGCATAGGCTATTTTACGGTATTATATCATATCTGTAATGTTCCATTTCGCCTTTCTTAGTGTTTTTTTTGTATCTTACACAAATAATTACAGGATACATTTAGCTTTTAAATACCCATAAACGTGGTTGACCCGGTCTCTGGATAGGAGGCTTGCAAATCTCTGTACTTCACGGCAGGAGCGGACACAGGCATATAGCGGCTACAGAGGTGACACCAATAGCATGTCCGTCCCAGCTTCCCGGCATTCCTCGCTTTTACCTTTTTTTTCGGAGGCAAGGCGATAAGCAGAGCTCCCAGATTACTGGCCTGGCTGATGGATCAGAGTCCTAAAAATCGATTCTCCAATCTCTAGCCATTAATAGTTAAATGGTAGCCAAGGAGTAAAGTGCACCTGTGATCAATGCATCCCCATCATTCAGCACTGAGCTGCACTATCATACTGTCACAACTGCAGGTAGGGTGTTGTAAACAGTTAATTGGATTTTAAAGTTAGCCTATTAATAATAGTAAGGAGTAAAAATAATTAATAGTTTTAGAAAACTTTGGATATAGAAATGTCAGAAGTTATAATCGGTGGCGGTCTGGTTGCTGAGACCCAACCAATTGCTAAATCGAAGAAGAAAAGTGCTCAGCCAAAAATGTTTTTAAATGTGTAAAATTGCAAGTAATTCGGTAAAGACTATCAACTTTGACTTTTTACCTTTTATTAAAAATCCTCTCCATTATCAAGAAAGAATAGATATTTAATTCTATATTGTACTGCACATTGCTTGAGATACCAGCCACCACTGGAGTCTACCAGAGGTGGCAGGTTTCCTATGTAAGTAACAGAGTGCTTACAAGATCTTTGGTATAGAGCTTGTAAGTGCAGCTCTGAAGCTGGATTTAGTTTGCTTGCCCGTAGAATGAAAAAGTGCACAACTCGGGCCAGTGACACAGTCATGCTGCTGCTGGCCAGAACTGTCAATCATCAGAAAAACACAGGAACGCAGTAGATCGGGGAGCAGTGCACTCCTGAAAACAAGATGAGACAATTTGTTTAAGCCTGTCTTCATTCTTGGAGAAGAGCAGCATTTCTACTCTTTAATTTTTATGTTTGGTAGTGGTCTCAGCACCTGGGCACCCCAGTGATCAAAATATTGTACTTTTACTAAAAGTGCTAAAAAAGAAAACCTAAGATAAAACTAAAGTCAGCATGTAACTGGTGGTAAATAAATAATAATAGTACATGTCAATAACATAGGGGACTTAGTTAACGCTATTTTGATTTAAAAAAAAAACATAAAAGCCATCCCACCACGACAAGGTGTACCCAATCGTGATGCTCCTATCTTGTCTCTAGTATTAAAGCCTTACCATGTATCAACTGACCTCAGTGTCAATCTGGGCAGAGAAGACCAAGAGCCCGTCTGGTTAGACACCTGCCCATGGGACGCTATATATATGTGGATGAAATGCCTAGCTGAAAAAGGGGGAGCCATACCCCTGTATGTACAGAGTACAAGAAAATAAAGCAAAAGCAAAGAAATGAGCTGGAGCTTTAGTTGGGATAAGTGCAATGCATAGGAGCAGGTTCAGACTGTGGCCATTTCACCAACATCCCCCCCCCCCCAAAAAAAAAAGAGCTTATACCCTCTAGTAGATGAATAAATACATAATAGTATATGTAAATAATATAGGGTCCTTGATTAAAAAAAAAGAAAAGTGTAAAGTCATCCCACCACGACAAGGTGTACCCAATCGGGATTGTCATGTCTCTAGTATTAAAACCTCACCTTATGTCAACCAACCTCAATATAGATGGGGGCAGAGAAGGACAGAGACCCAACTGTTCAGGCAGCAGAATCCACACCCCTTTCCCGGTTCTTCCTGACGGCCGATAACTATGAGAGACCCCTCAGTCAGCATCACGGTGTAGAGACATTTCCGATTGAATCTTTGTCTCTGCAGTGAGAAACATGACGCAGCTTTTGTCCACATTTCTGGAAATATGGCGTAGAAAACAGGCAATTAAAATCAAATGTTATAGGTTGCTGTAACAAGGTCAAACACAAGCAAAAACTTGCGCAGTATCGATCATTAAATATGGTAGGAGATGGATATCCTACAGACTGCCGGCATCGTTTATGTACAGTTATGGTGTTTTCTAACCTATCACCCATACGTGTCAGCAGAGACGTCGTCTACATACCCTCACCCAAGGTGATGTGATCACTGATGGGAATGCTTCCACTGCACCTGTTCTTTATCACAAACTGGTCATTAAGTGTTAATTAACAGCGCGGGAACAAGCACGGGCCTGTATGCTGCCGGACAGCGCGGCGTTTCACATTAAAGAACGGTTTCAATTAGGGAGACTTGAAAAGAAAATTCCCAGCATGCTTTAGAAGAAATTATTGAAATGAAGTGAACTCTGGAATAATAATATTAGAACTTGCAAAATATTAAATTAAAATTTGCATTGTAAAACATCGCTAGACTTCTGGAAAGAAGCGATTATGCAATGTTATGTTAGGGAAAGAATCCAATAAAACTGGTGTTTCTTAATCCCGACTCTATGAATAAAGATATTTACCTTTTTTTTTTTTAAAGATGAATTAATAAGACAGCGAAAAACTTGAGCAAAATACAGAGCACAAAAAGAAATTAAGTTAATTGCTCCATATTATATTGTACATTGCAAAGTCTTTGAAAACAGTGCTCAGCTCTCTTATTCTGGCAGTTTAATAGCCGCGACTTAATTACACTAATTATCCCCCAGTATAAAAATAACCCTCTCTCTCTTTTTTTTCTTTTTTTTTTGCACCTGCATCTTTGACTTTCCGTTTCACAAAATGTAATATTTTTGTTAAGCTAACCAGAAGAAATGACGCCAGTGAGCACGAGTTATGTAAATCAGCATGAAGCGTTCAGAAATAGCCTGAAACATATCAGGTGCACAGAGGGTCACAGCCAATAGCTGGTTTGGTTAGTACTTAAAGTAAAAGGCCACCTTTGCTACCATTTTATTATATAGTTCCAATATATCTCAAATATAATGTGAAGTAACATTATAATCTAAATGAAAACCCTCCTATGATTTTGTGTCTACAGCTTCCATGCAGACCTACAGTTGTGCTCAAAAGTTTACATACCCCTGGAGAAATTTTGCTTTCTTGACCTTTTTTCAGAGAATATGAATGATAACACCAAAACTCTTTCTCCAATCATGGTAAGTGGTTGGGTGAAGCCATTTATTGTCAAACTATTGTGTTTTCTCTTTTTAAATCATTAAAAGAACTCAAAACATCCAAATGACCCTGATCAAAAGTTCACATACTCTGGTGATTTTGTCATGATAACATGCACAGAAGTTGACACAAATGGGTTTGAATGGCTGCTAAAGGTAACATCCTCACCTGTGACTTGTTTGCTTGTAATCAGTGTGTGTGCATAAAAGCTGAGTGAGTTTCTGGGATCCAAACAGACTCTTGCATCTTTCATCCAGCCACCGACATTTCTGGATTGTTAGTCATGGGGAAAGCAGAAGAATTGTCAACAGATCTACGGGAAAAGGTAGTTGAACTGTATAAAACAGGAAAGGGATACAAAAAGATATCCAAGGAATTGATAATGCCAGTCAGCAGTGTTCAAACTGTGGAAATGGAAAAACAGGGGCTCTGTAAAAACAAAATCAACAAAAGTTTTGTCATGCTGTCTCTGCATACTCACCCGGCCATCGTTCCCACGCCGCAGCCCCTCGCCGCCCGACAGCCACGGCGGTCACCTCTGACAGTCGCGTGGCCGACGGCGTCTTTGCATGCAATGCGCATGCGCCATAGGCCACGGCCGTGCCTCCCTTCTGCTTCTTGTGCTCCGGCTATGCCCTGACCCGGAAGCACCCCCTGACCAATGGCAGACCAGACGGGCATATCAGGCCGCTTCCCCCTCAGGGAGGCGCCTGATCGTTGTGTTTCCTAGCACAGTCCCGTTCTCGTGTGCTCCCTGCAGCAGCCTCGCAGTCCGGCTATCCGTGTCCCCTGCTGTACTCCAGTCCTGCCTCCGGTGTTCCTGCTCCAGTCCTGCTGTCCTACTCCAGTCCTGCCTCCGCTGTTCCTGTTCCATCCTGCTCCAGTCCTTCTGTCCTACTCCAGTCCTGCCTCCGGTGTTCCAGTTCCAACCTGCTCCAGTCCTTCCGTCCTCCTCTAATCCTGTCTCCTGTGTTCCTGCTCCAGCCATCCTTCCATGTTCCAGTCTACTGTCTTACTCCATTCCTGTCTCCTGTGTTCCAGCTCTGTCCTGTCATCTACACTTCAGTCCCTCCACATTCCAGTCTACAGTCTTACTCCACTCCTGTCTCCTGTGTTCCTGCTCCAGCCATCCCTCCACGTTCCAGTCTACAGTCTTACTCCACTCCTGTCTCCTGTGTTGCAGCTCTGTTCTGTCATCTACACTTCAGTCCTACTCCAGTCCATCCTGAGCCGCCCCTCTCGGTACCGGCTGCCGTGGTACTCGAACCCCTGGACCTGCTCCTAATGGTCCCTGTATAGGGGTCGGTCCACCCGGCAGCTCGCCCAGGGCCCCTCGGTGCCACGGCCCAGAGGGTCCACTCCTGGAGATTCCGGCTCCAGACCAGCCACGCTAACAAGTTTCTTGTGAAATTCTCAATAAGTTTGATGTGTCACATGACCCTCTTCCCATTGGAAAAAACTAAGTTGGATCCAAAATGGCCGACTTCAAAATGGCCACCATTGTCACCACCCATCTTGAAAAGTTTCCCCCCTCCCATATACTAATGTGCCACAAACAGGAAGTTGATATCACCAACCATTCCCATTTTATTTAGGTGTATCCATATAAATGGCCCACCCTGTACATATTTGCCTAAAATATAAAGCAATTGTGTCATCTTCGGCTTTAGGCCTTTTAGAGATCATTTCATCTTCAACTTGCTTAACTGTTCACAATAACAGTCATTTTGACCCGAGGTGCCCAGACTTTTGCCACAGTAGGTGTTTGATCCTGGTTTCTCAGTGTGACCATTCTTCTATTTTGCGGTCTCCATCATATGATTATCTGGACGTGTTTTTCTCAGCGATGACATAGAGAAGAAACGACAAGTAGGAATTAGCACCTACACTCGCTAAGTCATATTATGACATTCCGCTATGACCGTTCGGTAGTGTTCAATCACACAGCGATTCTTCTCCCGGCTCAGAAAACATCCATCTTCATGACACAGAAGAGCGGGACATGCGGATTTCATCTGTGACATATTTTCACCATTTCACATTTTACAGCTTTCACATATTAACAGCATTTCCCTCTGGGATATTTAGGCTGAACATATGGATTACATTTGTCTTAATTGCTTTCCAGCGTTGCGGCGCAGGATTCAGCCTTTTCCCTTTTTTGTATTCCCACAGGCAGGTAAAAAAAGGAGAAAAACTGCACACGTGTAACCCAAAAAATTCTACAGTTTTTCCCTATTATTTCCCAGCTGCACAGCCTAAACTAACGATACTTGGTAATTCACTTATACGAACCACGTAACTAAGAACTGCGTTTTAAAACCGCCGTAATTTTCGGTGTTTGTTTGCCTTTGTGCACTTTTTTTTACAATGTGGTTTTTTTTGTTTTTTTTTACTTATGTTGTGTTTTACAGTTAGGGCTCATTCAGACGGTAGTATTTTCCACGTTCGAGAAAAAAGTACTTTGATCAGAGTGTTGTCCGAGCATCATCACTTGTTCTCGCACGTGGAGAGAAAAATAAAAGAGTTTCTCCACCGGCTCCTCCTTTCTGACAGTTCGTGGAAAATCGGTCCACATTTATTGACTTGAATTGCCGATTTCGTTCCGAACCTCGGATCAAAATCGGTTGTGTCTCCGATAGTTTCCGCAGACCGAGGAAAAAATCTAATATGTGAAAAATCCCATAAAATATCATAGGTAAGAGTGCTATCCCTGAAATCCACGGATAGCACTCACACAAGAAAACCACATGTGTGAACGAGCTTTTATTGTCACTTATGTAGCATGTCTCGTGATCTTGGGCCTGGGATGGGTTTCTGGCCTTGCAACTCAGTGGATGTAGAGCGTTTAGTCCAGCCAACTTGTTTGGCCAAAGGAATGGTCCTGAATTAAAATTATTTTTTTTAAATAGTGTAAGAAAGTGGTATGATAACCATCAGACATTATCTGCTCATCTTTCTGACTCCAAGAATGGCCATGAAGAAGTGGCCAGGACCGGGAGGTCACAGTTGTAAGGGAGAGGCTCACCCCTGAATGCCATCTTTAGGAATGCACGTCTACAATTGTTATTTCTATAGTAATCCTGATAGTGTTAGAGCTGATCCTTTTGCATTTCTCTTTTACTACTGTGCCCTAATCTTATTCAATCGTTGGTGCCCTCTGAAAAAGAAATCTGTTCCGGTAAAGATGCTGCAGTTAATCTGCTTCTGAGCCTTCTTTCTGATCACCGTTCAACTTTCCCTAGCCATAGACACGTTTGTGGACAGGGGATAAAGCATATACAGTCTCAGAGAAGGCAGAGAAAATGCTCTACGGAAAAGGAGGAATGAACATGAAGGGGAAAAGAGTGCAGGATAGAAGTTGTGCTAATATATGAGCTAATGAGTGTCATCCTGTATATATATACAACGCTCACATCCAACCTATATTACAGCGAGAGACGCTTCCACAAGAGAAAAATCTGAAACTAAAACTTAATATGCAAACTGTATACATGAGGGTATAAAAATGAATGAAGGAAGATTGCAAACTGAAAATAAAGATAATCGCTAACTGCTTCCAAAGGTGTCATCATCTCTCAATCATTTATTTTCTAGGGATATTGGTCAGGGGCCGCATGGAGAAAGATCAGTGATAATTGGAGAGGAGGCAAATAAACTTCACGGATAGAGAGTGGGGAAAGTGGTCCTGGTGCCCTTTGTTAGCCCTCATGTTAAACATTAGCTTGTTTTTACTAAATCAACGCTCTTTCTACCAGGATAACATTGGGGAATAGATTACTGCTGAATGGCCCAAACCCTATAAAGGTTTACTAGACACCTGGCTTACATTTGTATAAAATATTAATGCAAAGAGCCGTCCTGCCAATGTGTGCCAGGCGTAGCCTTTCATGCCTTGCTAAAATCTATTACTCTTGTCACTAGAAGCTTCGGTAACACGAAAAATCCATTTTATTTCGAGATTGCCTGAAAACTAGAACAATTCAGTCTCCAATAATTGTGTTTTTTTATCCTGTTAATAAAAGATATAAATAGCGCACAATGACTTTATCTCAATGCAGATGACTCCACCAGGCAAAAGAAATGTATCAGCCGCGACGTTTCTTTGCGTTTGTGTTTTATGCTTCTGCCTCGTGGGCATTTAATGATGTTTTCGCTTTCTTTATGCTTTTGATCATATATTATTTTAGACCATTACTTTTTTTTAGCTACTGGCATTAAACATCTAAACAAAAAAAATGCGATGTTCAGAGAAAGTGACAACGGTTTGATTGAACGTCCCATTATTTGCTTTGTCGCTAAAGTACCTGAGCTGGTCGGGGGACCCGAGCCCTTCAGTTTGATTGGGACTTGTCCTGGAGGAAATGATTGATGTGTCCTGAACATTGCCTTTTATTGTAAAATAATATCCTTAAAGGGAATCTGTCACCAGTTTTTCACAATGTAAACAAAAGCCGCCACCTTTAACTAATCTTGTACCGCAGTTCATCAACCTGTCTGTAAGCCAATAAGTCCCCTTATATATCTCAAAAAAATACTTTTTAAAAGTCTCTTGTGCTATATGGTAATCTACAAGGTCAAGTCGGATGGGTGTCACTGGTGTATGGTTTGTGGGTCTTCTATCAACAGAATCATCTTCCTCCTGTGTTGTTGATTAATGTGGTTGATGTTGCCAGTATGTCCGGTCATTAGCCTCTCTTGTACTGACGGCCTGGAAGTCCCACCCATGGCTCACCCCTCGTGTCACACTCTCTATCTCATCTTAGCCCGTTACCTTCGTGAGTTATAAACTTGGGGCTGTACTGCTAGATGTCCTCTCCCAGGACCCGTCTCCAATTTACCATTCTGTCTTTTTATCCTTACTACTTCCTCTTCACTCCAGTTCACACTAACCGTTGTCTTGGTGTCCCCTTACTTCAGAGCACCCAAGTCATGCATGCTATTCAGATATTAGGTCCGTATCTCACGCACACTGGGCCTTAATTGACGTCCTGACAGGAAACCGTCTCTGTCCCTCCCACTCTGGGCTAGTCCCAATCATTAACTCTAATTCTCCCTACTATCGGACAGAACACAATTCTAACACCAATAATTAATGTCATAATACACATCAAATTACTTTTGCAACAATATGGGGAGCGTGGGTATTTATGTCCATCTCCTTAGACAAGATTTTCAGTGATCTGTGGATGACATAGGACGCATCAACCACATAATCAAGACAGGAGGAAGGCAATTCTGCCAATAGAAGACATTTAAAGGGAATCTGTCACCTATTTTTTCGACTATAAGCTGTGGCCACCGCCATCAGGGGCTTATCTACAGCATTCTGTAATACTGTAGATAATCCCCCGATGTAACCTGAAAGATAAGAAAAACAAATTAGATTATACTTACTCAGGGGCGGTCCAGGTCCAGTCCGGGTTCGATGGCTGTCGTGATCCGGTCCGGCGCCTCCCATCTTCTAGCGATGATGTCCTCTTCTTTGCTTCTTTTCTTCCCGTCGCGGCTCCTGCGCAGGTGTACTGCTCTGCCCTGTTGAGGGCAGAGCAGAGTCCTGCAGTGCGTAGGCGCCGGGAAAGGTCAGAGAAGCCTGCGCACTGCAGTACTCTGCTCTGTCCTCAACAGGGCAGAGCAGTGCACCTGCGCAGGAGCTGCGACGGGAAGCTGAGAAGAGGATGTCATCACTAGAAGCTGGGAGGTGCCGGACCCGGACCGCGACACCCATCAGACCCGGACCGGACCCAGACCTCCCCTGGGTGAGCATAATATAAGTTGTTTTTCTTCACTTTTAGGTTACATCGGGGGCTTATCTACAGCATTACAGAATGCTGTAGATAAGCCCATGATGGCGGTGGTCGCAGCTTATAGTCGAAAAAATAGGTGACAGATTCCCGTTAATCAGAGCCCTGTGAACCTCCTGTGGCATCCCTGACACCTCATTGGATTAGTAGGTTATTAGTAGGCCACCTCGGCGTCACTAAGTTTCGGTGCAAATGATGTTGCATCAGTTTACTAATTAGAAGAGGAATCGGGGAAGTTGCAGGTAGTATGAGGTTCCTGTTTTTTTTTCATCTGGACTGCTAACATGGCCACTCCACCAGAACTTTACAAATTGTTTTGCTCAACTCTCATGGACACCTTTAGGGGAAATGGTTTTTTTTTTAAAGTTAATTGCAATTGTTCGTGTTTCAAGCTGAAAATAATAATTTTAGCTATTGGGTTCCATAAAAAAATTTGCATCATTTTCTGCAAAAAAATAGCTTTTTACAGACTGTTTATTTCCCTGCACGTTGTTGGGTACAGAATTAAATTTACTGAGAATCCGTCAGTGAGCGCGATCTGAGGGCGAGTTTGTTACTCTTTTATCTGTCATTTCTAGCGCTGCTCTCACCACAAACCACATCAATTAAGATCCCAACTTTGATGAGGTCACAAATCAGATAAGTGAAGCTCAGTAGAAGGCAAATAAAGGTGTCAGGAACACCGCACTGCACTTGCTCCCTGAGCCAGTGTGCGTGTCCTGAGTACAAAAACAGTGCTCAAAGATACCTTTGGAGCAAGGCAGCAGCGGTGACAATGTGTGCTTCAGACTATCAGGACCTGAAGCATGTGACTGCTGGGGGCGTGGCCTAATCTCCACAGAGCTAGGTCCTGCAGGGAAACTCCTAGAAAGGTAACTACGGGACAAGTTACCAAGGGCATAGACAGGGACGGAAACCAGATCAAGCCGGGGTCAAAGCACGAGATAGCAGGACAGTACCAAAGGGTTAACCAGAGCGGATAGTCAGGACGTAGCAATAGATCAGAAAACCAGAATGGGCAATAGACGGTACAAAAGGGGCAAACGATAACGGAGTAACAATAGCCAAGCCAGGAGGTCAGAACCAGAGAAGACAATAGTACCAAAACGTGAGACAGAGGACAGAGTGAGGGAACAGACCGGGTCATACACGGGAATCAAACAAGCAATGCAGTTTACCTGCACACCAGTGGGTCAGTCACACAGCCAGAATAACAGTATAGCTGACAGGGAATCCTAGTCTGGAGTGAGTATAAATACCTCTCCCGGATGCAAAGAGAGGCCGGCAAAATTAACCCTGAGAAGGCAGGACATTAATCATGTCCTAACCATGACAAAAGGAGGGCTCACAATCTAGATTCCCTATCAGTATGTGTCTCGAGTGTGGGAGGAAACCAGAGAACCTGGCGGAACCCACGCAAACACGGGGAGAACATACAGTACAAACTCCTTGCAGATGTTGTCCTTGGTGGGATTTGAATCCAGGACCCCAGCGCTGCAAGGTCCCTGTGGTAGCCTAAGGGTATGTTCACACTTGGCAATTTGTAGCATTTTTTGCTGCATATTTTACACAACATATTTGCGTTTTGCATTACAAGCATAATTAATGAGATCTCTGTTTTTGTTTTTGTTTTTCCTACGCATATGTTGAGCCCTGCGGCGTTTTTTTGCCAAAGATGCAGCATTTCGCTTCTTTCAACGTTTTTGCAGTAAAAAATGGGTTAAAAACCCAACTAAAAATGTTTCAAAGCTTCACGGAAAAATGTATATAAAAAACCACGTAATAATAAAAAGCTGCGTGTTTCCTCCCAACGCGTGAAGAAAAAGAATACCCATCTGCAATTCCGCAATGCGTGAACCCTAGTCGTCAGGTTCTGACACCAGAATTCGAGGTTCATAGTAATATTATAAACAGATGTATCAATCGCGAATTTACATTTACCAAATATTACTTTAAAAAAAAAATCTCTAAAATAATAATAAACATAAAATAAATGATACATTTTTGTCTAATGGTTTCTCTTGGAAAATGTTCATCCCTAAGTTTCATTAAAATTTCAATATTAATAATGTGCCTAATTAATAGTAACGCACAGCGACAAGTAGTATAGATTATATACAACCGCTCCATTAATTTTATTCATATACTATTATCACTTTTATGTCTAAATATTTGCATAATCCAATTCATAATTTAATTGGCTGCTTCACCTTTGGGAATATTCTGAAGAGTCAGTAGAACGTGAACCTTCCTCTAATGTTTATGTCCTTTAGTTATGTTCGCTCCCTTAGGTTTTCTTATTGATTGCACGTTATAATTTTTTTTCATAGTGTGTGTATATACACTCACTGGCCACTTTATTAGGTACACCTGTCCAACTGTGTGTTAAGACTTAATTTCTAATCAGCCAATCACATGGCGGCAACTCAGTGCATTTAGGCATGTAGACATGGTCAAGACAATCTCCTGCAGTTCAAACCGAGCATCAGTATGGGGAAGAAAGGTGATTTGAGTGCCTTTGAACGTGGCATGATTGTTGGTGCCAGAAGGGCTGGTCTGAGTATTTCAGAAACTGCTGATCTACTGGGATTTTCACGCACAACCATCTCTAGGGTTTACAGAGAATGGTCCGAAAAAGACAAAAAAACCAGTGAGCGGCAGTTCTGTGGCCGGAAATGCCATGTTGATGCCAGAGGTCAGAGGAGAATGGGCAGACTGGTTCGAGCTGATAGAAAGGCAACAGTGACTCAAATTGCCACCCGTTACAACCAAGGTAGGCAGAAGAGCATCTCTGAACGCACAGTGCGTCGAACTTTGAGGCAGATGGGCTACAGCAGCAGAAGACCACACTGGGTACCACTCCTCTCAGCTAAGAACAGGAAACTGAGGCTACAATTTGCACAAGCTCATCGAAATTGGACAGTAGAAGATTGGAAAAACGTTGCCTGGTCTGATGAGTCTCGATTTCTGCTGCGACATTCGGATGGTAGGGTCAGAATTTGGCGTAAACAACATGAAAGCATGGATCCATCCTGCCTTGTATCAACGGTTCAGGCTGGTGGTGGTGGTGTCATGGTGTGGGGAATTTTTTCTGGGCACTCTTTGGGCCCCTTGGTACCAATTGAGCATCGTTGCAACGCCACAGCCTACCTGAGTATTGTTGCTGACCATGTCCATCCCTTTATGACCACAATGTACCCAACATCTGATGGCTACTTTCAGCAGGATAATGCGCCATGTCATAAAGCTCGAATCATCTCAGATTGGTTTCTTGAACATGACAATGAGTTTACTGTACTCAAATGGCCTCCTCAGTCACCAGATCTCAATCCAATAGAGCATCTTTGGGATGTGGTGGAACGGGAGATTTGCATCAGGGATGTGCAGCCGACAAATCTGCGCCAACTGTGTGATGCCATCATGTCAATATGGTCCAAAATCTCTGAGGAATGCTTCCAGCACCTTGTTGAATCTCTGCCACGAAGAATTGAGGCAGTTTTGAAGGCAAAAGGGGGTCCAACCCCTTACTAGCATGGTGTACCTAATAAAGTGGCCAGTGAGTGTATATATATATATATATATATATATATATATATATCGCAGCATTTTCTATAAGGGTTTCCCAGGATAGATATTTATCAAATATTGATAGAATTAGCAAAAATTGTCCGACCTCCTCCGTCCTTGAGAACAGAGGTGCGTGTACCCCTTTTAGCAGAGACGTGACTGCTACATATGCAGGCGCTCTGCATCATAGGAAATAGCGGTATCTGTTTTTCCCATTTTCTTAGGCCACGTTCACACATTCAGTATTTGGTCAGTATTTCACATCAGTATTTGAAAGCCCAAACTAGGAGTGGGTGATAAGTACAGAAGTGGTGACGCGTTTCTTCTGGTCTTGGCTTACAAATACTGAGCGTGTGAACGTGGCCCTAAAGTATATTCACACATAAGATTGATATAACATTTTTTTACAGCAATTTTTCAATAATTTAGGCAAAAAAGAGCAGTAGGGCTACAAAGTGGGAGTAATCGAGAAATTATTTTTTCCTAATAAGTTTAGAAACCCCCCCCCCCATTTACTGGTTTAGTGAGGATCTCAAAGGTGGTTACTCCACTCATTACACAAATAGGTTGTGAATATTTTAACACTTATTTAAAGGCTTCCAGTCACTTGTTATAAATATGTCATTTTGTTTTTCCGGTGTAATGCCGGTGTTTTCCTGAATCCGGCGCTGTTTTTCTTTTGTTCCTGTGCCTCTCCGTCCCTGAGATATCGTCCCCTCTTCCCTGTATGTAAATCCAGTCTTCTTAGCCATGTAGTGCTCAGGAGAAGAGTTGATGTCCACGCCTAGTTGGCTAAAAAGACTAAATTTGCATAAAGGGAAGAGGGGATGATATCTCCGGAAAGGAGAGGCGCAGGAACAAAAGAAAAACCTTGCCGAATTCAGGAGAACAGCGGCATTTACCCCAAGTTAGAAAATTATGTATTTATGGCAAGTAGAGGTTGTATGGGCCATTTATTTGATGGGCTATGGTTTTCTCCTGGGCCAGATTCAATTCAATTGAATGGGTGCAGTACCAGGAACAGCCACATCAGTATGAATGGAGCTGTGCCTGCCTTCATTCTGCTGATTGGGGAAGGTATTGGGTTTTGGACCCCACGGAAGACACATTAATGACGAACCCCGTGAGATTCACATGGCATTCAGCTAGTTTGCTGTTATAGTAATTCTGCAGCTGCATCACCTCACATCTGTCTGATCTGGAGTTCACGGCACAGAACAGCCTATGATTGGTTTTGGTATATTGTGGGAGAAGTAGGGATCACATTAAACATAGCATATAGTCAAATGCAAAAAGGAACTCAATCATCTACAATGCAATTCAGCTCTGAATTAGGGGGTTTCACCTAAGTAGTTCTGCTCGCAGCTTTAGATGTGACTAGAGAAATGTCACCCAAAACTCCAATAAAAAGAAACACAGGGGCCGATTTATCAAAACCTTTACGATAGAAAACTCGATGTAAAAGTTTTAGGGAAAAAAAGTAGAGCTTCGCAAAAAATCTGCTACTTTTGGAGTTGTCACTCCAGTTTTAAACAGCTGTCAAAATAGGTGGAGGAGCTGGAGCTGCATAGGCATTGCCTTGCCTGCCTGACAAATTGATTATAAATGTGGTAGTTTCTTATGCCAGAAATGTTACTCCAGCCTGTGACTGGAGTACTATTTCTTGTGGCGAGGCGCATGGAGGCTCGTGCCGCAGAGAAGATGGGCGGAGTGCCTCTTTGTGAATACGGCGGATCCTACTCCAGCAAGCCCTTCCCTAAGACCAGAGTAGTAGTACTCAATACTCGTCTTAATGAATCGGCCCCATAGTGTAGGGAATGTTTCCATGGAGTTTTCCATTTCTGATAGTTTCAGACTGTGAAGTGTAGCAGCGTGAGCTGAGAAACACACAATCTCCACCCTACGCCCACACATGCCCAACATAGGTGGCGGTCTCCCTCAGAATAGCTCGTCTGCAGCTCCTCTCCCCTTATCCATGAAGAGATCGGAGACAGATAATAATATTAGTTATTGCGTCTTGTTTTAGATTCTTGGCAGATGGTTCGGCTGTAATAACAGCACAGGATCCCAGCACTGTTATTATAATCGCGCTCACCCTGATAGTTATGAATTCTGTATTCCAAATGTTACTTTTAATAAGGACATAGAAGTTTCTATCTCCTCTGCCATCCCCGCAATAACATCAGGACTTCTATGTCCTTTTCCAGTTTTACAAAGACTTCAAATTTCAGAATTTCTTGCAGACAGATGTAGCTCGGTTTATTACAAAGCAGAACTGGGTTTGTCATTGTGCACAACTCTCAGTATTTTGAGGCTCTCTATGAGGGTGGGCATGTGTCTCTCTGCTCCTGGTCTCCTGTCTGTCGCGGGCATGTGTCTCTCTGCTCCTGGTCTCCTGTCTGTCGTGGGCATGTGTCTCTCTGCTCCTGCTCTCCTGTCTGTCGCCGGCATGTGTCTCTCTGCTCCTGCTCTCCTGTCTGTCGCGGGCATGTGTCTCTCTGCTCCTGGTCTCCTGTCTGTCGCGGGCATGTGTCTCTCTGCTCCTGCTCTCCTGTCTGTCGCAGGCATGTGTCTCTCTGCTCCTGGTCTCCTGTCTGTCGCGGGCATGTGTCTCTCTGCTCCTGCTCTCCTGTCTGTCGCGGGCATGTGTCTCTCTGCTCCTGGTCTCCTGTCTGTCGCGGGCATGTGTCTCTCTGCTCCTGCTCTCCTGTCTGTCGCGGGCATGTGTCTCTCTGCTCCTGGTCTCCTGTCTGTCGCGGGCATGTGTCTCTCTGCTCCTGCTCTCCTGTCTGTCGCGGGCATGTGTCTCTCTGCTCCTGGTCTCCTGTCTGTCGCGGGCATGTGTCTCTCTGCTCTTGCTCTCCTGTCTGTCGCGGGCATGTGTCTCTCTGCTCCTGCTCTCCTGTCTGTCGCGGGCATGTGTCTCTCTGCTCTTGCTCTCCTGTCTGTCGCGGGCATGTATCTCTCTGCTCCTGGTCTCCTGTCTGTCACGGGCATGTGCCTCTCTGCTCCTGCTCTCCTGTCTTTCACGGGCATGTGCCTCTCTGCTCCTGCTCTCCTGTCTGTCGCGGGCATGTGTCTCTCTGCTCTTGCTCTCCTGTCTGTCGCGGGCATGTATCTCTCTGCTCCTGGTCTCCTGTCTGTCACGGGCATGTGCCTCTCTGCTCCTGCTCTCCTGTCTTTCACGGGCATGTGCCTCTCTGCTCCTGCTCTCCTGTCTGTCATGGGCATGTGTCTCTCTGCTCCTGCTCTCCTGTCTGTCACGGGCATGTGTCTCTCTTCTCCTGCTCTCCTGTCTGTCACGGGCATGTGCCTCTCTGCTCCTGCTCTCCTGTCTTTCACGGGCATGTGCCTCTCTGCTCCTGCTCTCCTGTCTGTCATGGGCATGTGTCTCTCTGCTCCTGCTCTCCTGTCTGTCACGGGCATGTGTCTCTCTGCTCCTGCTCTCCTGTCTGTCACGGGCATGTGTCTCTCTTCTCCTGCTCTCCTGTCTGTCACGGGCATGTGTCTCTCTGCTCCTGCTCTCCTGTCTGTCGCCGGCATGTGTCTCTCTGCTCCTGCTCTCCTGTCTGTCGCGGGCATGTGTCTCTCTGCTCCTGGTCTCCTGTCTGTCGCGGGCATGAGTCTCTCTGCTCCTGCTCTCCTGTCTGTCGCAGGCATGTGTCTCTCTGCTCCTGGTCTCCTGTCTGTCGCGGGCATGTGTCTCTCTGCTCCTGCTCTCCTGTCTGTCGCGGGCATGTGTCTCTCTGCTCCTGGTCTCCTGTCTGTCGCGGGCATGTGTCTCTCTGCTCCTGCTCTCCTGTCTGTCGCGGGCATGTGTCTCTCTGCTCCTGGTCTCCTGTCTGTCGCGGGCATGTGTCTCTCTGCTCCTGCTCTCCTGTCTGTCGCGGGCATGTGTCTCTCTGCTCCTGGTCTCCTGTCTGTCGCGGGCATGTGTCTCTCTGCTCTTGCTCTCCTGTCTGTCGCGGGCATGTGTCTCTCTGCTCCTGCTCTCCTGTCTGTCGCGGGCATGTGTCTCTCTGCTCTTGCTCTCCTGTCTGTCGCGGGCATGTATCTCTCTGCTCCTGGTCTCCTGTCTGTCACGGGCATGTGCCTCTCTGCTCCTGCTCTCCTGTCTTTCACGGGCATGTGCCTCTCTGCTCCTGCTCTCCTGTCTGTCGCGGGCATGTGTCTCTCTGCTCCTGCTCTCCTGTCTGTCGCGGGCATGTGCCTCTCTGCTCCTGCTCTCCTGTCTTTCACGGGCATGTGCCTCTCTGCTCCTGCTCTCCTGTCTGTCGCGGGCATGTGTCTCTCTGCTCCTGCTCTCCTGTCTGTCGCGGGCATGTGTCTCTCTGCTCTTGCTCTCCTGTCTGTCGCGGGCATGTATCTCTCTGCTCCTGGTCTCCTGTCTGTCACGGGCATGTGCCTCTCTGCTCCTGCTCTCCTGTCTTTCACGGGCATGTGTCTCTCTGCTCCTGCTCTCCTGTCTGTCACGGGCATGTGTCTCTCTTCTCCTGCTCTCCTGTCTGTCACGGGCATGTGTCTCTCTGCTCCTGCTCTCCTGTCTGTCATCCTGCATATTTACAGAATAGAGTGGCAGGGTTTCAGTTCTGGGCAGGCAAGTCACTAGACAATTGCCAGGGCTGAGAAGTGAGGGGAAAGTTACGGCATCTGTAGTGCTGGCTGAATGTTGATGAAGAGGAACCACATTGTGGTCTGTCACGTGGGTGTTACTCATTTCAGGAGCAACCAAATATTCAGAAGTCATGGAAGTGACAGTACATTTAATTCTGACAGTATGGAGATCAGATCTAGAGAGGAAACTCCTGCCCTAACGTATAGAATAAAGCACAGATTAGGAGATCCGGAATATTCATGGACGCCGACGGTTTTGGGACTCAGCCACAGAGATCATTTCAGGTAATAATAATAAACAAGATTACGTGTTAGGTTCTATTGTGCGACCTTAATTAGGCGCCGGGTCCTTAGGGGAACTTTATTTATAATTAAAAATGTTTCATTGTGACTGTGAGATTATTAGATGGATTCTTATTACCTTATCCGCTCATAACCCTTTGCAACTATGTCCTACTAATTGTCTCATTAGTTCAGTGCAACTGTGCTGGAAAAAGTATCATAGGGTCACCGAAGAATACAAGTGTGAGGCTCAGTGCACTAGAGAGCTGACTTTCTTTCTATTTCCATCTTTTCTTTCTTTCTTTCTTTCTTTCTTTCTTTCTTTCTTTCTTTCTTTCTTTCTTTCTTTCTCACTCTCTTTCTTTCTCACTCTCTTTCTCACTCTTTCTTTCTTTCTTTCTCACTCTCTTTCACTCTCTCTTTCTTTCTCACTCTCTTTCTTTCTTGTCCGGTGCTAAACGCCAAACACAGACTTCTACCTGCAGTCCGTTGCCATGTTCAGAGTTCTGGGGGAAGTCCAGAGAGAGAGAGTGAGAATTCTCAAGCTCAAAGTGTTGGATCCCTTTTGTTTTCAATGGGGTTCTGGTTCAAGTTTGGGTACTGTTCTGGTACCCTAACCAAACTTTGGACTAAAGTTCAGGTTGGGTATCAGAAGCCGACATTCCACAGGTCTGCTCATCCCTAGCCAAGAATCAAAGTCAGATCTTTACAACACTCTTGTGGAATGGTAACGTAGCATACACAAAAGGAGATTTTTTTTTTACAGACCTCAGAAAAAAAATGATGACACTCACTTGGCAAAATGTACAGATTATTAGATGGATTCTTATTACCTTATCTGCTCATAATCCTCTGTGACTATTCAGTTTACTAGAGAAAGTTTTGTTTCTGTTTCTTTTTTCATTTTCTTTCTTTTTTTCAGTTTCTCATTCCTTCTTCTTTCATTTTCTCTGTTTTTCTTTAATTATATATGTCTAAAATTATCAATGTCCCTGAAGAATATTTAGAATTGAGAGTCCTCAGTGGATGATACCTTTTAATGGCTAACTGAAAAGATGGTAACACATTGCAAGCTTTCGAGACTACTCAGGTCTCTTCATCAGGCATTGACTAATACAAAATCTGAAGAATCACTTATTTATACACAACACAGCACAGAAAAAATGCAATAGATAAGACAAGTGAGGCTTGAGACAGTCTATCGGTTTGGCATTTAGCAATGGCCCACACTTATCCCCAGAGAATTCATAAGCACCAGGAAAGTAATGTCCACACTAATTTAAAAAGTATTCCTTAACCAGGATAAGGTAATGTGAAAGACTATACTTATCTTGTGCAGACTCTTGACCCTCTGATATGTGTAAACCCATGTCCCGACACGTTTCCCCCATGATTTCCTCGAGGTTCATCAGGAGACCAAATGTAAAAGTGATGTCCTGACAATTCCGTGATAATTAATGCAATCATTTAGACATATACAGTTGTGTGAAAAAGTGTTTGCCCCCTTCCTGATTTTCTATTCTTTGCATGCTTGTTCACTCGTAAATCTTTCAGATCACCAAACAAATTTAAGGCTAAGTTCACACGTACCGGAACTCTCGCGGAAATTACCGCGAGACTTCGCGATCCCACGAGAACGGACGTCATCGTGGGCATTTTCGCAAAGGATTACTGGGAACGAGAGCGTGGAGAGAAGCGGGAAGGCTGTGCGGGACGCCGCAAGGTGAGAATAACAATATTTTTTATTTTAAATTCTATTTTTTACAGGGATATGGTACCCAGGGCCCGGAGGACAGTCTCCTCTCCTCCGGACCGTGGGTACCATCCGCAAATGTTCTGCTTACTTTCCGCATGGTGTGCACAGCCACATGCGGGAAGTAAGCGGAACAATGCATACCTATGGGTGCGGGATCGCCGCGATTCCGCAAAATTAATGAGCATGCTGCGGTTTTTACCGCGAAGCGATTCCGCCGTGGTAAGAACCGCAGCATTAGCACAGCATTGCGGAATCCCATAGGAATGCATGGGATGCTTATTTTTTGCGTTTTCGCGGCAAAATCGTGCGGTTAAAACCGCCGCGGAAACGCGAAAAAAACGCCACGTGTGAACTCAGCCTAAATGTTAGACAAAGATAACACAAGCAATCACAAATTGCAGTTTATAAATTAAGGTGTTTATTATTAAAGGAAAGAAAATTCCAAACCTACAGGGTCCTGTGTGAAATAGTAATTGCCCCCCACACCTTAAAACATAAATTAACTGTATTTCATCACATCTTTGGGAAGCTGAGTTGAAATTCCATAGCCACACCCAGGCCTCATTACTGCCACACCTGTTCTCAGTCAAGAAATTACTTAAATAGGACCTGCCTGACTAAGTAAAGTAGACCAAAAGGTCCTCAAAATCTAGATATCATGCCTTGATCCATATAAAATCTGAAACAAAGTAATTAAGATCAGTCAGGAAAAGGTTATAAAGTCACTTATAAACCTTTGGGACTCCAGTGAACCACAGTGAGACCCATTATCCAAAATGGCGAAAACATGGAACAGTGGTGAATCTTCCCAGGAGTCATCGGTCAACCAAAATTACCCCAAGAGCACTACGATGACTCATCCAAGGGGTCAAAAAAGACCCCACAACATCCATAGAACTGCTGTCCTCACTTGCCTCAGTTAAGTGTTCATGACTCCACCATAAGAAAGAGACTGGACAAAAATGGCCTGCATGGCAGAGTTCCAAGATGAAAATCACTGCTGAGCAATAAGAACATAAAGGCTCGTCTCTTGATCTTGATGATGCCAAAAACTTTTGGGAGAATACTCTGAGGACTGATGAGACAAAAGTTTAACTTTTTGGAAGGTGTATGTCCCATTACATCTGGTGTAGAAGTAACACAGAATTTCAGAAAAGGAACATCATACCAACAGTAAAATATGGTGGTGGTAGTGTGATAGCCTGGGGCTGTTTTGCTGCTTCAGGACGTGGAATGCTTGTTGTGGTAAATGGAACCTTGAATTCTGCTGTCTCAAAAAATCCTGAAGGAGAATATCCGGCTATCTGTTCGTGACCTCAAGCTGAAGCATACTTTGGTTATGCAGCAGGACAATGATCCAAAGCACACCAACAAGTCCACCTCTGAATGGCTTAATAAAAAAAATTAAGACTTTGGAGTGGCCTAGTAAAAGACTTGACCTTAATCTAATAGACATGCAGTGACATGATATTAAAAAGATGGTTCATGCATGGAAACCCTCCAATGTGGCTGAATTACAACAATTCTGCAAAGATGAGTGGCCAAAATTCCTCCAGAGCATTGTAAAAGACTCATTGCCAGGTATCACAATCGCTTGACTACAGTTGTTGCTGCTAAGGATGGCCCAAACAGTTATTAGGTTTAGGGGAGAATCACTTTTTTGTTAAGTGAATATTAATAAAAGTTATATTTTACTGGTCTACTTTTCCTGCTGGTTTGATGTATGCAATGACAATGGACAATACTTTGATATTTCTGAGGATGATAGATTATACTTATAAAATACTCCATGTAAATATTAATCAATTTGTGTGTGCCCACCAGTCATGTTTAGGTTTAGCTTTCTTTCATGGGACCCTAACTTTTTCTATTACATAAAGCCTACAAATTTAAAGGGAAAGTAGAATATGACACTAATTTAAAATAGCCTTAGAGTAATGGAGGAGCGTTCAGCCAACTAAGGAGGCAGTCACCACCTCCACCTATCATCTATCTATCTATCTATCTATCTATCTATCTATCTATCTATCATCACTCTTATATCTATATATCTCATATCGATCTATATCTATCTATATATCTCAGCAAAGAGCAAACAGATGAACGGCATACTAGGGCACACAAATCACCACATTAACAGATGGAGCTATTTATCTGAAGTATTGTGGTATATATTTCAGTCAAAAAACGGAGGTGCTTGCATGAAAAAACATGAATATTTCAATGTGAAGCGAAAAAAGGAGAAATATGCAGCACTCACCGATATAGCTGAAAAGCTGTGCGTCTTTATCTAATACATAAAGCTCAAGTGTGTGTGTGTGTATGTATGTGTGTGTGTATGTCCAAGATTGGCATCCGCACTGTCGCAGCTACAGCCACAAAATTTGGCACAGTCACACGTCTGGACCCCGAGAGTGTCCTAGGCTATGTTGTGAGGTGAAATTTTAACCCCGCGGGTTCCAATTCACCAAACAATTTTGCCCCTATCTACATAATGGGGAAAAAGTGTGTGTGTGTATCAAGCCCCGCCCCTCATTATGTCATAATGGTTGCCATGGCAATGCTGATGTCATCATAGGGTGCAAGCCCCGCCGCTCACTATGATGTCATAATGGTTGACTATGGGATGGAGGATATGTTTGACGGGTATATGGGCACTGGGACTATGGGATGGAGGATATGTATGATGGGTATATGGGCACGGGACTATGGGATGGAGGATATGTATGATGGGTATATGGGCATGGGACTATGGGATTGAGGATGTGTGATGGGTATATGGGCACGGGACTATGGGATGGCGAATATGTATGATGGGTATATGGGCACAGGACTATGGGATGGCGAATATGTATGATGGGTATATGGGCACGGGACTATGGGATGGAGGATGTGTGATGGGTATATGGGCACTCGACTATGGGATGGAGGATATGTATGATGGGTATATGGACACGGGCGTATGGGATGGAGGATATGTATGATGGGTATATGGGCACGGGACTATGGGATGGAGGATATGCATGATGGGTATATGGGCACGGGACTATGGGATGGAGGATAATTATAATTTGCTATAACTAACCACAGTTAGTTACTATGCCCGGGCAACGCCGGGCTCATCAGCTAGTTTCACATAAGTTCCATCAATAGATATGTGGACATGCAGGATATTAGAGGAATGCTGGGGGAGGGAGGTGCCGGACAACGGCCGTTTCGCGATTACTCGCTTCTACGGGTCCAGGTGCGACCCGTAGAAGCGAGTAATCGCGAAACGGCCGTTGTCCGTCACCTCCCTCCCCCAGCATTCCCCTAATGTCCTGCATGTCCACATATCTATCTATATATCTATCTGTCTGTCGATTATCTATTACGTATAACCTGCTTATCTTTTATCTACCGATCTGTTTCCCTACTCACACATATATAGTAATCTTTTACAGTACGGATTGTGCTCCATTTTAGTGAGATTATGATTTATGAGATTAATGTTTGTTTTTTCTGGAGTAATTGAATTATCGCTGCGGATACTTGGCGTGCAAATTATTGTTTTCTAATTCAAAAGGTTTTGGGAATAAATGATTTCCCTTTTTGAAACCGAGTGCAAATATGTTTTAGGTATCACGCAGGTAGCAATGAGCGAGAAGAAATATTTCTAATTAATCATAAATAACAATAATTCTATCTGGAAGATGCATTGTCTTGGAGGATGTAAACAATGGAGAATCTGTACAAAGAAGGACGGGTTAGGTTCAACCCAGAGAATTTTGTGCACAGATAATTGGATCTTCTTATCATTTTTACAGCAGTATAACAAGATGAACCATAGTATATCCTTAATTGTTACGTTATGCGGAAATACAAGGTCGATGTGGAACAGTTATTACCATATACATTAGTATTATCCATCAGTGCCGACATTCCAAAATTTAGAGTGTTACAATTAGTTTAAACAAATCATGCAGATAAGACGCCGAAATCTAAATCTCCGAGCACAGCAAAATACTCGGAGGACACCCGAGCATGCTCGGAAAAACCCGAGCAACGATTATGCTCGCTCATCACTATTGGTGATCAATTGTGTTTTACTCAAACTGTATAAAATGTATAAAACTAAAAAAAGCACAAAAAAATAAAAATAGGTGAAATGCCTTTTTAACATATCAATAGGTAAAGCGGACCTACCGTATTGCAATGAAGTTCTATCGATCTGGCATATAATAACTCAAAAACGTTCATAATACCGCACTTTTTTAAAATAAAAAACTATAAAACAAAATGTGTAATTTTACTTACAATATTCAATTAACTGCAAGAGAGGTATCATTTTTACTGGAGGACAAGCACTTACAAAGCTATGCCATTAGTTTTATATGTGAAAAAAAGTTTTGTTCGGTTTCCCTTAAATGCAAAATAAAGTAAACATCATCCCTTTTGTGGTCATGAAAACCAAAAAAGACCAGAAGGGTCCTTGTCTAAAAAATCCCTCCAAAAGAAGTAATTAAATTATACTTGAATTAAGAAATAATATAACAATACAAATGCAGAGAAAATAGGGTTTTTTCTAAAAAAAAAAATAATGAAATTTATTGCAAAAACATTATACAAAAAGACAAGGTATTTATGTGACAGTATAAATAACAGGTAGAAGAGTTAATGCATAACAAGGTGGAAGATGTAGGGCATAGAGAAACACGCGCCTCAAAGCAGAACTGCATGATTGGTATATGGCAAAAATCTATAGAAAATAAAGGGTTAACAGACCTGGAAGAAGACATATAGAATACATGGCCAGTTAGTTAGCTAAATAATAAAGTTGAGGGCCGTATATTACCTTGAGACATGTTTTAATGCCACATGCAGAGATGCTGAGGAGACGCGCAGGAGCCTCGACGCACGTTTCACCGCACTTGGCTTCGTCAGGTGGACAGTTGGCAAGCATGAGTTTGCAAATGAGTGAAGTACATTTATCATAATTAATATGAAGGAAAAATGGAGCATTTCCGAATAACAGCCAATCACATTACTGCTTTGCTTTCTTGTGAAAAAAAAAAAAGATATGTCTATACATACCAGTCCAGTGTAAGCCAAAAGGACACTCTTTTGGTAAACACTGGGTGCATGGCAGCCTGTAGAAAATTTAGAGGTATGTAAATGAATACTCTCAAATTATACCTCCAACATATATAAAAATGAGAAGCGAACAAAACTGAACACATGAGGCATCTGTGGCTGCCACAAGAGGAAGGATTCTTGGAGGCATCTCTTAGCAGGTGACATGGTGGCATATCGTGAACATATCACAATGGGACCAGTGGCTGGAATGTAAAGTTCTGAGTCTGGGGCATCTGAGGTTGAAATGTAATACTCAGTGGCTGAAGGGCCTTTGGGCCATCATCACCTTGGATGCTAATACCTTGGGGAGCGTGTTGCTGTCACATTGGGGGAGCATCTGTAGTAAGCACTAAACAGTGATTTAAGCTGGCCACACACATGAGAAATCTGTCCTCTAAATGTTTGTTGGCAGACAGCTATCTCTCCCAATACATCAGTGCTCGGCTCTACTGAGAGTTTATGTGTTTTTAGCAAGAAGAAAGGAGAGGTGAAACCTCTTGTTGCGGATTATCTCACGTGATTTCAAAAGCATTTGTTGAAAATCCAATTGTCTGATCCTTCCCCCCCCCCTTATATCATCTGTCAGTAGAGAGATGGGAGGACCCCAAGCATTTCTTTAAATTTTAGTTATAATAGTATCTGTGAAATAAAGGTATTGGATAAATCTGTCGCTGGAGTGGGGTCATCAGAGGCTGACATCATGAAGGGCAAATGTAGAAGACACCTTGGAGGGCAACTGTGTCTTATCACCCTGGAAGTGAGGGGCATCTATTTCTATCACCCTGGAAGTGGGAGACATCTGTATCTATTACCTTGGAGGAAGGGGCATCTGTGTTTGTCACCCTGGAAGTAGAGGATATCTGTGCCTACAGTATTACTCTGGAAGTGGGAACATCTGTGTATATCACCCTGGATGTGGAGGACATCTGGTCCATCACACTTGACGTGGGGGACATCCGTGTCCATCACCCTGGAAGTGTTGGACGTCTGTGTCCATCACCCAGAAGTGGGGGACATCTGTGTCTATCACCCTGGAAGTAGGGGATATCTGTGTCTATCACCCTGGAAGTGTTGGACGTCTGTATCCATCACCCAGAAGTG
This sequence comes from Dendrobates tinctorius, assembly GCF_039654945.1. Classification (NCBI taxonomy): domain Eukaryota; kingdom Metazoa; phylum Chordata; class Amphibia; order Anura; family Dendrobatidae; genus Dendrobates; species Dendrobates tinctorius. The sequence continues at coordinate 19,981,988 of NW_027361707.1, forward strand.
GGGGACATCTGTGTCTATCACCCTGGAAGTAGGGGATATCTGTGTCCATCACCCTAGAAGTAGGGTATGTCTGTGTCCATCACCCTGGAAGTGTGGGACATCTGTGTCCATCACTCTGGAAGTGGATGACATCTGTGTCCATCACCCTAGAAGTGGGGGACATCTGTGTCTATCACCGAGAAGTGGGGAACATCTGTGTCCATCACCATGGAAGTGGGGGACATCTGTGTCTATCACTCTAAAAGTGGGGGACATCTGTGTCTATCACCCTGAAGTAGGGGATATCTGTGTCCATCACCCTGGAAGTGTGGGACATCTGTATCTATCACCCTGGAAGTAGGAGATAACTGTGTCCATCACGCTGGAAGTGTAGGACATCTGTGTCCATCACCCTGGAAGTGGGGAACATCTGCGTCTATCACCCTGGAACAGTGGCGTAGCAACTGTTTGTGGCGCCCGGGGCGGTCGAAAAATTTGCCGCCCCTTTGGTCGTTGATAATCTGGAAGCATCCGAAGAGCCCACACTACACTCAAAGATCTAATTTTCAGTCTGCTACTAACTCTGCTGTTATTATTTCTAGACTTTCATCTTCTTGCAGTTCTCTATATATATGTATTAGCTTGATGATGCTGGATGAAGACCTAATGGCTTTTTTAATAATAATTTTTAATAATGTGACAGACATTACATATTGGATTATATAGAGCCCTGTTTTTTATTACATACCGTCCTGTCTTGTTAAGCTGTATAATGCAATGATGGCCGATGAAGCATGGGAAAGCTTCCTTTCTAATGGAGGAGCTGATGGACTGGTAGTTTGGTCACCGGCTCCTCGATCAGCAGTCATTTTATATCTAAAAAGAGAGGGGACTATGTAATAAAAGAGGGCACTGTAAATAACAAAATTAACAAGAATACACTATGTAAGAGACAGCACTATACATAACAGCAGTGGAGCTATATAATAAGGGACGGCATCATATATAACTAGAGAGGATGGTACGTAATAAGTGATGGTGTTATACATAATAAAAGAGGAAACTATGTAACTAAGGATGGTGTTATACAGAATTAGTGAGTACACTATATACTAAGGGACTGTGTTAGACATAGTGAGGACACTATATACTAAGGGACTGTGTTAGACATAGTGAGTACACTATATACTAAGGGACTGTGTTAGACATAATATACGATAATGTCTTCCTCCTCCTCCCCCTGTTCCTAAGGCCATTATAAGTCCCCCTTCCTCCCATCCCAATCCCCACACCCCTCATTGTCCTCCTCCCCTCACATCCCATTATTGTCCTCTCCCCCACCACATCATTGCCCTCTTCAACACTTCCATCTTTGCTTTCTCCCCCACCACTCCCATCATTGCCCATTCCACCACCTCAATCATTTCCTCCTCCTCCACCACCCCCATTTATTGCCCTTTCCACCACCCCATCATCATTTATTTTTCCCCCACCACCCCATCATTCCCCTCTCCATCACCTCCACCCTTGCCTTCTCCCCATCATTGCCTTCTCCTTCACCCCATCACTGCCTTCTCCCCATCACTCCCATCATTGCCTGCTCCTTCACCCCATCATTGTCTTCTCCCCATCACTCCCATCATTGCCTGCTCCATCACCACATCATTGCCTTCTCCCCATCACTCCCATCATTGCCTGCTCCATCACCCCATCACTCCAATCATTGTCTGCTCCATCACCCCAGCATTGTCTTCTCCCCATCACTCCCATCATTGCCTTCTCCATCACCCCATCACTGCCTTCTCCCCATCACTCCCATCATTGCCTGCTCCATCACCCCATCATTGTCTTCTCCCCATCACTCCCATCATTGCCTTCTCCATCACTCCATCACTGCCTTTTCCCCATCACTCCCATCATTGCCTGCTCCATCACCCCATCACTCCCAACATTGTCTGCTCCATCACCCCCATCATTGCCTGCTCCATCACTCCCATCATTGCCTTCTCCATCACCCCATCACTGCCTTCTCCATCACCCCATCACTGCCTTCTCCCCATCACTCCCATCATTGCCTTCTCCATCACTCTATCACTGCCTTCTCCCCATCACTCCCATCATTGCCTGCTCCATCACCCCATCATTGTCTTCTCCCCATCACTCCCACCATTGCCTTCTCCATATCACTCCCATCATTGCCTGCTCCATCACCCCATCACTCCCATCATTGTCTGCTCCATCACACCCATCATTGCCTGCTCCATCACTCCATCACTCCCATCATTGCCTTCTCCCATTACCCCATCATGGCCTTCTCCCATCACCCCAGGCATTATGGCCTTCTCTCCCCATCACGTCTTCTCATGTCCCCATCTCCTCCCGGGCCAGGCTAACCTACACAGACACACACAAAGACATACACACAGACATACAAACACACATACAGACAGACAGACAGACAGACATTCATACACACACACACACAGACATACATACACACAGACACCACCTCTCTCCTCTCACCTGTCCACAGCATTGCCCGCGCTTCCTCGCTCACACAGCAGCGGCCACTGAATGATGACGTCATTCAGCGGCGCTTCTCTGTGTCAAACAGGAAGCGCAGCGTCCGGGCAGGAAGCAGAACGGACCCTTGCAGCTCCGCTCCTGCTATTCCCTCTTGCAGGCAGCGGAGCTGCTGTGATTGCTCCCTGCCCGCCGCTGCACTGCACTGTGTCTCACTGCCTCCGCGCTTCTCCCACAGAGAGGAATTGCTGCCGCGCCGCCCCCACACATGTGCCGCCTGGGGCGGACCGCCCCCCCACGCTACGCCACTGCCCTGGAAGTAGGGGATATCTGTGTCCATCACCTTGGAGGTGGGGGATATCTGTGTCCATCACCTTGGAGGTGGGGGATATCTGTGTCCATCACCTTGGAGGTGGGGGATATCTGTGTCCATCACCTTGGAAGTATGAGACATCTGTGTCCATCACCCTCGATGTGGGGGACATCTGTGTCTATCACCCTGGAAGAGGGAGACATCTGTGTCCATCACCCTGGAAGAGGGAGACATCTGATTCTATCACCCAGAAGTGGGGGACATCTGTGTCTATCCCCTTTGAGGGGCAAACAATGTTAGAGGAATCTCAACCTCATTCTTATCTGAGGAGTCGGACATTGCTGACTGCCTCCATTTATGAATACGTATAGCTCGAGGTCCACTTGCATGCACATTCAACTGATATATTTTTAGTAATAATGTTCAGCAGTGAAGGAAGCTTTAATTTTTAGTTATATTTACCTAATTAAAACAAGCCGTTTGTACAACAATCCCAGCCATACTCATTTACAGATAAATTAAAATACCTCATCAAACCGTATCCCTCCACTGAATATATTATTAGCTCATTATTACTCATTTGAATAATCTCTCGCAGCCGTGCCAATATCGCCGTCATTTTGGCATAATACAACATTAGAAGCCTTTTTTTTTATATTTGCAAAATGAATAAATAACAGCACAATGCTGGCAGCAGCCACCAGCGATAACCTTATATGACCTCCGTACGGCCGTCATCCTTCAGTGCACTGGACAGGTTTTGTACTAAGGGCCCAGCTCTTGCTGTTTGTCAAAAGCGCGGCCGGCTTTGGATGTTCATTTAGGAAAACATTCATTTTAACGTGAACACAGTTGGCGCTATAGTCAGTGCCAAGCTGTGGCGTCAATGTGCGGTGGCATTGTAATGCTTGAGAGCATCTCTTCAGCCTGCAGCCATGGGGATTCCAGGACACAAGTTAATCAGCTGGTTCTTGGCTTAATAGGGAGTCATTTACATAATATAATAAATTGTAAAATGTCACCACCAGTCATCAAATAATCCAGAATTTCTCATCATTCGGCACTTGTTTCCAACATAAGACTGCAATATCATCTCAAAATGTGCTCTGATCGTGAGACTCGGTTATGAGAAATAATGACTTATTTTGTGATAATAGTTTTTTTCTTCGTTCTTTTATCTAAGGAAGCAAATTCTAAAGATTTTTTTGTGGCCACCGGATAATAATCTAAAACATGACACTCATCAGTTCCCATTCAAAAATATTCATATCATGAAGGCAGTCCATGCAGGAGCTAAGGGGCCCACGAGAAGAGGGTTAGAAGTCTAGTTGGTTCTGTTTCGTATTATAGAGGGAGAAGAGAATCTATACATCCAAAGATCATGAAAAGGATTTGAATGGGATATAAACACGAGGCTCTGCTGTACTTGGAAGTAAAATCTAGAACCATAATGGGAGGCCATTTTGAACCTGTAGACAACAGTATTTCACATAGTCAACACTGTTGTGAGTTCATTTTCCCCTTCACCATTGAGGTCTGATGAACTCCCTCTTCTGGTGAAGGAAGGTAGTGAGGCTGATTACCAAGCACCTGAGCAGGATGATGATGACTGGGTGACTGGAATTGCTGACTGGATATAAGGCAGCCGACGCCCTTCTGCCTTGCTGGTGATTTCTCAGAGGGATTCTAAGAGACCAGTCTGATTCCTGCTCCTCAAAAGCTAAGTTTTCTGCTCTGCTTTTTGCATGTGTGTTTTGGTTTTGTTTTGCCTTGTTTTTTTGGATTTCTGCCATTCCCTGCTGGGGTGAGCTGAATTCCTTTTTGCTCTATCTTCAAAAAATACCTGATTACTGATATAGTCTTTTTGAAGCCTAGCGCCTTCAGGGCTTTTTTCCCTATCAGTCTGTTGGCTCTTGTTTTGATAGGGTTTTGGCGGATTGCAGACAGCAGCTTTTCTGTCCTGTCCTATTTAGTTAGCTTGGGCCCCATCATTTGCTCAGCCTATCTTTCTATCTGTGTGTGTGTTTTTTCATCTTGCTTCACTGTCATTATATGTTGGGGGCTGCCTATTGCTTTGGGGTCTGCTCTGGGGCAGTTTAGATTTCCCTTTCTGTCTTTAGGCTATTTAGTTCTCCGGCTGTGATCGAGGGGTCTAGGGCACCGTAGGAACCCCCCACGGCTACTGCTAGTTGTTGTTGATAGGTTCAGGGGTCTGCAATCCGATAGCTGCCAACTTCTCTGGTTTTCTGGACTTAGCCAGTATTTCTGTTTTTGCCTCCTACGGTGACTCATTCATAACACAACACTGTCCCACGAAACAACCAGAGGATCATCCAATGAGTCAAAATTGTAAATAATGGACATCTAAATCTAGACAGCCACATGTGTAGCTATAGAAAAGCCCAGCATTATCATGGTGGGTCCAAGAAATTCCATATTAGTGTTGTAATATATCTACAGATATTTATGACTCTAAAAACAGTAAGTAACCTGCTTTTTCCAGTTTTCTGGCAGAGTTTTTACTGTGCATGAAAAAAGTAATAAATAATAAAACAACAAATATATTCCGTGCAAAAAATTTTGGCAGAAAAATGCTGCAAAGTATGAATGCTTTCAAAAATAAAAGTTAATAGTTTAATTTTTAATCAATTAGCAAAGTGAATGAACAAATAAGCAATCTAAATCAAATCAATAGTTGGTGTGACAGTCCCACTGGCGGACACCGATGGAAAAGGGCCCCTCTGCAAGAACAGTATGTGGTCCCTTTGCAGTCCTGTAGCTCATCATAATGCTCAATTCCACCAGCTTTGGAGGTGGATATGGGATCTCTTACCTCATTGTCACCAGTGCGACTGCACAGGTTGCAATAATTATATGTCCAACCCTGGACCACAATATACCTTCATCAGGTCTTCTAGGTACAATTACACAAAGTCAGGATTTTTGGAGGGTTATATTAAGGAGTTACCCAATTATACCAAATAGATGGTAATGGTCATCATTTTCATATGTAGATTGAAACACAATAGTTAAAACTGGGGGAGGAACTGCCAAAATCTGCTACAAAGGTGAGGTCGTGAAAGACAGTTTCAAGTTACAGGTCATACACTATGGCAAGACTCAGCACTGCAACGAGACACAAGGTTGTTATACTGCATCAGCAAGGTGTCTCCCATGAAAAGATTTCAAAGCAGACTGGGGTTTTAAGATGTGTTGTTCAAGCCCTTTTATAGTGTAACCAACAATTGGTTAAAGCTGGTACCCATAGACACAGTGGTCTGCCAAGGAATTAGTGCAGCAGATGAAAGACACATCATGCTTACTTCTCTTTGAAATAGGAAGATGGCCAGCAGTGCCTCAGCTCAAAACTGGAAGCAACTAGAGGGATCCAGTTATACACATTGTAAGGTAGCGCTTGTCATTCGGGTAGGGATACTCGCTTTGCAGTCAAATAACCAGGTCCGGCACGGGTTTCTCAACATAACTCTAACAGTCCATGCGGTTTATTAGGCATTATAAACCATGAACAGCAACAGAAAGTTCATATCCAAACAGCATAGTGTACATGACAGAGCTCCGCTCTGTTAATCCTGTGGTCACACAGGCTTTGCTATGTCCGGTACTTAGGCTCTCTAGCCTCAGAGTTATATCCCCTGTCCGGGTTACCTGATAGCTGCTTCTCAATGCAGACGTTCATTCCCTCTCCTGGGAATTCTCAGACACGTGCAGCCATGATACACAGCGTCTCCAAGTGCACTCAGGAAGGCAGACATGTCAGCCAGGCGAGACCTTCCATATGGACCAACTGGGTCCAAGAATTCACTCATGTGACCTACCCTGGCCACCTTATATGGTCCGTAGCCACGCCCACCGGATCACATGGCTATGACCTAATCACAGGTCCTTCAACCATTCATACACATACTTTACTATGGCGTTTTAGACACCCGCCCCTAGGTTGGTTTGTAGGTGATTGATCCCACCCGTCTCATCAAGCACCTGAAGGCTTCTCCCTAACACATTGGAACAAAAGATCAGCTCTGCTGATCAGCACATAATCAAGCCTTCATCCCAAGGCCACCCACCTTGGGATACATAACGATCATTTACGACCCTGCTCCTGTTACCACTCTGGACATGGCTATCCGTCCTGGGACACCCACACAGCGCCCCTTAGCGGACACAGTGGTCACTACACCACAACATCTATGTTCGGAGAAGTCATTAAAGACATGAAAACAGTACCAAGTGACTCAATTATGCATGAAAACATAGGAATTAGGGTGTATACATTTTTGCAGCAGTTGCTCTTGGACTGATGAATTAAAAAGTAAAATATTAATAGTTATTTTATTCACCATTCACCGAAGAGCTAAAATGTTGTACAATAATGAAGCATGGTGGATGCTGCTTGCAAGTTTTGGGCTGCATGCAGTTGAGAATTAGGACTGGATTATTGGTGTTCTCATTGCTGAGAAATACAGGCAAATACTTGCAGGCAAGTTACCTACTGTTTTTAGATCTACGGGTTGTTTGGATGCTTCACTTCACGGCAGTCGTAAAAATTGTATTGTATAATAAATATGTCTGGTACCAAGAAGAAGAACGAGGTGTCGGGATTGGAACTGTATTTGTCGTCCTGAAGCGAGGAAGGTCAGGTGTATAAAACACCTCTGATAAAAACTATAACCACTGTCCTGCCGAATGTATAACTGAGTGGATTTATTGATCCATTAAACTTTCATCTAGGGCAGCGTCCGTAAAGAATCCCACGAGAAATGTAAACTGAGTCGTTAATCTTGGGATCGATACTTTTGGGAGTTATAGGAAACTGTTGTACAAAAAGTTAGAAAAATAGAAAAAAAAACATGGCCTTATGACAATGTCGCCTATATTTACAGAGGGAAGAGTGTCTACAAATTATAGTCCTGTAGTTTTTTTTGTGGGGGAACAAGGGATTGATCATGTTAAAATTTAACAAGCCCAGCCCTTTTTTCACCAAATTCATTCAAAGAGTCAGGCGGGCCCATATACATACCATAGTCATCTGGTCCCATGATTGCATTTGCTTCTATTTGTATTGGCATCCTAACATTTACATTTCCACAGAAGTTTGTGTTCTTTCTACACCAATGCTGCAGAGATATCCAGATATCCAAAAGTTTTTAGAAACACAGAATATTTAAATCTCTGGCAGCTATCAATTTTTATTCGTTCTGAACTAAAGGAATTTTACTTTGCAAATGAAATGCAGCCTGAGTATTAGAGAAATGAATCGGTAAGCCAGACTTTATCAACCTTGGCTTAATACATAATCCCATGTGACAAGAATTGTCTGCCAGCACCGCTAACATCTCATACTAAATAGCATTTCTATATGTTAATGTATGGGAAATATATTCTAATTCAATTCATTTGCATTTAGATTTATTACATTTACCTTTTTTCAGATTAAAATTGAAAAAAAATCTATCTTGCTATCTATTATCTATCTATCTCATATCTATCTATAGATCTATCTATCATCTATCAATTATCTATCTCATATCTATCTATCTATACACATATATGACTGTAGCCGCTAGTGAGGAGTGCGGTGAGTGGTGACTGTAGACGCTAGTGAGCAGTGCTGTGAGCGGTGACTGTAGACGCTAGTGAGGAGTGCAGTAAGCGGTGACTGTAGACGCTAATGAGGAGTGCAGCGAGCGGTGATTGTAGATGCTAGTGAGGAGTGCTCTTAGCAATGACTGTTGACGCTAGTGAGGAGTGCTGTGATTGGTGACTGTAGCTGCCAGTGATAAGTGCTGTGAGCGGTGACTGTAGCCGCTAGTGAGGAGTGCTGTGAGCAGTGATTGTAGCCGCTAGTGAGGAGTACTGTAAGCGATGATTGTAGCCGCTAGTGAGGAGTGCTGTGAGCGGTGACTGTAGCCGCTAGTGAAGAGTGCTGTGAGCGGTGACTGTGGTCACTAGTAGCTTCTAGTGAGGAGTGCTGTGAGCGGAGACTGTAGCCGCTAGTGAGGAGTGCTGTGAGCGGGGACTGTAATCGCTAGTGAGGAGTGCTGTGAGCGGTGACTGTAGCTGTTAGTGAGGAGTGCGGTGAGTGGTGACTGTAGACACTAGGAGTGCTGTGAGCGGGGACTGTAATCGCTAGTGAGGAGTGCTGTGAGCGGTGACTGTAGCTGTTAGTGAGGAGTGCGGTGAGTGGTGACTGTAGACACTAGAAGTGCTGTGAGTGGGGACTGTAATCGCTAGTGAGGAGTGCTGTGAGCGGTGACTGTAGCTGTTAGTGAGGAGTGCGGTGAGTGGTGACTGTAGACACTAGGAGTGCTGTGAGTGGTTACTGTAGTCGCTAGTGAGGAGTGCTGTGAGCAGTGACTGTAGCTGCTAGTGAGGAGTGCTGTGAGTGGTAACTATAGCCGCTGTTGAGGAGTGCTGTGAGTGGTGACTGTAGCCGCTGGTGAGGAGTGCTACTGAGGAGTGTGGTGCCCCCTTGACTGAAAGTCTATTACTTCTGGAAGAGTGGACAGCTTTTTACTTGTAGATTCATCCTATGTCTGTATCTAAATAATGTTTTCCAAGGTGATAGGTTGGATTTTATTCTTTGCTTTTTCTTTGTGCTTGTTTTTGGACTAGCTTCAGACTAGCGTTTTTGCCCGCAGCGCATGGCGCTGCTAAGCCCCGCCCCCTGCCGCGCCCCCTCCGGTCATCTCCGCCTAGTGTCGTGCATCGCTGCATGCGATCTGCACACCCTATCTTTAGCATAGGGTGCGCAGACCGTGCGCTAGTAGGATTTTGCGTGCGCTGCGCCCTTTTGACGGTGCTCCGAGTGCACGAAAATGCAACATGGTGCGTTCGGCGCACATCGGCGCACCGTCAAAAGGGCGCAGCGCGCGCAAAATCCTACTAGCGCACAGCCAGCGCATGGTCTGTGCACCCTATGCTAAAGATAGGGTGTGCAGATCGCATGCAGCGATTTGCGACACTAGGCGGAGATGACCGGAGGGGACGCGACAGGGGCGGGGCTTAGCGGCACCATGCGCTGCGGGCAAAAATGCTAGTCTGAAGCTATCCTAACACTCAATACCACTAATATGGAAGGCAGAAACTCTAACAGTGATCCAAAGGCAGCAGTGTGGTGTATGAGAGAACTTATGCTGCCTAAAAACTTAAACAGTTTTGTTTACAGGGAAAATTTACTGGTCTATATAGATATACCTCAGACTTTTACTACTTATTTTAACCCATAATTTACTAGTATATACATACATACTATATACATAATTATTTAAAAAATTATTGGCGCAAAAACAATTACAATAACATTATTTTTTAAATCTACTTTTTAAATACATTTTTCAAAATATTACGTTTTGCAACTCTTGATAGTTTAGCGCACCTTTATGTTACTGTACGACACAGTCAGGGTGTGGGTGTATGAAGCCGTATCAGGAGCTGTAATATATAGCCAGCATATGTCTGTAGCAGCAGAGATCTGCGCTAGCCACAATTTCTTTTTAACTATTTAAATGTTGCAGTGAATCACTGACAGCGGCATATAAATAGCGTCTGAAGACTTATTACCTTGTGATATTTCAGTTTTTCTTTTTTAATAAATTTGCAAAAACGTCTACATTTCTGTTTTTTCCAGTCAAAATGGGGTGCAGAGTGTACATTAATGAGAAAAAAATGAACTTTTTTGAATTTACCAAATGGCTGCAATGAAGCAAAGAGTGAAAAATTTAAAGGGGTCCGAATACTTTCCATACCCACTGTATGTGCCAATTGTACATGGATGTGCTTGAGTATACATAGGTGGGGAATAACAGAGCATGGGCCAGATGCATGTCATACCCAGCGTGCGGCACTTAGTTACCCGCTATTTACCTTGGACACCAGCTCCCAGCGTCTGCTTACAGTGCTGGGAGCTCGCTGATCGTTGGTCTCCCGCTGCCACATGCAGCGATGCGTGCTGGCCAGCGGGAGACCAACGATCAAAAAATGGCCCAGGAAATTCCTGCAAGATCAGCGATACCTGGCTGGGGAGCCAGTCGCTGATGCGTTCCACACACAGTGAGATCGCTGGCGAGATCGCTGATGCGTCACAAAATCGGTGACGCATTAGCGATCTCGTTAGCGATCTCGCTTAGTGTGAAGTACTCCTTAGATAATGTTATGGGAGCAGTATTCTTGGCAGCCTGACATCTGTTAATAGGGTTTCTATTGTTACGAATCTGCAACTCAGGACTAGGATAAATGGGGAAGAAACTGACCCTGCACTAGGACTAGGCTGACACCCTACGATGGAGTGGGCGACCTATTCCTTGTGAATAGACCCACCGACGTTTCCTAGACTAAACTTAAACAAAGACCTATAGGTAGGGGGAAGGGAATCTCTGAGAAGTCTAGGGACTGGAAAACAAAAACAGGTAACCTCCCAGTAGGAAAATAACAGAAGCTGCAGAAACGAACGGAGAACTAAAAACAAATCTGGCAGAACTAGAGATCCCAGAATTGCTCAAAATCACACACAGAAAGCAAACAAGGCACCTAGCCAGATAACTAGCGGATTAACACTGTTGTCCAGCAAGGACTGGGAGGCAGGTGCAGGGTAATAAAGGATGATACAATCACCTGACCTAAGACAAACCCGGCACCAGAGGAAAAAGACCAGCAGCCTGAAATCACAACAAGATGGCGGATGGTCAAAACGAAATAGATTCTAACATCTATAGACAGGCTTAGAGCAAACTACTCCATTTATAAGATCCCAGGAGTTGTCCTGGCCTTCACCTTTACCCCTTGTACAGAGGTCTTAGGGGCAACAGTACTGGGGCAACAGAAACATCTGCTGACTGGTAGAGCAAGACGGCAGCAAGAAAACTCATTATGCAAGGTCAATACCAAGGGTTCAAGTCAGAGACAAAGTCAGAAAGCAAGTGGGTGGTCAAAATACAAGCTAAAGTCAGAAAATGGGAGAAACAAAGACGCTCGACTGGAGCAATGGATCAGAGCTGTAACCAGGTTTAGGTGAACTTAATAACTGGCAGCCAGAGACTGTGTGCTGGGGTTTACATGGCTCCCAGCAAAGAGCTAATTGCATTACCAGCCTAATTCAGCAAAACACAGGTGGACTGGAAAAGGACAACTAGACTCAGGAATCTTAAAGATAAACCGCCACAGACTGCCGTCATCCAGCAGTAATGGCGGTGTTAGTGCACCACCGCCTAATGACCAGGGAAGAGGTAGCAGCAGCAGCACATTCAGACACGTGTCACAGATAGCTTTTCAGCACTATACATTTGATGAAATGCCTGAAAATAGTTTTTTTTCCCACTGACCTTGTTTCAGTATCACAATTAAATATGCATATATCTGCTCTCGGCAGAAAACACCATTTGTTGCACTTTTCTTAGCTGATGCAGTGATTTCTCTGTGTTTTGACAGAAGTAGACATTAGACATGTGGAGGAAGAACATAAGTCAGCCTAATGCCTTCCAGTCACAATTAGTATGTACTCTCAGAAGGAGAATATACTTTGATTATGAAAGTGTATATGATAATTGTGCTTTCTGTGCAGGTTAAAGGGGAGTGTCCTTGATTAGGAGAACATGGCGGCTTTGTTTCTGAAGTAGCACCACACCTGTTCATGAGTTGCGCCTGGTATTACCGCACAGTTCTATTAAAATCCACGTGACTGACCTGCACTGCCACAGGCAACCTGTGGACAGGTGTGGCGCCGTTTTCTAATCCTGACAACACTACCCATTTATTAGTTGTTTTGGTGCTTTGCTCTGCATAGGTAATAAAAGATTGGTTAAAGCTAAGTCATATAATACAAAAAACTAGACGCCCCATGAGAACAAAAATTCATTCTCTGCCCCTACATTGATTTTAGAAGAGTATGCACACAAGACAACCCTGTTAAGGATTCTATTAGCATTGACACAGAAAAAAATACGTAAGGTTTTCCTCAATCTCTATAGGTACATATACATATAGGCTCTCAGGTCCTGTTGAGTTCACAAAAGTCCATGCCTCATCACACTGGCCCAACTGGTTCATCCAATCTCTAATATCCTATGAATGACCAATACATACTCAAATTAGTTCTAACTCCTTTACGCCTCTTATTCCACCAAATCCAGGTGTGCTCAGTTGAAATACGCCATGAAGCTGAATTAATAGATTAACAAATCAGTTTCCTGGCCTTCAGAAACTAGTATTATGCTGTAGTTCCTCCTCAACCTTCCCAGAATTGGCTTATATTTTAACTCCAACTGGACATATGACTATCCTCCTCCTTGTTTCGGTTTAGTATTGTGTTTCCCTCTAGCCTGACTTTCCTGCCTCACCCTGACCATTGATTCTCTCAACCCAAATCACGTCATTGGCGCTCTATCCTACCCAGTCCCCAGCCTTATTAGTGGGCGCTAAATTAGCTCAAAGTCTGTTCTCTTATTGACTCAGACCTGCTTGGATAGTAGTGTCATTGTGCTCCTTCTGAGGCTCGACCCACTCTGCGCTTCAATCACTTTGCGGGATTTGAACCTTCCGAGCCTACCGAACTTCACTCTCCTAAATAAGTGGAACTGGTCCAAGCAGACCAAGTATAGTCACCCTAGCCACACAGGTTATCTCCATTGGCAGACAACGTTCTACTTTTGATGTCTCAGGGAAGGACCTTCTTTAATTTTATTAGTTTGTCACTTCATCATCTGTACCTCCCTCTCTATGAATGAGAGAAAAAAAATATATACCCAGCAATCAACCATCATAAACTGTATAGGTATTGCCTTATAGCATTATGACCTCCCATTTGGAAAATGGCAAGGCAAAAATATAAGAGCAACACATACACAGCGCACTGACCTCTATCTAGCTGCTAAGGTGGCGTCATGTTGCAATGATAATGTAGCCTCCGGCCCTATTCTGACTCCATGACTAAGCTGCAAGCGTAGGGCGCTGTGAGACACCGTTTCTAGGCTGCCTCTTTTAAACCATGCTCCCGCACAGTGATGTCCTCAGATAATTTTAAGTCAACTGTAGGAGGCAAGTATGAAGATTCCAGAAAAAGGTTTATTTTCCGGATGAATTTTTAAAGATTTGCACACATACAGCAGGTAAAAAAAAAATACTTTTCAGAAACAGGGTTGCAACACATGAGCTTCTACGATGGCTGATAAATGGTGAATGAGGAAGAAGAGAGAGTTTACTGACATCAAAGCTACATCAGAGAGAGCCAGGGAGAGAGGAAGGACAAACTTCAAAAGAGAGAAAAACTTATTGCATAGCAATGAAAAAGCAGTATATAGCAACACAATAATAATGCAATGCTGGATGTAGGATTCCCAAATCATTGAGCATGACAGTCCGGGCTGCTCCAAAGTAGAGCCACAAATGTCATCAACTAAGTGTTAGGAGTCAGATTTCTGCCCGTACTATGCAGGAATCTAGACCCTCACATTCTGCAGTCTCCTGCTCATTGTCTACTGCAGAAGATATTGCAGAGGAGATTGCCTTGCAGCAACTCTCTCCGGAGGCTAAGTCCTTCTTTCCATCTTCTGAGCATGCTCGTGGAACGAGCCCCCATTGGTGTTCGGAAGTCAGGTGCTCAGGTCCTGCTCCTAATCCCATTGGTTCAGCTCAGAGTTCTGGAGACTTCCAGAAGGTCCCGTTTGCTATAAAAAGTGTGCATGGAGCCCATGGAGGTGTCTCGCGCCATTTTTGAGACACGCCCGGCTCAAGATTCCATTTGCGGTTGTCACCGTCTACACACTGCTTCTCAGGATGACAGCGTTCCGCAATGGTCAGAGTCTGTGCCGGTCGGCGAGACCTTTGTTCCTCCCCGCCTTATGCCTAAGATTCTCGCCTGGGCACACGCGAATGGTCATCGTGGCTATATGCAGGCTACAAAACTTCTGGCTGGGTCATATTGGTGGCCGCACAGGGCTCGGGATGTAAAAAAATTTATTCGGGCATGCACCTCATGTGCTCGGGATAGCCTTCCCAGATGGAATGTGGCGACGGCTGCTGACACACGGCGGCGTTCCACTGTAACTCCCGTTCCCATCGTCTCCCGAGTGTCCCTTTTGAAACCTGGTGATCTTGCTTCCCCTAAAGCCTTCCGTGTGTCCCGGTTGTCTGTGTCACCTACCAGGACACCAGGCTCATCTTTGGACGAGTCTGAGGCCTATGCCACAGTAGGGCACAGGTTGGTGGGTCGGAAGGCTCAGGGAGGAGGGGGCCCTAGGAGGGGGGGTAATGTTAGGAGTCAGATTTCTGCCCGTACTATGCAGGAATCTAGACCCTCACATTCTGCAGTCTCCTGCTCATTGTCTACTGCAGAAGATATTGCAGAGGAGATTGCCTTGCAGCAACTCTCTCCGGAGGCTAAGTCCTTCTTTCAATCTTCTGAGCATGCTTGTGGAACGAGCCCCCATTGGTGTTCGGGAGTCAGGTGCTCAGGTCCTGCTCCTAATCCCATTGGTTCAGCTCAGAGTTCTGGAGACTTCCAGAAGGTCCCTTTTGCTATAAAAAGTGCGCATGGCTGTTCCGCCATGCGCTAGTACAGTCAGGGCCGGCGTTAGGGGCAGACAGACCAGGCAGCTGCCTAGGGCCCCCGCTCCTCCAGGGGCCCTCAGCCAGTGGCACATCACACAGCCGCTAAGCGGCCCCTGTGAGGCAGGGGGGCCCGCGTGCCCCCAGCGTCGACTCCCGCCGCCGCCGCATTGAAGGAGGCAGTGATGGAGGAGAGAGCGTCAGCTGACACTCCCTCTACCATCATTCCCCGCTCTGCCTCTGACACAGCGGGGGTGCGATGACGTCATCGCGCTCTCACTGTGTGCCACACAGAGCAGGAGGAGACAGGAGCAGCCAGCAGCGCAGGCACGAGGAGAAGGTGAGGAGTGGTTTGTTTTTTTTTTTTTTTTAAATCAGTGTGAGTACTGGACTGTGGGGACACTATAGGGGGACTATATACTATGCTCGGCTGTATCATACCATGCTGGGGGCTATATACCATGCTGGGCTGTATTACACCATTCTGGGGGGCTATATACCATGCTGGGCTGTATTATACCATTCTGGGAGGGCTAAATACCATGCTGGACTGTATTATACCATGCTGGGCTGTATTATACTATTCTGGGGGCTATATACCATGCTGGACTGTATTATACCATGCTGGGTTGTATTATACCGTGCTGGGCTGTATTATACCATTCTGGGGGGGGCTATATACCATGCTGGACTGTATTATACCGTGCTGGACTGTATTATACCATTATTCTGGGGGGCTATATACCATGCTGGGCTGTATTATACCATTCTGGGGGGGCTATATACCATGCTGGGCTGTATTATACCATTCTGGGGGGCTATATACCATGCTGGGCTGTATTATACCATTCTGGGGGCTATATACCATGCTGGGATGTATTATACCATGCTGGGCTGTATTATACCATTCTGGGGGGGCTATATGCCATGCTGGGCTGTATTATACCATGCTGGGCTGTATTATACCATGCTGGGGGTCTATATACTATGCTGGGCTGTATTATACCATACTGGGCTGTATTATTCCATTCTGGGGGGCTATATACCATGCTGGGCTGTATTATACCATGCTGGGCTGTGTTATACCATTCCAGGGGGGGTTATATACAATGCTGGGCTGTATTATACCATGCTGGGCTGTATTATACCATGCTGGGGGGCTATATACCATGCTGGGCTGCATTATACCATACTGGGCTGTATTATTCCATTCTGGGGGGCTATATACCATGCTGGGCTGTATTCTACCATGCTGGGCTATATTATACTATTTTGGGGGGCTATATACCATGCTGGGCTGTATTAGACCATGCTGGGCTGTATTATACCATTCTGGGGGGCTATATACCATGCTGGGCTGTATTATACTATGCTGGGCTATTATACCATGCGTGGCTGTATACCATGGTGGGCTGTATTATACAGCCCACCATGGTATACAACCCAGCATGGTATACAGCTGGGCTGTATTATACCATGCTGGGGGGGCTATATACCATGCTGGGCTGTATTATACCATACTGGGCTGTATTATTCCATTATGGGGGGCTATATACCATGCTGGGCTGTATTATACCATGCTGGACTGTATTATACCATTCTGGGGGAGCTATATACCATGCTGGGCTGTATTATACCATGTTGGGGGGGCTATATACCATGCTGGGCTGTATTATAGCATACTGGGCTGTATTATTCCATTCTGAAGAGCTATATACCATGTTGGGCTGTATTATACCATGCTGGGGGGGCTACATACCATGCTGGGCTGTAGTATACCATTTTGGGGGGGCTATATACCATGCTGGGCTGTATTATGCCATTCTGGGGGGATATATACCATGCTGGCCTGTATTATACCATGGTGGGCTGTATACCATGGTGGGCTGTATTATACAGCCCACCATGGTATACAGCCAAGCACGGTATACAGCCTGTATACCATGGTGGGCTGTATTATACCATGGTGGGCTGTATACCATGGTGGGTTGTATTATACAGCCCACCATGGTATACAGCCAAGCACGGTATACAGCCTGTATACCATGGTGGGCTGTATTATACCATGGTGGGCTGTATTATACTATGGTGGGCTATATACCATGCTGGGCTGTATACTATGTGGTGCTGGGATATATACTATGTGGTGCTGGGCTATATACCATGTGGTGCTGGGCTATATACTATGCAGCTGTGTTATATACCATGGGGGGTACATTTACATTATATTCTATAGGGGGAGGCTGTGTTATAAAATATGGGGGGCTGCATTATATTCTATTTGGGGCTACATTATATTCTACGGGGGAGCTGTATAATATTTATTATATTCGATGGGGGCTGCTTTATACTATATGAGGAGGGCTACATTGTATTCTATGGAGGGGCTACATTATACTATATAAGGGGCTGCATTATATCCTATGAGGGGGTGGCCATATATTATATGGAGGGGCTACATTTTACTATATGGGGGGTGGGGCTGCATTATATACTATGGGGGGTTACATTATATTCTGGGGTAGCTGCATTATTCTCTAAGGGGTGGCTGCATTATACTATATGTGGGCTGCATTATACTGTATCGAGGACTATGGGGAATACATTATATGAAGAACTATGGGGTGCATTATGCTATGGGAAGTGAATTGTACTACATGGGTGACTATGGCGGTGCATTATACTATATGGAGAACTATGAGGAGTGTATTATACTATATGGAGGACTGAGGAGTGTATTATACTATATGGAGGACTATGGGGCAGATTATATTATATGGAGGACTATGGGGTGTAAACTGTAGATGTACTGCTGATAACCCGATATTGTATGGTGATCTGTTAGGGTGTGTGCACACGTTGCGGATTAGTCTGCGGCTTTTTCTGCTGAGAATCCATATCAGGGTAAAACACATGCATTTTTCCTCTGGATTCCTAGCATGTGTACAGTGGCTTTGATGCAGGTTCTAGTGCGGTTTGTCAGTGCGGATGAGAGAGAGACTGATTGATTTGTATGTCCCGGAACGTACACTGCAGCTGCGGTTCAGCAAAAAAGGCAGTAACATGCTGCGGAAAATAAACCGCAGCAAATCTGCACGGAATTTTCCGCAGCATGTGCACGGTGGATTTGGTTTTCCATAGGTTTACATGGTACTGTAAACCTCATGGAAACTGCTGCGGATCCGCAGGACCAAATCCGCTGCGGATCCGCAGTAAAAACCGCAACGTGTGCACACACCCTTAGTGATCCATTAGTGATCGTTCTGTCCCCATCATTCTTTCTCAGACGGTGGAAAGAGGCCGGGAAACAAGTGTTGAACGACGACTTCAATTTTGTCGATCACATTCATTTAGCGGCCTGAACTCAGCGCATGTAAATACAATTGAAATGCTTCTGTGTGATGTGCAATATGTTAGCATTTGGGGCCCCATTTTAATTTTTGGCTAGGGCCCCACTTTGCCTAAAACCGGCCCTGAGTACAGTCATACTTGCTGCTGTGTGTATGTTGATGGATGCATGTTTTGGTGAATGACTCATTTGAAACCCCTACCCTTTGATATTACGATTGTGTGAGGGATTGAGTTTACCAGCGCGCTATTGCTCCACAGGCACACCTGCTAGCGTCTAACATCGCGCCTGCGTTATTGCGGTGTTACTCTGCGGCACCCTACACGCCGCGCTGCTATAGCAGCTGTATTGTGCGTTCGCAGTTGCAACGCTATGTACAGACACAACTACGGTAGGTCTAGTCAGAAGTAGTGCCGCCAGCTAGGGCACTCCTGTGACCTGTTACCGCTTGTCTGTCGCTGAGTCCCTGTGTATGTAACAGGCTCAGCGTTATTGTATTTTCCTTTTGTGTTTTCAGCTCTGTGAGTTCAACAGAGATTGCTGCTGCACTTGGGTGACTTCTAACCCTGTGCACACTACCGCCAGATTGCTCTGCCACCATCTAGCAGCGGTTTTAACCCCTACTGCACGGTGGACCCCGAGTGGCAAACGCACTTTATTTATATTTTTTATTTAGTGCATTCCGTCACTCCTAACACTAAGAAGCAGTCCTCTTGCTCCCATCCAGCGGTTATAGACCACAATCTTGGTTGATGGACTGGGTCATACAAATTGATTGGCGCCAACTCTGTCTGACACCCTAATGCCATTGCACATCGAAGCTGTCAAGCTGGCGGCTGCTATGTCTAAATCCACTTTTCAATATAATGAAAAGCTATGGGAATGTCACAATGTTACTGTCTGTCTGGTAGATCTCTACAGATGACATACTATACGGCTAGGCAAAGGATAGGACGACTCTGATTTATCCTTGAAATCTATCTGAAGACACATATATATATGTGTATATTGTAGTTGGCATCTGGACAGAGTAATGTTTTCTCTAGGAAGTTGCCAAATACAAATTGCTTATTCAGGTGCCAATAAAACCATCCTGCCAGGCTTTAGTGGAGCGCTCAATGGCTTACGGCACAGGACATTAATTCCTCGGCTATTCACTTGAAAGGACTGGTATAGTCATGGCACATTAAATAAACTGTGGCTGTGAACCACTGCCTTCTTAATAGCTGTTGACTCTCACTTAAATTGCCCATCATAATAGATGACAGGAAAGAACGCGCGTCTCAGGAGTCTGTTTTATAACCACACTCCAATCTCTCAGATTATAGAAGCATTTGACGGTCCCCTTTTTAGGATGACACAAACATATCTTCTTTGCTTCGTAAGTTTTTTTAACTAATATTTAATATTCTATTCACACTATCTTTGATCAGATTTTAGGAATAAGCGAATAGCCCTTAGGCAGAAAATAAGGTGAAATGCTGGTTATTTTTATTCCAGAAAGCTGAGATTTAGATATTAGTGGAAATAGTGATGCAACTATAGTAAAGTAATATATGAGTAGTATTCCGTCCAACTTCGCCTAAAGCGGTTGTCTGTTCTTAGGGTACAAGTCTGCAGTCACTCTATGTGACTGCAGACTTGTGCATACTTACATAGCCTGCACTGCGTGCTGTGAGGATTCTCCAGTGCTGGCGCCGGGAGCGGGTGGTCATGTGACCACAAGTAAGAGATTTGTATCCTCCCGGCAACATTCCGACTAGACGTGTGCAGCCTCACTCAATACACCTACATTGAGAGAGGCTGCACCCATCTAGTCGACATGTGACCGCATGTGTGCAGATCACATACTTGCAGTCACGCGTCCTCCGCTCCTTGCACCAGAAAATCCTCGCAGCGCCCAGTGTACGCGATGTGAGGAGCCATAAGTCTGCAGTCACACAAAGTGACTGCAGACTTGTACTCTATGGCCAGACAATCACTTTAAGCAGCCAAAAGACACCCCTGCCATATATACAAATTTGTTATGATATATTGCAGTAATGGGCTTGAGTAATAATCTCTGGGGGTCTAGTGTGTCTACTAATGGTCATGGTCTTTCCAGGTGGTCTAGCTGGCACAAAAGTGTAATCTAGGGCAAGCAATTGGTGGGGGGAAAGGAATTGACTGCACAACCACTGAAAATACAAAAGCTTTGCTTCTTCTTTATTAGAAATCCATTAAACGGAAATACCAAATATAATCATCATTGGTTACCGACTTACACATGTCCGGCATACATAGTGCCCTTAGGGCAAGCAAAGACTTAAAAAGTTGGCCTTTTTCAGAAAATCATGATCCCCAGGGGCAATATGTTATTAAAAAAACAAGTTGCTCTTTAGTCACCGTCCCTGGGACCACTGGCGAGCCTCTGCCGCTGCTCCCGGTGTCTGATATTGGCTGCAGCGCTAAGTCATTACGATTTAGCAACTCTTAGCAGGGCGGTCCATCTACAATGGCAGAGCCACCGAGCTCACCAATTGGCTGCCTTTGTCAATGTGACATCAGCGCTATCAATGTAAAAAAACACAGTCTACAGTGGACCTAGGGACAGTGAGTAAAGCTGCACCCACGGATTCAAAGGGGAAAAAGTCATTATCACTTGTAATCTAAAGTCACTAGCACACATATTAAAGCTTCCTTAGTAATCTAAAGAAGGAAATGGGTTAAGATCAGAAATCCTAGTGGTCTTGGGCAGTGGGAAACTAATCTCAGTGCCCCTCTATCTGTTATATTTTTAAAATCCATGTACACTGGCCAGTTACCATGAATGAATGTTCATAGGAAAACGTGTTTCCTGAAAATCAGGCAGTGTAAACAGGTTGCCAATCACTGGAAAAACAAGCAAAATGCTCATTCGTTGTGTGAAATAATTTTTAGGCTCGGTCAAAAAATAATCTTTCTTAGTAGCATATCACCAAGTGTAAACAAGTCATGCTGCTGATTACAATGATAGTGTATGGGCACACAATGATGCTTTATTGTTTGCTCTGTGCACATGGTGTAAACAGGCTATTAACTGACCGCCAATCAGCAAACATGTAACCGATCGGATTTACAAGTGAAGGCCACCTGTGTATAATGCCACCTAAAAGCAAAATATAACTAAAGGTTCTTGTCCCGCCATTGTTACAAAAAACAGGGTGAGAAAAGAATCATATTCCCATGGGTAACTGCTGTCTGCTGGATGCTGGATGATCTGTCTATTACACGGAGATGGACGTATTCGGCCAAATTTATAACAAATGCAATTTAATGTTCTCCAAGTGTCTTTGCAGTCACTCATCCTGTCTTCAGTGTCCTGACAGTTCTCGCTGCTTTTATTATTTGTCTTCAGTTGTAACCTCCGCTATAAATTACATTTTCATTTTCCATCATTACTAAATAGTTTCCGGATATTGCATGTCAAAATTTTAAGACCCAAAACACATTATACAGAAGGAGGTTTACTCCAAATCTTTTCGTCATCAATATTACTTTTAATAAAAGTGACAAGTCTTCACATTAATGAAACCTGGAAACATAGAATAAGTGTTGGTAGTGAAAGACCTCTGCTTTTTTTTTTGTTTCTGAATACAGTTGCTAAAACTTTCTGCATAGATGGCTAATAAAATCTCACTAAACTTTTGAATTACACATTATTATATTGGTTATGTGTCTTTCATTCAGCACATGGAGTAAGTTTTTTTATAATTGGATTTTCGTGCACAAGGTTGGGACTGTGCACTGGGTCTTCTCCTCCTTCTAGGCTTCTCGGCCTGCCTTCGGATTAAATAACAGGTCACTGAGATCTCGGCTCAATGTGGTCTTCATTTAGGGCCAGATTCATAAAGACTAGCGTTGCGTTATACACAACGATCTTAAAGAAGTGTTGTGTGCCTCATGAAGAGTTAACCAAATTAATGAATTTGGTGCATCGTCTCAGTAGCCTGTGCCTACTTTTGCCTTGCCAGAAATGCTACTCTAGTCCAGGACTGGAGTAACATTTCTGAAATAAGTTATAGTATTAAAAGTGGTGTAATTTGATGAATTAAGATGACAGGTATCGACAAATCCCGTCCGTGATCTACCCACTTTAACAAAGTGGTCCAGGACTGGCGTAAAAATACAAAAGGTGATAATTTTGTGACTTTTCAAAGTGTTTACGCAAGAAAACTGGAATAAACACTTGATTGAGCCCTTATGTGTCTTTTTGCTCCCGGCTACTCATCTGAAAGCCACGTATTGCTAAAGAGGATGACATTTTGTTTCCGCCCGACATCAAAACATCGGGGTATATTTATCAAGTTAAAACTTCTGTCATAATTTTCAAAATAAATAAAACTGTCTTTCATGATAGGCATCATATTTGTGTTGTCTTTTCGATGCTTTTTCCAATTTGTCCCACTAGGGGGCGAGATGTCACTGAAAAGGGGTGTGGGTTATCATGGAAGGAGCGTGGCTTATCAGTGACCCAATGTTACAAAAATTTGACAAAATTGCTGTACACTTTTCTGGCACAAAATAAGGCAACTAATGAATTTGAAAGTTTTTGGAAACAATGATTTCTGTAAATGTAGTTACGTGACTTAAAAGGTCCCAGGAGTTACGATTTGCATACAAGAGACTGCTTTCCGTATTACACAGACTTTAATAGGTAGACAAAGAGTAAAGTTGTCAAATACAATAGGCTTAATTTCTGTAGTAACCAACCATGGAGATTCTTTTATTGTGTACTCCAGAAAAATGTCATCTGGAACTGGTTTCGTTGCGATGGCCATTTTTTAGAGAAGTCTCAGGCAAGCTTCTGCCATGGATTTATCCCATCATTATCTCTGACCACGGTCACTTCATACCCCAGCGGCTGATCGGATCTGTTGAGCACATCTATTATTTGTACTAACAATCCAAGGCAGTTGTTAATTTGTGCATTTATATTGCAAGTCGGTGAAATGTGACATTACATGTGAACCCGCAATCTAATAGGCAAGAAATGCAAAGTCATTGACTAAGCCTCAGTAATGAGCTTTTTACATTCCTCCACTGGCGAGGTGTCGTAGTACTTAAACTTTTATTGTTATGGAGGAATAATAGTGACAAAGGTGACGGCTGCATGTATGATGGGTGATAATATCAGAAAACGCCTTGCATTTTATTGAGGGTGTATGAAAAGTAGAGTCTCCTCTGTACAAAAAATGATATAAAGGGCATGCTAATAACTTCATAGTTTTCTTAATTTAATTTATAGGAACACTCAAGGCAACACTAAAAGCCTCCACACATTAGACTAATGTTGGCTGAACCCGCCATTATGGATGGCTTAAGCCAATGCATATGGAGGCGCCAGCTGACTGATGGTTGGGACAGATGTTGATCAACGCAACATTGATGCAGTAATTGATGCAAAAGGAGCCCCGACCAAGTATTGAGTGCATTTACTGAACATACATTTCAGTAGGCCAACATTTCAGGTTTTAAAATCATTTTTTAAGCTGGTGTTATAAAGTATTCTAATTTACTGAGATAATGACTTTTAGGTTTTCATTGGCTGTAAGCCATAATCATCAACATTAATAGAAATAAGCACATGAAATAGATCACTGTGTGTAATGACTATAGAATATATGAGTTTCACTTTTTGTATTGAAGAACTGAAATAAATTAACTTGTTGATGATATTCTAATTTTGTGAGACGCACAAGCTTCTTCCGCTAGCCTTACACTATGCTTACACATTACAATTAGTGAAGCTAGCTCAAAATTTAATTAGACAATGGGCGTAAGAAGGGAACTCCCCGGTCCGAATGTTGTACCAGGCTTCTAGCCTAAGCCGAATAATGAGTGTGAATTCATTACACCGCTTCCCTCAGTTTCCCTCGGAATAAAACACATCATCCTTTGATGTGGGAACAAGAAATGCAATTTAGATGACAAGCCCCTATATCATTTTTAGCAGTGGATCTATTGAAGGCAATTCTCCAAGATTCTGGGTCTCAGAAATAATTACTTGTGTTTAGATAGCAACAAGTATAATGATTACTTATCGCGGACGCGTTATGTCAAAAACAGCTACGGTAATTTGTATCCTCTAAAAATAACTGCAAACAAGTAAAAAGATATTTTGGTCTCCTACAAAATAAAGCAATACATGGGAGTTTGGAAAAGGTGATGGCACACCTGTATTTTACTTACTGATGGATATTTGGGGTCAACTGCCCCAAGTTACCCTTCCGCCAGTTCGGTAATAGAAGAAAGTTGGAAGATTAAAAAAAATGTTGAGATATTGAGCAGCTTTGGGTCACGGACAGCCGACCCATAAATTGGTTGAACAGTGAATACTGCGTAATACCAATGCCCAAGATCTGGAGTCAGCAATAAGCGCAGCTAAATTCCATGGGATTTTAAAATACAATCTCCACATCTTGTTGGGTCCAAGAGTTGTGCATGGGTTTCTGAGATTTTCAGTTGATTGGCTGTCCTTACAATATAACATCAAACAGGTATGATTGATGGAATCTAATTCCCTTGACCCCACAAAACAAAGGGTCCATGTTGGTTGTAGAATCTTCACCATGACTCCTTCATTTGTCAATACCAGGGTTGATTACTTGAATAGACAAAGTTTTAGTAACAGGTTTAGCCCAATTTATATGAATAGTTAAAGCCATTTTGGAAAGCACAACCTCCATTTATAAGATTTTTGAGTGTTGCGTGACTGCAAGTATGTGATTTGAATACTTGTGGTCACGTGCCGACTAGACGTGCGCAGCCTCGCTCAATAGCAGTGAATTGAGAAGGCCGGACATGTCTAGTTGGAATGTGGACAAAAGTATATAAATCACTTTTTTTTGGTTACTTGACCACCCACTCCCATCATCGGCACCGGAGAATCCTCATGGGGCACACTGTGTACTCTGTGAGGATTCACAAGTCTGCAGTCACATAGAGTGACATTAGACTTAGCCCCGAAGCCTGGACAACCCCATTAAAATATGTAATTCAAAATGTCACCTTGCTGGGTACTGATGATGCTTTTCCTATGAGCCAATTCACTCGGGTGATTATACACATGACACGTAATTGCACAGAGTCACTGCTTACTTCTTTTATGTTCTTTTGATACTTCATTATTTCTGTAAAATTATTTAAATGTGTATGTATTGCACCATTTTTCATTATACTACTTGACACCACTACTTGAAGAATACGTTTATATAGTTAATTAATTGGCAAAACTTAAGGCCTTCATAAGCGTTAATTAGCTGTCGAACAAACAATCGTTCGGGTGATGGCTATCTGTCTTGACTCCCCCATACACAGTATTGCTCGGCAAAGCGTTCTTGTGTTCTCTATGACAAATCTGCTGCCAGGCACCTCTGGCAGTAGCTTTTCTCCAGGGAGATTGAAAGGATTCTGGATCTGAATCCTTCTCACCTCCCCAACATCATCTGTTGAAGGACAGTCTGGATACTGCCAGGATCAGCCATCGTTATTAGATTTCTGTATAAGGGCTTTAAAAAGGGGGTCCAATAGTAAAATTTTTATCATCCTATTATGCAGTACCCCACACTTCTCCCTATCTTGCTAATCCTTAAATGTGTTTTTTACTTCACTTTCTGTGGCATTTCATTTGAGAGGATTCTTAAATCGGACATCACAGGAAGCTGGGGCTGCACTCACTTCCTCACAGTGTCTATCACCCAGCCTGGCATTGGACATCATTCAGGGTTTGGCACTGCAGCCACTTACCATGACTTCTTTCATTTCTGCCCTCTAAAGATTTCCTGAATCCAATAAAAGCTGTGGGTGAAGTTACCAAGGTGCCACCACTCTGACTGTGTCCCCACTGATGACAGAGTCTTACTGTGATATGGGACATTATCAGGGGGGCAATGTCATGTACCTTGCTTCTATCTCTACCCCCTGATGATGATTTATTTTAGGGGAGTGAAAGAAGCTGTGGAGCGGCACTACTGTCACTCACTCTGCTTGTAGCACCACCCCTTAATGGTGATTCATTCAAGAGTGGTGATAGAAGCTTTGTGGCGGAGCTGCTGTCACTTACCCTGCTTCAATAACCATCACCTGACAGTTATACAAGCAAGGGAAGGTATTGCAACCAAGCGACAGTCTCTTGGTTTTTATACCTTGAGAAAGGCGCTAGTCCAGTGCAGAAACGTCTTGGTATTAATAAAAACTGTTTTGGAATCCTAAGATTCTTCATTTCCGCAGGACAACCCGCTTAAACGTGCCTGCCAGCTTCCATTTTTGCCATTATGCCTCTGGAAGAACCTTTTCCTCCAGTCACATGGCGGCAGCAGCAGCAGCATCTTTTCATGACTTTATAGGTGTTGTGCCTTAACAAAACACTTTTAGGTGAGTGTTACCATCGATTATACCTTTCTCTTACTAGACGGTATTGTCTTATTTTGTGGGCATGTCTGTCCCTCTAGAGATCTTCTCAAGCTTCAAGCTATGTCTTTGTCTACATGAGTTGTAAACTTAATTCTTGAGTTGCAGGTTAGGTGGTAGAGAACTGTAAGGCGGCCAGGCTGGTAGTTGTGCAACGGGCTGTACGGTTCCCACACCCTGGTACCCCACAGATGAATTACAATGTCCCTTCTGCTCCACATGCAGCATGCGCAGCAGAACACTTACGGTTACTGTCAGAGTTCCTTCCAGTTCTGTCACTACAGCTCCATGTTTCCAAGTGTCACAAAACACCTCGGAGTCACAGTATTTTTCAAACAGTTCAACTTATCAAAAGGGCACTCATCACGTTGGCAGCACAATTCACACAGAGCCACATTTCCTGCGCTTACCCTGCCTTCCAGGTAGACTCTACATTTTCCATTACTTCGCTTTCCTCCTGGCAATCCCTGCCATCACCTTTTACAATTTGTGCCTCACCCAAGCCACCAACGACACCAGCTCCCTGTCAGCCCCTCTGCCGGTTCCAATTGGGAAAGGTGCCGGGAATGCCATCTCAGCTGTTCCCGCCCCGGTCATAGACCCTGGGGCCCCTTACGTCTGTCTCAGATTTATCCCCACAGCCCATAACTGTCTGCTGCACTGTTTCTCACTCAACCTGCCCTGGGCAAGGCTGCCTGGGCACTGCTCCCTAATCAGGAAGTGTCCTCTATGCTGCCTGCATCTAACACTCCTATCTACTATTCTCTAATGTGCCCCCCTCTATTCTAACCCCGCTGTTACTCTATGCTCATTTCTATCCCTAATCCTAAACATAGTACATGTCATTACAGTGCATAAATGTTACATTTCACAATAATAAACAATGAGGTGCCTTATGTAATCGTGTGAACAGCTTCCAGGCGAGAGGAGGCTCCCCGTCATCTCCTTACAGAACTAGTATTGCAGCTTCTTGGTAAATATGTAGGGAACTGTTTTTGGAAAATAAGGAATATCAGTGGAAGAGATGGTGCAGTTTTTCATAATTTCCCATTTCTTGCCAAGCTCTGCCTCAACTGTCCACTCAGGTTCCCCTTTGGATGTATTTTTCAAGTGCTTCCTGCTAGCAAATATGGTTGCCAAAGAAGATATTGAAGTCCCTCCAATCTTTGCTACGGAAGACTACCAAAAATCGACTCTTTAAGTTTTGGATAGAGTTGTCTTGTATGGGTGTCAATACAATTTTTTAAGTCTAAAAGGTCAATAAATTCCAATAAAATGGATCGAATGCTTGCAAGAAAATTGAAATAAACAGAGAGGTTAAACTCAGTCTTTTCTATAAAAGACGAGCAGTCCCATACCACGTATAACCCGAACAGAATCTACAAGACATTCCAAAATTATTATCAAAAGTTATACACTGACAATGGGAACTTCTCATTGCCCAAACTAGATGACTTTCTATCCAACTTGCCCCTACCTTCTTTAACTTCGACTTGCGCTGCGTCACTGCACTCTCCTATCTCAGAAGAAGAAATAACTTCCATTATCAAACACCTAAAAGCCGGAAAGGCTCCAGACCCTGATGGGTTAACGGCGCTATACTATAAAAATTTTTCTGCAGGATTGTCTAAACATATCCAAGCATACTGTAATAGCATGTTAACAGGCTAACCAATGCCACCAGAATTCTACACTGCACATATTACAGTTATTCCAAAGCAGCAGAGAGACCCTCTACTTGCCAAGAATTATAGGTCTATCTCTCTATTAAATCTAGACCTTAAAATATTCTCAGCCATCATTGCAAATAGGATCAATAAATGTTTACCCAGTCTTATTCACAAAGACCAGGTCGGATTTATCCCAACAAGACAGGCCCCGGACAATATTCATAGAAATTTAAATCTTATCCATAATGCTAATAAACAAAAATCCCCCCTGATTCTGTTAGCTCTAGATATAGCAAAGGCTTTTGATACCGTCGTCTGGCCTTATATGTTCCACATATTGTATAAAATGGGGTTTTCACAACAGTTAATAAACTCGCTTAAGCTCCTATATAATAACCTGGTAGCTTATTTGAAACTGCCTTCGACTACCCCCGAACCAATAATTATTGGCAGAGGGACCAGAGAGGGGTGTCCTCTGTCCCCGGCCCTGTTTGCTATGGTGATGGAGCCATTAGCTCAAAAGATCCGTTTACACCCCGACATAGTGGGCCAAAAGATGGGCAGACAAGAATTCAAGGTCAGTCTCTTCGCCGACGACCTCCTCCTAACCTTAAAAAACCCTCACGTATCGCTACCCAATCTTATAAGAACACTTAACCATTTTGAGGAGATTTCTGGACTCAAGGTTAACATGGATAAATCAGAGATTATGTTTTTGAATACCCGACCAACGGAACAATCATCTATATTAAATAATTTTCATTTCCGTCATGCAAAACATCATATCACCTACTTAGGGATTAAACTTTCAACGTCCAAATCCACCCTATATAAATATAACTACGCTCCTCTCCTTCATAAGTTACCGCAAACTCTTACAAAATGGTCCACCCCATCCCTTTCCTTTTTGGGAAGGATTCATTCAGTGAAAATGGTTATACTACCTCAATTTCTATATTTATTCCGATCCTTGCCTATCCCGATACCTCAAATGACATTGAAAATGATAAATTCACAAATGCTGCACTTTGTTTGGAACAATAAAAAACCTCGCATTTCTCAGAATACCTGGACTCTCGCTGCCGAATTTTGCTCTTTATTATAAGGCGGCCCAAATCGCCCAACTGGCAGCGGTGAATGCTGAACAGCAGGCACCCACCTGGCTATCAATAGAAAACTCGCACATAGCACCTTACTCTTTAGAAAGCTTGATGTGGGCTACAGGTCCTCTGCCAAAAGATTTAGATATGCACTCGCCATACACCTCCCACTCGCTACGGGTATGGAGAACCAACAGATTCCAATTTTCATTGCAGTCCCAACCTTCCCCTCTTTTGAATTTGTTCAACAACCCCATGTTTGCACCAGGAGTAGAGTCAAGAAATCACACATGGTGGAAACAAAACAATTTAACCAAGCTACAAAATTTATCAACCCACTTTAAGCTAATGCCAAAACAAGATTTCATTACAAAGTATCAGGTACCAGGGTATGAATTTTTTAGATTACCGTAGAATAAATTTTTCATTTTCTACAAAAATTAACTGTAAACTTATCGGACCCTAAACCTACATCCTACGAATTAAAATGCTTATATGACCCATTTTGAAATGGTTTTATATCACATCTCTACTCTGTATTTCAGCAACCTGGGGAATGTTTGAAATTGAAGGTCATGGAACAATGGGAGGAAGACTTACAAATCTCCCTTACACCTCAAAGGTGGTACAAATGCTATGAAAATATAGTAAAGGGTAGTAACCAAGTATCACTCACTGAAACGTCCCTTAAGGTGTTTCATAGAATACCTTATGTCCCCAGTTTCCTACATAATGTTTACCACACGGTTCCCGGTAACTGTTTTATGGGTTGCGCTGACAGCGGGGATACACTCCACATATGGTGGACATGCCCCATAGTGAAATCCCTTTGGAAAGACGTCATAAAACTTATCAGTGCTACCCTGAATAAGAAGCTAACACTAACACCAGCAATATTACTCCTAGGGGGCAGGCCAGTTCATGCCAATAGCAAAACGTGCCGTCTTATTGATTTTATCACCATGGCAGCTAGGAATCACATAGTCAGTAAATGGAAATCTAGCACATTGTCAATATTACAGGTGAAGAGGCGAGTTGACCTAATGATGCTGTATGAAAAAATAGAAGCCATCAGAACTGACTCTTTCGAAACCTTTAGGGTTATCTGGGAACCTTGTATTCAAGCACAAAATAGCAATGATCTCCCTAGAGTGATATCCCTATCTGTGTAGTATATAAAAAGAGATACCGCCGCTGACAAACAAAGCCTGAAACAAAACTTCCATTAATCCGCATTGACTCAGTTCCTAATAACAGCACTCACTGTTTATTCCAACCCTAATTTAGTAGTGTTAAGAATGTTGTTTTACAGTTTGATGAAGCTTGGAATATGACAAGGAAGATACTGTATACTTTTCCATTTATGCTTTCTATGCTTTGATATTAATGTCTTCCATGATAAAAGATACTTATGTTTTTCAATAAAATCGTTGAAACTAAAAGGTCAATAAATAGTTTTTACGTTAAGTTTATTTCTTCTCAAATTGTCCTAAAGTGTATATTGAGCAGCCGTGGCCAGGCGAAACGGTTGTTGGCATCTACATTCACATTTGCGTTTAAGAGACAGCATGAAAATACCTATTATTAAAAGCTAGGAACACTCTCATTAATGATGTTAACCGCATATAATCTCTTATACAACTGCAATCATGTTTATGAGGAGAAAATTGCCACTCCAATTGGAATGAAAAGCGTTTTATCCATGTGGTAACGTGAATAATTTCCACTCAGGCATCATGTGGCTGTATTGTCATTGAGGGAAAACACCATGTAGAGATGGAGTAAAAATAAAGTGGCTTTCAGTGGGGCAGCACGTTCAAGTACTGTTATTAGGGTTGACTGAACTTTGACGCATAAACCATAGAAAAAGATTCTTTATGAAGTCACTTAACCATTCCTGTAACTTAAGAGAGATTTAGGGAGAGCAGGAGAATATTTTTTTCCATAGTTCAGATTATAATTTATATAAGGAGAATTTTAAATCCGTTTATTCTCGTCTTTATTATCTTCTCTTGATCCCTTTCTTCTTTGTTACTTCTTCCTCATCTTTGTCCTTCTCTGATTCTACTTCCTTTTTAATCTTCTTTTTTGGTTTAATCTTCTTACTCTTCTTTTTTTCTAACATTCCTTTTCTTATTTGTCTTTCTCTCCACTCTTCTTCTTCCTCATTTTTATAGTTTCATAGTTTTAAGGACACAACTCTATGGAGTTGATTCAGAGGAAGACAAAAACCCCCAGGAGACAGATGCTAATTGCCCCATATTGGGGGAGATCATTTTTTCCCAAAGCCAAATCTGACAACAGTTCCCTGGATCAACAACCAACCAAATGTCCTAATCTAATATACATGACCTGTAATAATACATTTTTCAAGAAAGGCATCCACGCCCATGAACCTGTTTAGTGAATCACCCATTACCACAGTTTGTGGCAGAGGGTTCCATAATGTCACATTGCTTGTACTGGAAAGATTTGCCAATTGTATTGATTTTCACCTTCTTCCTCCCTCTCTTCTTTCTTTTTTACCCTTTTCTTCTGATTTCTTCTAATCCATTTCCAAGTCTTCTCCTTTTGCTGTTTCTTCAAGTCTTTCTTCCCCTCCTTCCCATCCTCTTTTTTTTTCTTGTTCTTGTTCTTTTTCAGGTCACGCACTGTGTCCTGAATGACAGCTCTGCCGCCCTGTGGGACTGAGGGCTTGCTGTGCTGTCACGATTGTAAATGACAGCTCAATCTGACGCAGAGGTGTGAGTATAGTGAATGACAGCTTCGTTGTCCTATCTGGTTGGGTCTGTGGGATCCCCTCCAGGTGTCATCCGTTCTGGGTGATTACAGCGCTATGTAGCACTCTGATAATGGTCAGGCCATTGCCAATTGTAGCTTTGCTCAAGTAGTGTATGTTTGCTTTGTCCTCTAAGTTGTATCGCGAACTATGTTGCTGACCTTGGATTTACCTTTGACCATCCGTTTGAATTTCCCCTTTGTCTTGATCATCTACCTTCCTGATACTCTGACCTCTGACTGTGACCAGACTATGCTTTTATCTTTTCGTTTTGTCTATTACGAGCCCTCTTGGTACTGACCACAGAAATCTTGACTGTTCTGCCGCACGGTAAATCCATGAGTAGTGACTAGCGTCACATTGAGTAGCGACTAGCGTCACATTTTAACTTTTCTTTCGCCTCTTCTCTGTCTTCCTTACTTTCCTTCATTGTATCTTCCTTCTCTCTTTTTTCCTTCCTTCACATTTATCCCTTTTTGCTTCTCGTCTCCCTTTTCTTCTTCCCTCACTTCTTTCCCTTCTGCTTTGTGTTTCTTTTTCTCCTTTTACCTCCTCTAGTTCCTCTTATTCTTTCGTTTTATATTCTTATCTCCTTTATACCTCTTTTTTCATTCTTTATTCTCTCCTTCTGCAAATAACCTTTCCTTGTTACTCCTTTTTCATTTTCCTTTCTTCTTCCTCTTTTACCTCTTCTTCTTCTGTCATCTCTCCCTCTTTTTCCTCCTCCTCTTCCTCTTCTACTTTTTTATTCTGTTTTGTTTCTTCTTGTACTTTTTTTAACTTTATTCCTTCTTCTTCTTCCTGATCCTTCTTCCATATCCCAACAGTCTCCAATTTGCCAAGACTGTCCCGATTTTTATGTTTTTTTACAATTTTGGTTCCAATTCAGAACTGTCCATAAAAGGTTGGGGTTTATGTATACTCCATTCAAATTTAGGCGTTCTTGCATAGTTTATGGCTGTTTCTAAGCAGAAATCGGGCACATTCTCTTGCAAGATTGGGACAGAATTAAATGCTGTGATTCTATCAGAATCAATTCTCACATTGTGCAGACTCATCCTCTAGGGAATGACTACCCTACACTATAGATTGTACACTATAGCCAAAGATAGCTTGAGCTTTAGGACACATTTCTGGTAGCGCAATATATTGATCTCAAGCAGTACAAAAGTGACGCTACATAACTTACAGGAAAGGTTGGGAAATTCTATCTGCATCACTTACAAGAAACACAACGCTCGCCGTCACCTTTCTGATACAAGATCATGTTGATTGCTTAATAGTGCAAAGCATGCTACATTATTAATATATAATGTGAAAAGAGTGAATTATAATGTAAGAATACATAAAGTGTATACAAAATACAGTATGGGTAAAAGCGCCGGATCCGATAATTTGTGTCCTTATCGTAACTCATTACTAAAGAATATAAATGAGTTTGTTCTGAGTTATTGCTACATAGCTGCATAAACAAAATTAAAAGTAATTGATTTTTTTTTGTAATTATTGGAGAAGTAAATTAGGCAAAAGTCACTTTGTCTTTCATCATGTATACTATTCCACGCTATGAGAGAGTCTTACATCCATTATTTGTGGAACAAATTTCGAAGTGAAGTTAAAATGGAAACTATAGCAAAAAGTTTGTTCCTTAATTTGAATATTGAGTAGGGATTACTTTAAAACAAAGGTCCCCAAATTGTGACTTTCAACCTGTTGTGTAAATGCCGCACCCTACAACGGCCCTGAGAGCAGTAGACTATCAGGACATACGTGAAGGTGTAGGTTACCAACGAGAAGAACAATAAGCATTAGCCCTCATCGGTATGAAGCATATGGGGCCCCTCAGTGGTTATAGTTTTTTTAATAAACTTTGCATAAATCAGCAGTACAAGTAAACGTAAGGGACTTTGTCATATATCGTATCTTATCATATAATTCTACATCTTTCTTCACTTATTAGCTGCTTCTCCTCTTCTCTTTGCCTACAAATATTATCATCACTCACTCTGAAAAACAGCTAACATCCATCTTGCTCAAGACATGATGAACTGCCAGTTCCCTAAAGGATCAGTTAACAGCTACTTAATGAAGATTATTGAAAGGGGAGGAGGAAGCAGAGAGGAAAAGAGGGACACACACAGGTGGTGCTGCTTTTTTCTAGTGAGTGTTTTGTCTCACTCCAGAGCTGGATTCACAGCTATACTACTCTGTACTGTTGTATAATGTTCTCCATATTGCTGCTTTTAAAGATGTGCTTCCTGGAGAAAGGAGAGAATTAATTCCTCATATCTGTGTGTGCTATATATGGGAGACATCCACCCATCAGCTCAGATATTACTACAAATTAGAGACAGTTTGTGGTTCAGGCAGCATTTATCGCTTGTCAGATTCCCTTTAAGTTCATGGAAAGAGTGGCATAGAGACACACATATCCAACTGAATCTTTCTTGTGTTTCTCTTACACTGGGTTCACAGCTACACTACTCAGTATTATGATGTCCTCCAAACTGTGGCAGTTTCTGAACATGTGCCACATATAGGCAGGATAGCAGGAGTCCATATTTTTCTGTGCACTGTGTATGGGAGACATCATAGCAGCCAGTCTCCACTCAGTAGTTCAGAGACAACTGAAGATTAGAAAAACGCTCTGCAGTGGAGAAAACTGGTGAAAATGCA
Source organism: Dendrobates tinctorius (assembly GCF_039654945.1). Classification (NCBI taxonomy): domain Eukaryota; kingdom Metazoa; phylum Chordata; class Amphibia; order Anura; family Dendrobatidae; genus Dendrobates; species Dendrobates tinctorius. The sequence continues at coordinate 20,017,365 of NW_027361707.1, forward strand.
GATTACAAGTCATGATAGCCAGAAATAGTGTAATCCTCATCTATGCACACATGGCAGCTTATTAGGTAAGGTTACGTAAAATGACAGGAATGTTTTCAATAATAATAATAATAATAATAACAATTTTTATTTATATAGCGCCAACATATTCCGCAGCACTTTACAATTAAGCGGGGACATGTACAGACAATAAATTCAATACAAGTTAAGACAATTCAAACAGTGACATTAGGAGTGAGGTCCCTGCTCGCAAGCTTACAATCTACAAGGAAATGGGGGGAAGGATAGTTATGAAGGGAAAATCTATTTTTTTTGCCAGAGTTGACCACTAACCAGGAACATCTTTTACAGAATTAAGTGTTTAGTTCATCCGGGGGTTGTGGGCATGTCTCTTCATATTCCCATCATAACGGTCTAACAATACATTCACCATATACCCAGTAATAGACAGGACACATTGTACGCGGATGCCTCGCAAATGACTTAATGCCCCAAACTCCTGCAAGAACGCTTACTGCTCTTGTGGAGATTTTCAGCATCGAGCCTGTAATTGCCTTGTTCCATTAGGTGTCCTAGATTAAATAAAATGTTACCTGTTGGGATAATTATCTAAGCAGTTGGAGAAAGCAGTACTATTTGCATAATGTGAAGACCGGATTTAAACAATGGACCATTTCACAGAACAATTGTTTTCGTAACATGAGCGGTGAAAAGATAACAGGACAAATGGAATGAAAAATCCACGTCCTGACTATCAGAAGCAATACACAAAGAAATGTGAATATTTACGCGGTACTTATTTGTTTTTCCTCCCACCACGCCTCGTGCCCCTTATCTTCATGCCTCGCTGTCCTAGTTAAAGGTTACAACTAAAGACCTGTACTCAACAGCCTGCATATACCGGTATATAGTATTTCATTTTTCCAATTTTTCATTTTTCCTTTTTCGTTCCATTTCTTCCCAGGACCATAACTTTTGAATGACACCATTCATTCTACCACAGAGTGTTCTGGAAAATGGGGGAAAAAAAATTCAATTGTGGTGAAATTGCAAAAAAAAAAAAAAAAAAAGTGTAATTCCACAATTGTTTTTTTGGGGGTTTTATTTACCATGTTCACTATATGGTAAAACTAACCTGATAATATGATTCTCGACGTAAGTACGAGTACGCAGATACCAAACATGTATAGTTTTGTTTTCATTTAAGTGGTGAGAAAAAAAATTGGAAATGTTTTGCTTTTGCCGTCATTTTCCGAGACCCGTAACATTTTGAATTTCGGGATTTGGGGCTTTGTGAGGGATTATTTTTTTTTAACCCTGAGCACACTTTTTTTATTTATAACATTTTGGGGTAGATACGATGTTTTGGTCTATTCTTATTGCATTTTGTTGTAATGTTGCGACGTCCAAAGAAACGTAATTCTGGCTGTTTGAATTTTTGTTCTCATTACGTCATTTCCCAATCGGATTAATTTAATTTATATTTTGATAGATCGGACATTTCTGAAGGCAGCGATACCGAATGTGTGCATTTTTAAAAAATTATTTTCAGTGTGGCAAAAGGAGGGTGATTTGAACTTGTAGGGTTTTTTTTCGTATTTTTTAAAACTTTTTTTTTTTTAATTTTTCACTGTATTTAATAATTCCCTCAGGGGACTGGGAACTATGATCACGGGCTGGTGTTCACAGGAGGATCGTAATGACAGACATGGGGGTCATCAGCAGACCCATGTCTGTGAAGACAGAAGGGAGTGTGGAATGATGGGTTCCCAACCGGTATGTAAGTGCCGCTGTCAGATATTGATAGCAGGATTTAGTAGGCCAACAGGCTAAATCAGCCGTCATGTGCCGAGAAAGATGTGGGCTTGGGGGGAACATAAATTGTGAAGGAGTTAAACTCTAGATAAAATTGTTAAATCATCTACCTCATAACACTGAAAGCTCAATGAATCGGCTGTAAACACTACAGTGGATTTTCCACAAAGTAGCAGTAAATGGTAGAGATAAGCGGATCGACCTGTGGAGGATGAAGTTTGAATCAAATTTCATGAAATTGCAAGTCTCATTCAAATTTGAACATTTTGAGATTCAAATTATGTTTTGCAAGAAAAAACACAATCTTGCCTGGAAACTTTTCCAACACTGCTGATGTCACTTGCGTTGCCATGTGGGCCTCCCCATAATTCCCTTGAGCTTTGACATTTACATATTATGATGTGTTGTACAGTGGTGGGCCATTACAGATCAGCGGCTCCCAGTGGAGGACAATTTGTATGGCAGAGTGATTTTTCATCTCCATAGTCACTGGGTAAGTCTCTCTCTTCTGTAGAGTGTAAGTTCTTATAGTCAGCGGAGTCCAATCTCTCTCCTGTAGAGTGTAAGATCTTAAGGTCAGCGGAGTCCTCTCCTGTAGAGTGTAAGATCTTAAGGTCAGCGGGATCCTCTCTCTCCTGTAGAGTGTGAGCTCTTATGGTCAGTGGGGTCCTCTCTCTCTTTTTTTTGTGGAGAATAAGCTCTTATGGTCAATGGGGTCTCCACTCTCTCCTGTAGAGTGTAATCTCTGATGGTCACTGGGGTCCTCTCTCTTTTTTTGTAGAAAATAAACTTATGGTCAGTGGGGTCCTCTCTCGCCTTTAAAGTGTGATCTCTTATGGTCAGCAGGGTCCTCTCTCTTCTGTAGAGTGTAAGCTCTTATGGTCAGCAGGATCATCTCTTTCTCTTCTGTAGAATGTAATCTCTTATGGTCAGCGGGGTCCTCTCTCTCTCCTGTAGAGTGTAAGATCTTAAGGTCAGCGGGATCCTCTCCCTCCTGTAGAGTGTAAGCTCTTATGGTCAGTGGGGTCCTCTCTTTTTTTGTGGAGAATAAGCTCTTATGGTCAGTGAGGTCCCCTCTTTCTCCTGTAGAGTGTAATCTCTTATGGTCAGTGGGGTCCTCTCTCCTGTAGAGTGTAAGCTCTTATGGTCAGCGAGGTCCTCTCTCCTGTAGATTGTAAGCTCTTATGGTCATTAGGGTCCTCTCTCTCTTCTGTGGAGTGTAAGCTCTTATGGTCAGCGGGGTCCTCTCTCTCCTGTAGAGTGTAAGCTCTTATGGTCAGCAGGGTCCTCTCTTTATGGTCAGCAGAGTTCTCTCTGTTAGAAACGGCAGAACGCACTAAATAAAAATAATAATAAAGTGCATTTGCCACTCGGGGTCCACCGTGCAGTAGGTGATATAACCGCTGCTAAGTGGTTGCAGGAGCAATATGGCGGAAATGCACACAGGATTAAACTTCACCCAGGTGCGCAGAGCAATCTCAGTTAATTCACAGAGATGCCAAATAAGTACAAACACAAAAGACTGAGCCTGTTGATGTCACAGTACTCAGTAAAAATACACACACGGTATCAGGTCACAGGAGTAGCCCAAGACGGCGGCACTACGTCCGTCTAGACCTACCATGTGCGGAGCGTCGCAACTGAGGACGCAAAAGGGCTGCTACTGCAGCGCGGCGTGGACACTGCCACTAAACGACAAGGCTAAGGCGCAAGCGCAATGTCGGACCCTAGCAACTGTGGATGTTGCAGCAGAGGAGCGCTGGCGCTGATTCTAACTCAGTCCCTAACCACATACGTAATATCAGAGGGAAGGGGTTTTTTAATGAGTCATTCACCACAATCATACATCCGTCCTCATACACACAGCAGCAAGTAAGTCTATACTAGCGCATGGCGGAACAGCCATGCGCGCCTTTTATAACAGCCGGGACCTTCCGCAAGCTTCCAGATCTCTGAGATGGACCAATGAGATCTGGAGCAGGACTTGAGCACATGACTCCCGATCTCCAATGGGAGATCGTCCCATGAGCATGCTCAGTAGGAGGACAGAAGGACTTAGCCCCAGGAGAGATTTGCTGCAAGGCAATCTCCTCTGCAGTAGATAAACAGCAGGAGACTGCAGAATGTGAGGGTCTGGATCCCTGCGGAGTAAAAGCAATAATCCGACGCCAAACACTCTCTCTTCTATAGAGTGTAAGCTCTTATGGTCAGCAGAGTCCTCTCTCAATCCTGTAGAGTGTAAGCTGTTGTGAATTCTCTTGATCTGACTTCTGAGTCGGGGCTCCCTCTGGTGGTTACTGCGGGTAGTGGAGCTGGCCGGGTTGATAGAACTCTGCCACCCGACGACGATGATTGGAAGTCAGGGGTTACTGACTGGGAGGACTTAAGTGAGCAGGCTTTCCTCAGTTGCTGCTGGTGATTAGTTTCTTCCTGTGCATTCTGAGGTCTGCTGTCTCCTGCCTGATCCTGCTTTTTTCAGCTAAGTTGTTCATTTGCTAATCCTTTGCATCTGATCTGGTTTTGCCTCTTTCTACTTTTCTGTGAGGGTTCAGCGTGCTGCCTGCTGCGGCAGTGCTGGACCCCGCTCCATATGTTACAGCTTGTGTCAGTTTGTTCAGTCCCCTGTTATATTAGTCTCTTTTGCTTTGCTGCCAGTTCACACCAGAATGCTGAGGTCGTGAGACCTCAGTATTTTTTTGTACATCAAACGTGTTGGATTTTTTTAGGGTTTTTGCATGATTGCAGACAGTGTCTTTCCTTTCCTATCCCATCTAGACAGTTTGGGCCCCATCATTTGCTCAGTCTATTTTCTGTCTGTGTTTGCGACTCATCTTGTCTCACTGACAATATATGTGTGTGGGCTATTTCTTTGGGGTTCTACTCCGGGGCAGTTTAGATTTAACCCTTCCTGCTTTAGGCTTAGTTAGTTTTCCAGCTGTGCCGAGGCATCTAGGGCATCGTAGGTACGCCCCACGGCCACTGCTAGTTGTGTTGTTAGGATTAGGGGTCTGCAATCCGCTAAGTTACCAACCTTTCTGGTTTCCTGGTGGCCTAGCCTATTCCTGCCATCCTCCTCGGTGACCTATTCATAACAGGTCCTCTCTCCTGTAGAGTGTAAGCTCTTATGGTCAGCGGGGTCCTCTCTCTCTCCTGTAGAGTGTAAGCTCTTATGGTCAGCAGGGTCCTCTCTTTCCTGTAGAGTGTAAGCTCTTACGGTCAGCAGAGTTCTTTCTCTCTCTCTCTCTCCTGTAGAGTGTAAGCTCTTATGATCAGTGGGGTCCTTTCTCTCTCCTGTAGAGTGTAAGCTCTTATGGTTAGCGGGGTCCTCTCTCTCTCGCCTATAGAATGTAAGCTCTTATGGTCAGCAGAGTTCTCTCTCTCTCCTGTAGAGTGTAAGCTCTTATGATCAGTGGAGTCCTCTTTCTCTCTTCTGTAGAGTGTAAGCTTTTATGGTCAGCAGGGACCTCTCTTTCTCTTCTGTAGAGTGTAATCTCTTATTATCAGCAGGTTAAACTCTTTTTCTATTCTCCCCCACTTGTATTTTTGGAGCAATTACAAGATTTCCAGTATTGAGATTCGCGCAAATTTGTTTGCTGCAAATCAAAATTTTGGGGAAAATTCACTGAAGTCAACAAATTTGAATTTCAAATGGTCCACTCATCTTTCCTAAGCAACTGTCAACTCAATGGCAAATATTTCCCAACAAAATGGTTAAACTCTATCAGATCTCTCTCCCTAAGCTATGCAAAGGCAGAACCAAACTTCAGCCGGAAATATGACATAAAAAATTACCTATTGTTAAATCAGGTTTTTATGCTAAAATTATTTTTAAAAAAGTTGATATTATTTTTTTTTTTAATAATTTGCTCTTTTATATAAAAATATATAACAAAAATCCTGCAATTATTATGCTTAGGTTGGCCACTAAGCCTTATATTAGACTTCTAAAAATATACATTTAAAATAAAATCCTGATAAAAACAATGTCTTTTTCTAACGACGCATTCCCTTTAAGGCAGTGGTAAATAATGGATTAAAGGGGAAAAAAACATTACATACCTTTATCACAATATTATTTATTATACCTTTATAACTTTATGATGGCCTGTGACCTCTATTAGTGATATAATTTAAAATCCTATTCTTAGGCATAGAGTTAAAGGGAACATGTCAGGAGTGAAACCGATTACAGCACTGGATATGGTAATAATAGACTTAAATATGCCTGGGCACAAATAGTTTAAAAACACTGAGAAGATAAAATGTTATGGTTTTAATTTTGCTAGAATTTAGCTGTTTAAGCAGAATATTTGGATCCCTACATCCATAAAAACAGAGAATATATATAGAAGTGATTTTAAAAGGCATATACAGTCATATGTAAAAGTTTGGGCACCCCTATTAATGTTAACCTTTTTTCTTTATAACAATTTTGGTTTTTGCAACAGGTATTTCAGTTTCATATATCTAATAACTGATGGACTCAGTTATATTTCTGGATTCAAATGAGGTTTATTGTACTAACAGAAAATGTGCAATCTGCATTTAAACAAAATTTGACCGGTGCAAAAGTATGGCCATCCTTATCATTTTCTTGATTTGAACACTCCTAACTACTTTTTACTGACTTCCTGAAGCACTAAATTGGTTTTGTAACCTCATTGAGCTTTGAACTTCATAGCCAGGTGTATCAAATCATGAGAAAAGGTATTTAAAGTGGCCACTTGCAAGTAGTTCTCCTATTTGATTCTCCTATAAAGAGTGGCATCATGGGCTCCTCAAAACAACTCTCAAATGATCTGAAAACAAAGATTATTCAACATAGCTTTTCAGGGGAAGGATACAAAAAGTTGTCTCAGAGATTTAACCTGTCAGTTTCCACTGTGAGGAACATAGTTAGGAAATGGAAGAACACAGGTACAGTTCTTGTTAAGCCCAGAAGTGGCAGGCCAAGAAAAATATCAGAAAGACAGAAGAAGAATGGTGAGAACAGTCAAGGACAATACACAGACCACCTCCAAAGACCTGCAGCATCATCTTGTTGCAGATGGTGTCACTGTGCATCGGTCAACAATACAGCGCATGCATAACGCCTTTTTGTATGACCAAACAACTCAATCTTTGTTTCATCAGTCCACAGGACCTTCTTCCAAAATGTAACTGGCTTGTCCAAATGTGCTTTTGCATACCTCAGGTGACTCTGTTTGTGGCGTGCTTGCAGAAACGGCTTCTTTCGCATCACTCTCCCATACAGCTTCTCCTTGTGCAAAGTGCGCTGTATTGTTGACCGATGCACAGTGACACCATCTGCAGCAAGATGATGCTGCAGGTCTTTGGAGGTGGTCTGTGGATTGTCCTTGACTGTTCTCACCATTCTTCTTCTCTGCCTTTCTGATATTTTTCTTGGCCTGCCACTTCTGGGCTTAACAAGAACTGTACCTGTGTTCTTCCATTTCCTTACTATGTTCCTCACAGTGGAAACTGACAGGTTAAATCTCTGAGACAACTTTTTGTATCCTTCCCCTGAAAAGCTATGTTGAATAATCTTTGTTTTCAGATCATTTGAGAGTTGTTTTGAGGAGCCCATGATGCCACTCTTCATAGGAGAATCTAATAGGAGAACTACTTGCAAGTTGCCAGCTTAAAAACCTTTTCTCATGATTTGATACAACTGGATATGAAGTTCAAAGCTTAATGAGGATACAAAACCAATTTAGTGCTTCAGGAAGTCAGTAAAAAGAAAATGATAAGGGTGCCCATACTTTTGCACGGTCAAATTTTGTTTAAATGCAGATTGCACATTTTCTGTTAGTACAATAAACCTCATTTGAACCCAGAAATATAACTGAGTCCATCAGTTATTAGATATATGAAACTGAAATAGCTGTTGCAAAAACCAAAATTGTTATAAAGAAAAAAGGTTAACATTAATAGGGGTGCCCAAACTTTTATATATGACTGTATTAGACCTGTCACTTGCTCAAGAAGCGTTGTAAAAATCCCTAAGCTCCCTTGATTGAGCTACTCTTTTCCTTTTTACAATGCGTTGTTCCATTGCAGAGATATTTACATTTGTTTCTTCTGGAGCGCAGTATGTGAAATCTCTACTTGTCGTGCAAGTTGGCATTTCTTCTCTGGGGGCGTGTGCTTTCAAGTTGGGAAATTCACTTTTTTGGAGATTTTCTATGAAGTGATATACATGTGTATTATCAATATAGGACTACACCCAGGGGGATCAATGTCTTCTTGTATCATGGCAAGATCTCTGGGGGCGTGTGCTTTCACCCCTCTTTTCCAGATACTGTCAATCACAGCTTGTCAACCTCTGAGATTGGTAAATCAGACTCCAAATTATTGGCAGTATTGGAAGGAAGGGAAGGGTGAGAGTGTACACCTCCAGAGAAGACTCTGAAGAAATGCCCAGTTGAACTGAAAGCAGAGATTTCACATGCTGCCATCCAAAAGCAATAAACGTGAATATCTCTGCAATGGAGTGAAGTAGAATAAAATGGAAAAAAAGCATCAGAATCAGGGGAGCTTTGGGATTTTTACAAGGCATTAACTACATTTTTTAACAAGTAAAAGGTCATCTTTACAAAGTGACGTTCAAATGTGAAAATTCAATTTTTTGGTGATTTTCAATGAAGTGGATACAGATGTGTATTTGCAATATCTTCTTGTATCACGGCAAGATCTTTTATATTTCCAGTTTGGAGACTGGAGATCAGATGCTGAGCCCTGGAAGTCCAGTTGTTATAGAAGCTAAGAAGAACATTTCGATAAATCATCAAAAAGAAAAGAAGGGTGTTGCATCCTGACTCGAGACATGCACCATTCACTTTTATAGTGTGACTGGTATCTGGTCACAGTAAATACAATGTGGTAACGAACTGTAGGGCCGCAGTAAACCTACCATAATAATTTCTTGTTTTCATGAGAGATCTGCAGAACAAACTAAGTCAGCTGTGCAGTATCTGGATGAGAGAGAGAGGTTTGGGTCTCGGACTCATTATCGCGCTGTACACGCAGTACATGGCGCTGTGTGATGGGCTCGTGTGATATTTGTAGAATGCCGACATGTTTCCTACTGTCGGAACAGTTATCCTATTATCAAATGGAATCTAAAATGTTCTTTTTTTGTTGTTGCTTTTTTTCCTTTTTTTATTTTCTTATCCTGAAAATTATACATTATTGAAAAGAAAAGTGTTTTGTTCCAATCTACGTACTGTGAGTGCGACTCCAGGACGTCGCGCTACGTCTCATAAATTATAGAACTAGAAATCTCAGCGGGCAACCGGAGGCAGAGATTCATCGGCAAAACAACAAGATGAGATTTATTCTGTCTAACTGGACATTTTTTGTTGTGTAATTCAATTTTAGCTTTTAATATTTGTGGGAATCTTCTGCTTGAAACCCGCCTCCATCAGTCGGATCGTTGTCAGTCGCCTGCCCAACAAACATCATCTGAAGATACCTAATTATAGAGTGATTATTCCACATAGGAAGTTAGGTCATTTAAAGGGAACCAATCAGCACATTTTTACTTATAGATTTAGCGTTATGGCCTTAAAGGCGCTTGTCTTCCAATAAAAATGATGCCTTTTTTGTAGAGATCCGATATACCAATCAAGGAAGAAAATCTAGATTAGATGCTATATTCAAATCAGGCTGATAGTGCACAGGGGCGTGTCATTGCACTAGGAAAAGCAGTCTAAGTGCATGGACACACCCCAGTACACCCAAGAACACTTCAATTTGCAGCTGACTTTTTTACTAGATTTCTCATGACTGGCACAGTGGACCTCTACAAGAAAGATATCTTTTTTTTTTGGTTAGGAACAAGCTCCTACACAGTCATACTTCTACTTTCACATGTAAAGCCTGCTGACAAATTCCTTTTAAAGACTGTCTGACTGTAAACCTGTGATAATTTAAGGTGCACTTTTAGAATAGCAAAGGTTAGCAGATGAAGGATATGTTCACACTGTATTTATGATATATGCTCGCCATTTTGCGGTGCACTTGCCACATGTAAAGGTCATGGTGCATTTGCCACATGTAAAGGTCATGGTGCATTTGCCACATGTAAAGGTCATGGTGCATTTGCCACATGTAAAGATCATGGTGCATTTGCCACATGTAAAGATCATATAATAATACATTTTATTTCTATAGCGCCGGCATATTCCGCAGCACTTTACATTTCAGAGGTGATTTGTACAGACGATAGACATTACAGCATAACAATAATCACATAGATTATAACAAATACCAAGAGGAATGAGGGCCCTGCTCGCAAGCTTACAGTCTATGAGGAAAGAGGTAGACACAAAAGGTGGGTGGTAACAGTTGCCCTGATTGTATGGACCAGCCATAATGTTAAGTGTGTAACAGTACAGACACAGAGGGCTAATGGATGCATAAAGCATGTGGGAACATGATGCGGGGAACCTGGTTATGGTAAAACTTTTGGCTGTGCCACACAGGGATAGATTAGGTTAATGTGTTGAGGCGATAGGCCAGTCTGAATAAATGCGTTTTCAGGGCACGCTTAAAATTGTGGAGATTGGGGACTAATCGTATTGACCTGGGAAGTGCATTCCAAAGAATTGGCGCAGCACGTGTAAAGTCTTGGAGACGGGAGTGGGAGGTTCTGATTAATGAGGATGCTAACCTCAGGTCATCAGCAGAGCGAAGGGCGCGGGTTGGGTGGTATACTGAAACAAGGGAGGAGATGTAGGGTGGTGCTGAGCCATGGAGGGCTTTGGGGGTGAGGGTAATAAGTTTATACTGAATTCTGGAGTGGATGGGTAGCCAGTGTAATGACTGGAACAAGGTAGAGGCATCGGTGTAACGATTGGTGAGGAATATGATCCTGGTGCATTTGCCACATGTAAAGATTGTGGTGCATTTGCCAGCCTGGACTTCAGCTTCTGACTTCTCCAGTACTCAGTTTTGCGCCAAACTACCTGTTTTGGCTCCTGCTTCGACTGGCCTGATATCTCCAGCTCCCCCAGTAGGCCTCCCAGTAATGACTGTTCTCCAGCTGACAAATACGCTCAGTGACGCCACTCGAAGAATTGTCATTGATAGCCTGACCTTTACTATTAGCATGATGACCAGAATGGAGGCTCCTTGATGGATTCTTCCTAGCGTGAACACTACTCTCATCAAAAGAGAGAATTGATCAAGGCTGGTGTTTATATGGCGGCCTCCATCCGGAATCTGCCCCAGCTTCATTAAAAGAAGTGAATCTCTTAATAAATTTGACTAATATTTCAGCCGCCCATCCACCAGTCGTGGACTGGAATACATTGACGCCACTTTTGTGATACATTTATAATGAATCTGTTGGGCCATGCAAGGTTACGTCCTTCCCACTAAACTCCATCTATTTAAAAAAAAAAGTTGGTGGAACTTAGGTAAAACCACCATAAACATATTGAGCAAAAACACGTGACTTTTCTATGTCAGTTTATGTCTATGCTCTCAATGCTTTATGGCTCAGCCGTAAAATGTTCCAAGGAGGAGGATTGGATGTAAAATATACAGCTGTATAAAAAATGACCTCAGAAATGCTTTTTAGCGAGTGAGAAAACTAACAAAAGAAAAGCAGTCTGATTATATTTTCTGTATTTACACAAAAAGGTCCATATGTCGCACACGGCAAGGAATAACACTGAAACGACGGAACGCGATGTTCCGGGAATATCTCTCCCGGTTACAATGACAAGCTCTATAACTTTTTGTACATCTATTCCTATCTCATTGTTCTCACAGGCAGGTTGACTGCAAATTTTGTATAAAAAAAATGCCAAATAATAAGAAAGAATAATCTAAAGAATAACAAACACAAATGTGATTGAAATACCCTAGTGCGAGAGACATTATAGAAAAATTATGCATCTATCTCAGAGATAAGTCAATAAATTTGTAGGACCGTGCGCCATTAGCCAGGTCAGTATACCTGCCGGCATCTGCGGCTCCTCTTTTTGTTGTTTTCTTTTTCTGTTTTGTCCTTTATAAGGAAAAATCTAAAAACTCTAAAAATCGGTTATTATACTTTACATTCAGATTTATGTCTTTGGCATATTTGTTGTATCAGTTTACCATGGCCTTTAAAGGGTTTGTCCGGTTTTATGGTGAAAGTCTGGTCTTACTGTGACTGCACTCTTCTGAATTCTTAGTGTGCACACCGCACGTTGTCAGGATTCTCCGTTACTGCCGGTGAGAGCAGGGATTAATGTGACTTGCATACATTCGGTCACATGCCAGCTAGATGTGCGTTGCCTCAGTCAATACAAGTGAATTGTACACGTCTACCGTAGTCGGAATGTGGCCGGAAGTAGCAAATACATGTTGTTATTTAACCGTTCGCTCTTACAGGCAACATCGGAGAATGCTGACGGTTTGTGAAGTGTGTGCTCTTAACATTCAGAAGTCTGCAGTCCCATGCAAACAAAGACCGGACAACCCCTTTATACCATGTAGAGTAATATAATCTGCTGTGCTAAGTTGCTTAGTAAAAAATGGAAATATAACCTGGTAAACTTCTTGTCTTTTAGACTCTCACGTCTTCTTTTCTATTGCAGGATTTTTCAGTATTTTCTGTTTCTTTATAGGTACATTGAATATAAAACATGGGATATTATATAAGACGGTATATCTGAGGTTACCGGTAATTTTGCAGACAGATTGTCTGATTCAAGACCATCTCTATTAACTGTAGGCAAATAAAGTAGAGCCCTACCTGAGCAACAACATACAAGGAATGCCATGTTTTCTACACTTTATACATAGTAAAAAGTGGAAACTTGATGACTCCCATGTAAGTTAATGGGATCCTTATGGTTTTTACTTTAATCCTTTAAAAAAATGGTCTAACTGAAAAAGAAGTTTTATCGATGTGAGCTTTCATAAAACCTTTTTCCATATTTCACCATATTTACACATACTGGGATATCGTTTTGCATTGAGCTGACAGTTTGCATTGTAACAATATGTTCTACATCGAATTACCATGCCTGCCATCTCATAAAGTTAACAAACTGTGAAAAATTTTCCTGCAGTCAGTGACTGGTACATAGCTCATCCATGTGGCACGTCGGAGAAACTTTACTTTTTTAATGATCTCCTTCAAATATTCTCAATAATAACCAGAGTAAAAAAAAATGATTGTATCATTATGACCACCGTCTAAAACACATCTGCTTGTTGTCATTTTTCAGGAGTAATATTTCAGCATTAAATGAAAAACACACAAAACAAGATGCGCAAAAAGGTCCTTCCTCGAGGTCCTATATATATCTAAAGAATTGGGCTTTTTGCAGGTACAGAGACGGGCAAAGCGCCAGAATTGTTACTGTTATTAGGGGCTGCAGGTGTTGGATGATGGGATCAGTAGTCCCATCCGCTGACACCAGTGACCGGAAGTAAACTTTATACCTCCAATCACAGCTGAGTGCTCACAGTGTCTTCTGACAGGGTGGGAACCACGGCTCTCTGACCGCCAGGGATGATTTTGCCGCCGATCAGAAGCGGTGTTTGCCATGCTGTCATGCACATGACAGTGTGTCATGCACTGGATGTTCAGGCCCCCCCATTCAAGTGAATGGGGTTCGGGTCTGGGTACTGTTCTGGTACCCGAACCCAAACTTTTGTAACTGTTCAGCCGAACCCGCTGGACCCAAACATCCAGGAGTTGCTCAGTCACCAGTGGTTCTCAGCCTGGATGGTCACATCTAGGCACCGTCCAGGTTTAAAGCTGTTTCTCCCCCAGACATGGATTACAACTTGGGAAAGAACGACAGACAGGTATGGTATGTTGTTGTTTTTTATTTTAGCTTTATTGCAGGAGATCGAGGGCTTCGCTGGAATTAGGAGAGGTCATAAGTATGGTTTAATTAAGATTATTAAAGTCTGTGTCATTCTTTCAATTAAAAAACTTTTTTCTGGGTGTCTGTGTTTTCATGCACATGACAGCGCAACATTCACCCAGTGTTTAGGCAGCCGAACCCGAACAGTAACAGACTTCCTGGTGAAGTCCGTGTTCGGTGTCCAAACAGTAGGTGTTCGGTATGGACGCCGAACTTTACTGTTCGGGTTCGCCAATAGTAGTTATGACATACAGTGGGGCAAAAAAGTATTTAGTCAGTCAGCAATAGTGCAAGTTCCACCACTTAAAAAGATGAGAGGCGTCTGTAATTTACATCATAGGTAGACCTCAACTATGGGAGACAAACTGAGAAAAAAAAATCCAGAAAATCACATTGTCTGTTTTTTTTTCATTTTATTTGCATATTATGGTGGAAAATAAGTATTTGGTCAGAAACAAAATTTCATCTCAATACTTTGTGATATATCCTTTGTTGGCAATGACAGAGGTCAAACGTTTTCTGTAAGTCTTCACAAGGTTGCCACACACTGTTGTTGGTATGTTGGCCCATTCCTCCATGCAGATCTCCTCTAGAGCAGTGATGTTTTTGGCTTTTCGCTTGGCAACACGGACTTTCAACTCCCTCCAAAGGTTTTCTATAGGGTTGAGATCTGGAGACTGGCTAGGCCACTCCAGGATCTTGAAATGCTTCTTACGAAGCCACTCCTTCGTTGCCCTGGCGGTGTGCTTTGGATCATTGTCATGTTGAAAGACCCAGCCACGTTTCATCATCAATGCCCTTGCTGATGGAAGGAGGTTTGCACTCAAAATCTCACGATACATGGCCCCATTCATTCTTTCATGTATCCGGATCAGTCGTCCTGGCCCCTTTGCAGAGAAACAGCCCCAAAGCATGATGTTTCCACCACCATGCTTTACAGTAGGTATGGTGTTTGATGGATGCAACTCAGTATTCTTTTTCCTCCAAACACGACAAGTTGTGTTTCTACCAAACAGTTCCAGTTTGGTTTCATCAGACCATAGGACATTCTCCCAAAACTCCTCTGGATCATCCAAATGCTCTCTAGCAAACTTCAGACGGGCCCGGACATGTACAGGCTTAAGCAGTGGGACACGTCTGGCACTGCAGGATCTGAGTCCATGGTGGCGTAGTGTGTTACTTATGGTAGGCCTTGTTACATTGGTCCCAGCTCTCTGCAGTTCATTCACTAGGTTCCCCCGCGTGGTTCTGGGATTTTTGCTCACCGTTCTTGTGATCATTCTGACCCCACGGGGTGGGATTTTGCGTGGAGCACCAGATCGAGGGAGATTATCAGTGGTCTTGTATGTCTTCCATTTTCTAATTATTGCTCCCACAGTTGATTTCTTCACTCCAAGCTGGTTGGCTATTGCAGATTCAGTCTTCCCAGCCTGGTGCAGGGCTACAATTTTGTTTCTGGTGTCCTTTGACAGCTCTTTTGTCTTCACCATAGTGGAGTTTGGAGTCAGACTGTTTGAGGGTGTGCACAGGTGTCTTTTTATACTGAAAACAAGTTTAAACAGGTGCCATTACTACAGGTAATGAGTGGAGGAAAGAGGAGACTCTTAAAGAAGAAGTTACAGGTCTGTGAGAGCCAGAAATCTTGATTGCTTGTTTCTGACCAAATACTTATTTTCCACCATAATATGCAACTAAAATGAAAAAAAAACAGACAATGTGATTTTCTGGATTTTTTTTTCTCAGTTTGTCTCCCATAGTTGAGGTCTACCTATGATGTAAATTACAGACGCCTCTCATCTTTTTAAGTGGTGGAACTTGCACTATTGCTGACTGACTAAATACTTTTTTGCCCCACTGTAGATAGATAATTATATATGTACTATAACTATGCTCTCTCTGATAGATAGTTAGATATAGTAGATCTATCTTTCTATCTATATATCTACTATCTATCTCATAACTATCCAACTAATATCTATGTTCTTGTATCTCATAACTATCTATCTAATAGAGAGAACCTCTACCTAATTATAGCATGCGTATCAATTCCGTAGATTAGATAGATTTACTTATGATTTAGTATTTTCTCAAATTTGGTTAAGTGCTTCTTTTTCCCATTTAGAAAATTCAATAAAACATTGCGACTACATCAACACATTCTTGCTAATTTCAACATCATATAAGATCTATTTAGAATATATTTAGAATATAAATTTAGTATGTGTTGAGTCCTCTGACGTGCCTCTGATGCTACCGACGTCCATATTCTTGACATACTTCAACACCAGATTAAAAATAACTTAGCGCACTCGCACAGTTACACTCCACAATTTCACCCGTGTGTCAGATCCATTCGCATATATCAGTATGTCACCTTATTTAATATGACTATTGCTGGAAAACGTCAATAAGTAAATGTGTGATCATTTCTAAGGTTGGAAATCTTGGTATCAAGTATCTAGATATCAAATCTAAAAAGCTTTCCGATGAGTAAGTCCGTTCTCTAGTCTCCACCTCTAAAGGGTCCATTAACCCTCTCTGATATTTTTTTCACATGTTTCTGTAAATGTTATTGATCTGGGTTGCAGATCTAGAAATTGTGAACTGTAACTATGTGATTGGTCTCCAGTTATTTTTCACCTGCTTTATTTGTGATGTACAGTATGCTATGACTAAGTGTTGGCAGCGGATTATTCAGGATACTCTCCAAGCATGTGACAACAGAGCTTCTTTATTCAAGAACAATCAGGAACAATATATGATAAGCTTAACAGATCAGGAATAAATCATTTGTGTGTCTCTATCTGTGCAGCATCTACAGCAGGCTGCTTCTCTCATACACAGACACAGGAACAACAGGAAATACAGTCACATGCTCTCCCTGTGTGAGCCTCTGGGTTTTTTTATTCTAACTTTATAAAAAGCAATCTAGCAACTAAACACTCATAGTCAGGAATGGGAGTTGTTGCACCAAATATTTTCCAACATAAATACCACAAGGAGGCTATCAATGTTAGAGCTCATCCATTAAAGCAATATATAAACCAAAGAAAAAATGGAACCAGGAGCAATTAATAAAATATAAATGTTATTGTTATGCAAAATGAAATAAAATACAATTTTATATTTCCATAATTCCACAACTTTTCCCTCTTGGTGTTGCAATGTCAATGTTGAGGAGTGTATATATATTGACTATCCAGCATTACAGTTAAACAAGAAAAAATAGCCGAATAATCTGCTGGGAAAATGCTGAAATTTTCCACATAGCTAAATTACTGTTTCCAATATTTAGTATTTGCAATGTTAGAAAACTAAAGGTCTGACACCACTTTCGACTGCTGGGTTTACCTTGACCCTACCCGTTTACCATCATTGAATGTTGTCACATATATTTTGGCTCACCCTTTACCATAGTGAATAGTACATCATCTAGCAATCATAGTCGGTAGCGATAATAACACATAAAGCTATGAAACTAATCTCCTGTGCTCGGCACATAAATAAATGACTCCTGCATGTAATCCTAAGAGCGTGTAAGAATAAAAACATCTGTGTAACAAGCGCCTCTTCCTGTCCGCTCTTCTGCTGCTACCAGCTCTGCTCCTATCCTCAGAGTCCAGCACAAAACATGCTGCACAGCGTCTGCACGCCTCAGATCATCCACTAATGTGGAAAACACAGCTCTACAGTGCGAGGATAATATCAATCTACAGGGCACCGGACACAGGAGTACAATTATTTCCTTTTATTATAGGACAAAAGTTCAATGATAATAACACATGGGGAACAGTTATTGTTAATGATCTCTTCTATTGGACCATTTTTTGTTGATGCTGATTTTTTAATGTTTCTGGTGTACCAATCTGCCAACTTTCTGTTTATATATATATATCTCTAATATATAAAGCTCAATGTGTGTGTGTGTATGTGGGTGTGTATGTATGTATGTATGTGTGTGTGTGTATGTCCGGGATTATCATCCGCACCGTCGCAGCTACAGCCACAAAATTTGGCACAGTCACACGTCTGGACCCCGAGAGCGTCCTAAGCTATGTTGTGAGGCGAAATTTTAACCCCGCACGTTCCAATTCACCAAACAATTTTGCCCCCATCTACATAATGGGGAAAAAGTGTGTGTGTATCAAGCCCCAACCCCTCATTATGATGTCATAATGGTTGCCATGGCGACGCTGATGTCATCATAGGTTGCAAGCCCCGCTGCTCATTATGATGTCATAATCGTTGACCATGGGATGGAGGATATGTGATGGGTATATGGGCACTGGACTATGGGATGGAGGATGTGTATGATGGGTATATGGGCACAGAACTATGGGATGGAGGATATGTATGATGGGTATATGGGCACTGGACTATGGGATGGAGGATGTGTATGATGGGTATATGGGCACAGAACTATGGGATGGAGGATGTGTGATGGGTATATGGGCACGGGACTATGGGATGGAGGATATGTATGATGGGTATATGGGCACGGGACTAGGGGATGGAGGATATGTATGACGGGTATATGGGCACAGGACTATGGGATGGAGGATGTGTGATGGATATATGGGCACTCGACTATGGGATGGAGGATATGTATGATGGGTATATGGGCACGGGACTATGGGATAGAGGATATGTATGATGGGTATATGGGCACGAGCCTATGGGATCGTGGATATGTATGATGGGTATATGGGCACAGGACTATGGGATGGAGGATATGTATGATGGGTATATGGGCACGGGACTATGGGATGGAGGATGTGTGATGGATATATGGGCACTCGACTATGGGATGGAGGATATGTATGATGGGTATATGGGCACGGGACTATGGGATAGAGGATATGTATGATGGGTATATGGGCACGAGCCTATGGGATCGTGGATATGTATGATGGGTATATGGGCACAGGACTATGGGATGGAGGATATGTATGATGGGTATATGGGCTCTCGACTATGGGATGGAGGATATGTATGATGGGTATATGGGCACGGGACTATGGGATAGAGGATATGTATGATGGGTATATGGGCACGAGCCTATGGGATCGTGGATATGTATGATGGGTATATGGGCACAGGACTATGGGATCGTGGATATGTATGATGGGTATATGGGCACAGGACTATGGGATGGAGGATATGTATGATGGGTATATGGGCACGGGACTATGGGATAGAGGATATGTATGATGGGTATATGGGCACGAGCCTATGGGATCGTGGATATGTATGATGGGTATATGGGCACGGGACTATGGGATGGAGGATAATTATAATTTGTTATAACTAACCACAGTTAGTTACTATGCCCGGGCAGCGCCGGGCTCTTCAGCTAGTATATATGTGTATATATATATATAATTTATTTATTTACAGTAATTCTCTTGTATTATTTTGACACTTTTTCATATATTATTATTTTAGCATTTTTCCATTGTATAATCATCTTTTTCACCTTTTTTCACATATTTTTTGTACTATTTTGTGATGTTTTGACTTTTTTAATGTTTTTATTTTATTATTTTGGAAATGTTTCTGTTTCAATATTTTGTGATTCTATTATGTAAATTTACATTTACCATTAGTTATTTCTAAGTTATATAATTCTTTAAAGGGGTTGGCCACTACTAAGACAACCCCTTCTTGATCTAAATGTTTGGTCCCAATAAAATATACCATAAATGCTTTTACTCACCTCCTGCACCGGCGCGGTTCCAGCGGTGTCAGCCCTCGCCGTCCCGGGGCTCTTGTGCGGTAATATGACACGTAGTGCCTGGCGCCCAATCAGCTTCACTTTCCCTGCCTTCCTACGAATTGAACATGAAGAAGAAGTCTGGGCCGCAGTTGATCTCTGACTTCATATTTAATTTGACAGAAGGCGTGGACAGTGAAACCAACTCTGATTGGGCGCAGACTTATGTTTCAGGGGAATTGCTCTTCCTTAGTGCATAGCATAAGATCTGATTTGGCTGTATTAGAGGCCTCTGTTTCGGGTCTAAGGGGTCACAGTTCTCCTTGTGGAGAGTGACATGCCTAACATGCCTGGGTAAGGAGACTTTTAGGCCATGCAATTCCCCTCTGAGAACCTAAAGATGCAAATTAGAGAGGACTTTTATCCTTAGCCATGTGGCAAGGCTCAATAATGACTTTTAGGATTGATACTTCCAATAGTTGGCATTAGAGTTTAAGTCCTCTTCCTCTCTGAAGAGGCAATTTACACTTTTTTTAGAGGAACATTGAGAAGACTGATTTCTTACTGCAATTTTGGATAGTTAGGCGTTTTACTTTATTCACATCTTCTGGACCACAGCTATGATAACACTTGTACACCAAAGTGAACTCTACATTATTACTACTATTAATAATGAGAATAATAGTAATAGTGCCATATATAATCCCTGAATTTCTTACTGCATGCATCTAACTAATTACTGTCTTTTTTGAACTTTCCAAATGTTGTGACATTTGCTTAGAAAACCATTCTATCTTCTGAGAACAAAGAAATCGGAGCAAGGCTCTCCACAGTCTTCCAGGGCAAACAAGAGCTAATTTCATATTTCAATGCATGCAAACACATTGGATGGGAATAATAAAGTTCCCTTTGATAAGTGGCTGTATATTTATCCAAATGCTCCACTTTGCAGATTCAGGAATGGTTATCTCTATTTCTTAAAAGACGAGAAAAATAGAGCACATCATTTTAAATTGTAAATTTATTTATATGCTAATGTCTTTGTATTTCCATCCACAAATAGCTGGAGTGGCGTTAGACAATTTAATCACATACGTGGATTAGGCGGTAATGGCTGATGCATCTGATTTTATTGACTACAATTTCTTATTTAGTATTATATCAGTTGAAAATGTTCAAGGGCGAAATTAACGTAAGGCTGCTATTGGGTCCCTGGAAAGAGGGGGCCCCATCTTGATTAGTTCCCTCTCCTTTGCTACTTTGCAGGGTTCCATTAACTAATTGTCCCAATCAGGCTTGGACTGGCCCACAGGAGAGCAGGAGAACCCTCTGGTGGGCCGCCCATGCAGTACTGCACTCTCCATTCCACCTATATGAGTAGATGGCACAATACATTTGTTCAGTATGTACAGACAAGAGCGTCGTATTATTGTATAGAATTATAGAAAAGTTTGTGAATGAGGGTAATATATTTGCATGTCCCTGAAGAGTGGGCCACCAAACTCAATGTTACTGGTGGGTCCTTGGCAGCCCAGTCCGGCACTGGTCCCAAAGGTCCCTTCTGTTCTGGATGGCACAACCTCACAACAATAGAAGGCACAATGTGATTTTTGCATCATTGGAGATTTTTCTAAGCAAAATTCGCCAGAATTCAGATGTACAGTAATTTGCCTAAAAAACTGATGTATATGCCTCACGTCATTTTAATTGTTATCAACGAGGTTTTATTAAGCTCTCTTTGAAAAAGGAGCATGGCCAAAGTGGAAAAAGGTGCGGCATAGATACAAAATAGGCAAGGCATGAAATTCAACACAATTGTCCTGAAAATTTTCGTGTAAATTATATTGGTAGAAAATAACTTCAGGTGGTGTATAATTAGTCAAAAGTGTCTACAGATGCACCAAATTCAAAAAGTCACATGAACCACTGGAATGTCTAGTTTGAGGCCCCTGTTATTCTTTTGTGGGTTTTTTTACAGTAACTTTTTTTATCTTTATTTTTATTCCTGGAGGATTTTGTGCCAAATTCTTCACAAAAATATGGGGTTAATCTGCAGGTTAATAGGGTTCTGACACCGTACAGTTCTCACACTGAGAGCCACACTGCTGGGAAGAAATAAACTTTATTCCTTCTGGCAGCGTTCGGCTTTCAGTCATAGAGGTGGGTTCAGCGCATGTCGGCTGTAACCGCGCCCCCGACACTGACTGACAGCAGCTCAGAAATGGGACTAGCATCAAATTCAAAGATGCTATAATTTTGGCTCTTTTGCACAGTTTAAGGTTACGTTCCCACAATGATTATTTGGTGAGTTTTTAATGTTGCAGATTTTCTTTTCTGCACCTATTAGATAAATTAGGTTCTTTTACGTTTTTTTCATTGCGTTTTTTAGTGCGTTTTTTTACGCTTTTATTGTATTTTTTTCTGCTGTGATTTTTGTCTCTTTTTTTTATATATCTCTTAGTTTAAAAAGAAACACCTTGCTTTGGATGCTTCCTGTTACTTAGCTCTGATAAAACTTTATTGATGAAGTCATACGCGGATTACACGTGTTTTTAGTAAGTTTCCGGTGTGGAAACACAATAAAAACACATGTGCGGTTTTTTTTATCTGCTGATTTTCCTTATCTCATTTAAGTCTAATGTGAAAATCCACAAATAAAAGGCAAATTTAACGCAAGAAAAATTGACATGTTGCGGATTTGAAACACACACCGCAGGTCAGTTTACACGGCGTAAAAAAAAGTCCTCGAGATTTCTATAAATATCATCCACTTTGATGGAACTGTAAGATGCTGCGTTTTTTTTTTATCCACAAAAATACACACAGCAGAAAAAAATACACCAAATACTCATTGTGGGATATAGAGTAAAAAATTACTGGACACGCTAGACACATTCTGTACTCCACTGGGGTACTGGAGTACAATTACACAAAATATTTTGATAGCTCAAAAAGTTGCATATGATAAAAAAAAGCTAAAACGTCTGGATCATGGAAACCACAACCACAACGCCTAGCCATAAAAACCTAAAAAAAAAGACAGATGAAAGTAGGGAAAAAAGTTGCAGATTAAAGAATGAATAAGGGACAGATTAAAAAAAGTCACTCTCAGGCTATGTGCCCACTATCAGGAATAGAAGCCTTAAAAACTCTGCATTCTAATCACGTAAAGTCGCATGTTCTTAATGAGCTATGCGGATTTAACGCATCTATGAATGGTTATGGGGGAAATTACGAAACTGACATGTTGCACGTAAACCCGCACTGCGAGTGGGTTTAAGCAGCGTTAAAAAGAAGCACAGTGGGCGTGGGGGTTCTATAAATCCCGTCCACTGTGCTTCTAATGTAGAACGCAGCGTTTTGGACTCAGCGCAAATTCTATTCCTGATCGTGGGCATAGAGCCTTAGAACCATTTTTATTACAGAAAAAAAGCCTCGACAGTGTGGATGATGAATTAGACCCTAAATGTATGCTCAGGTTACACAAGATTAGTAAGGGTATGTGCACACGTCTTTTTCAGGTGGATTCCGCCTGGAACCTGTCTTAAAAATACGAAAAAAAATCCCAAAAAAATACTGAACATATGCGCTTCAATTTTAAAATGACTTACTATGCACATGTTCCATCTTTTATAACTTCTTTTAACCACTTCAGACTTCAAAAGCCATGAAGCGGCTAAGAGAAGTGCCCATAACCAAAATCTGCCCCATTTTAAGCAGTTTTTTTTTATCTTGAGCATCTCAGTATTCGGTGTTGGAGATGACATGGCTGCATTTACAAATGGTTTATCCATTTTGTGATTGAGCATTTTAATTTCCTTAATCATAGCAGTAAACTTTGGAAACCTTTCTGTCTAGACAATCCTGAATCTGACTTTGAAATATAACCTAGACCGACTTTCCGTTATTTTATATTCTTCCCTAGTCTTAAATTTGCTGTCAATAATAATAATAATATAATAAATTTTATTTCTATAGCGCCGACATATTCCGCAGCACTTTACATTTCAGAGGGGATTTGTACAGACAATAGACATTACAGCATAACAATAATCACATACAGTAGATTATAACAAATAACAAGAGGAGTGAGGGCCCTGCTCGCAAGCTTACAGTCTATGAGGAAAGAGGTAGACACGAAAGGTGGGTGGTAACAGTTGCTCTGATTGTATGGACCAGCCATAATGTTAAGTGTGTGACAGTACAGACACAGAGGGCTAATGGATGCATAAAGCATGTGGGAACATGATGCTGGGAACCTGGTTATGGTAAAACTTTTGGCTCTGCCACACAGGGATAGGTTAGGTCAATGTGTTGAGGCGATAGGCCAGTCTGAATAAATGCGTTTTCAGGACACGCTTAAAATTGTGGGGATTGGGGACTAATCGTATTGACCTGGGAAGTGCATTCCAAAGAATTGGCGCGGCACGTGTAAAGTCTTGGAGACGGGAGTGGGAGGTTCTGACTATTGAGGATACTAACCTCAGGTCATCAGCAGAACGGAGGGCGCGGGTAGGGTGGTATACTGAAACAAGGGAGGAGATGTAGGGTGGTGCTGAGCCATGGAGGGCTTTGTGGGTGAGGGTAATAAGTTTATACTGAATTCTGGAGTGGATGGGTAGCCAGTGTAATGACTGGCACAAGGTAGAGGCATCGGTGTAACGATTGGTGAGGAATATGATCCTGGCTGCAGCATTCAAGACAGATTGGAGAGGGGAGAGTTTGGTAAGAGGGAGACCGATTAGAAGAGAGTTACAATAGTCGAGACGAGAATGAATAAGAGAAACGGTAAGAGTTTTTGCAGAGTCAAAAGTAAGAAAAGGTCGAATTCTAGAAATGTTTTTGAGGTGCAGATGACAAGAGCGAGCCAGTGATCAATAGAAGACAAAGCAAGTTCTTCACCACAGATAATCCTAATTCCACTTGTTCTTAAGGATACATTCTCGCAATGAGTTTTTGGTGAGTTTTTGATGTTGCAGATTTAATGCACCATTTCTGCTGATGGAGTATTCATTAGAACTACAGTCATATGTTAAAGTTTGGGCACCCCTATTAATGTTAACCTTTTTTCTTTATAACAATTTTGGTTTTTGCAACAGCTATTTCAGTTTCATATATCTAATAACTGATGGACTCAATTATATCTCTGGATTCAAATGAGGTTTATTGTACTAACAGAAAATGTGCAATCTGCATTTAAACAAAATTTGACCGGTGCAAAAGTATGGGCACCCTTATCATTTTCTTGATTTGAACACTCCTAACTACTTTTTACTGACTTCCTGAAGCACTAAATTGGTTTTGTAACCTCATTGAGCTTTGAACTTCATATCCAGGTGTATCAAATCATGAGAAAAGGTATTTAAGGTGGCCACTTGCAAGTAGTTCTCCTATTTGATTCTCCTATGAAGAGTGGCATCATGGGCTCCTCAAAACAACTCTCAAATGATCTGAAAACAAAGATTAATCAACATAGCTTTTCAGGGGAAGGATACAAAAAGTTGTCTCAGAGATTTAACCTGTCAGTTTCCACTGTGAGGAACATAGTAAGGAAATGGAAGAACACAGGTACAGTTCTTGTTAAGCCCAGAAGTGGCAGGCCAAGAAAAATATCAGAAAGGCAGAGAAGAAGAATGGTGAGAACAGTCAAGGACAATCCATAGACCACCTCCAAAGACCTGCAGCATCATCTTGCTGCAGATGGTGTCACTGTGCATCGGTCAACAATACAGCGCACATTGCACAAGGAGAAGCTGTATGGGAGAGTGATGCGAAAGAAGCCGTTTCTGCAAGCACGCCACAAACAGAGTCGCCTGAGGTATGCAAAAGCACATTTGGACAAGCCAGTTACATTTTGGAAGAAGGTCCTGTGGACTGATGAAACAAAGATTGAGTTGTTTGGTCATACAAAAAGGCGTTATGCATGGAGGCTAAAAACACACAGCATTCCAAGAAAAACACTTGCTACCCTGTTGTGAGTTCATTTACCCCTTCATTACTGAGGCCCGAGGAACTCCCTCTTCTGGTAAAGAAAGGTAGTGAGCCTGATTGTCAAACACCTGAGGCTGATGATTGTGACTGGCTGAGTGGAGTTACGGACTGGTTATAAGGCTGCCGATGCCCTTCTGCCCTGCGGGTGATTTCTCTGTGGGATCCTTGGAGACCAGTCTGAATTCCTGCTCCTCCAAAGCTAAGTTTGCTGCTCGGCCTTTTGCTTTTGTGCTTTGACTTTGTTTTTGCTTTGTTTTTCTGGATTTCTGCCATTCCCTGCTGGGGTGTGCTGAATTCATTTAGCTCTGTCTTCTGAAAATACCTGAGTGCTGATTCAGTTTTTGAAGCCTAGCTGCTTCAGGGCCTTTTTCATATCAGCTGGTTGGCTTATGTCTTTGATAGGGTTTTGGCAGATTGCAGACAGCAGCCTTCCTGTCCTTTCCTATCTAGGTAGTTTTGGGGCCCCGTCTTTGCTCAGTCTATCTTTCTGTCTGTGTTAGTATTTTCATCTTGCTTCACCGTCATTATATGTTGGGGGCTGCCTATTGCTTTGGGGTCTGCTCTGGGGCAGTTTAGATTTCCCCTTTCTTTCTTTAGGCCCACGTATTTCTCCGGCTGTGATCGAGGGGTCTAGGGCATCGTAGGAACCCCCCACGGCTACTGCTAGTTGTGTTGATAGGTTCAGGGGTCTGCAATCTGATAGTTGCCAACTTCTCTGGTTTTCTGGACTTAGCTTGTATTTCTGCTTTTGCCTCCTACGGTGACTCATTCATAACACTACCCACAGTAAAATTTGGTGGAGGTTCCATCATGCTTTGGGGCTGTGTGGCCAATGCCGGCACCGGGAATCTTGTTAAAGTTGAGGGTCGCATGGATTCAACTCAGTATCAGCAGATTCTTGACAATAATGTGCAAGAATCAGTGACGAAGTTGAAGTTACGCAGGGGATGGATATTTCAGCAAGACAATGATCCAAAACACCACTCCAAATCTACTCAGGCATTCATGCAGAGGAACAATTACAATGTTCTGGAATGGCCATCCCAGTCCCCAAACCTGAATATCATTGAACATCTGTGGGATGATTTGAAGCGGGCTGTCCATGCTTGGCGACCATCAAACTTAAATGAACTGGAATTGTTTTGTAAACAGGAATGGTCACAAATACCTTTATCCAGGATCCAGGAACTCATTAATAGCTACAGAAAGCAACTAGAGGCTGTTATTTTTGCAAAAGGAGGATCTACGAAATATTAATGTCACTTTTATGTTGAGGTGCCCATACTTTTGCACCGGTCAAATTTTGTTTAAATGCAGATTGCACATTTTCTGTTAGTACAATAAACCTCATTTGAATCCAGAGATATAATTGAGTCCATCAGTTATTAGATATATGAAACTGAAATAGCTGTTGCAAAAACCAAAATTGTTATAAAGAAAAAAGGTTAACATTAATAGGGGTGCCCAAACTTTAACATATGACTGTATATGAGTTATAAATAATTAAATAAATTAAAAATGTGACATGGGGGTCTCTTCTGTTTTTGATAACCAGTGCAGGCAAAACTGACAGCTGTGGGCTGCAGCCCTCAGCTGTCAGCTTTATCATGGCTGGTTATCAAGAATTGAGGGGTCCCCATGCGATTTTTAAAACTTATTTAAGCAAATAATTGAAAAATACGGTGTGTGGTTCCCCCCATTTTTGACAGCCAGCCAAGCTAAAACAGACACCTGGAGGGCTGGTATTCTCAGGCTGCTAAGGGGCCATGGATATTGACCCCCCTAGCCTAAAAATTGCAGCCTACAGGTGAAAAGGCGTATCTTCCCACTTGCCCTGATGTGGTGGCAAGTGTGGTAATATTTGTGGGGTTGATGTCAGCTGTTTTGTGGCCGCTGACATCAAGCCCACAAGTTAGTAATAGCGATGCATCTATAAGACGCCTATCCATTATTAACCCTATAGTTTGATTGTAAAAAAAGACACAGCCAGAATAAAATCCTTTATCTGAAAGACACTGACTTATTTGAAATAAAAATAAAAAGCACAGTTATACTCCCCTTACACCCATTCCAATGAAGCCCTTGTCCTCTGTAAAAAAATAAAAAAATAAACAACTGTATCCCTCACCTGTCCGAAGTGAAGATGTCCCAAGCTGTAATCTATGTCTGCGATATGTGGCATGCAACCTAGATGGTGCCAGAATGTGACCATCCAGGCTGAAAGCAATGGGAGAATGAGGTGCTGCAGCTTCACTGACTAGCGGTGACGTCATCGAGGTTAACACAGGTCACCGAGGCTGCTTTCGCACCGGCACTTCTCTGTAAGCTGGGACAATGAACTGTGGTGACCTCAATGAGATCACAAGAGCACCGTGAGAATCTTACTTTTGTGTGACATTCTACGTGACTCGTGACCGCTATGAACAAAGGGCATGGATTACAAGAATTAAGAGTTCTGTTTTTTTTTATTTTGTGCTGCATGATTGAGCCATTAAGAAGGGGTTGTCCAGTAGTGGACAACAATTTTATGGGAAAGACCCATGACTTAGGGATGCTAGGCCTGAATTTGATGAAGAAAAGGAATAACGTTTGATATAGTGTTGTAAGCAGCAAAAGGGTGTAAATTAAGGTAGTTCAGGATTTTTGTGTTGATACTCGAGTGGAGAGCCAAGGGGTGGTGTTCTTCAGCCTCAGACCAATGTGTGCAGAGCATCCCAACCGCTCTATTGCTTTATCTGTCTATTCCATGGTAATCAGGTAGAGTTTAAAATTATCATGGCATTTGGCGGGGAAGGGAGTCTTAAACAGAGGTTGATTTCATTGCAAACCGGATCCTATCACAGGTTTGGGTGGTCCCATAGGTGGTAAGATGATGACGGAGAGTTTATATAAGTTGGTCCCTACTATGCTTAGGGCTATTTTTGTAAAATCTGATCTTTTCATAGATGTTCTGGCTTAGTACGCCCAGTGTTCTGTACATATCTCTTATACATTATAGTATTTCACAGATTTGGCTGATGAGGACTTTCATGGTTTCTACTGCTAGTGAGACAATATGGAAAGGTTCTTTCAGCAAGGTCTGTGCCGGGGGTTGTCGAAAAAGAAGAGGAGGCAAAATAGAGACCTCCCGGTACACACATAGACAAAATCATTTTTTTTTCTATGTATTGATCTTGGCAGAGCTGTAATAATGTGAAGACGGTGTATCTACCTGTGTATCTACCCATGTACGTCCATATTTTACATGGGGATTTCTCTCTGGACACATATGTCCCATCTCGGAAAAGTACAAGAATAAGAAAACTTTGCTCACTGACGATTCTAATTCTTAAACTTTTATTAGAAAATCCTTATTGGAAAATAGGGCAGAATAGCAGCTGAAAACTCATGCACAATACAAAACCCGTAATAATAGCATGTTCTTCACTGCGGGAGGACAAATTGGAACAAGAGGACATGTACTATCTGGAGTTCTATGCTTTTATGTTCAGTTTTAGGTCACATTCACACGGTCAGTATTTGGTCAGTATTTGACCTCAGTATTTGTAAGCCAAAATCAGGAGTGGGACAATCAGAGGAAAAGGATAATAGAAACACGTCACCACTTGTGTATTTATCACCCACTCCTGATTTTGGTTTACAAATAGTGATGTAAAATACTGACCAAATACTGATCGTGTGATCATGACCTGACTGGTATTTTATTAAGGGGAAAAAAACTTGGCTGCTTTTTTTTATCCCAAAATAGCGCCACCCAGGTTGTGAGTGGTATTGCAGCTTAGCCCCATTCACTTGAACTAACGTGAGCTGTGATAACAGACACATGGTCACGTGTGGTGCTGCTTCTTGTTGAAACCAGCCTTGTTTTTCTTATGCTGGACAACCTCTCTAATGTCTGTTGTCTTTTTTTAATAAATTTCAGTTATCCGCGCTTAGATTTAAGTTGGCAAATTTTGTCTTTAGCTTATAGGGAATAGAATTTGTAGTATATAATGTGTATATTGTATAATGTCCATCATCCAACAAATCCCCCGAGTCTTGATAAGTGGAAGGTATAGGAGATGTCATGTACAATTCACGTAAATTACATGTGACCATGGCGTTCAGCACACTCACTCAGTGTGCTGATCAGTGGGGGTCCTATAGCCAAGACCTCTACCAATGAAACAGTTATGACCTGTCCCAAGGATAGAACCAAAGCTGACGTAACAGAGAATTCCTTTAAAGAGTAACATCATTTTAGTTTTCATTTCATATTTAAATAGTATTGTACACATGAAAGTAAGCAATTTTGAAATAGATGGTATCAGAGAACTCTGCTTTTTTCTCCTCCCGGACTAATCATTCATTCTCAAAGTTATTGATTCCCAGAGAAAAATCTGTATTCTGTAAAGACAGAATGTTACATTCCTCAGAGAGGAGATGACAGTTGGTGCTGATAAGGTTCTATGCAGAAGGGAGGAGCTTTGGTTTGGTTGAGGAATCCGGCGATACTTGCCCAGCTTCAGTGGCATAGCATGGCTGCCAGTGTCCCCTGAGTGCCCCTTTAGATAATAATAATGTCCCCTTACAGTCCCCTATACAAGTGATGGTTCCCCTCCACATACAGTATAATAGCGCCACCTTTGTGCCACCAGTGAAAAATTATAAAGTTTATGCTCAATTAATTGAAGCAGCTAAGTCTTATTCTCACTTGCACACAGAGTGGTCCTGCACAGGCATCGCAATGCAGTAACATCATGGTACCGCCTGGATGCTGACGTCTTTTAGGGTGTAGGTGTACAGGATGGAGAACAGTGGTGAGGGAGGGAAACTATGGCTCCCTGCTCTACCACAGGATCAAGATGAAGAACATATGGCTCCCTGCCCTCTCACAGGATCTAAGTGTAGAACAGTGGTGGCAGAGGGCACCTATGACTTCCTGCACTACCAAAGGATCCAGATGGAGAACAGTGCTGGGGAGGGAACCTATGACTCCCTGCTCTTCCAGAGGATCCAGATGGAGAAAAGTGGTGGGGAGTGAACCTATGACTCCCTGCTCTACCACAGGATCCACATGGAGAACAGTGGTGGGGGAGGGAACCTATGACTCCCTGCTCTTCCAGAGGATCCAGATGGAGAACAGTGGTGGGGAGTAAACCTATGACTCCCTGCTCTACCACAGGATCAGATGGAGAACAGTGGTGGGGGAGGAAACCTATGGCTTCCTGCTCTACCTCAGGGTCCAGATGGAGAACAGTGGTGGGGGAGGGAACCTATGACTCCCTGCTCTACGACAGGATCCAGATGGAGAACAGTGGTGGGGAGGGAACCTATGACTCCCTGCTCTACCACAGGATCCAGATGGAGAACAGTGGTGGGGGAGGGAACCTATGGCTTCCTGCTCTATCTCAGGGTCCAGATGGAGAACGGTGGTGGGGGAGGGAACCTATGACTCCCTGCTCTACCACAGGATCCAGATGGAGAACAGTGGTGGGGAGGGAACCTATGATGACTCCCTGCTCTACCACAGGATCCAGATGGAGAACAGTGGTGGTGGGGGCACCTATGGCTTCCTGCTCTACCTCAGGGTCCAGATGGAGAATGGTGGTGGGGGAGGGAACCTATGCCTCCCTGCTCTACCACAGGATCCAGATGGAGAACAGTGGTGATGGGGGAACCTATGGCTTCCTGCTCTACCTCAGGGTCCAGATGGAGAACGGTGGTAGTGGAGGGAACCTATGACTCCCTGCTCTACCACAGGATCCACATGGAGAACAGAGGTGGGGAAGGGAAACTATGGCTCCCTGCTCTACCAAAGGATCCAACTGCATTGTCGTTATGTTGGCATAAAAAAAGTGGATCTAGCTTTGAGATCCAGGGCTTCCGGCCAGAAGTTTGGGGCATGTGTGACTTGTTAGGGGTGCAACATTACAAAATAAATTATTTTAAGAATACATTAATGTATTCTGAAATATTGCACCCCTAAGAATTTTGCACCCAATGCAACTGCCATTGTGGTCTCAACCACTGCCATCGCCCAGTCTCCACTGCTGATCAGAGAGTGTCGGCTGTCAGAGACTGGTGAAAAGGAGCAGAAGACCTCCTGGCACACAAGGAAGATTAGATTTTCTTCCCCTCTAGATTGGAATTATAGCAGTGCCATAAAAAGTTCTGCATCTCTGGCTGAGCTCCAGACAGCAAACTTCCCAACCTCATGTTATTTTTATTTTACAAATTAAACATATTCACAATCATCTATGGTTCCCAGTCCCCTGCATGAAGCAGCTGCAGATGCTGCCATAGCACTATGGATTTTTTTGCGCCTGGGTCAGAACCTGATGACAGGCTGTCAACACCAGACACGAATATCAGCGGTTATTGCTCCGTGGGTCAGGATTATATAACCAGCACTTGTAATATTGAAGTGTTGTTTGCATTGCAAAAATGTGATGAACACTTGGCTATTTTCATATTAAACTTACATCAACCAGTGAATGATCACATGACCTGGGTTGGGCTTTCACATAATATCTTGTAGCTATCACATCACAAGGAATAGCACAGCCAATCAGAACATACTATCATAGCTTGTATAAAAGCCGTGGCAGGGAATGCAGCAGACATTTTGTGGTGAATCTGGATAGAGAGATCTCATAGCTTAGCCATAACGAAAGGGAGATAAATCTATAAAACACTGAAAAAACTGTACAGACAGTGTGTGACCTCACAGCAGTGAAGAATATTAGTGAACAAAGAAAAGAGAATAATGTCATATGTGTTTTTCAGGGCAATTGGGGGTTTTTCAGTATTTTAGAATCAATTTTTTCGAAAATCGAATTTCCTAGAAAAATTTTGTCGAATCTGGTGAATCCGAATTTCAAAATATTTGCTCATCTGTAAGTGACACACAACACTGACAGTTCATGTTGTCCACCCTGCTGGTCCTTACTAATATCTGTCTCTCCTCTACAGGTCATCCTCATACTGACCAAGTACTATCATGCCGACACGGGGAAGGTCCTGGAGAGCTCGTTATGGAGGTAGGCCAAGTTATTAGACCTAGTGTAGCTCGCTAGACGAGTCAAAAATACTTTCATGATTGACACTTTCTTGACTATGTGCAAACGGAAGAATATGATATTGTGTAGGGGAATGCTTTTCAACATTTCTGAATTTTGAAAAACTTGGATTTTCGGGAAAGAAATTAAAGAGTGATTAAACTTTATTTTTTTTATAATTTTGTCCTGCATGAAAATTTATTGCAAATCAATTTATTAAAGGATTTGTCTTCATTCATGTTCTAAAAAATGCATGTAAGTGGCTTCCTTTATTTGCCTCTCTTTAGACACCTTGATATTCAAAGGTACTAAATTGGAGTACAGATGATGATGGCAGTGATGGGTCAGCGCCTGTGTCCTCCTCTGAATGTTGTGCGCATCAGAACGATCTCCTGCAGCAGCTTTTCCCCAGAGTTAGTGATATACAAGGGCAGA
Organism: Dendrobates tinctorius; assembly: GCF_039654945.1. Taxonomy (NCBI): domain Eukaryota; kingdom Metazoa; phylum Chordata; class Amphibia; order Anura; family Dendrobatidae; genus Dendrobates; species Dendrobates tinctorius. The sequence goes on from NW_027361707.1 coordinate 20,050,235, forward strand.
GCTGACCCATCACTGCCATCATCTGTACTCCAAATCAGTACATTTTCTATCAATAAAGCTGAAGGCAGGGAAATCCACTGGGGAAAAGCCGAGGTTTGGAAATCAAATCCTCTAATTAAGTGATTTACAAAGTTTCATAATTTTAAATGCTGGATAATATTATTAAAAAAAAGTTTCATATAAGAGCAGTTATAATACAGATAGAAATAAAAGTATGAAAATGCATGTTATAATTCTTTGGTATCAGCTGTGATGGATATTGGTAGTTGGCTTTTTGACTGCAGTGTTTGATCGGTATTGTCCACTTTGGTCTGTCCTATTATTCTGTGCCAGGAGGAAGTTTCAGGATGATGTATGATTATATCCAATGCACATACAGAAGAGGCCCCTGTGTAAGAACACTATATGGGCCTGTTGCAGTCCAATAGCTCCTCATAAGGCACAATTCCACCTGCTATGGAGGTGGAGTTGGGCCCCATGGTTCCGTCATTAGTGACACTGTGCACATGCATCTAATACAGTAATGCTGTATATAGTGGTCTGAAAGAAGTTTTCCCCAAATCAAGAGTTATCTGAAATAGAGGATAACTTGATCTCTTGGGGTCCAATCGAATGGTGTCACTTCTATTCCAAGAACGGACTCTGGTACCCCCAATAATGAGTCTCTTAAAGGCGCCATCTAGAATGGTACAGAGGCTGGCATACTTTACCTCCATTCATCGTCTATAGGACTGCTAGATATGGGATAGTGTCGCTCTCTGGCCGTGTCATACACAACGAATGGAACATGTGCACCTCTACTCCATTCAAGATGGCGCTCCGGAGCCTCATTCTTGGGATTGCTGCTGGGAGTCCTACTGGTCACATGTTCAGTGACCAGCAAATTTTCTCCTATGGATGTCGGATAACTCGTGATTTTAGGATAACACTTATTAAGCGGTTGTTTAGTGGACGAACCCTACTTAACCGCTATTGTGCCACGTATGAACAAAAGAAGATTATTCACCCCCCCAGACGGGCGCCGCTCCAGTGGTGTTGGCGCTTTGTCTCCTGGCTGCTGCCATTCAGTATTCCGTCATGGGGATGTCCCCAGAAATGGAATAGTGAAGGCTGCAACCAATCAGTGGCTGTAGATTAGCTGCAGGGGTCATTGGATGACTGGGAGACACAGCATGAACATCGACGTTCTGGGCGGCCGTGTTTTCTGTTAATCTATTGTACACTACAATTCTTAAAGAGGACTTGTCAGGTCTCCTCCTAGTGTTCCTCAAGGTCAAGAACAAGGTCATAATTCTGGAACATGTTCTCTTAGAACGCTACAATGTACCGTGCCTCTGTTATTCCTCCTGCAAATACATTAATACATTGAAAACTGGATGCTACCTATCTCTCTGTGTTCCCCCACCTGGCTAAATGGTAAGACTATGTTCACACAAAATTTTTTGAAGACTTTTTTTTGATCGCCTGAAAAACTTCCTGTTTATGGGAAATCCACCTTTGCGGTACATATGAGGAGTTTTCAGAATTTTTATTTTTTTTTCTAAAGAGGTTTGGAAAAATGCCCGGTGGGGAAAAAATTGGCCGTCACTTCTTTGAAGAGGAACCTGTTGGAATCTTCAAACTAGAGACCATCCAATGAAAAGGCTAAGTAAAAACTCCTTAGGAGAAGAAAAACTTCTCCAAAAAATTCCTAATAAATGAAGCATTTCTGGAAGTGGTTTCTGCTTTATAAACTAGTTGGATTTGTCTGCTTCAAAAAAAACTCTGTGTGAACATGGTCCGACACCCAATTGTCAACTTATTCATATATTCCCAAGAGAAAGAGCAAGAATAGTGTTCTAGGAAAAGACGAAGCGGAATTGGTATTTTTTGGGAAACTTCTGCATTTCCTAAGATTGACATGTCAAGAGAGTTCATGGATCCTATTTCTAGGGATTTCTCGCACCTATAGGAACCTATGGAATAATTTGGATCTCATTGCGCTCAGAGTATTTTCCAATGTTTCCTGCAGAATATTAATAGCAGATGTATTGACCCGTGCACAGAACACCCCGAGGTGCGCCATGTGCGGAGCTTATGGGGCGGATTGTAGCTACAGATGAATGGGCAGGAGATAGCGGCGTAGTGGGAGTGCGGACCCTCTGATCCCGATAACCTAGCCGTTTCATCTCGATGTGATCCGGCTGCTCTATTGACTCACGGTTGCAATGATATGTGTGTGTAATTACAGCAACAGCAAACACATGTTTTACACAAATGGAATTCATCGCTATGTTATCAGTGTGTGACTGTACATTGGAAGGCTTCTCGATGCGCTCTGTCTCCTGGATGACTTTACCTTATAAAAGTGACGTAAGAAAGGCCGATAATGGAGACGTTTCTGCATTTTCCATCTGTACTGCATATGAGCAGCTAAAAATGTATATTAGAGCATGAGACTGTGTGCGCCCGTAGAGTGCCGCCATACGGTGCCCTCGGTATGCAATTGGCAAATGTTGACACTTGGCATTGAAAATATTCTCTTTTTATGTAAGTGCAGAGCTGGTATTATAGAAAAAGTGGCCAGAAGAGAAGAAAATAGAGCTATATAATGTTACCATACCGCCATATGGTGTGAACGTAATACTGCTGATATAGCGCTCACATAATACCAACACATTGTGCTCATGTAAAGCTTTCAAATAATTCACCTGGAAAGGAAACCTGTCACCAGAAAAACTCTATTAACTTGCAGATATGGGGTTAATCTACAGGTTAATAGTGTTACTAACCTGCCTGGAGTCCGCACTTAGCCCAACGCTGCAGGGAGAAAGTTAACATTATTTTCCCAGCAGCTTTTGGGTTTCAGTCAGGGGGCGCCGGCACTGGTTCAGTCATGGGGACAACACTGATGCTGGTTTAGTCACGGGGGACGGCGACAGTGCTGGTTCAGTCATGGGGGCGGTGCTAGCGCTGATTCAGTCATGGGCGCGGTGCCAGTTCAGTCATGGGGGTGGCGCTAGCGCTGGTTCAGTCATGGAGGTGGTGCCAGTTCAGTCACGGATGCAGTCCTGGCGCTGGTGCGGTCACGGGTTCGGTGCTGGCACTCGTTCAGTCAGGGGAGCGGCGCCGGTGCTAGTTCAATCACGGGGGTTGCGCTAGCACTGGTTCAGTCAGGGGGTGGTGCCTGCGCTGGTTCAGTCACAGTTCTGAGTATAAAGAGGGCACGGCGCTGGTTCAGTAACAGGGGCAGCGCTGGTTCAGTCATGGGGGGCGGTGCCGGTTCAGTCGTGGGGGCGGCGCTAGCGCTGGTTCAGTTATGGAGGCAGTGCCGCTTCAGTCACGGGTGCGGTCCTGGCGCTGGTTCAGTCACGGGTTCGGTGCTGGCACTGGTTCAGTTAGGGGGGCGGCGCTGGCGCTAGTTAAATCACGGGGGGGTTGCGCTAGCACTGGTTCAGTTGGGTGGTGCCTGCGCTGGTTCAGTCACAGTTCTGAGTATACAGAGGTCATGGTATCCGCGCCCCTGGCCCTGATGGACACTCGCTCTGCATTAGGGACGGCTGTCAGTCAGGACTGGGGGTGCAGTTGCAGCCTCTGTATAATCAGCAGGGACTGAACCAGCTCCAACGCTGCCCCCGTGACTAAAGCCCAAAAGCTGCCAGGAAAATAATGTTAATTTTCTCCCTGCAGCGTTATAGTAAGTGCGGGCAACAGCCAGATTAATAACATTATTAACCTGTAGATTAACCCCATATCTGCAGGTTATTAGCGTTTCTTCTGGTGACAGGTTCCCTTTAAAGTCCATTTCAGTAGAACTTGCACCAGGATGTCTGTGTCTGCCTCTAGCTCCTCCCCCCCACTGCTTCTTCCGTAGAACTTTATGGGCACCAACTGTCAATGATCAATAGCTGACAGATAGATATCTAAAGACAATAGATAGTATAAAAAGATGCAGACAGCACTCCTTTTTAGAAAAAATATAGTGGTTTATTAGCCCATTTGGGCTCCTGCAACATTTTGGCTCAAGGTGTGAGCCTTTTTCAAGCAGAAAAGCTCACACCTTGAGCTGAAACGTCGCAGGAGCCCATATGGAGTAATACAGCACAATACTTTTACTAAGAAGGAGCGCTGGCTTCTTCTTTTTTGTACTATACTGAGGATCAGTCTATGCCTGGAAGGTCTGGCACCCATTTTTCACATACTGCTCGCTAGTGCTGCTTTTCAGCTTTCTTTTATATTTATATACAATAGATAGATAGATGGTAGATACGATATAAAAGCCTGCAAGTGGAGACAGCACATCAAGGATATAGGGCAAAGACAGTGGTGATATTTCTGTTCTTAAATGTGAATCTTTCTCTAGAAATGAGATGGCTAAATATGAGATAAACAGATAGATAATAGATACTGTAGATAGATAAATAATAGATAGATGATAGATGATAGATAGATCGATAGATCGATAGATAGATAAATAGATAATAGATACTGTAGATAGATAGATAATAGATAGATAGATCGATAGATCGATAGATCGATAATAGATACTGTAGATAGATAATAGATAGATGATAGATAGATAATAGATAGATAAATAAATATATACTGTATGAGATATATAATAGTAAAACAAATAGAAATGCAGCAGATATTAGTTATCCCTTTATCCTGATTTTATCTGAAGCTGACTTTCTTTGAATCTCTAATTTATGAATAATTAACGATCTTTGCTAAAGGAGTCTCTCGAGCTCTTTACTTAAATATTTAATTTAATAAAACTATTAATAATGACCTTTCTCTGGTCTCTCCAACTTCTGTAATAATATCCGGAAAAAAAAGATAATTTAACACCATCATTACTCCTGTTGGTCATTTCCAGGGTGCTGTTTAGAAGCCTCCTCAGATCGCTCCTCACTGACTCATCCCGTTAGAATGTCGCCAGACCTGATCTGTTCAGTTTTTCGCACTTCCATTCAAAATTACAACAAGGATTATCACTGTTAGTCTTAAAGGGGACGTCCACCTGTGACCACCATTTCACATGTTTCTTAAGAACAGGCACAGATGACAGTGATGAGGAACAAATGTTGGAGAGGAATATTATCTTCCTCTATGATGGCGTCCTTTACAGATACCAAACAACCTCTCCGAACTGCCACTTCTTTCAGAAGACCACCCCTAATCTAAGCCTGATATTTTGCTATGATGATAATGCTATGGTGGTGCTAGGATAAATTGGTTACTTAGAGTTATAGACCTGTAAAAACGAAAGAACATAGATTGTTCTCTTTGGACAATTAATTTTTCAAAGGGATCCTCCCCCAATAAAGCTGATTATGGGGAGTCAAGATGTTACAGCTCCCTTATGTGATTGAGCCTGCAGCAAGTGATTCATTTCCCTGCAGTGCCCCCAGAGGTGACATTAGGTATTACACACTTTCTATAAAAATCACTGGTTTGTCTGTGTCATCCATCAACTTGTGTGGGGGTTCTAAATTAGAGACAGTCGGTGACATATCGCCAATGGCGGCAGGCCATGTAGCCATTATGGGTTTCATGAGGAGCGGGGGCCCCAATGCTGAATGTCCCTCTCCCTAACTGGTGTCCTCCTGATTCTACCGACATTCGCTGTATACGTACAGCAGAAGTCTTAAGGATATGAATGGAGCAGGTTCCACCGTTGAGCCCATTTTATACACAGTCGATGCCGGCTGCCTTCACAGCAGGCGCCCACCAGTAACTGCTGCCATTGAAGTTAGCTCTGGTCACAGCAGTTTACCCCCTTAGATGCTATGGTGAAGAGGAACCAGGGTATCTAAGTGGTTAGACAGGAGCAGTCATCGATCCTCATTACTCCGCCCCCTCAACAAGATCACGGGAACACAATGGGATTTTTAATAGCTGCCAGGGATCCATGTATTGACCCCAAGTTCAGGTCTTTGCTATGGGGCCCCTGGATTTCTATGCATGGCCCTGGAGACAATTCAATTAACATGCATTTTGCTCTTTTATTTGGTTGTTGCCAGCCAGGTTGATTGTCAGGAACCCCAATTATTGTTTCGTCTAAATGGACCTTACAATTATATTTAAATACATTTTTTAACTAACCTATCAAATTTTCTGCCCCTACTGGGGTTTTATGTGTTACAATTACCTAATAAACTTTTTTTCTTGGTTGTTCACTTGTTTGTAATTCATCATCATTCTTCCCTTACTGTAATCTGCTCTCAGTGTACAAACTTCCTAGAGTTCTTGTGTTTTTGCAAAATAAGCAGAGCTGCAGTATAAAGCATGGTGTATTGATAAACCCACATTTTAAGCCAATTTGGGATTTCGATTACATACTACGAAGCAGCAAAATTCTTGGTAATAACTTTAAAGTGGTTGTCCAACAATCAAGTAATTTTTTTTCCTTCCATAGAAAAAAGGAGGTATTCTCACCTTGAATGCAGTGTCCCCCGCAGATCAAGTATAGGTCCTGAAGCAGTGTCTGCGCCTTTCAGAAGTGAGAAGACTGCTGTAACCTGTCAAATGACTAGAAAAGCTTCTCATTGGATGTTTTTCTTCTAGTCACCTGATTAGCTGCTGCGGTCCTATTACTTCTGAACGGAGCAGCCCACGCTGACCCCTGGACGAAGCATTTCATTGTGAAACGCGCGTCGGGTGTGGTGGGTCCCCAGCTACTACGATATAAGGCACTGCACACAGTTTGCACTATATGTTGCTGGTTACTTGTTATTAACTTTTTGATGTTTATAAATATGGGGGTCTTATATGAATATGATAATCTTTGTAATGGGTTTTCTTGAGTACCTTGAACCTACTCCTCATTCTTGTATACCTGTGGTGCCTTCCCGTTTTTGATTATTGTTTCATGTTGTTCTTTTTAATATATTTGAATAAACTTTGCTCATGTTTTAATCTATACTTTGGCCTTTTTGTAAAGTCCTCATTTGGTGCTTCTTTAGTATTTGTTGCTTTACGGCCATAATATAGGATAAATAATTGGTGTATAGTCACCTGATTAGCTGCAGCGTTCCTATTACTTCTGAATGGAGCAGCCCACGCTGTATCTACGGAACCACTGGAAGGTGAACATGTCTCCATTTATTATTAAAAAATCATCCATGCCTGAAAAAAAAATACTAATTTCACATGTGGACAACCCCTTTTAAGCCCTATTTATAGTTCAGGGAGTGGGGGTGTGGAGACACGAGGGTCAGTGAGTGCTCTCAACCGCTGGCCTGACTGTCTCAAGAAAGATCGCACGGGTCAGGGCTCATCCCACTGAATGCCCACTTTCTTTTCCCATGGGTAGAACACGACTCAGATAACACAAGGTGAGGGTAACACAGTTATGAGCATGTAGTACATTCCCAGCAAGGACACAAGATGGTGCAAGTGATAGTCTAACCTTTCTACTGTTTCGCCAGCAACTTCAGGGCATCTAGTGCCAAGTACCCCAACCAACAGCACCCCATTTTTGGTGGGCACCCACAGAGAGGAGGTAGCGGCAAGCTTGGGAAGCTGATGGAGCACAGAGAGGTTTGTGACCATGTGACCAGATTGTCCTGACCTGGGTTATCCAATCATATTTGTGAGCTTAGTAATGGGTAGTGGAGGAATTCTGTAATCCACCAGCTGGAACCGTGGTCCATAGGTTGAAGTCTCGTAGAATCACAGCGGTGAAAGGAGCAGGCCCCTTTTTACATCCCTCAGCTCCCATTTCAGGGCATGGTGTCCCACAGAATTGGGAGGAGATCATCATGGCTGTTTCCTCATTGTTCACTAGTTCAATTAGACTGCATAATTGTCCTCCAAATGATGCAGACTAGGACATCACAGTGGCTGAAGCTATCCCTAATCAGCAAGTATTCCACAAATTAGCATACAAAAAGGGTCATTGGACAGTCTGACATGAAACAATGGCTCAGATCCCTTGACTTAAGGACCAAAGGAATAGTACATCTGACATAATTAAGAATAGTTCACCCCTCCCCGGCACATGTGGCCATCTTTTCCTCATTGACGCGGAGTCGTCACAGGAGGTACTTATAATAAATTTTCTCTCTGTAATGACTGAGATGTTTATTCTAGCAGCGTAGAAATATATATATTTTGGAGACATATCTAATAAAAGTTTCCACATCTCATCATCCTGCTGGCGCTGCACATCTCTTATTCTGGGAATGTAATTAAGTTCTATTATTAGATAAATAAAAGATAAAACGTCATATTCACCGCCGCCTTGTATTCCTGGAGCTCGGCCATGTACTGAAAGAACTCTCATTAGGCCCAGGTACAATGGCCAGTCAATATTGCATTACTTTTGGCAACAAGGCTACGGCGTGGAGGTGTTTTAACACATTTAATTACTTTAGTCTCATAATAAAAAGTACTTAAAGTTACATTGCGGGTTTCACCATTAAATCTGACACCAGACACTTTCTAAAATTAAAATATTGCATGAAGGCTTTCACGGAGAGAACGCAAAAACTCACAGCTTTAATTGAATTTTCTCCAAAGTGCTGGTTAATTTAAGGATGTTACAGTGCGTCTGACATACCGTGCAGGAAATTCACAGATGTCCCACCTGGGTAACGGCTAATTGCAGTTTAAACCAATTAGGCTGCCATGTAGTTTTGTCATGTAAATTAGTTTGCAAGACTTTTCCCTTTTTTATCACTGCTGTGTCTCTTTGTAACACTGTCACTGGTGTGTCAGATGCTGCAGACAGTCGCTCTGCATTGGCTGCAGGTCTCTGCATTTAGCTTTGCAGAAGCCTTATTAATCCTTGACTTTTGGACCCAGTGGCAACCTCCCTCCGGCTCTAATTGGCACACCTGGACCTGGGTGTTTATAGACTCCCAGTCGCTGGTGATATTCACATTTTTCCCTTGTGAAGGTTTGAAGCTATATCAGTCAACTTACTTATTACCGTGTTTCCCCGAAAGTAGGACCCCCCCAAAAGTAAGACAGGGTGGGGGTTACGGGGGGGTCCTTCAATGTAAGGCCTCCCCCCGAATGTAAGGCAGGGTTGGGGGCCGCTGTGAAATGTAAGGCCCTTACCTTTGGGCCGCCGCTGTCCCCCATTGGGTCCCCAGGCTCCAGAGGTGTCCTCAGGTGCAGCTGGGCGGGTCCAGCGCTCATGGGGTTAACTCGCCGTGTTAACCCCGCAATCCGCCCAGCTCAACAGCTCATTGGCCGCCCCTGTTCCCCACGTCACCGCCGGCCCCCGGCTCGAGCACTGATTGGTCCAGCAGCTCGGGATGTAATTGGCCGCCCCAGCCCCACGTCACCGCTGTTTCCCTGCTGATTGGCACAGCGTTCCCTGCAGCACAGGCCTTCCGCACCCACAGCCGCACCGCAGAGGAAAACGTCCAGCATTTAAAAACCAAGTAGGGAAACATGTACTGTATAGGGTATGGGGCTGTGTGCAGTGGGATACGGCACTGTTATGGGGTGTGGGGCTGTGTGCAGTGGGATACGGCACTGTTATGGGGTGTGGGGCTGTGTGCAGTGGGATACGGCACTGTTATGGGGTGTGGGGCTGTGTGCAGTGGGATACGGCACTGTTATGGGGTATAACAGCATGTTAATAAATGTTAATTTATTGGTTAAAAAGAAATTGTCATTTTTTTTCGGCTAATGTAAGACCTCCCCCGAAAGTAAGACAGGGTGGGACTTTTTAGGGTAAAATTAATGTAAGACAGGGTCTTACTTTCGGGGAAACACGGTATTATTATTATTATTATTATTATTATTATTGTGCATTTATATAGCGCCATTTATTCCATGGCGCTTTACATGTGAAAAGGGGAAATATAGACAAGTATAATAAACATGTGTAAGACAAGGGACACACAAGTACATAAGGAGAGGGGACCCTGCCCGCGAGGGCTCACAGTCTACAGGGATGGGTGAGGATACAGTAGGAGAGGGTAGAGCAGGTCATGCGGTGGTTCAGTAGACCGAGGATCATTGCAGGCTGTAGGCTTGTCGGAACAGGTGGGTCTTCAGGTTCTTCTTGAAGGTTTCTGTTGATGGTGAGAGTCTGATGTGTTGCGGCAGAGAGTTTCAGAGTATGGGGGAACTTCCTCTCTGATGCTCTTGGAGGATGTATGGTGTTACCTCTCTGGATTCTGCTCAAGATAAGTTGCTTCCCACTTTTTTGTCTCCCTTCTTCTCTTTAGTGTACTGTGAGGACTGACAAGTGCTCATCTCCTCCCCTTCCTATCCACAGCCTAGCTCTAGGGATATACAGGGCTTTGGTTCCTGCTCGGCGATTGGTGTGGAACCAATATAGGGCCGGTAGGGGAGGCAGGGTGTGATTAGGGTGTGATTAGATCTGTGTGTGGCACTCATTCAATATCATTTTTCTTTTTAAAGTTTTTTTTTTAATATAAAAAAGATTGATTCTAGGAGGAAACTGTCAGCAAGTAGCCTAGCTGCTACTGAAAGGTCTAACGAGAGCATTCTAAATCAGCAAAAAGTAATGTAGCTACCTTATGAACCAAGCCGTCTCACAGATCTTTCATGTACACTTTTATGTTCTCAACAATTAAAAAAACCCCTATATAGTAATATGCGAGGCTCAAGATCAATAAAAAAAAAATTCTTAATAAATTACATAATAATTATTATTTTTTTTTTACAAAAATAGACAAAGTCAGAAATTAAACTACTAAGGTAGAAATGATAGCAGGATCCTGGGTATAAATGCCACAAACGAATACAGAGTTAAATTATATACAGTATATATATATAAACTCAGCATTGAAGATGGATACCCAAGAAATGCAAAATTAACCCGACGCATGTTTCGCATCAAGCTTCATCAGGGAGTGCTTTTTTTTTTTTGATAGGTAAAGTGTATTTTATCACTATTATTATGTGAATCCTTATCATCCTCCCTTTACCTACCTCTATTCTTTCTCTAGGGTTTCATTTGGCGCAGTATTTATTGCTTTGGGCTTGTATTTTTTGAGTATCCATCTTAAATACCGAAATTGCATATAATTTAACCCTGTATTAGTTTTTGGTAATTTTTTGTGCCTGTTTAAATTTTTTACCTACCTTTACTATTTTAAATGTCTGACTTTATATGTCTACTTTTACTATTATTATTATGTAATTTAATAAAAAATATATTTTTTTTATTGATATTGAGCCTTACATATTTCTATATAGCTTTTTTTTTTTTAATATATTTTGGACCCTTACATTTAGCTCTTTATACTTATGTAGGCGTTTCACACATTAATTAGGTGCAATGAGCGAATCTGACGAATTGCAAAGTAAGCAGTTTGCTCAAATTTGGCCAGAAAATTCAACTTGCATCTCTCCAGACTCCAGAGCATAATAAACACAGCCAGCTGAAAATAAAAAATCTAAAAAAAATATATACTTACCCAACCTTCACCTTTCTCACTGTGTAACGAGGCTCCAGTTTTCTTCTTTGGTCCGGTCCCCAGTATGGCTTTCACTGGGCCATTTTTTACATCGTTTGGTACCTGGCAACCTTGCTGTCATCCATCAACTTTGGAGCCTCCCTTCCTTACTAGACCATGACATCACACAACCCATGTCATGCCATCACATTGGGTGCGACCAGTGACGTCACGCTTATCCAGTACAGGAGGTGACAGAGATGCCTGCTGCCAAAAGATGCCGTAGATGCTAGGTGCCTGAAGAAGTCCAAGTGAAGATGACAGGTGACCAGACTGAAGAAGATATTGAGTGGGACAGGAGTGGAGTGGGGCTGCTGACAGGACAGGTGAGAACAAGGGGAGTACTTATTTTTAAAAAAAACTTTTTTAACCCATTACCAGCCTTTTATAATGCAGCAAAATGGCAGCTGGTCAGCCGGCATTTTGCTTGATCACCAAAGGCGAATCGAAAAAATTAGGATTAAGCAAAGAATTTTTTTGCGGGTGGGGGGGTCAAATCCACTTCTTCTCAAATCGTTTCTCTGATCTCTATTAAATAGGGGCATATCATGAGAATAATAGATCAATAGCAACTTGTTGATTGTTTCCACCTTACCATGCGCATACTCTGAACACAAAGGCCCCATTCATCATAGGTGAGGGTTTTTTTTTAAGTCATTTTCCTTTTTTGTCTTGTATTAGTTGCTGTTTTTTGCCGCAAAAATTCATCAAAATGGATAACGACGTTCATAAATTTGGCGCAAAATCAAAAATGGGTTTTCTTCCTGTCTAGAACTTGATGAATCAGATGACAGCACCTTAAATAGCTATACTCCACCCACAAAGCTGAAGAAAATAAAAAGAACAGGTGAGCTCTTATAAAATAAACTTAAAAAGACACAAAAATTAATCAATTGGATGCAAACAAAAAAATGTAAAAAAAAAAACCCCACAAAACTAGACAAAAAAACAGGCGCAAATGCTGTGATCAACTGGGGCCATAAATTATTCGTTTTAGACAAGGTTTTGCCTAAAAGTTTAAAATGGGGAGAGAGACCTAAGAAAGTGTTGATAAGATTGTTCACTCTTACATCCACTTGAATGGCCGGGGTGGTCAATATCACAAATTCTGGCTTCTCACAGACAACCCCTTTTAATCAGAGAGTTGATGTAGCAGTCACTGAGATGTTAGGAGGTGGAGGTGCTACCCCTTGAAGACATGTATGTTGTTGCAATACGTTATTGTTTTAATAATTAATAATCTGTATAGATTGGGTGTGTTCTGCCCAGCAGCAAGGAGTTAACAGGGAGATATAGAGTTTGCAGTTGGGACTAGCCCAGAATGGGAGAGGCTAGGAATGGAAACAGTGGAGAGTTTCCTGTCAGAATGTCAGACAGGGAGAAGCCTGCAGTAGTAGCAGGTGTAAGGTCTGGCGGAATAGTAGAACTGCATGGAGTGGGACTCCCTGTGGCAAGAGGGAGGTAAAGGAGCCAGATAGTAAGACCCTGTAGAGAAGAGACACCTGGAAGAAAAATGAGTAACAGATTGGAATCAGGACAGAAATAGTGACAAAGTACCGGGGCTTGGGCAGGAAGCCTTGCGGGACAGTGTGGAGTTATCTGCCGGAAAGGTAACGGAGCAAAAAGGGAAAGTGAAGCGAGACAAAGAGAAAATGCCCCCATGGAAAGTTGCTCACACAGGAAACTGCCCACATGGACTTATCTTGTCGTTAGCTTCTTTTTTTTTTTCAGTGGACACTAGCGGGTAAATTGAGTATTAAATGTGATCAGTCATTTCGATCCTCCAGACCAAGAACTGCTCCATACTTTAAGGGAAGCTATCACCAGAAAATGACCTATTGTATTAAATCAGCTTTTTTTGTTACATGTATTTTGTTTTCAAATTAGAATATGTATATTAAAAATCAATATTAGTAATCTTGCAATTTTCACTGGCCACCGGAACTCTTATTTCTTGTCGTTTCAGGAAGCGTTTTCAGCATACTCCTTATCAGCAGAGGCTGAAAAACAAAGACAGTTAACACCTCTATACACAACTGATAATACAGGATCCGCCAATCACGATAAGCTATGTTACAGCTCCCCCATTTCCTCCTCCTTGCACAGTGACCTTTGCACACGCTCATTAGATGCTTCAATACAAGTGATAGGCTCGGGGTCTGGCCATTGTGGTTAGTGTACGTGTGCATTTCCTGAAACGACAGGAAGTTTGAGTCTAAAATCCCTAGATATTAAAAAAAAAATATTTTCAAAGTGTTTAAAAAATACACTTAGGGCAAAAACTTGATTTAAACAATATGTAATTTTCTGATGATCGATGTGTTCCCACTTTTTGACTTACAGGGCTTATTGAAAGGATGTATTAAGAAGAGACTTCGCTCTTAATGAGATAAAACTACCGCCATACTGATCCTGTCCCTGAAGCGTTCATCTAGACCTCGCAAGGCTTTTTATTTTTCACCATCCTGTTTCATTATATTTGTAAATCATATTGGATAAAAGCCCGTACCCAACGGCCCTCACGTCACACGTTGCTGCGAGTTCTCAGACAATCTGGAGCTCAGTTTACCAGAAGTTAAATGTTTAATTGCTCTTTCTAATGTGTCTTCTTGATGTACGGCCTGCGCGGGGGATTTCAGGCTAAAAGCTAGAGTATTTGTTATGTGTGCAGTCAGATGTATCTGCGGGTGCAGCTGCTATGAGGAACGGGAAAAATGGAATACATTTTCGATAAAAGCATAATATTCAGCAGACACTTTTTTTTTTTTGGAATACGGGAGAGTGAGAGGCGCTAAAAGCACGCATTACACACGGACCAATGATTCTCTGTGGGGTCCCTCGCACCAGCCGTATATTTCTCCTCCGTATCCTCCGCTCCGTGCCACTCACAGCATGCTGCTATTGTCAGCGTACTACGGCCGTAGTGCACCAATGCAAGTCTATGGGTGCGCAAAAAATACGCATTACACACGGAACACACGTGTGACCTGCGAGCAATTCCCAGGTCTTTTGGCTGGTGAACAGGAAATGGGCCAATCCATCATCAGGAAGCCTAGACATGCAAATGAGCTCAAAAAGCGCTCCAGACATCCAGGAAGTACTCCTCCACGGAGTACAGCAGCAGCATGGCGTCCACATATATTAATGTAGAGCTCCTCATTGTGCTGGTGCAGGAGCGTCCAGAAATATGGGACTCACGCGACGCAAACTATGCGAACCGCACAAGAAAGGAGGCGTCATGGAGGCGCATCTGTCGCCAGATGTACCATGACTTCGGTGACAGACCACGTGATGAGCAGCATAAAATTCGTAAGTGCAACCATAAAAATATAATTAACCTTAGCGCGCGCTATAAAATGACTCTACAATCAGCCCCCCCCTTCCTGTGCATGTACTTTTATTAGCCTCATGAGGCCGTTACATTAGGATGTGACACGTGGCTTCACACAGCCATAATTAGGGGTTAGGCCACAAGCTCCTCCTCCTCCTAGCCACTAAAATTAGTTTCAGGGGAGCTAATGGGTATCGGCCCAATTACATATGCCACCATGGGTAGAACGCACACCCCAGAAGGCCCCATGCCTAGACTACTGTTTGAAAATGTGACCTCTCAAATATGTGATTTTGACAATCTTTCCTGTCACATTGCAGTGGAAGATGTGATGAAACGGTGGAGAAGCATCCGGGACCAGTACCGCCGGGAACGCCAGCAGCGGTCCAGGAGTGGGGATGCTGGCCATGTCAAGCGCAAATATATCTACTATGACCGGCTGAACCTCCTCGCCCCAATTCTGGCTCTGAGACCGTAAGTACATACCTCACACCACATGACACAAAAACATTACACAAATACTCAGGATTGAGAGTCCTCAGTGGTTGATACCTATTAATGGCTAACTGAAAAGATGGTAACACATTGCAAGCTTTCGAGACTACTCAGGTCTCTTCATCAGGCTAGACTAATACAAAATCTGAAGTCACATATTTATGCACAATACAGCCTAGAAAAAATGCAATAGATAAGACAAGTGACGTGAAGCAGAACTATCAATATGGGAGAGGGAGAAACATAAATATAAACATTGGACCAGTTCATAGATAAGGAGTCTGGATGTTTTATGGTCCTCTGATTGGGGTCTAGTTCTGTGTTGCCGCGCAAGGTTTTAAAAGGAAATTCCTTAATTGATGTAAAAAGACATAAATCCATGTGACACATTCATTCCAGCACTGAGAGTGTCAAAGTTCGTCATAAATTTGTACTCCCAAACTCGTCTCTCTCTCTGAGATGTGAAGTTACCTTTCAATACCAGTAATTTCCTATCCACGCTGCTGTGATCAGGGATACAGAAATGTTTTGCCACAGGTAGATCCATTCTTTTTTCTCTTATTGTGTGACGATGAGCATTCATCCTTGTTCTAAGCTTTTGCCCTGTCTCCCCCACATACAGACCCCCAGTTGGACATTTAGTACAAATAATTAAGTATACCACATTAGATGTAATGCAGGTGAAAGTACCTGGGATCTTGTAGTCCTGATGTGAGTTGGGGATCTTTATCTTGTCCGTGGTCATTATAAATGGACAGGTTTTACATTTTTTCTGGTTGCACGGAAAGGTTCCTGCAGCTGTTGGAGAGGACAGGAAGCTTCTGACAATGATGCTTCTTAAATTTGGGGGCTGCCTAAAACACAGCAGTGGGGGGTCTGGAAAAATGATGGTTTACACCAAGATGGTTTACATGCCTGCAAATTCTTCATGGAAAACACAGGGACTGATGCTAATGCTGTGGTGAAACTTATAAAATTCATCCTCACCCACAATTACTTTGAATTTGACAACAGGATCTATCTACAGGAGACTGGCACAGCTATGGGAAGTAAAATGGCTCCACAGTATGCAAATCTTTTCATGGCCAAGCTTGAAAGCGATTTTTTGTCCTCATGCCCCATCAGGCCCCTGGCCTACTACCGCTTCATTGATGATATTTTAATCATCTGGACGGAGTCTGAGCAACAGCTAAAGACGTTCCACGAACAGTTTAATCAATTTCATCCCACCATCAATTTAACACTCAACTACTCCAGTACCGAGATTAATTTTTTGGACACCATCATTAAGCTAAAAAACAATGAAATAGAGACATCCCTGTATCAGAAGCCAATCGACCGTCCAACATACCTTAAATGGCACAGTTTCCATTCAAAACACATAAAGAACTCTATTATCTATAGCCAAGCCTTCAGATACAATCGTATATGTTCCAACCCCATGGATAGAGACAAACACCTTGGTTGCCTCAAAAAGACCTTTTTGAATCAGGGTTACCATCCAAGAACAATTGAAAACCAAATTACAAGAGCCACCAGATTGTCAAGGAATCACCTGCTACATTACAAAGCTAAAGAAGAAAATAACCCAGTGCCTCTAGTAGTCACCTACAACCCAAATCTGGAGGTGCTAAGGGGAGCTGCACGGAAATTACAACCTTTACTACAAAAAGATGCCCGATTAAAATCCATTTTTCCAGACCCCCCACTGCTGTGCTTTAGGCAGCCCCCAAATTTAAGAAGCATCAGCGTCAGAAGCTCCCTGTCCTCTCCAACAGCTGCAGGAACCTTTCCGTGCAACCAGAAAAAATGTAAAACCTGTCCATTTATAATGACCACGGACAAGATAAAGATCCCCAACTCACATCAGGACTACAAGATCCCAGGTACTTTCACCTGCATTACATCTAATGTGGTATACTTAATTATTTGTACTAAATGTCCAACTGGGGGTCTGTATGTGGGGGAGACAGGGCAAAAGCTTAGAACAAGGATGAATGCTCATCGTCACACAATAAGAGAAAAAAGAATGGATCTACCTGTGGCAAAACATTTTTGTATCCCTGATCACAGCAATGTGGATATGAAATTACTGGTATTGAAAGGTAACTTCACATCTCAGAGAGAGAGACGAGTTTGGGAGTACAAATTTATGACGAACTTTGACACTCTCAGTGCTGGAATGAATGTGTCGCATGGATTTATGTCTTTTTACATCAATTAAGGAATTTCCTTTTAAAACCTTGCGGGGCAACACAGAACTAGACCCCAATCAGAGGACCATAAAACATCCAGACTCCTTATCTATGAACTGGTCCAATGTTTATATTTATGTTTCTCCCTCTCCCATATTGATAGTTCTGCTTCACGTCACTTGTCTTATCTATTGCATTTTTTCTAGGCTGTATTGTGCATAAATATGTGACTTCAGATTTTGTATTAGTCTAGCCTGATGAAGAGACATGAGTAGTCTCGAAAGCTTGCAATGTGTTACCATCTTTTCAGTTAGCCATTAAAAGGTATCAACTACTGAGGACTCTCAATCCTGAGTATTTGTGTAATGTGGTGTGAGGTATGTACTTACGGTCTCAGAGCCAGAATTGGGGCGAGGAGGTTCAGCCGGTCATAGTAGATGTATTTGCGCTTGACATGGCCAGCATCCCCACTCCTGGACCACTGCTGGCGTTCCCGGCGGTACTGGTCCCGGATGCTTCTACACCGTTTCATCACATCTTCCACTGCAATGTGACAGGAAAGATTGTCAAAATCACATATTTGAGAGGTCACATTTTCAAACAGTAGTCTAGGCATGGGGCCTTCTGGGGTGTGCGTTCTACCCATGGTGGCATATGTAATTGGGCCGATACCCATTAGCTCCCCTGAAACTAATTTTAGTGGCTAGGAGGAGGAGGAGCTTGTGGCCTAACCCCTAATTATGGCTGTGTGAAGCCACGTGTCACATCCTAATGTAACGGCCTCATGAGGCTAATAAAAGTACATGCCCAGGAAGGGGGGGGGCTGATTGTAGAGTCATTTTATAGCGCGCGCTAACGTTAATTATATTTTTATGGTTGCACTTACGAATTTTATGCTGCTCATCACGTGGTCTGTCACCAAAGTCATGGTACATCTGGCGACAGATGCGCCTCCATGATGCCTCCTTTCTTGTGCGGTTCGCATAGTTTGCGTCGCGTGGGTCCCATATTTCTGGACGCTCCTGCACCAGCACAATGAGGAGCTCTACATTAATATATGTGGACGCCATGCTGCTGCTGTACTCCGTGGAGGCGTACTTCCTGGATGTCTGGAGCGCTTTTTGAGCTCATTTGCATGTCTAGGCTTCCTGATGATGGATTGGCCCATTTCCTGTTCACCAGCCAAAAGACCTGCGTATTGCTCACAGGTCACACGTGTGTTCCGTGTGTAATGCGTATTTTTTGCGCACCCATAGACTTGCATTGGCGTGTATTAGTCTAGCCTGATGAAGAGACCTGAGTAGTCTCGAAAGCTTGCAATGTATTACCATCTTTTCAGTTAGCCATTAAAAGGTATCAACCACTGAGGACTCTCAATCCTGAATATTTTTCTATCCACTGGCTAACACGGTACAAAGATATACATCTTTACTGTTACACAAATACTTTACAGGGACAAAAATATTGATGTATTTTTGCCTCTGTTCTATTTCATAACAGAACTCAATCCAACCTTACGGATCGAGGAACGGCCTCAGAGGCAGAGCCCATTATAGATCCTGTAGGGGATGAGGTGGCTGGCCCATCTTCTCCCCCTACAAGAAGGATGGCTGAAGAGGAGGCATCACCAGAACACACAATGGCTGCCCTACACAACACACCACCAGGACGGTCTGCAGCTGCAACCTCACCCATCCTGGAAGAGATGGGCAACTTGAGCAGCAGCCCAACTGCCCAGATCAGGCCCTCCCCACAGGCTGCTCTTGCATCACGGCGAATAAGAAGAAGGCGCCAGGTCGCCATTCAAGAGAGCCGGACCCATGTGGACACTGGGGTGCTGAATTACTTGTCCAGAGTCACTACAGATGATGGTGAGGAGGCCTATGCACGTAGCCTCACCCTTTATCTCCGTGCCCTTACCCGTGAGGTCAGGCTCCGTATTAGGGGGTGTATTCAGATCCTGCTTGATGCAAGCACCCCCCCCCCAATACCCCATATGAGGTGTTTGAATTTCTGGAGAGGTGGCAGCTCTCACCAAGAAATTTAATGCGCATGAGACCATCCACACAGATGCTTGCTCAAGCAGGGTCTGAACAGCCCCTAATACGTGGGCCAACACCTCAAGCCCTTCCTCCCCCTACCCATCCTTCTATTCCGTAGCCCCAAATGTCTTCATCAAGCCAACCCCACCAATATGGCCACTTGTACCCACCCAGTGTTGGAGGCTGGTCCCAACCTGGTTGGGGACGATCTGGCTATCTTGGTGGGTATGATCCACGGGCCTACCAGAGCCAACAAGAAGCCCCTCACCATCATCATCATTACTCTGGCCAGTATCACCAACAGGCCCAGGAGGCTGGACAACAACAGCATCATGGGCAACAGTATGGCCCCACACAGGGCGATGTTGCCCACAATGTGCAGCAGCACCCACAGGCTGTTCCTCCCCGTTCCCCTTCCCCTACATATGAGGATTTATGACTCTAAAATTTGGAGATGTCCAGTTACATGGAACTGGTGCTTCTAATCTAGACAAAAAAACAGGTGTTCTCCTTCACCAACATTTCTAACATAATTTCACACTCACATTTTTAAACAATGTTTTCCAAACATATGAAACAATCCATCATGACAGGCAACGCTACCTCACGCCTTTCACACAGATATTACATGTGTGTGTATAAAAGAGAATATTTAAATGCGCTATACTGTGACATGAAAGGATGAAAATACACTAATCACTTGCTAATGCATAGGAAAGGATAGGAAAGGCGTGCTTGCCTTTAGTTAAGTAGTCAACTTTGTTATTAGCATTCTCTAGTAAACCAATTTGAGGCGACCAGCATTCACAATATCACGCTCTCTCTATGTCTTAACAAGTGAGTTTTGTATTGTCATCCTTTCCAGTATAGCATGCTTAAATATTGTCTGTTCTACAGACAGGTAATATCTGTGTGAAAGATGTGAGGTAGCCTTGCCTGTCATGGTGGAATCTTTCTATGATTGGAAAACATTATGAGGAAATGTGAGTGTTATCTTATTGACTTTATTTTGGTGATGGAGCTCACCCTTTGTTGCCTAATCAAGGTTAATGTAGGCATGCAGCAATGTTGTTATTGCATAATGTTTGGTGCATTTTTTTTCGGTAATGTTAATGTTACACCAAGTTAAAGAAGGCCCAAAGGGTCATTTTGGCCATTGCCAAATTTGTGTTCTGGCAAAATTATGTTTGCCTTTAAGCAAAACAAAAAAAAAAAGGCAAAACTAAAAATTTGTCTACTCTAGTTAACGTCTCTGTGTGATTTCTCACTATCCATCACAACATACTTACAGACACCAACCAATGCAAAGAAACACTCATAGAATCATAAAAAGGCTTGAGTAATATATATTTAGACACACTTTGAAAAAAAAAAATTATAACATAGACACAGCATTCTCTTGCCAAGAAGTTGCCCCCTCAGGTGAGATAAAGTAATTGGTGAATATATCACGCACTTTGAGGCCAGAGAGCGGTCTACGTTGAGGGATGATAGGTGGTCTCACCCTGCGCACATTGTCCGGCCTACGCACAACACCATCAGAGGAGGAACAATCATGGATCCTGGTGAAGTTATGCAGAACAACACAGGCTTTCACAACTTCATTCACATTTTGCTCACTCAACTGAATGGCAGACTGGAGTACCCGCCATTTGGCACAAAGAATCCCAAAGGAACACTCCACCAGTCGCCTAGCACGTGATAGGCGCAAGTTAAAAATTCTGCGCCTGTGGTCAAGGTTGTGCCGGGGATATGGCCTCATGACATTACGTGATAACTGAAAGGCCTCATCTGCCACAAGGACATAAGGGACTGATTGTTCGGGGGAGCCTGGTAGCTGGCGTGGTGGTGGTAGATCCAACTGGTTGGTACGTAGCCG
The DNA here is from genome assembly GCF_039654945.1 of Dendrobates tinctorius. NCBI lineage: Eukaryota > Metazoa > Chordata > Amphibia > Anura > Dendrobatidae > Dendrobates > Dendrobates tinctorius. Next base: position 20,071,606 of record NW_027361707.1, read on the forward strand.
CCGACCCATTATGGAAGTATTGAAGACTCTAGAGTCTCCCGTCCTTCCATAGGCCCCAATGTCAATTATAAACTTGTATTGAGGGTCTACCAGAGCCAACTATACAACAGAAAAGTATTGCTTATAATTGAAGAATTGGGACCCTGAGTTCGGCGGCTTACGCACCCTGATATGTTTGCCATCCAGGGCCCCAATACAATTTGGAAACTGGCAGTCCTCCTCAAAGTCCCTTGAAATCCTTAACCAGTCTTCCATCCTGGGCTCGGGTAGGACCACCTGATGGAGTCTTGTCCAGATTTGTGCACATGTAGACCTCACTATGCCTGAAATGGTTGACTTTCCAATGAGAAACTCATGGTGGAGGGCGGCATAAGACAGGCCAGTGGACAGGAAGCTGTAGAACAACAGAAATAGTACAGGTTAGAATGGCTAAAGTAAAAAAAAATCAGTTACATGCCGACCAAACTTGGTAGGAAATGAGAGATAACAACACACACATATTTGGTGGCACAATGACTAAGTGATATGCAGAACATATTAGATGTAACATTCTGCTGTGTCAGGTGAAACATATTTTGAGTAAGATGAGGGTATTAAACATTGTCCAAGAAGGCCAAAAAACATAATTTAGCACACACATTATGAACATAGAGAATGTGGTTGTGGAGTACATACCGTATTGTGAGTAGAAGTCGCTCCTCTGCAGATATGGCTTTGCGCATCCTAGTGTCCTGAAAGGTTATCCCAGGGCGCACTGTCTCCAAGAGGCGATCAAATGTGGAAATGCTCATTCGACAGTACTGGTAAAATTTCTCCGGATGCTCCCGCAGAGACGAATAGAGGCGGTGAAAATGCCCTCTTGTGAGTTGTTGCCTCAAAAGTGGATGTACCCACATGCGTCTCCTCCTCCGCGGATCCACTATCACTGGGTATGGTTGCCCAAAGCGCCGTGACAAAAGCCAGGTAAAGAGAACCTGCTCGGTTGTATTGAATGTCAGACCCTCTGCCATGCTGCACAAAGAACACCAACACACCTCGTGAAAGCAAGGTGAGAAATGTACAGAATGTAGGCAGCCACCTGTTTCTGAGTGTCTAAATAGGGTGCAGGCTAATGATTTAAATTGTTTGCAGGCCTCAAAACCGTTAAATGTCCATTTTGCAAGGCTGCGAGAAAATCTCGCCATACGGATTGCATACGGATTACATACGGAGACACACATGTGCAAAATACGCGACCTCACCTTGCTTACGGATGACCTACGGACCACTATTTAGTGGTCATTGATCCGTATTACGCATGTAAAATACTGACCGTATTTTGCGAAGGTTAGTGTGACTCCAGCCTAAGGGAAAGCTGTAATGAGAAGAAAATCGCATTTCCTGCACTGTAGAGTAGTGCTGTAGTGGGAAAATACTGCGTCATTTCCATTTTTTTTTTAAACCAGGTTTAAGTAACTTCAAGGACATTTAATAGAAGTTCTATCCAGTTTTATGGTCCAATGTTTGGGTACTTTGAAAAATGTTTTATGTTAGTGGCCAATGCAAAATCTATAACGTGGATTATATAGAGCAGGTCAGGGTTGGACTGGCCCACCGGAGAATCGGAGAATCCTCCCGTGGGTCCTGGCTACGCCTTCAGGAGAGTTCATAGTGCAAACCTTGCAAATGCTATGGGGCTCTTGAGTGGGGCAGAAAAGTGCACCTTCAGAATTAAATCCTCTGATGGGCCCAGTGTTCTTCAGTCTGACACTGGGACAGGTACTCGCTTGTGGCAAAGGAACCAAAGGACTGGCTACCTCAGCTGCCAATTACTAGGGGCATCTGCAACCTCATACTGGATCCAGAATATATACATACATCAGGCATGAGCACACTGTGACTAATGATTACAAGGACTCCAATATTGTTGCAAACGTTAAAAACGTTTTTGATCAAAGACCAACCATGACAAGGTGTGCCTCAATATGGATGGACCCTACAACTACTGTCTTACCTCTACATGTGCCAAAACAGCCTCATGTGAATGGGGAGTGACAAGAAAACCAGGAGTAGCTCATCTTTAAAACCTTATCCTGTAAAAATGTCCCCAATTCTGAAGTAATGTCCCTCACCCTGTAGTAATGGCCCCTGTCCTGTCATAATGTCTCCTGTCTTGTAATAATGTCTGCTATCCTGTAGTAATGGTCTCCCATTATGTAATAAAATCCACTGTCCTGTAATAATGGTCCCTGTTATGAATGAGTCACCGAAGGAGGAAAAAACAAAAATACAAGCTAAGTCCAGAAAACTGGAGAGGTTGGTAGCTATCGGATTGCAGACCCCTGATCCTATTCACACAACTAACAGTAGCCGTGGGGGGTTCCTACGGTGCCCTAGACCCCTCGTTCACAGCTGGAGAACTAAATAGGCCTAAAGAAAGAAAGGGGAAATCTAAACTGCCCCAGAGCAGACCCCAAAGCAATAGACAGCCCCCAACATGTATTGTCGGTGACAAGCAGATGAAAACACAAATACAGACAGAAAGACAGGTTGAGCAAATGATGGGGCCCAACTAACTAAATAGGAAAGGACAGAAAAGATGCTGGCTGCAATCCGCAAAAATTCTGCCAAAATAATGTCCAACACGTCTGATAGAAAAAAGGCCCTGAAGTCACTAGACTTCAAAATCACTATATCAGCACTCAGGTATATTCTGAAGACTGAGCAAAAGATCAACTTGACCAGACACAAAAATGAAGCTCAGCCTGTACCAACAAGGGCAGGCAGAACACAAACACTAAGTAAACAGACACAATCTCATGGAAAAATAAGGGAGCAAAAACTTAGCTTTCAGAAGACAGGTACTGAACTGGTTTGCAAGAGCTCAGAGCAGAAAGGATCACCAGCAACCCTGCAGGGCATCAGCTGCCTTATATCCACTCAGTGATTCCAGGTGTCCAATCACGCTCCGCCTGTTCAGATGACAGGTTTTTCCCATCCCAATCAATCTCACTACCTCTCTTCACCAGCAGAGGGAGTTCATCAGACATCAACGGTGAAGGGGAAAATGAACTCACAACATGTCCCCTTGTTATGTCCCCATCCTGGTTCCCATCTTGTAGTAATATCCTCATCCTGATCCCCATCTTGTAGTAATAGCCTCATCTTGATCTCCATCTTGTAGCAATGTCCCCATCCCTGTCTTATCTTGTAGCAATGTCCCCATCCTGGTCTTATCTTATAGTAATGTCTTCTTCCTAATCCCATCTTGTAGTCATGTCCCTTTCCTGCTCTACATTTTATAGTAATGCCTCCATCCTGGTTGCCATCTTCTAGTAATGTCCCCATACTGGTTGCCATCTAAGGCCATGTGCACACGATGCAGATTTGCAGCGTTTCCGCAGCGGATTTTACCGCGCAGAAACGTTGCATATCCGCATTGTGATGTACAGTACCTTTAAAATGAATGAAAAAAAAAACGCTGTGCAGACGCTGCGGATTTTTCCGCGCGGTTTTCCTGCGGTACAAAATCCGCAGCATGTTACTTCTTTTGTGCGGTTTTCTATCTCCCCTGTCACCAAATCCGCAGGGGGAAGACCGCAATGGAAAACCGCACAAAAACCGCATGAAAACCGCGTGAAAAAAGGAAGAAATCCGCAGGAAAAATGCAGGTCATTTGACCTGCGGTTTTCTTCCATTCTGCACGGAAAAATCCGCAGGGCTCAAAACCCCGTCTGCACTCAGCCTTATAGTAATGTCCCCTTCTTGTAGCAATGTCCCCATCCTGGTCTTATCTTATAGTAATGTCTTCTTCCTAATCCCATCTTGTAGTCATGTCCCTTTCCTGCTCTACATTTTATAGTAATGCCTCCATCCTGGTTGCCATCTTCTAGTAATGTCCCCATACTGGTTGCCATCTTATAGTAATGTCCCCTTCTTGTAGCAATGTCCTCATGTTGTTATGTCTCCATCCTGCTAAAACGATAATCAAAAAACACTGTTCATATAAAGAGGCCGAGAGCATAGTGGTGTCACGCTCTCCCACAATATCAGAAGAATATACCATAAGTACAGTGGAGTACTCCAAATGCATGATCCAGCACTCAGAAAAAATGGAGTAGCTGCAAGCCACCTTAGGCTGCGTTCACACATCGCGTTTTTTTCGCGGCTTTTTTAACGCACGATTTTGCCACGAAAACGCAAAAAAAACAGCATCCCAAGCAATCCTATGGGATTCCGCAATGCTGTGCTAATGCTGCGGATTTTCCCACGGCGGAATCACATCGCGGAAAAACACGCAGCATGCTCATTATTTTGCGGAATCACGGGGATTCCGGCCACATAGGAATGCATTGTTCTGCTTACTTTCTGCATGTGGCTGTGCCCACCATGCGAAAAGTAAGCAGAACATTTGCGGATGGTACCCACGGTCCAGAGGAGAGGAGACTGTCCTCCGTGCTCTGGGTACCATATCCCTGTAAAAAATAGAATTAAAATAAAAAATATCGGATTATATTCACCTACCGATGTCCTGCGCAGCGTCCCCAGGCTTCAGCGATACATGCGGCAGGTCCCATTCCCAGTGATGCATTGCGATAATGACCTTTGCTGACATCGCTGTCTCATGATACTGTAGCGGTCTCGCAAGATCGCAACGTCATCAAAGGTCATTGCTGCAATGCATCAGTGGGAACGGGACCTGACCATAGGCAGCCTCAATAGTAAAAAGTTGGTCACACTAGTCAAACACTATGTTTGAGGCGTGTGACCAACCTGTCAATCAGTTCTCCAAGCGATGCTACAGATCGCTTGGAAAACGCTAGCATTATGCAAGCTAATTACGCTTGCAAATCGCTAGTTTTTCCGCGGGAAAATTGCGGGAGTTTAAAATGCGATTTTCCCGCAGAATGGAATTCTGGAATTCCCACGGTATCTTCCACGGGAGTTCCGCTACGTGTGAACTTAGCCTAAATAAATAAGAAAAAACATTATGCACAAAGTAAACGGAGACATAAAACACATAAGAGGAGGAGACATGAAGGTAAGCCGGGGATGAGTGTAGGGTCAATAGGAAATGGGACCTGGGTAAGCTAGATGGATACTGTATATAAAATCAATGCATAAAGACACCTTATCATAGGAATCAATACAAGTACCACCAAAGTGACCATATATCAGTGTCAAAAAAACACAAAACCTCACATATACAGGCTTACCCATAATAAGTCCAGACCACCGTAGACTCCCCCCGGCAGCCCTTGACGGGCGTTTTGCGTGCTTGCTTTCTCAAAGGGGCAAAGGGGAAATAGGTATCATGTCCTGTCTCTAAACAGACTATATATACACAAATGACAGAGCGCCGATAATTGCGGTACATGCGCCCTGAACCATCAGCCATATAACACCTCCCTTCCTCCGCTGCCGTCTCTGCGCTGTGGGCTTGCGGGCATGAATCGCCCAGTGACATCAGTGGGCATGCGCACAACGCTAGCGTGACAGCCGCCGAGAAAGCAAAGTGCCAAAAAGATCACAATGCGCATGCGCGCTATCGGCGGCAATTTTGTAGGAGACCACAGGACACCGCCATCATATCAGAGAAGACTCCTCAGTGTAATCTGCATTGCTGCAATACTAAAAATAACTATGCAGAAAACATAAGGTTAAATAACATTGTGGTAGGTGAAGGGCATAAGGGAAGTGTAAGGGAATAAGGAATAAGCCAATTTGGAAATAGATATCAGTATACCGACCTATAATAAATTGGAGTGGAAAAAATTAAAACGAAAAGCAATCAAGGGGAAAAACGTTTAAGGGAGGATGAATGATAAAAGACATTTTAGTGGCGCAAAGTGCCAAGAAACAAAGTTGAAAAAGTGAGTTTAAGATGTATACAGTACTGCATAAAATAAGTCCCCCAATTAAAGGTATAAAGGTATTAAAGGCACATCATAATGTATATCAGCATGGAACATCGTCAGTCCATATTCTTGCATAGAGGCTGATGGTGTGATGTCCATATCTTCACCGACGGACGGAAGCCATAAAAGAAGATGAGTCACATGGATGTAAACGGTCCAGGAGAAACTCATACCATGAGTGGCGCAAGTACTAAATACCATAGACAAGCTAAAAAAGACAAAGACAAAAACAGTCAAAAAAATCAGAAGGCAGGATTCCCAAAATGGGAAAGACGGTGATGTAGGGCACCAAATAGGTATATAGGGCTATGTGGGGCCTAGGGGCAAAGGGACAGTAGAACCAGATCACAAGAAAGGAGTGAAACTGGATTCTTTGGGGGACATAGTGTCAAGGGTGACAACCCACTTGCATTCATGTTGGTCCAGCATTTGTTTCAGATTGCCACCCCTGATTCCACCATGAATTCGGTCAATGCCCCTCACTCTCAGGCCACTGGGCAGTGTCCTGAGTTCCGAAATGTTGAGTACCCCTTTAGCTGCCAGAATATCATGTTCCTGAGTTCTTGTTTTCAATTCCCTGGATGTAACGCCAATGTATATGAGGAAGCAGGGATGCATTGCATAATAAACGACGTGTGTTGTACTACAAGAGATGAAGTCAGGAATCTCATATTCCCTGCTCCCATTAGAAGATACAAAAGTCCAACATCTCAGATAATATTCGGACAGGCCACACATGAACTACAGGGGAAACAACCGAACCTGGATCCACCCATATTAAAGATTGTTTTTTGGCTTGCCACATAGTGGCTTCTTACCAGGTGGTCCCGAAGGTTCCTGCTTCTCCGCTGGGTCATGTGTGGAGCTGCGGGTAAATGTGCCGCTAAGGCCTGTTTCACACTTCCATATTTTCCCGTCAGTCAAAATCCGCCAAGTTTTTTCAAAAACGGATCCGCCAAAAAAGGGGTGGATCCGTTTTTTCCCCCATAGACTTACATTATTGGCGGATCTTGACTGATGGGCGTCCGTCCCACCCTTTTTTTACGGCTCCGCCGAGATTTTAGCGGCTCCCGGGCGGATGAGACGGACCATGCAACTTTTTTTGCTTTGACAGTCTGCTATTTTGAGCATTAACCCATAAATGCCGTCCTGGGAGCCGCTAAAATCTCTCTCTCTCTCTCCTGGCTCTGACTCATGATCTTGCTCTGACCCGCGGCCACCCGATATTCTCGCGGCCCCGCCATCTCGCTCCAAATCGCGGCTGCCCGATATTCTCGCGGCCCTGCCATCTCGCTCCATATCGCAGCTGCCCGATATTCTCGCGGCCCCGCGATCTCGCTCCAAATCGCGGCCACCGCGGTCACTTTAAATTACGCCTCTTCGCATCTCCCACGGATCCTTCATTCAGCATCCTCCGCTGACATCCGACCGTCACGGATCAGTTCGTTTCAACCTTTGGCGGATTTCAACTCACCGCCGCCGATGGAGGTATGAAACAGGCCTAAGACGTTATCAGTACGCAGAACAGGCCAGTGTTTGTTCAAAATCTCATGGATCTGATCCCAGTGGCAATTAGAGGTAGAACTAAAACTCAATTCAAAGTTGTTATTCTGTATTTTGTTCTTTTTAGACTAAGTTAACAGATCACTTCTCCTGGTAGATCTAGCCCACCTGTAGTCTGCCCTGATGCACCGACCACTGTATCTCCTGCCCAGCAAGAATGGTGGACTGTCTCTCAAAACGGACTTCTGTAGAGCAGACATGCCTGTTCCTGAGGAACTGGCCAACTGGGATGGCTTTAATAACCAAATTATTGTGTGCTGAGGAGGCATGTAAGAGGGAATTGACAGATGTTTCCTTCTGGAAGAGATCTGTCTCAATGGATCCGTCCTCCCCAACATACAAAGTGACATCCAAAAAATTAAACCTACTACGACTCCAATTGTAAGTAAATTTAAGGTTGAATGAGTTTTGATTAAGCTGCCGCATGAAGTCCAATAGGCTGGTTTCGTCACCCTCCCAAATCATCAGAACATCGTCAATGTAACGAAACCAGCCTATGACTGGGTCCGCGGCGTGCTGCCTCTCCTAGAAACCTAGAAACAGGTTTGCATAAGACGGAGCACACCCCGCGCCCATTGCGGTCCTCTGAGTCTGTAAAAAAAACCCTATCCTTAAATACAAAGAAATTATGTGTCAAAACAAACTCAAGTAAATCAAGAATAAAGTCAGAAAAATGTCCATCCCAGTTGGCCATCTCAAGGAAGAAGTGGGCTGCCCTAAGGCCATCAGCATGCAGAAAAGATGTATATAATGAATCAATGTCAATTGAAACAAGCATCATATTCTTCTCAAGAGACAGTCCATCAATCCTGGTAAGCACATCAGTCGTGTATCTGACTTAGGAGGGAAGCATCTCCACAAGTGGTTTAAGGTAAAAATCAATAAATTTGCAAATGTTATCGCTCAACCCTCCTATGCCAGAGACAATAGGTAGGCCAGGGGGACATTTCATGTCTCGTGTACCTTTGGTAAAAGGGTAAAGGTGGTCACTTAGGGGAGCTGGGTAATAACGCCTCAATAATTTTCTTTGGGACAATACCTGACTCATAGGCGTGGTACAAGATAGAATAAAGTTTTGCCAAAAATGCCTGCATAGGATTATGAGGGAGTACATGGTATGTATCCTTATTTTTGAGTTGGCGAAAAGCCTCCCTTTCATGTTGCTCAATCAGCCAGATCACGACGTTAAATCCCATGTCTGCTGGTTTGATAACCACATTCTCTAATGATTGCCTTTCCCTCAGAGCATATTTTTGTGTGTTTGTAAGATTATCAATCTGTATGCTCTTGGGTATTTTTTTCAGATCCTCAGTTACAAGTCTACAAAATATATCCACCTGTGGACAAATAGACAAGGGTGGGATCGTAAGTGATCTGGGCACGACTGATTGTGGAAAGTTACCTGTGGAGTCAGGTTGTTGTTTCCTCAATAAATCCTCCAATGCCATGAGTGCTTGTTGTTCCATAGTGCTAGTAAGGCCCACGTCCCCATCCTGGTCCCATATTATAGTAATGTCCTCATCCTGGTCCCATCTTATAGTAATGTCCCCACCCTGGTCCCATCTTATAAGTAATGTCACCATCTTATAGTAATGCCCACTTAACCCTGACCTCAACCCCAGCCAACACCGTTGGGATAAACTGAAACGGAAACTGTGAGCCCGGTCTCTCCTCCAGCATCAGGGTCTGACGTCACAAATGCTCTTCTGGAGCAAAAATTCCCACCGACACCTGCAAAACCTAGTAGGGTGAAGAGTCAAAGCTTCGACGGGACCTAGTCCTACTAATGCCTATAAATTAGAATGGATGTAATGTGGAGGGGGACAATACTCTTATCCATATAGTCTATGTTTGCGTCCAGTAGGCGTGCACCTTAATAGATTTGTCATCATGGCGTTAGACCTCTTTCACACATCAGGTTTTCGGCGTCAGGCGCGATCCGGCGCTTTTGACTAAAACCGGATCCGGCGAAATGCAATGCCGGATCTGGTTTCCCCCCCATTGACTTGCATTAGAGCCGGATCGAGCCGGATGGCCATGCGTTTCATCCGATTTTCGCCGGATCCGGCAATGTGACGCGATCCGGCGTCTGGAAAAAACGGCTACTGTAACGTTTTTTGTCTCCGGCGAAAAAGCAATGAAAGCCTATGAGCGCCGCAATGCGCCTGATCCGGCGACAGCCGGATCCGGTTTCTTTGGTCTGAGCATGCTCAGTAGCTCTGCCCACAGGACATATATAAAAGCAAGACAATGGGACCCTCAGCCACACCCAACATGCCACCCAAGCCAAGAACCAGGAGCAGGAGAAGGCAGCAGACATCTGCAGCAGCAGCACCATCAGCACCACCCCAAATGGAGCAGCATGCTGAACAACGGGAGGGGAGTCCAGCAGCAGATGAGAGACGGTAATTATCAAATCCCCCATTCCTCCAAACTAGGGCTATGGAATATCAAGATATTCATTGGCCCTTTGTTTCTCTTTATTCAACAGCCGCCCAATAGATGCAGCAGCAGCAGCAGCAATGGCAGCAGCAGAAACACCACCCACAGCCATGGAGTCTGGCCATGAGGAAGACAGCACATCTTCTGGGAGCCCTCCCTCGCATCGTCAGCGTTTGACGGTAAGTTTTTATTTCCAAAATCCATCATCTCTGTAATATATGTGTATTCATTGCCTTTTATTTCAAAACAGGAATCACAAGATGAAGAGGAGCTCCCAGAAGAAGAAGGAAGGGGTGGACAGACACTTGGAGTGGGCTCACAATTGGTAAGTTTTTTGCATCAAACGCAGAAACACAACATCACACTACACACAACACATAGAAAACAATGTTCTGCAGACCACACACAGCAAACAAATGCCTACATCCAAAGACATAACATTTTTTGTTTTCTTCTCTAGTCTTCCCAATCTGGTGCTCGGCCAAGAGGTCCTCGCAGTGCCTCCCAGGGTCGTCGGCGACAGCAACGCGGCGGTCACCAGCGTGTAAGTATAAATATTTTTGCTTTGTTTTTTTTGCACTTTTTATTTCATTTCTTTTGTGGAGGCTAATTATGTTATTTTTGTCTTTTTCTTTAACAGCCTTCACAGCGTGCTCCCGACTCTGACGGTGAGGATGGAGGGATTGATGTGGACCGCCTCATCGATCTCATCAGAGAAAGGGAGCCGCTCTGGAATATGGCTGACCGCCGCCACGCTGACCTGATCGTTACCCGACGACTCTGGGAGGAAATCTGTTCGCTCCTTGTGGACCGCTGGGAGGACCTCGAAGCTCGGGCCCAGATTAAAGAGCGTAAGTATATACAGTACCGGTTGCTTGATTTAAACCAGTGTTTCCCGAACTCCAGTCCTCGTTGTCCTCACGGATCATGTGTTCAGGATTTCTATTTACTTTGGAAATCCTGAAAACATGACCCCTGGGGACCATGAGGACTGGAGTTTGTGAAACACTGATGTTGTATACTAACCACTCCTTTCTCGTTTCAGGGAACAGAATTGTGAATCGGTGGCGGTCTGTGAGGGATCGTTTCAAGAAGGAGTTCAATAAAGAGATGCGGGCCCCGAGTGGATCTGGAGGACGCAGGAGCAAGTACAAGTACGCACGAGCCCTGTCGTTCCTCCGGGAGACAATGCTCACCAGAAGGTAAATATTACACACCACATGTGACAAAAAAATGTTTAGATGTAACTTTTTTTTTTCAGCCAGGGCCATACCATGTCACTATTTTAATTGTTTTTTTTTCTCTTTATTCCACAGCACGGTGAGCAGCACTCGGGAGCCTGCACGATTGGACCCTTCTGAGGCGATCCCTGAGGAGACCGGCACCGAGGGACACTTCGACCGCCCCGGTACATCTGCACCTTCCCAGCCTTCCCACACATTCGACCCATCTGTCCCATCCACCAGCACAGGAGCATCGTGGCCGCCTACATTACATGAAGCTGCTGGTGAGGAGATCGCTTTCCCTTTACCCCACCCTTCTGCCCCTGCCACCTCTAGTACACCTGCGGGTACTGGGCGGCAGCGGCAGAGGGGTCAGGAAAAGAGTTATGCGCCAGAGTTCTTGCATCTGAATGCATCTTTCCAGAACTGTCTAAAAGTCTTGTCAGAGCAAATCTCCGCAGGCTTTCAGCAGATCAACTCCAGCATTCTGGAGGTGAAGACACTTCTGCAAACCATGCATTCAGAAGCAAGTTCTTCGCCAAACCACACCTTTTTCAGGTCTGTTGTGGAGCGCATGGCAACACTATCTCCTACCCAGCAGATGCATGTAATGCATTCGTGCCACGGTGCTCTACAGCAGGTTACCTCCCAACCTCCACCTCCCACCACTGTAGTTCCTCCACCTGCACCCCCTCCAGCTACTTTCTATCCTCCCCCTCCTATTACATCTGCACCCCCTCCAGCCACTTTCCATCCTCCCCCTCCTATTACATCTGCACCCCCTCCAGCCACTTTCCATCCTCCCCCTCCTATTACATACCAGCAACCTCCCCAGTACCAGCAACCTCCCCAGTACCAGTCATCTCCCCACTTCCAGCAACCTGCCCCGTATCAAACTCCTTCCCCGTACCAAACACCTTCCCCGTAACAAACTCCTTCCCCATACAACTTTCCATCAACATCATCTGCTCCTACAGTCCCTGCCCAACCCTCCACTCCACCGCCCACCACCTCTTCTGCCTGCCACATGTCCACCCATTCTGTAGCTTTTTCCACACCATCACCTCTAACTGTTCCTTCCCCACCACGATCCCAATCCTCTCTCCACACTCCCAGTGTCGAAGTGTCCCGCAGCCCCTCCAGCAGTATTTCCACCCCACACTACACAGATTTATGATGTGTTTTGTAATAAAAATGCCCATGTTTTTTTCAAACCTTTATTAAAAAAGTTTTTTTAACTTTAAAAACAGTTTACAAACAAAAAAATATTTTAAATAAAAAGTTAAATTATTGTTTACACTGGTTGTCTGTCATTTCTTTCTGCGGCGAAATATGTTTAAAAAAAAGGTTAAATACAGGGTATTTAAAAGGTAAAAAGGTATTCAAAACCAGGTATATAACTGTGGGTAAATTTTAGCTTTTTGCCACAGTTGTGTTCCTGGTTGTGTTTGAAGCAAAGTATTTCACCTAAAAAGTTGTGTTTATTGTTGGTGATTTCATAACAGTGTACACAACTTTTGTTAAAAGGTGAAATACTTTGCATAAAACACAACCAGGTACACACCTGTGGCCTAAAGCTAAAAATAGAGACCATGACAAGATAGCCAACTTTGGTTGGCAAAGGTATATACTGTTGGTACAGAAGGTACACAAGTTTGGTTAGGGCACAAATCTTTCACACTCTGTCATCCTGCCAGTGTACTCTGCCTTGAGGTGACATAAAGTATAGTGCAAAATTGTCCCTCATTACTGAAACCGTCACAGAACTTCTAGTGGTAATGTCATGGTAATCTTGCAAGGTGGTTTCTTCAGAGGTGTCCTCAATGGAAATGGGTTCCTTGCAGATAACAAAATTGTGGAGTACCACGCAAGCTTTGATCACCTCGTCAACAGTTTCTGTCTTGAGGTTGATCGCAGTCAATAGGACCCGCCATTTGGCTGTCAGAATACCAAAGGTACATTCAACCATTCTTCTTGCTCTTGTGAGGCGGTAATTAAAAATGCGTTTTGGTCTTGTCAATCCTCTGCTAGAGTATGGTTTCAAAAGGTGTTCTGACAGCTGGAAGGCTTCATCCCCTACACAGACAAATGGCATAGGTGGACCAGATGTTTGCGGCAGCGGTCTAGGTGGTGGGAACTGGAAGGTGTTTCCATACAGTTTACGCCCCATGGCAGACAGTTTGAAAACTTGAGAGTCATTGGAGCGGCCATAGGCCCCAATATCAACAGCAATAAATTTGTATTCCGCATCAGCGATGGCCATGAGGACAATTGAAAAATATTTCTTGTAACTGAAATATTCCGATCCCGATCCGGCTGGCTTTACAATGCGGATATGTTTCCCGTCCACAGCGCCCAAGCAGTTGGGAAACTGACATATCTGTTGAAACTTGTCAGCAATTTCAATCCACCTCTCTGTTGTGGGCTCTGGTAAAAACTCTTCAGCTAAGGAGTCCCACAGTGCACGGCATGTGTACTTCACTATTCCAGATATGGTGGAAATCCCGAGTCTGTACTGGAAATGCAGTGACGAAAGGGATTCTCCAGTTGCAAGAAATCTGTGGGGAATTAAAAAACAATCAATTAGTTTAAAATCACAGCATTACATACCAAAACTCAGCTATAACACTTGGAGATACAAACTACCACCAACAAGATTGCAGTGAAAGTGTGCTCTGATGCGAGCATATCCAATAAATGTGGCTTACCTTAAAGTCACCATCAGACGCTCTGCGGGTGAAACAGAGAAGCGGCAATAGGTGTCTGCTTTTCTTATGAGGTGTGCAATGCGCTCCACCAAGTAATCAAAATTCTCCATTTTCATCCGAACATATCCCAAAAATTTATCCGGGTTTCGTCGAAGGTCCATGCAGAGTGTAGAATAGACCCCACGCGTCATTCTCTTGGCTGTGATGGGGTGGATCCACAAACGTCGTCTACGATGCCTGATGCGCTGCTGTCTCGCTCTCTCCTTCTCCAGAACAATCACCCTCAAACGATTCGCCTCCGCTATAAAATCCGCCAAATTCTTCAAAATATTTCCAATGACAACATCCATCTTCGCCAGTCACTTGCTCTTCTCTCCAACCTGCACTTTCTCCTCGACAACCTGTCAAAGAAGGGCTGTAGGAACACTCTATATATAGTTTTCCAGTAGCCAATCCCGTTCGGAAGGCCACAAGGGTCAATTTTAAAAACCGGATCCGGCGTAATCCGTCGAAAAACGGATAGAAAAACGGATGAACCGGATGAGACGGATCCGGTTTTGTCTGTCAAGAAAAAGACGGATCCGGCAGAAAACCGGATCCGTCACATCCGGTTTTACTAAACATTTGCCGGATCCAGCGTTCCGGCACGACGCCGGATCGCGCCTGACGCCGAAAACCTGATGTGTGAAAGTAGCCTTACTACGCCAATATATTTATCGTCCTCTTAAATGCATCATTCCTGTAGAATCCCTTCGACCTTGGTGCCAATAATTCATGATATACCCAATATTGCTGACTCCGCACATCATGGATGCTTGCATGTTGAGCTGTACAGTCATCACAGAAGCCATTAGCCACCTGGCTACCGCAAACATTGGCAGAGACTGTCTCGTTGAACAGATGTGACCATCCCCCCCTTTTATATAAATTTCATAATTATTTTTTGAGGAGATAAACATTTGTTTTGGAGCGATAAATCGCGTGCTGAAGCCCCGCCACGGCGTTGTCTGTGAAGTATCATGGACTGTTTGAAATATGACAATCTCCTTTTTTGCTTTTGGTTTTCTTTTATGCACCGCTGGATTAATCGAGTGAGATCTTCTGTTTTCGGCCTGCAGCATTTCTTTCTTTTGACCTGCTACATAAGCAGCTCGGCAATAAATCAATCTCAGTGTGGAATTATACTGCAAGATGGCAGTCGTTCACTGTGGCTGTACAGTCCAATGATTTCAAGTCAAACTGCCAGTAATTAGCTGCTATGCAGTATGCCACAAGATAAAGTGAGTACAGATGGTTTTCTCCACCCCACTTCATTGCCCAAAGCCAACGCAGCAGAACAAGCGAATGTGTTTACCCAATCTATATGGTATATGGCTCTTGTTGCTTTGTTTATTGACGTACGCGCTTTTTAGGTTACAGTGTATGTAGACTTTCACAACCATTTTTGCACCAGTGCATCTCAAATAATAAAAGAAAGCAACATTGTTTTTATCCAAAATGTTCCAGGAAACGTTTTTCAACACGACAACATCAGGCCGCATGTTATTCGTACTACTGTGAGCAGCGTGCATGGCTTAATTGAGCTACTATGGTCTGCAGTGTCTCTGAATTGTCTGCCATCGAGCACATCTGGGACGTCATTGGTCGGCAATTGCAAAAGGAGCTGCCAGCAGCGGATTTTGATGAATTCCATTCCCAAGTGCATTCAACATAGCAGAACCTTTCTTAGACAACCATCAATTGCCTAACTGATAGAAGATGAGGCTGTAAATGTGGGGATTTCTGCACATGGCGCACATACTGAATAAATCCAAGTGTTTCGCCATTTTCATTTCCATTTCCATTTTTTTCATCATTTGCAGATCAGTAACATATCTTCATGCTATCATTTCCAAAATTCATTGAGATTTCCTTGTAGATGTTGCAGTTTAAATGTTGAATTGTGTAAATGGATGGATGACGAAATGAAGAGATGGATGGATAGATGGAGAGATGGATGGGTGGATGCGTGGATGGATGGATGCATGGATGGATGGGTGGGTGGGTGGATGCGTGGATGGATGGAGAGGTGGACAGATGGATGTATGGGTGGATGAATGTATGGATGGGTGGATTGATGGATGGATGGATGCTTGGATGAATGGAGGGATGGATGGATGGAGGTGGATGTATGGATGGGGATGGGTGGATGGATAGATGGGTGGTTGGATGGATGGAATGGGTGGATGGATGGTGGATGAATGTAGGTATGGATGGATATATGGGTGGATGGAATGATGGATGGATAGATGAATGGAGAGATAGATGAATGGGCAGATGGATGAAGAGATGGATGGATAGATGGAGAGATGGATGGGTGGATGCGTGGATGGATGGATGCATGGATGGATGGGTGGGTGGGTGGATGCGTGGATGGATGGAAGGATGGATGGAGAGGTGGACAGATGGATGTATGGGTGGATGAATGTATGGATGGGTGGATGAATGGAGGGATGGATGGATGGAGAGGTGGATGTATGGATGGGGATGAGTGGATGGATAGATGGGTGGTTGGATGGATGGAATGGGTGGATGGATGGTGGATGAATGTAGGTATGGATGGATATATGGGTGGATGGAATGATGGATGGATAGATGAATGGAGAGATGGATGAATGGGCAGATGGATGAAGAGATGGATGGATGGGTGAATGGTTGGATGGATAGATGGATAGATACATTGGATGGGTGGATGGATAGAGAGGTAGGTAGGATTTGGAAATAACTAGAAGAAAAGCAAAACAATCTGTGAAAATAAAATCAATTGAAATAATCATTAAATGCCCCCAAAATTATTTAAGTTGATTAAATGTATCTTCTTTTCAATTATTTTTTTCCCAACTTCTGAAGGTCATTTCAAGAGCTCTGACAAGAAAAGGTCAATATAAGATCAACCTTGAATAAAAATACGATTAAAAATGCAAAGGCTAGGAGATTACTGCGACCGGTGATTGATTTTCAATCGCTTCTTCCTTTAAAATAATATTTTTGGAGGAAGCGTCTTCAATTATTTGTGGATAACCGGACTTAGCTGTCATGGACTGATGATTTAGAATTTGTCTTTCCCCCTATGGCCTTATCTCTTCACTTTTACCACGTGTTGTAATGGCCGTTTTCTAAAATTCCTCCAAAATCAATTTATCTGACACAATTTCATCTGGCAAAGGAATATTAGAAAGGATTAAAATCTTGACTTGACTTGGAAGTGGCACAAAAGGAACAGCTGCAAGGAACGTGGAGTCGCACGGAGTTCTGAGCTCCTCACGTGAATCACAACTGCTTGAATGTCCTCAAAACAATATGGCTTCCGGGGGGTAGGAGATTTTGGGGAAATCATGCTGTTATTTAATGAAGCAGTGACACATTAAAGACTGGAACAAAAAAAAGATTAAAAATATATTAATATTATATCCATGCAGTGCGATTATGACAATCGAATTGTTATAAAATATTAATAATTATATAGTAATAATTATTAATATATTACTGTCTAATATTATTACAAACTAATAACTACAATTATTGTTATTTTCATTTAAAAATATTATTTAATTATATTAGTCAAGGATAATAAGTAATAACTTACTATCTTAATAATCATATATAATAATAATATTAGTAATGATAATAGATACTATTATTGTTGGAAAAATGCAATGAAATTCATCTAAGGCTGGTTTCACATTTGCGCTTTTTAAGCGCACGCACGGCCGGGGTAGCTCCGCCCCCGAGCCGGCTCTCTGCCCGGCGTGCCCGCCCCTTCCTTGTAGCGCCGCCTCCTAGTGCACAGCGGCGCCTGCGATCGGCGCACCCTATCTTTAGCATAGGGTGCGCAGATCGTGCGCAGGCCGTGCGCTAGTTGCGCTTTGACCTGCGCTGCGCACTTTTGACGGTGCGCCGTGCGCGCCAAAATCAAACTTTTCGGATTTTGGCGCGCACGGCGCACCGTCAAAAGTGCGCAGCGCAGGTAAAAGCGCAACTAGCGCACGGCCTGCGCACGATCTGCGCACCCTATGCTAAAGATAGGGTGTGCCGATCGCAGGCGCCGCTGTGCGCTAGGAGGCGGCGCTACAAGGAAGGGGCGGGCACGCCGGGCAGAGAGCCGGCTCGGGGGCGGAGCTACCCCCGGCCGTGCGTGCGCTTAAAAAGCGCGAATGTGAAACCAGCCTTAGAACCTATTAATACTAATAATAGTAAGAATTCTAATACCGTATATTACTACGTTACATTTAACGTCAGGACTGTCAGGATTCTCCGGTGGCGGGAGCCGGCAGCCATGTGACCACAAGTATGCATAGTTCTGACCACATTCCGACTAGACCCGTTGCCTCACTTGATACACTTCTATTGAAATGGTGAAAAAGTCGATAGAAAACAAAATTCCTCAATAGTTTTTGCTTTGTCTTTACAGCGCTCATTGTGTGGTAGAAAGTACCTGATACCAAAAAGTTTCTTTTAAATTCTACCACTTTTAAAAAACCAACATTTGGTATGTGTCACCATTTTCTGAGTCGTATAACTTTTTTTTTTAATTTTTCCATCAATGGAGTTTTATGGTGGCTTGGCTTTTTGTGAGAGGCATTCTATAGCACTAGTTGGTGCAATTTTTAATAATTTTTTACTATAATTTTGGGGATGGATGACCGCAAAAACAGCAATTCTAGTTTTTTTGTAAACTAGGCTGTAATATTAAAAAAAAAAATCGATTGCTCTTTGACCAATGTTGTTCAATGATGCAGTACAGATCTGCGGATTTGTTGTCAGCTGTATTCGGCATGAGAAAAAAATCGCAGCATACTGTGATTTCACTCCAAAATCTGATGGGTGTGAGGAAAATATGCCATATGGACCATCAGAGATGTGTGTCTTCAGTGAGGGATCAGATTACTCCTGCTGCCTTATAGAAATCAAAGGAGAGGGGGAAGTAGAGAGACACGAACAAACCTGCAGCGGAGACCTGTTGGCCAGAAATAGTGTTACTCCTCATGAACACACACATGACAAATAATTCTAAAAAGTTCCATAAAAGTATTAATTTAGTTGTGGAAAAAACTTCTATCCAGTGCCCAGATGGACTTACCCAGCGCCCCCCGCCCCCTAATTATGGCCGGAGAGGAAAGCTGAGTAATCCTATGTTCTATAGGAATCCCATCTACAAATCACTCTCACTCTCACTCAGGGTTAATATGACCCTTTAATATAATTCATAAAAGTGATTTCAACAATTTCCAGGAGTCAGATTTTCAGTAATGGAGCAATTTCTTCTTTGAAACGAATCCACTTAATATAAACTGAAGGGACAATTGTGGCCGGCTAAAAACCAGAACAATCAGTGCAATGTGAAGTATTGGGAGCGCCGGCGATCCCTCAGGAGCAGACTTCTAAATAAACATACAACTCTCAAGTGTAGAATCGTAGAGCTGAGCCCGCAGAGGCCCCGCTGATTATTTCACTTCATCTCAGTTTATCTGATGCCAAAATCATTCATTCCAGAACTTTCAGTATTAAATGGCGGCAATAATGCTCCAGAGCTAACGAATGAGAAACTGCAGCGACTTCTACAGATTTAATGTAAATGTAAAGTATCAGCACTTACCTCTCATATTTCATTCCTCATGTGGAAGAAAGGAACAATCACAGGGGAGTCTGGAGCCGACATCGAAGAATTTCTATCTATTATCTATCTATCATCTATCAATCTATTATCTATCTATTATATATTATTTATCTATCTATCTCATATCTATCATCTATCTATTATCTATCTATCTATCTATCATCTATCTATTATATATTATCTATCTATTATCTATCTATCTATCTCTATCTCTCTCTCCATGAACTCTTTCTAATCCTATAAGAACATATCACTACCTGAGCCATAACTGTATTATGAATCCTTATTTCCGAGTCAATTCCCCCCTTGACCTTGGACCGCTCCTCTCCCATCTGTCTGCCGGAGATATAAGAATAGATAATGAGAAATGATGTTTGCACTGAGAATTCACCAATGCCGGACCCAGACTCCATGGTTCATCCCCCACCCCAAACCAGTCTGGAGTGTACACAATATTGTGGTGTCGTTGGGTTATTTATGACTAAGATCAGAGGAAGAACCTGGGCTGAAAAGCAAAATCAGCAACAGCCTCCACCTGCCATGTGCCATTAATGTGGCAAAGGTGCTTTTAGGAGTCTTCTATCTCTATACCCAATGTAGCTTCACCCCCTGATGGGAGTGGGGAAACAAAAATGTATGTATGGGGTATTGTTAAAACTAGCTTTAAGATGGAGCTGTATGATCATACTGATCCACCTTGCTATCGGCTGGCAAGTGCTGAGGTCGGACATAGTGCTGATTTCATCACTTTTACTCTTCATATCCCGCTGTCGGTAGTGACAGCATCATGTGACGAATCTGACAAAGGGAGATCTTCTTTTGTCAGCCCATTGGCATCCCTGCAGCACGATTGCGTGGTGCCAATAGTTGCAATGGCAACAAGGAGGCCTGACGATGGCCTCTCCACCTGCCATGTCCCTCAGCCAATCAGATTCTGCCAGGGGCGGGGCCTGACTGGCTGTCAGCCAGTGACTGGCAAGGAAGACATTGCACTGTAGTACAGAAGTAGTACAGTGTAACATCAATGCGTGCAAAGGCTTGCAGGTCCAAATGTCTGGGTGAGAATATTAACTGCTGTACAAAAAAAACAACAAGTTTTTAAGTGTTCTCAGCTAGATATGAATAAACCAAATTAAAGTCCAAATTATAAAGACTTAAAAAGTTTTTATTAATTACACAATAAAAGGAAAACCAGACAAATTGGACATAATACAATACCATAAAATGTCATACTATAAGGAGATAGTTACATAGTGAACACATAAGCCATGAATAAATATAGTGATCATAAAAATTCCATCAGCAAAAAAGT
This sequence comes from Dendrobates tinctorius, assembly GCF_039654945.1. Taxonomy (NCBI): domain Eukaryota; kingdom Metazoa; phylum Chordata; class Amphibia; order Anura; family Dendrobatidae; genus Dendrobates; species Dendrobates tinctorius. The sequence goes on from NW_027361707.1 coordinate 20,092,407, forward strand.
GCATATAGTAAGCAGACACGGGGTCTGAAAACTCAAATAAAGTGCATAGGAAATGTAATAAGATCATAAATACCCGTGATCAGTGGCTCAATGTGTCTCCAGCTCTTTTCTCCTTGAGAAAGCCACGGTAGGCGAAACGTACGTTGGAGGGAGCTGGAGACACATTGAGCCACTGATCACGGGTATTTATGATCTTATTACATTTCCTATGCACTTTATTTGAGTTTTCAGACCCAGTGTCTGCTTACTATATGCACTTTTTTGCTGATGGAATTTTTATGATCACTATATTTATTCATGGCTTATGTGTTCACTATATAACTATCTCCTTATATTATGACATTTTATGGTATTGTATTATGTCCAGTTTGTCTGGTTTTCCTTTTATTGTGTTATTAATAAAAACATTTTAAGTCTTTATCATTTGGGCTTTAATTTGGTTTATTCATATCTAGCTGAGAAGGTTTCTATTGTCTTTCATGAATAACCATATATGCTATACAGTGAGTGATTCTCACTGGTTGTTGGCTTAAGTTTTTAAGTGTGACAAAAAGATGAAAAATAAAAATCTCAAATCAATTTTAATAATAAAAAATGGTTTGGTTGTAAAAACAACAACAACAACAAATAAATAGCAAAAAGTCACATACTTGGTATCATAACAATCCATACTATAAAGCTGTACACATTTTTAGCCCATTAAAAAAAAGCTATAAAAAATGACGCCAAGTTTGACTTTTTGTTAATCTTATCTCAAATGAAATAAAATAAAAAGTGATTAGAAAGTCACGTGTATTCCAAAATTCTTAAAACTAGGTGTGTGAAAGAAAAATGAAAAAGTCTTTTAATATAACAAAAAAAGTGATTTTTCTTGAGGAAATGTAGTAATAAAAAAGGAATACATTTAGTTATTGTATCGATCCACAGAATTATAATAACATGTCAATTGTACTGCGTGGGAGACTCTAAAAAAATAAAATTTGAAAGCAATTCCAGCTTATTGTTTATTGTTCATGTTTACAACAACAAACAAAATAAAACAGTGATCAAAATAAAAAGTAGTGCCAGATAAAATCTCATTTATATGTGTTACAGAACGGTGATTGGTGTTTAAATAAGTAAATAAAAACATATACATACGGAAAAAATACATAAAAATACATAAAATGCATATGGTATACATAAAAAAATACATAAAAATACATAAAAAATACATACATAAAAATACATAAAATACATACGGTATACATAAAAATATACATACATAAAAAATACATAAAATACATACGGTATACATAAAAAATATACATACATAAATACATAAAATACATATGGTATACATAAAAAATATACACACATAAAAAAATACATAAAATACATAAAAAACATACATACATAAAAAATACATACAGTATACATAAAAAAATATACATACATAAAAATACATAAAATACATACGGTATACATAAAAAATATACATACATAAATACATAAAATACATATGGTATACATAAAAAATATACATACCGGTACATAAAAAATACATAAAATACATAAAAAATATACATACATAAAAATACATACAGTATACATAAAAAAATATACATACATAAAAATACATAATATACATACGGTATACATAAAAAATATACATACATAAAAAAATACATATAAAATACACATACATAAAAACATACATTTATTTGCCTTTTTTTGTTCTCCCAAAGAGTTTGTAAAAAGTGATCAAAAAGTCACATGTGCTAAAAAATGGCTCTAATAAAAACTATAACTTGTCCTGCAAAAAATAAGCACTCAAACAGCTTTGTTGGTGAAAACTTGTGACACTTGTGGTCGTCAGAATATGGCGACTCCCAAAAGCCAATAGATTTTTTTCCAGAGTATATCAATTGTACAAAACAAATAAAAAATAAAACTATAGAATTACGGTGTGGCACTGGCCATGGATTTGTGCTGATCCACAGAATAAAGTTAACACTTTAATTTTGCACAATGTTAAATAGTGTAAAATGTCAGAATAATTGTAGGGATAGTGTGCAGAAGAGACGAGGTTGGGTGGAAACTTCGGCAGATTCAGCAGCTTATTGGCCTGGTTGGGGGTTAGTATCAGGTTTACAGAATTGGGCGTGCTGGCAGGGGGCAGGGGACGTCAGCAGCCGCTTGGTCTGGTATACCGCTGCCAGTACAGTAACAGAGAAAAGTACTCCAGGCCTGAATTGGAAAAAAGGACAGGTGCATGGAGATCTAATGCCTTCAGAAGAAGATATGAATAGAGCCTAAACTATATGGACACTCTTACACACACAGCTCTGCTACAGCCATAGTACACACAGCTCTGCTACAGCCATAATACACACAGCTCTGATACAACCATAGTAAAGATAATACAGCCATAGCACACACAAACAGGACAGCCATAGTATGCAACAATAATACAGTGAACCATGAGGCACTAACCTCATGCAAGAAGTGACAGTTTATTAAATTGTTCGCATATATTCAGCTTCATGTATCAAAAGTGTATACGCTTGGCTCATGTAACCAAAAAAATGACGTTTCGGCTTTAATAGCTTTGTTGACGGTTTATCTTAATGTGAAAAGTATGGAGGGTGAAAAAACTAAGTCACCAGGGTCTGTCCATGCACCGCCAGCGTTTCTCAGAGGTCCATTTTGTCCTGAAATGTCCACCCACCATGGACGAATGAGCCCAAGAGACGGCCTTTGGTCGCTGACGGGCAGGGACAAATGTCTTGCCCGGAGGTACTAACTCAAGGGTGACCGTAGCCACGGTCCTCAGGCTCTCGGACGGGACGATCAGCCGAGGCTCCTCCTCCTCCGATGACACCACGGAGCGGGAGAGAGCATCGGCCCGGACGTTCTTCTCACCGGATAGGAAATGGAGGGTGAAGTGGAACGGGAGAAGAACAAGGACCATCTGGCCTGGCGAGAATTTAGCCGCTGGGCCGTCTGCAAGTATACCAAGTTTTTGTGGTTTGTGAACACCTGGAAAGGGTGACGAGCCCCCTCCAGGAGGTGTCTCCACTCCGAAAAGGCCAACTTCATCGCTAGCAACTCCCTGTCCCCGATGGAATAATTCCTCTCCGCCGGTGTGAAGGTCTTGAAGAAAAAGAAGCATGGGTGCTTCTGATCTTGCGTGTCCCTCTGGAACAGGACCGCACCAGCACCGACGGTAGAGGCATCCACCTACAGAATGAAGGGTTTATCTACATCGGGGCGATGTAGAATGGGAGCGCTAGCGAAATGGGACTTAATGGAGGAGAAGGCCTTGGAGACAGGTTCTGACCACAACTTGGGATTTGCACCCTTCTTGGTGAGGGCCACCAAGGGGGCTACCAAAGTCGAGAAGTGGGGGATGAATTGGCGGTAGTAATTTATGACACCCATAAAGCGCTGCACCGCTTGAGAGAATGGGGCTTCTGCCAATCCATCACCGGTTGCAGCTTGGCAGGATCCATGGCCAATCCCTGGGCGGAGATGATATAGCCCAGGAAAGGCAAGGACTCCTGCTCAAACACACACTTCTCCAACTTGGCATAGAGGGAGTTTGCCCGCAGGAGGTCGAAGACTTTGCAAACATCTCTCTGGTGGGAGTCAATATCTGGAGAGTAGATGAGAATATCATCCAGATAGACTACTACCGAGGTGGTAAGCATATCTCGGAAGATATCGTTCACAAAGTCTTGGAAGATGGCCGGGGCATTACAGAGCCCGAAAGGCATAACCAGGTATTCGTAGTGCCCATCCATGGTATTAAATACCATCTTCCATTTGTCAGGTTTGAAGCCCCCCGCAGATTGAGTTTGGTAAACACTCTCGCTCCCCATAGCCTATCAAACAGCTCCGATATCAGGGGCAGAGGGTACTTATTCTTAACGGTGATGGTGTTAAGACCCCTGTAATCGATGCAGGGACGCAGTTCTCCGTTCTTCTTCTGGACAAAGAAGAATCCCACCCCAGCTGGTGACACCGACTTCCTAATGAATCCTCTTGCCAGATTCTACCTGATGTATTGAGACATTGCCTCTGTCTCCGGGAGAGAAAGGGGGGTAGACTCGACCCCGAGGAGGCTCAGCACCAGGCAAGAGGTCAATAGGACAGTTGTAGGGGCGATGGGGCAGAAGGGTCTCCGCCGCCCTCTTGGAGACCACGTCTGCATACTGTTGATAGTGTTTGGGGAGAGAGGAAAGATCTGCGGAGACTTCGGTGGAAGCAACCTGAATGCACTCCCTCTGACATCTACCCACACAGGCTTTACCCCAACCGAGAATCCTCCCCGAGGACCACTCTATATGGGGAGAGTGAAATCATAACCAGGGAACCCCTAAAAGGACCTTATCGATACCCTCGGGCATGATGAGGAGGGATATCGTCTCCTGATGATACGGAGACACCGAGAGTATCAATGGGGCGGTCTGGTGGGTAATTTGAGATGGTAGAGTGGCTCCATTCACCACTCTGATGGTGACTGGCTGGGGTAGTAAAACCAGAGGAATTGCGCGCCATTGGGCAAAGGCAGACAACATGAAATTGCCCTCTGCCCCGGAGTCCACGCAAACCTCCACCGCCAGAGTGGAGGAGCCAAACTCAAGCGACCCCTCAAAGGTCAGCTTGGAGCAAAATGTTGCAGTGTCCAGTAGGCCTCCTCCAATAGCCACTAGACGCGTGTGTTTTCCTAGCCCCTGTGGGCACCTGTTGGCTGGGTGACCAGACTGCTGGCAACTGTAACAGACCACGGGTACTCGCATGGACCGGGACCTGGATCCCACGCGAGAATCCCCCATGGCCTCTTGGAGCTCGGACGCCTGATCGGGAGGTTCCAGAGGTTTAACAAAACTGGGTGCCAACCTAAACCTCTACCTACCCTGGGACAGCTCCAACCTTCGCTCTGAAAAACAAAGGTCTATGCGGGTGGAGATGGTGGCCAGAGCGTCTTTTACATGGCCAGCCAGACCTCTCCAGAACACCGGAATGAGGGTCTTATCTGACCACTCCAGTTCCGAAGCCAGCCTCCGGAACTGAATGGCATAATGGCTGACCAGAGACAAGCCCTGCAATAATGCCAGCAGCTGGAGCGCGTTATCATGGGTGACTCGCGTTCCCAAGAAGACCTGCTTCAGAGTGCCCAAGAACTGCGAAGCACTCTGCACCACAAGATCACCACACTCCCACAGCGGTGTGGCCCACTCCAGAGCCCTGCCCGACAGGAGGGAAATAACAAATCCCACTTTAGCCCGCTCAGAGGGGAATCATGCTGCCAGCAGCTTAAGCTGTATAGCGCACTGGCTCACGAAACCCCTACAAGAGGCACTATCGCCCGAGAACTTCTCGGGCAGCGGGAGGTGGGACAAAGTCGGAGCAGGGATGGCAGTGGTCACACAGGAGACAGCCTCTGTGGCTGCCTGGAGCACGACTGCTGTAACATCCGCAGCTGAGGCTGGACGCTCAAGAGCTGCCAACCTACCCTCCAGCTGTCGGATGTACGCAAGGAGTCGCTACTCGTCCACCATTACTAGTCAGACCCTGGTGCTAGTATAATGTTAGGGTTGCGGATCGCACTAAATATAAAATATAAGGAAGTGCGATCGCAACCCGGGGTCCACCGTGCAGAGATGGAATACTGCTGCTTAGTAATGACGGAGTACTAAGTGAACACTGGCGGGTTAACCACTGACTCGGTGTGCACAGGGGCAAACTCTGTTGCTTCACAGAGCCGCTGAAAGAAACGCCGGAGCCTGTTAACACCACAGGACTCGGCAGAAGAAGCGCATAGCGTAAGGTCACAGAACTCAGCCCTTAGACCGCAGGACTGGATTCCCTCTAGAACGCTAGCACTCGGCGCCGCGACTGCGGTGCCAGCAAGAGTTAAATAAATAACGCGTGCAAGTGTGCACAGTGCCGCTCAGGCGGACGCCACTAATCGCCCAGGATTGGGCCAGATAAGCGCACAGGTTGCGCAAGGCATCGCACAGGCGTGGCTGTCACTTGCCGCGGTTTGATAGTGCCCTGCAGTGGGCGACACCATTGGACGCTAGTGTGCAGAAGGCTGGTATGCACTGTGGCGGATAGACTAGCCACTAACAGGCGCTGACTCAGACTCTAAACCCTACCAACATACGTATCAAAGGTAAGGGGTTTCTTAATGAGTCAGTCACCAGATACATGCATCTATCATCATACACTCCATAAGTATTTGAGTCTATACAAGTGCATGGCCGAGCGGCCATGCGACCCTTTTATAGCAGCGTCCTTCCGGGACCTTCCTGATGGTCCAATCCGAGCTGGAGAAGGACCTGCGCATGTGACCTCCGATCTCCAATGAGAGATCGTCCTACGGGCATGCTCAGTAGAACGAAAGGAGGACTTAGTCCCTGGAGTAGCTCGCTGCTGACCAGCATGCGTTGCTATAGCTGGACCAGAGGGGGCAGCATCAACAAGACCCACAGTGCTAGTCTGAGCAGAGCGCCGGGATTGACGAGTCTGCTGAGCAGTCTCCTCTGCGGTCGAAGAGGAATGGGAGACCGCTGAAGGCAAGGCTCGGGATTCCTGCTGTGCAGCGACAGGAACCCGACGCCTAACAGAGACATACATATATTGCTGAAGCTTTCTAATAAATTTGTATTTTCTTCAAGTGCTGGGTTCACAGCTACACTGCTCAGTACATCTATAAGCACTCATTAGTTCAGAGACTGAAACCAAAAATTAGAGATAGAACCTTCAGAGGAGAAAACTGGTGAAAATGCAAGATACAAGTCATTTACTGGCCAGAAATAGAAGTTATTCCTCATGTACATATACAAGACAGCCTAATGTGAACAGTCACCTGAAATGACAGAGACTCTTATTCTATAATAAGTTATATATTGAATTTTTTCCAACAAATCGATCCTACAATCTCCCCAGCAGATTCCCACAGATAGAGTTACATGTTTATGGGGCAGATTTCCATGAAATTAGGCAACTGGATAGGTTTAGTAAAAAAGGCTCTAACCAATCTCATTCACTACAGCAGCAAATGTCGATTATATTAAGTCACCAAAACACAGAATCCCCTTTAAGAGCCGTCCAGCCCTCAGCAGCACATATCCTGCAGGTGATATTTCGATCTTGCGCATCACACTTCGGTATATGACATTTTCATTGTGTTAGAACTTAGCAGATGCAATCCTAAATCAATTTTTGCCTTTTATTGGTGACAATTTTTGTACATGGATATATCTCTGCTCACTGAGATTCTCAGACAATTTTTTTTTCCGCTTACAGTTAACCTTTTGCTTATGTCAGTGACAAGCAGAAGAGGTGGTAATATATCACAGCCATAACAGGAGAACAAGGAGCCATAAACTTATTACAGACATCGAAGTGAAATAAATACATGTCTCCCAATTCATCAAAACACTGTGAAAACTCCCCAAACTTTTGCATAATGCAAGGTTGAGCAAAAAATATTGTCACTTGTCGTTTTCACCCCAGTTTCAGCCAGCTTTGGCAAAATGGGCGAAGCTGGGAAGGGACGCAGAGCTGACTGGAGTAAGATTTGTGGTGAGGAGCACAGAGGAATCAGGTGTGTCTGACTCCACGTCCCCTCATTAATAATGGGTCATCATGTAACAGGGAAGAAAGGGCAAGGAGGAAGGAATGGAGAAGAAGGAAAGAAGGAAAGAAAGAAAGAAAGAAAGAAAGAAAGAAAGAAAGAAAGAAAGAAAGAAAGCAAGCTGGGAAGGGACGCTAATCCCTGACTGAAGTAAGAGTTGTTGTGAGGAGCACAGAGGAATCAGGTGCATCTGACTCCACGTCCCCTCATTGATAAAGGGAAAAAATGTAATAGGAAAGAAAGGGCATGGAGGAAGGAATGGAGGAGAAAGAATGGAAGGAAAGGGAAGAAAGAGAGAAAAAGAATGAATGATAGAAAGAGAGAGAAAGAAAGAAGGAGAGAAAAAATCATGAATGAGAAAGAGAGAAAGAAAGAAAGAGAGAAAGAGAAAAAGAAAGAGAGAGAAAGAAAGAAAGAAAGAAAGAAAGAAAGAAAGAAAGAGAAAAAGAGCGAGAGAAAGAGAGGAAAGAAAATAGAAAAGGAAAGCTAGAAAGAAAGAGAGCGAAAGAGAGAAAAAGAAAGAAAGAAAGAAAGAAAGAAAGAAAGAAAGAAAGAAAGAAAGCTGGGAAGAGACGCTCATCCCTGACTGGAGTAAAATTTGTGGTGAAGAGCACAGTGAAATCAGGTGTGTCTGGCTCCACCATGTCCTCTCATTGATAAAGGGCAAAAATGTAAAAGGGAAGAAAGGGCATGGAGGAAGGAATGGAAGGGAAGAAAGAAAGAGAGAAAGAAATTGAGAGAAAGAAAGAAAGAAAGAAAGAAAGAAGAAAAGAAAGAAGAAAGATATCTATATATATATATATATATATATATATATATATTTCTCTACAGTTGTGCTCAAAAGTTTACATACCTTGGCAGAATTTTTGCTTTCTTGGCCTTTTTTCAAAGAATATGAATGATAACACTAAAACTTTTTCTCCACTCATGATTAGTGATTGAGTGAAGCCATTTATTGTCAAACTACTGTGTTTTCTCTTTGTATATCAAAATGACAACCCAAAACATCCAAATGACCCTAATCAAAAGTTTACATACCCTGGTGATTTTGGACTGATAACATGCACAGAAGTTGACACAAATGGGTTTAAATGGCTACTAAAGGTAACATCCTCACATGTGACCTGTTTGCTTGTAATCAGTGTGTGTGCATAAAAGCTGAGTGAGTTTCTGGGATCCAGACAGACTCTTGCATCTTTCATCCAGCCACTGACGTTTCTGGATTGTGAGTCATGGGTTAAGCAAAAGAACTGTCAATGGATCTACGGGAAAAGGTAGTTGAACTGTATAAAACAAGAAAGGGATACAAAAAGATATCCAAGGAATTGATAATGCCAGTCAGCACGGTTCAAACTGTGATTTAACATATGTAAAATCAGGGGCTCTGTAAAAACAAAACCACGGTCAGGTAGACCAACAAAAATTGTGTCCACAACTGCCAGGAGAATTGTTTGAGATGCAAAGAAAAACCCACACATAACATCAGCTGAAATACTGGACTCTCTGAAAACTAGTGGTGTGGCTGTTTCAATATGCAAAATAAGGAGGCACTTGAAGAAAAATGGGCTGCATGGTCGAGTGTAACAACCCTGCTGGCATCGCTGCATGGCCTCTCATTCCCCACTCACCAACTTGCTCACTGCTCCAAGCCATGCTGTGATTTCTGTTTACTGCCAGCTCCTTACCTTGCCTCCTGTCTGCTGTGTTCATGTTTCCTAACTGTGTGTATAGGGGCGGCGCTTGAACTCTCTGCTTCTTATGAAGTCGGGGTGCATCTGGCTAATCTGTCCCTGACCAATGACCTAGAGCCCTCTACTATTTAGGTCTGCCACACCCACTGGAACATAGCCTGTGCAATGTCTAAAGTCAGTTAGTATCTTGCTACTGAGCCTGCCAGGTCCTCTCCTGTGTATATCCTCCTTCTTTGGAGGAATACTCCTAGCCTTGCTTAGTATTCTCTGTCTGCTCTCCAGGAGGCTGAATATCCTGGTCTCTGTGCTATAGCTCCTGACCTTGTCTTGCCTAGTACCTCCGTCCGCCTTCCAGGAGGCAGTATATCCTGGTCCTTGAGTCTTTGTCCCTGTACCTTGTCTGAACTTTGTCCTACCCCTGCCTCCTTCTCTTTGGCTTCTTTCTTTGCTGTGTCTTTCCTTGTGTCCTCCCTGTCTGTGCTCTGCACTCTTGCAAGCTCCGCCTACTCTGCACTCTTGCAGACTACGTCCACTCTGCACTCTTGCAGGCTCCGCCTACTCTGCAGTCTTGCAGGCTCCGCCTAGTCTGCACTCTTGCATGCTCCGCCTACTCCGCACTCATGCTTTGTCATATTCCACTCTCTCCTATCAGTACCCGTACCTACACCTCCTGTTTGAACAGGACCCTACCTGTTCCTCCATATTCCATTCCTTCTGGCCAGTACCCACTCCTGCTGTGTGAACAGGTTCCTACCTGTTCCTTCATACACCACACCTGCCTACCCTGTGTCTCAAGCTGTGCCTGCCTGCCCTGTGTCTCAAGCCATGCCTGCCTGCCCTGTGTCTCAAGCCGTGCCTGCCTGCACTGTGTCTCAAGCCGTGCCAGCCTGCTCTGTGTCTCATCCATGCCAGCCTGCCCTTTGTCTCCAAGCCGTGCCTGCCTGCCAGTGTATCAAGCCGTGCCTGCTTGCCCTGTGTCTCAGCCATGCCTGCTTGCCCTGTGTCTCAGCCGTGCCTGCTTGCCCTTTGTCTCAGCCTTACTGTCACTTGCACCTGTCCAAGTGACTTGTCACTGAGTGGGATCATCAGCCACAGCCAGACACCACCCTGGAGTGGCACCTGGCAGCTGCCTGCCGCACAACCCTGACCTCACCATTGGAGGATCCAGAGAAGACCAAGGCAGCTGTCTTAGTCACACCCCTTCCAGGGTAGTCTGGTCTGTGGTACAGTGAGGCCACAACCCCCCGGCTTGCACCAATCAGCCAAGGCGCGAGCGTGACATCGAGTCGCCAGAAGAAAGCCATTACTGCGCAAATGTCACAAAGTATCTCGCCTACAATACGCAAAACAGCACAGAGACAAGCCTCAAAACTTCTGGAACAAGGTAATATGGAGTGATGAGACCAAAATTGAACTTTTTGGCCACAAGCTTAATCATTACATTTTGAGAGAGGTCAACAAGGCCTATAATGAAAGGAGCACCATTCCTACTGTAAAGCACAGAGGTGGATCACTGATGTTTTGGGGATGTGTGAGCTACAAAGGCACAGGAAACTTGGTCGAAGTTGAAGGAAAGATGAATGCAGCACGTTATCAGAAAATACTTGAGGCAAATTTGCAATCATCAGCCTGGAAGCTGCACATGGGACATACATGGATGTTCCAACATGACAATGATGCAAAACACAAGGCCAAGTCGACCTGTCAGTGGCTACAGCAGTACAAAGTGAAGGTTTTGGAGTGGCCATCTCAGTCTCCTGACCTCAATATCATTGAGCCACTCTGGGCAGATCTGAAGCGCACAGTTCATGCTAGACAGTCCAGGAATTTACAGGAACTGGAGGTTTTTTACCAAGAAGAGTGGGCAGCTTTACCATCTGAGGAAATAAAGAACCTCATCCACAACTACCACAAAAGACTTCAAGCTGTCATTGATGTTAGAGGGGACAATACACGGTATTAAGAAATGGGGAATGTGAACTTTTGATCAGGGTCATTTGGATGTTTTGGGTTGTCATTATCATTTAAAGAGAGAAAACACAGTAGTTTGACAATAAATGGCTTCACCCAACCACTAACCTTGAGTGGAGAAAAAGTTTTTGGTGTTATCATTCATAGTCTTTGAAAAAAAGGCAAAAATTCTGCCAGGGGATGTAAACTTTTGAGCACAACTGTATCTATCTATCTATCTATCTATCTATCTATCTATCATCTATTATCTTTCTTTCTATGAATTTCCCAACATAATAGTGGAAATACTCTGTAAATGCAATGATACATAACAGCAGTGAGTAGAATCCCTCTCGCTCATTCCCAGTCCCATTCCTCTGACCTTGCTTCGCATGATTACTACGGCTGATTATTTATTTAACACCAGGCCTGTCAATTGATGTAATATCCAATTGCGGAGAATTTCCAGAAATCTGTTAACTGCTGTTGACATTGAGTCCTTGGGTCGGGGACGTGATTCAGTAACAGCTGCGACTTTATCTTCCATCTAGAGAAGAATGGACGAGCTGGAGGTTATAAAACGCTGCTCTTAATGAGACCATACAGGAGCGGGTTGTCAAAATTATATGGCGGAGAGCTATGAAGCCCGGCACGGCAGCTTATTTCCCGCCTTCTGTGTGGAGTGCGTCCTGAAGTGGAGTTTGGGTTTTCGGTACACGCTATCATTTCGGCTTGCCTTGGTGCTTAGACAAACAGATTATAGCTTTCCCAATTCAGTAAAGTGTACCGTGCAATTTCACATTGAACGAGCATGAAATATCACTTAAAGAATTTACAGTTGTTGACTTTCTTCTTCATTTCAAGTGTTCTTCATGTAACAGAGCACCAACTACATTGGGGAACGTTTACTGAGCTACATGCACCAGAATTCTGGGTTAATTTTGCTTTAAAAAAAGTGGTGCACATGCCTTGCTCCATCTTTATTATGTTTAGATGCTATTAAAAAGTATATAGCAAAGGTGTGACTTATATAGTGGCAAAATAGTACGTAACATCCGTACTGTACTAACCTAAAGAACAAATACAACACTGCCATGTAGTACCAAACTGGTACGTAGCATCCATAGTTCCCTGCCATAAAGAACACACATGATGCTGCCATATAGTGCCAAGCTAGTATGTAGCACCTATAGAACCATAAACTCCCCTAAAGAACCCACAAAATGCTGCTGTATAATATAGGATTTAGCATCGATAATAACATATCCTAATCCTAAAGAAGCCGCATAATACTGTCATAGAGCGCCAAATTAGTATGTAGCATCCATGGTATACAACTCTACAGTACCCATAAAACTGCCATGCAGATTTCACATAATTTTCAAATAATAGCAGTATACTGTACAGCGTATACATTACTGGGTACTTTATGCTTTTCATGACAAACTTTTCTTAAAGGGCCCCAGAGAAAACAGGTTCAAGGCAATTATCAAACTTGTTACCCAAAAAACCCTCCCTAGCAGTAGTTTCTGTTTCTGCTCTACAGCTTTGGTCACATGGAGCTTGATTAGAGGGCAGCATGTTATTGACAGTAATGTAGACAGCTCATGTCCTGCTCCCTGCATGCGCACAAGAATAGGCAGATGCCATGCAGTGCTCAGTGTGTGGAGAATGTATGACCTGGGAGCTTATGTCGCCCTCTAGCTTCTTACAGGCTGCCTAGCCACAGCTGCACTCTTCCTCTCTGCAGAGTGACCTCTGCACATGACATAGAGCATGCCCACAAGAATGGGCAGATGCCATGCAGTGCTCAGTGTGTGGAGAATGTATGACCTGGGAGCTTATGTCGCCCTCTAGCTTCTTACAGGCTTCCTAGCCACAGCTGCACTCTTCCTCTCTGCAGAGTGACCTCTGCACATGACATAGAGCATGCCCACAAGAATGGGCAGATGCCATGCAGTGCTCAGTGTGTGGAGAATGTATGACCTGGGAGCTTATGTCGCCCTCTAGCTTCTTACAGGCTTCCTAGCCACAGCTGCACTCTTCCTCTCTGCAGAGTGACCTCTGCACATGACATAGAGCATGCCCACAAGAATGGGCAGATGCCATGCAGTGCTCAGTGTGTGGAGAATGTATGACCTGGGAGCTTATGTCGCCCTCTAGCTTCTTACAGGCTGCCTAGCCACAGCTGCACTCTTCCTCTCTGCAGAGTGACCTCTGCACATGACATAGAGCATGCCCACAAGAATGGGCAGATGCCATGCAGTGCTCAGTGTGTGGAGAATGTATGACCTGGGAGCTTATGTCGCCCTCTAGCTTCTTACAGGCTGCCTAGCCACAGCTGCACTCTTCCTCTCTGCAGAGTGACCTCTGCACATGACATAGAGCATGCCCACAAGAATGGGCAGATGCCATGCAGTGCTCAGTGTGTGGAGAATGTATGACCTGGGAGCTTATGTCGCCCTCTAGCTTCTTACAGGCTGCCTAGCCACAGCTGCACTCTTCCTCTCTGCAGAGTGACCTCTGCACATGACATAGAGCATGCCCACAAGAATGGGCAGATGCCATGCAGTGCTCAGTGTGTGGAGAATGTATGACCTGGGAGCTTATGTCGCCCTCTAGCTTCTTACAGGCTGCCTAGCCACAGCTGCACTCTTCCTCTCTGCAGAGTGACCTCTGCATATGACATAGAGCATGCCCACAAGAATGGGCAGATGCCATGCAGTGCTCAGTGTGTGGAGAATGTATGACCTGGGAGCTTATGTCGCCCTCTAGCTTCTTACAGGCTGCCTAGCCACAGCTGCACTCTTCCTCTCTGCAGAGTGACCTCTGCATATGACATAGAGCATGTGTGTGGAGTAGTTATAACCTGGGAGCCTCCAGGAGAGTTGAGAAGTACATGCCTTGTTAAAGTCACCTAACTGCACCCTTATGGGCACCAACCGGCAGAAAAGAACGGTAGTGGGGAGGATGGTAACAGAGGATGTGCCCGGGTGCAGGGTGCCCACCAACCAGTCTACCTTGACCAGGGTATTTAGATACTTGGCCATGGTATGGAACAGAACCTTGGTGAGAGGTCTAGTTGTCCCAACCGGGCCGAAAGTGCCGATACATTTCCCACCAATTGTCCATGAAAACCGTTTGCGTCAAATCTTTGTACTTTCGTACGTCTCTGATCCCTTGTAGATTTCTCTTTTATGTCTTTTATGTAAAGTTCTATAAAACTCAGATAAACTTCTCCGAACGATGCCGACGTTTAGGAATCTTACAACCGGTACACTCTGGGCAGGATCAAAACCGTGAATCTTTTATCAGATACGCTGGGAACAGTCACAATATCTGAGGGAAGAGATAAGAGAGATGGACAGGAGGGATTTAAGGACTGGGGTTTCTTTTTATGATATAACTGACTGATGGCGGCGGAGGCAGGATGCTTTGCACAGCTCGGTGACCCCCGGGAGATCGTCCTGCATGGTGTGCTATTTCAGCTGATAAAAGCAGCGTGTGTTCTGTGATATTTGTTCCAGCCTGGGGTCATTCTCTGCAAAAAAAAAAAAAAAAATAGAAAATGAAAAAAAATATTGCAAGATTTATCACATCAAAAGAAACTTCTTGCGGCATCGTAAATCCGCAGCTTCTTTTGTATTGCTATGGCTGGCTTTGCTATTGTAGCTTGCTGTCTCTACACATCAGCTCAGAAGAGGAGGAGATCTTTACTGAAATGGGTTACCCATCTGTGTGCACAAGGAAATGCGTCACTTTCTTTACTTCAGAAGTGAAGGTGCCGCTATAAAACATGGCTGTGTGCTCGGTACCGCGGTATAGAGGAGCGATGCTATACATATTCAGAAGCAGTAGCATTACACGGCAATACTGAGCAGTCTAGCTGTGAATCCAGACTTTTGGGTGAGATAAATCACCTACTAGAAAGCAACTGTAGCATATCTTTTTGTTTGTTTCTATCATTAGGCTCCACCGTCTGTAGACTTCAACCGTCATCTATTACCTGTTCCCTATGTAAGTTGACAGTCCTTTTTTTTTTTTTTTTTTTTTTAACTAAGATGGATTTTACCGCTGCTAATAGACTGCAAAATGCATGGCAGGAAAGGCATACTCATAGTAGTAAAAATAGGAACAACTAGTTATCGGAAGGGGTGACGTCAGGTCGCCACTTAATAAGCAAGACACCAGAGAGATCTTGTCTACTGTCTTTATGTAACACATGTTCAGAAAACAGTAGTATTACAGGACAGTACTGAGCAGTTTAGCTGTGACTCCAAATCG
Organism: Dendrobates tinctorius; assembly: GCF_039654945.1. Taxonomy (NCBI): domain Eukaryota; kingdom Metazoa; phylum Chordata; class Amphibia; order Anura; family Dendrobatidae; genus Dendrobates; species Dendrobates tinctorius. The sequence goes on from NW_027361707.1 coordinate 20,107,962, forward strand.
TGTGGTGAGATAAAACGCCTACTAGAAAGCAACTGCACCATTTGTTTTTGTCTGCTTTCATTATGATGTCCCACCCCTCTGGAGAAAATAGTCAATTTAATAGTGATTTGGCAGTCCATTTTTTTTTTTACTAAGATGGATTTTAACACAGATAGCAGACTGGAAGATCCCCGGCAGGAAAGAGATAAGCATGGTAGGAAGAGGAGAAGGCAAAACTATTTATTATCTAGAGTGAGGTCAGGTTGCCAGTTAACAAGCAAGGCACCAACGAGCTCTTTCTCTCCTGTCTGTCTCTATGTAGCACATATTCAGAAGCAGCAGCAGGTTGGAAGACATTGTGAGGCAGTACTCAGCAGTCTAGCTGTGAATCCAGATTTTGGGGCAAGGTAAAATGCTTACTTACTAGAAAGCAACTATACTGTTATTCTCTGATTCTATCATTATGCCCCACCCCTTTGTAGACTTCAATAGTGAGCTAATATCCTTTTTTTTTTTTTTTTTACCAAAATGGATTTTAGTAATGCTAACAGACTGCAGGGTAAATGTCAGGGAAAGGAACAGCATATTAGGAATAGGAGAAGGCACAACTAGTTATTGACTGGGGTCTCTTTATAGTACATGTTCAGAAGTAGCAGCAGTTTGCAGGACATTATAAGACAGTACCCAGCAGTTTAACTGTGAATCCAGATCTTGAGGTGAGATAAAACACTTACAAAGAAAGCAACCATACCATCTGTTTTTGTCTGATCTATCATTATGCCCCACCCCTCTGTAGGCTTCAGTAGTCAGCTAATATCTGATTCCTCCGAAAGCTGGCAGTCCATTTTTTTTACCATGTTGGTGTTATTCAGAGTGAATTGTGAGAAGCAGAAATCATTCTAGTTTTTCCTCTTTGAATTCACACAGGAAATAGTTTTCTCTGTCAGCATGTGACCAGTGTGTGAACATGACTGACTGCTCATTTCATAGCTTAAGCTAGCCCCCTTCTTGAGGACTGCAAATTTATGAAAAAAGAAGAAGGCTAGCTTAGCTATTACAGGGAATCTGTCTCCGGATTTTTGCCACCTAATCTGATAGCAGCATAATATAGGAGCGGAGACCCTGATTCCAGCAATGTGTCACTTACTGGGCTACTTGGTGTAATTTTTGTAAGCTCAGCAGGAAATTATCATTAGAGTAAGACTAGCAAACCTGCTGCCATGTAGTCCTCCATATTCATGAGCTCTGTATAGCACCACGCCACCACCGATTGCCAGCTTTCTGCCTATGCACAGTGTACACAGAAAGCTGCCAATCAGTGGTGTGGATGAGATTATGCAGAGATCAGTATTCAGAGAACTGGTAGATCTGCAGCAATTAAAAAGGGATTGTATGAAAACGGTAGCTAACAGCCCAGTGAGTGACACATCGCTGGAATCAGGGTCTCTTTTCCTGTATTATACTGCTCATAGATGGGGTAACAAAAACCTGGTGATAAATTCCTTTTAAAACCACCAGTCAGCCAGACCCTGTCACACAGCTTTGGACATTTGCAGATAAAGGGGAACACCGTCCTGTGTCGTAGCTTTATGTATTACTATGCTGCAGAGCAGCATTTCCTTCGCTAGCACATAAGGATTTAATGTAAAGTTGCATTGTTTTTATGACTTAAAAGGCTGGATTAATGATCAAAGCTAATGTTGTATCACTGATGAGAAGTTTACCTTGAGCCGGACCGGGAATGAATCGATAGACTAGACAATGAAAATTCTACAAGTAGAGAAATGGAGCTGAATCGGCACAAAACCTCTTGTGCCTGATATGCAGAACAATGAGCTCCTGTAACAGACAGAGGTAATTTATCCTCATTTACACAAGCTTATTTCTGCATTTAATCCATGTTCAATCATTTCTATGGCAGTTAACAAACTGCAGAACTTGCCGGGGAATAAAACATATGAAAAATTAATTACAACGTTCAGAGGAAAGCTTGATTCTGATAATATCCTGCCAATATATATAGTTGTTTTCTTCTTGTGATCTAAAAAAGCCTTTTTGTTAAAATATGTATTTTTTTTTATCCTGAGCTCAAAAATTTTTTATTAAATTTTCAGCTAAATGATAAAATTGTGCCTCCCTGCGGCCACCACTAGAGGGCACTTAAAAGTGTACCTGTAAGGCTAGTTTCAGACTAGCGTTTCCGGGCGCAGGGCCGCCGTTAATCTCCGCCCCGGCGGCGCCCCCTCCGATGAGCTCCTCCTCTGATCGCATGACGCTGCATGCTATCAGTGTACCCTATATTTAGCACTGGGTACGCTGGTCGTGCGCTGGCACACTTTTGCAGGCGCATCTGCCCTTTTGGCGCTGCGCCGAGCGCACAAAAATGCCACACAGTGCGTTTGGTGCACGTTGGCGCAGCGCCAAAAGGGCGGATGCGCCAGCAAAAGTGTGCAAGAGCACAACCAGCGTACCCAACGCTAAATATAGGGTACGCTGATCGCATGCAGTGTCATGCGATCAGAGGAGGAGCTGACTGGAGGGGGTGTGACCGAGGGCGGAGCTTAGCGGCTGCCCTGCGCTGCGCCTGGAAACGTTAGTCTGAAACTAGCCTAAGGAGGAGGACCAGGCTGTGGCCACCACTAGAGGGCACTAAGGAGGGTACCTGTAAGGAGGAGGACTGGGCTGCATCCACTACTAGAGGGCGCTTAGGAGTGTACCTGTAAGGAGGAGGACCGGGCTGTGGTCACCACTAGAGGGCGCTTAGGAGTGTACCTGTAAGGAGGAGGACCGGACTGCGGCCACCACTAGAAGGCACTTAGGCGTGTACCTGTAAGGAGGAGGACCGTGCTGTGGCCACCACTAGAGGGCGCTTAGGAGTGTACCTGTAAGGAGGAGGATCAGGCTGCGGCCACCACTAGAGGGCGCTTAGGAGTGTACCTGTAAGGAGGAGGACCGGACTGCGGCCACCACTAGAGGGCACTTAGGCGTGTACCTGTAAGGAGGAGGACCGTGCTGTGGTCACCACTAGAGGGCGCTTAGGAGTGTACCTCTAAGGAGGAGGATCGGGCTGCGGCCACCACTAGAGGGTGCTTAGGAGTGTACCTGTAAGGAGGAGGACTGGGCTGTGGCCACCACTAGAGGGCACTTAGGCGTGTACCTGTAAGGAGGAGGATCGTGCTGTGGCCACCACTAGAGGGCGCTTAGGAGTGTACCTGTAGGGAGGAGGACCCGGCTGCAGCCACCACTAGAGGGCGCTTAGGAGTGTACTTGTAAGGAGGAGGATCGGGTTTCGGCCACCACTAGAGGGTGATTAGGAGTGTACCTGTAAGGAGGAGGATCGGGTTGCGGCCACCTCTAGAGGGCACATAGGAGTGTACCTGTAAGGAGGAGGACTGGGCTGCGGCCACCACTAGAGGGCGCTTAGGAGTGTACCTCTAAGGAGGAGGACCGGGCTGTGGCCACCACTAGAGGGCGCTTAGGAGTGTACCTGTAAGGAGGAGGACCCGGCTGCAGCCACCACTAGCGGGCGCTAAGGAGTGTACCTGTAAGGAGGAGGATCGGGTTTCGGCCACCACTAGAGGGTGATTAGGAGTGCACCTGTAAGGAGGAGGATCGGGTTGCGGCCACCTCTAGAGGGCACATAGGAGTGTACCTGTAAGGAGGAGGACTGGGCTGCGGCCACCACTAGAGGGCGCTTAGGAGTGTACCTGTAATGAGGAGGACCGGGCTGTGGTCACCACTAGAGGGCGCTTAGGAGTGTACCTGTAAGGAGGAGGACCGGGCTGTGGTCACCACTAGAGGGCGCTTAGGAGTGTACCTGTAAGGAGGAGGACCAGGTTGCGGCCACCACTAGAGGGCGCTTAGGTGTGTACCTGTAAGGAGGATCGGGCTGTGGCCACCACTAGAGGGCTCTTAGGAGTGTACCTGTAAGGCTAAGTGCACACGTTGCAGAAAATTTCTGCTCAAAAACCTGAATCCCTTCCCAGAAACCGCACCTATTTTTCCACGGCGTTTTTTGCATTTTTGATGCGTTTTTTTCCACAGCGGTTTCTAAAAGCATGGGAGAAGCCTAAACCGCGGAAAAATCCGCAAAATTAATGTTCATGCTGCGTTTTTTACTGCGATGCGTTTTTTTCTCGGTGAAAAACGCATCAATGTGCACAAAAAGTGCAAAATGCATAGAAATGACTGTGCAGCTTATTTTTAGCGGTTTTATAGCGGTTTTATAGTGAAAACCGCGGTAAAAACCGCTAAAAAAACGCTGTGTGTGAACACAGCCTAAGGAGGAGGATCAGGCTGCGGCCACCACTAGAGAGCGCTTAGGAGTGTACCTGTAAGGAGGAGGACCGGGCTGCGGCCACCACTAGAGGGCGCTTAGGAGTGTACCTGTAAGGAGGAGGACCAGGCTGTGGCCACCACTAGAGGGCGCTTAGGAGTGTACCTGTAAGGAGGACCAGGCTGTGGCCACCACTAGAGGGCGCTTAGGAGTGTACATGTAAGGAGGAGTATCGGGCTTCGGCGACCACTAGAGGGTGATTAGGAGTGTACCTGTAAGGAGGAGGATCGGGTTGCGGCCATCTCTAGAGGGCACTTAGGAGTGTACCTGTAAGGAGGAGGACCGGGCTGCGGCCACCTCTAGAGGGCACTTAGGAGTGTACCTGTAAGGAGGAGGACCGGGCTGCGGCCACCACTAGAGGGCGCTTAGGAGTGTACCTGTAAGGATGAGGATCGGGCTTCGGCCACCACTAGTGGGTGATTAGGAGTGTACCTGTAAGGAGGAGGACCGGGCTGCGGCCACCACTAGAGGGCGCTTAGGAGTGTACCTGTAAGGAGGAGGACCGGGCTGTGGCCACCACTAGGGGGCGCTTAAAAGTGTACCTGTAAGGAGGAGGACCGCGCTGCGGCCACCACTAGAGGGCGACTAGGAGTGTACCTGTTAGGGCATGTCACGGTCCGGAAACATTCAGGAATAGCTGCGGATTAAATGCTGCGTCCTGCCGCAGCATTTAATTCGCAGCGGCCAGATGTTCCAGTGAACACATCTGGAATCACCGCATAGATAGATAGATAATAGACAGATAGATAATAGATAGATAATAGAGAGATAGATAATAGATAGATAATAGATAGATTTTTGTTTCTTTGCAGATAAATAGATGTGTGGTCTCATACCCTATATATTTCTGCTGGGTGAGCAGACGTTTGGAGTATAAGCCCGAAGCTTAACACGATGTGAACAGAGCCAGCTGATGTGTGGCTGAGAGCAGGCAGGAGGTAGGGATGAGGTGATCCGTCTTTGTGGCCAGGAGCTGGGATAGTATCTATTCCTGGAGAGCCCATTAGTGAGGAGGTAGTAGTCTATCAATAGCAGACCACTGGCATTACTCTTCCATTACATATCGGGATCGCTGTCCTCCTCTAAGCACAGTGCCCAGATTCTGTCCTTCCTAATAAATGGCCATTGTTTTCATAATCCTCTATATTGGATGCTTTACAGTTTTGATTGGAACAAGGACAAGTCATTTTTATACATCACTCACGGGAAAAGATAAAAAGTCAGAAATGAGGTCAGTCTGCCATAGTGAAAATTTGGAGAGTAATCTTCTGTACCGAACCCTATGTATATGTTCACATGTTGCATTTTTGCAGATTTTTTGTTTTTTACACCAAAAATACTGTGTTTTTGTTGCATTTTTACATACTTTTTTTACAAATTAAACAAATGGCGGGCACCATCAAAAATCAAGCAAAATGCACAATAGGGTGGTCAACCTGAAAACATGTCAATAAACAAGTCAAAGAGAGAGAAGAAGAGACGTGCAATGACCAAGGGACCACCAAGTATATATATAAAAGATCAAAATTTTTTATTTGAGTTTACAAAACCAAGCAAAAAAGCACACATTAAAAACATCTAAAAGCAGTGTATACAAAAAACAAGAATCATATTCCCTGAAGGCCCTACTAATAAAGATTTCTCCTTATCTTATCAATTAATGCACAGTGCCCAACAAAAGTACAATATAGGCAAACAATGATATACTGCTGTGAGCACAACCCCTATCTGTGGACGTCGGGCCCTCAGACCATCCTCATGGAGTCGGTTTCTAACCGATTGTGCAGACACATGCACATTTGTGGCCTGCTGGAGGTCATTTTGCAGGGCTCTGGCAGTACTCCTCCTGTTCCACCTTGCACAACGGCTGAGGTAGCGGTCCTGCTGCTGGGTTGTTGTCCTCCTATGGCCCCCTCCACATCTCCTGGTGTACTGGCCTTTCTCCTGGTAGCGCCTCCAGCCTTTGGACACTACGCTGACAGACACATCAAACCTTCTTGCCACAGCTTGCATTGATGTGCCATCCTGGATGAGCTGCACTACCTGAGCCACTTCTGTGTGTTGTAGAGACCGTCTCATAATACCACGAGTGTGAAAGCACAACCAACATTCAAAAGTGACCAAAACATCAGCCAGAAAGCATTGGTACTGAGATGTGGTCTGTGGTCCCCACTTGCAGAACCACTCCTTTATTGAGGGTGTCTTGGTAATTGCCAATAATTTCCATCTGTTGTCTATTCCATGTGCACAACAGCATGTGAAATTGATTGTCAATCAGTGTTGCTTCCTAAGTGGACAGTTTGATTTCACAGAAGTTTGATTTGCTTGGAGTTATATTCTGTTGTTTAAGTGCTCCCTTTACTTTTTTGAGAAGTGTATATATATATATATATATATATCTAATATATAAAGCTCAAGTGTGTGTATGTATGTATGTGTGTGTATGTCCGGGATTGGCATCTGCACCGTCGCAGCTACAGCCACAAAATTTGGCACAGTCACACATCGGGACCCCGAGAGCGTCCTAGGCTATGTTGTGAGGTGAAATTTTAACCCCGCACGTTCCAATTCACCAAACAATTTTGCCCCTATCTACATAATGGGGAAAAAGTGTGTGTGTATCAAGTCCCGCCCCTCATTATGAGGTCATAATGGTTGCCATGGCGACGCTGATGTCATCATAGGTTGCAAGCCCCGCCGCTCATTATGATGTCATAATGGTTGACTATGGGATGGAGGATGTGTGATGGGTATATGGGCACTGGACTATGGGATGGAGGATATGTATGACGGGTATATGGGCACGGGACTATGGGATGGAGGATATGTATGATGGGTATATGGGCATGGGACTATGAGATGAAGGATGTGTGATGAGTATATGGGCATGGGACTATGGGATGGAGGATGTGTGATGGGTATAAGGGCACTGGACTATGGGATGGTGAATATGTATGATGGGTATATGGGCATGGGACTATGGGATGGAGAATATGTATGATGGGTATATGGGCATGGGAATATGGGATGGAGAATATGTATGATGGGTATTTGGGCACTCGACTATGGGATGGAGGATATGTGTGATGGGTATTTGGGCACTCGACTATGGGATGGAGGATATGTATGATGGGTATATGGGCACGGGACTATGGGATGGAGGATATGTATGACGGGTATTTGGGCACTCGACTATGGGATGAAGAATATGTATGATGGGTATATGGGCATGGGCCTATGCGATCGTGGATATGTATGATGGGTATATGGGCACGGGACTATGGGATGGAGGATAATTATAATTTGCTATAACTAACCACAGCACAGTTAGTTACTATGCCCGGGCAGCGCCGGGCTCTTCAGCTAGTATATATATATATTTATAGTCATTTTGTATAGTAATTTTTTACATTTTAAAAATTACAAAAAGGAAAATAGGCGGATACAAAAGCTTTGTCAGCTTGGAGGTGTGTGCGCTCAGATAACTTTGACCAAGGTTTCAAACATTAATTAACCTGTTAAGGTTTATGGCCTGTTTACTATCATCATTAGGAAAGGCCAGGAGATGCAGATTTCCCAGCTATATAAAAATCCAGCCTCCTCTAACCATGTGCCAAGAAATTGCTGCCATGGGTTCTTCTAAGCAGTGGCCTAGCACTCCAAAAATGAAAATGGCTATAAGAAGATAGCAAAGCACTTTCAAGTTGCTCTTTCTCCAGTTCGAAATGTAATTAAGAAATGGCATTTAACAGAAACAGTGGAGGTCAATATAAGATCTGGAAGACCAAGATAATTTTCAGTGACAGCTGCTCATAGGATTGATAGAGAGGCTAATCAGATCCTCTGCTTGACTACAAAAGTTCTTCAGAAACATTTAGCAGACTCTGGAGTCATTGTTCTAATGTTCAGATACACCTACACAAATAAATCCTATATGGAAGAGTCATCAGAAGAAATCCTCTCCTGCATCCTCATTATAAAATTCAGAGTCAGAAATATGTGAAAGAACATCTAAACAAGCCTGATGCAATATAGAAACAAGTCCTGTGGACCAATGATTTTAATGTAGAACACTTTGGTGAAAATGCTCAAAGGTCTGTGTGGAGAAAAAGCACAGAATTTCAGGAAAAAAACATCTCGCAAACCTTCACGCAATGGGGTGGATTAATCATGTTTTGGGATTGTTTTGCAGCCAATGAACATTTCACGGGTAGAAGGAAGAATGAATTCAATGAAATTTCAGCAAATTCTTGATGCAAACATAACACCATCTGTAAAAAAGCTGAAGTTGAAAATACGATGGCTTCTGCAAATGGATAATGATCCTAAACATACGTCAAAATCCACAGTAGGCGACCCCTAAGTCTAAAGGTGCAAGCTGAAGGTTTTACAATGGCCCTCACAGTCCCCTAAATCTGACGATCATTGAAAATCTGTGGCTAAACATCAAAATAATGCATGCAAGACGACCCTGGAACCTCACAGAACTGGAAGAATTTTGCTTGGAATAATGGATGAAATTCCCTGATGCAAGGCTTGAAAGACTCTTGGCTGGTTACAAAAAGTGTTTACAAGCTGTGATACTTGCAAAAGGAAATGCGTCATCTTTAACTTTAGGTCTTTTTAGAGATCATTTCATCTTCAACTTGCTTAACTTTTCACAATAACAGTAATTTTGACCAGGGGTGCCCAAACTTTTACATGCCACTGTCTGCTTCTAGCCGTTAAACAAGAATGGACAGCACACAGATGACATCAATATGCTGTGCGTTTTTAAATAAACCCATCAATTTGAATGGCGATATTGATCCCATAGATCATAATTGGTTTGTGTTCCATTTGTAAAAATCACAGCACCTGAAGCATGAGAGTGAACATTGCTTTACTTGCAGACCTGTATAAAGCAGGGATAACACTCAGAACCAAATGACAAACTGAGCTCTACTACATCCATTAGGTAAATTAGGTAATACTGCAAAAAGGACACAACTAGAACCGCCTATGTGATACGTGTGATCAGAGATTTTACAGGAATCTAGCACATCCAGTTTGACTTCCCTTCTGCCAATTATCTTATCTTTGTTTCTCGAGGTTACTGAAGGAGAACCCGGAATGTGACATCCATGTTTATGAAACCTCTTGATCTTGGCGACCGTTCTTCTTGAGCACTTACAATAAGCATATTTTCCTTGGCAGGAGAGAAGGGATTTTGGACAGTTCTGGTTTGTTGCATTTCGGGGACAGGAGCCTGTAGTTGTATTTTTGATAGGACTTTATAATGGGTCAGACATCATTCTGCAGTAATAAGCTTATCTTCACACATAAGAAATTAAGAATTACTGCTGACACAATCTAAGAATAATTTAAAGGGGCGTCTCTCTGTCTTTTTTTTTTAATATGTAAATCAACAGCCGCGGAGACACCATCACATGTTTCTCAACGCAAGCAATGACTAGCCAGGTCTTTCCCCGGGAAGGAACAACCACGGGAAGGGCAGTCTCCAATGAAGGAAACCACCTATGCCAAAACATGGTATCCATCCACAGACAGCTGTTTCGGGGTATTGCCCCTCATCAGTGTGGAGTAGGAAACTGGCTAGTAGGAGCAATGCCTAGTGAAAGGCTATGAACATAAGGATGAGTGACCTCATGGAGATCAACATCCAACACTGCGGAGACACCATCACATGTTTCTCAACGCAGTGATCTAGAGCAATGCCCCCATCCCTTATGGGAAATATGCAAAAGCATGTAAATCAACAGCCGCGGAGACACCATCACATGTTTCTCAACGCAAGCAATGACTAGCCAGGTCTTTCCCCGGGAAGGAACAACCACGGGAAGGGCAGTCTCCAATGAAGGAAACCACCTATGCCAAAACATGGTATCCATCCACAGACAGCTGTTTCGGGGTATTGCCCCTCATCAGTGTGGAGTAGGAAACTGGCTAGTAGGAGCAATGCCTAGTGAAAGGCTATGAACATAAGGATGAGTGACCTCATGGAGATCAACATCCAACACTGCGGAGACACCATCACATGTTTCTCAACGCAGTGATCTAGAGCAATGCCCCCATCCCTTATGGGAAATATGCAAAAGCATGTAAATCAACAGCCGCGGAGACACCATCACATGTTTCTCAACGCAAGCAATGACTAGCCAGGTCTTTCCCCGGGAAGGAACAACCACGGGAAGGGCAGTCTCCAATGAAGGAAACCACCTATGTGATGGTGTCTCCGCGGCTGTTGATTTACATGCTTTTGCATATTTCCCATAAGGGATGGGGGCATTGCTCTAGATCACTGCGTTGAGAAACATGTGATGGTGTCTCCGCAGTGTTGGATGTTGATCTCCATGAGGTCACTCATCCTTATGTTCATAGCCTTTCACTAGGCATTGCTCCTACTAGCCAGTTTCCTACTCCACACTGATGAGGGGCAATACCCCGAAACAGCTGTCTGTGGATGGATACCATGTTTTGGCATAGGTGGTTTCCTTCATTGGAGACTGCCCTTCCCGTGGTTGTTCCTTCCCGGGGAAAGACCTGGCTAGTCATTGCTTGCGTTGAGAAACATGTGATGGTGTCTCCGCGGCTGTTGATTTACATGCTTTTGCATATTTCCCATAAGGGATGGGGGCATTGCTCTAGATCACTGCGTTGAGAAACATGTGATGGTGTCTCCGCAGTGTTGGATGTTGATCTCCATGAGGTCACTCATCCTTATGTTCATAGCCTTTCACTAGGCATTGCTCCTACTAGCCAGTTTCCTACTCCACACTGATGAGGGGCAATACCCCGAAACAGCTGTCTGTGGATGGATACCATGTTTTGGCATAGGTGGTTTCCTTCATTGGAGACTGCCCTTCCCGTGGTTGTTCCTTCCCGGGGAAAGACCTGGCTAGTCATTGCTTGCGTTGAGAAACATGTGATGGTGTCTCCGCGGCTGTTGATTTACATGCTTTTGCATATTTCCCATAAGGGATGGGGGCATTGCTCTAGATCACTGCGTTGAGAAACATGTGATGGTGTCTCCGCAGTGTTGGATGTTGATCTCCATGAGGTCACTCATCCTTATGTTCATAGCCTTTCACTAGGCATTGCTCCTACTAGCCAGTTTCCTACTCCACACTGATGAGGGGCAATACCCCGAAACAGCTGTCTGTGGATGGATACCATGTTTTGGCATAGGTGGTTTCCTTCATTGGAGACTGCCCTTCCCGTGGTTGTTCCTTCCCGGGGAAAGACCTGGCTAGTCATTGCTTGCGTTGAGAAACATGTGATGGTGTCTCCGCGGCTGTTGATTTACATGCTTTTGCATATTTCCCATAAGGGATGGGGGCATTGCTCTAGATCACTGCGTTGAGAAACATGTGATGGTGTCTCCGCAGTGTTGGATGTTGATCTCCATGAGGTCACTCATCCTTATGTTCATATTTTTTTTTTAATAAGCCTGGCCCAACCATTTATTAGGTTTAGGGAGCAATCGCTGTTTCACACAGGACATTATAGGTTTGGATTTCCTTTTCCCTTAATAATAAAGACCTTCATTTAAAAATCACATTTTGTGTTATCTTTGTCTAATATTTAACCCCTTCACCCCAAGGGTGGTTTGCATGCTAATGACAGGGCCAATTTTTACAATTCTGACCACTGTCTCTTTATGAGGTAATAACTCTGGAACACTTCCATGGATCCTTGTGATTCTGACATTGTTTTCTCGTGACATATTGTACTTCATGCTAGTGGTAAAATTTCATTCAAATTTGTGAAAAAAGACGGAAATTTGGTGAAAATTTTGAAAATTTCGCAATTTTCCAACTTTCGCAATTTTTATGCCCTTAAATCACAGAGATACGGCACACAAAAAACTTAATAAGTAACATTTCCCACATGTTTACTTTACATCAGCACAATTTTGGAACTAAATTTCTTTTTGTTAGGAAGTTATAAGGGTTAAAAGTTGACCAGCGATTTCTCATTTTTGCAACACCATTTTATTTTTACAGACCACATCACATTTGAAGTCACTATGAGGGGTCTATATGATAGAAAATACCCAAAAGTGACACCATTCTAAAAACTGCACCCCTCAAGGTGCTCAAAACCATATTCAATAAGTTTATTAACCCTTCAAGTGCTTCACAGGAATTTTGTGAATGTTTTAAAAAAAAAGAACATTTAACTTTTTTTCACAAAAAAAATACTTCAGGTCCAATTTTTTTTATTTTACCAAGGGTAACAGGAGAAATTGGACTGCAAAAGTTATTGTGCAATTTCTCTTGAGTACGCTGATACCTCATATGTGGGGGGAACCACTGTTTCGGCGCATGGCAGAGCTCAGAAGGGAAGGAGCGCCGTTTGACTTTTTCAATGCAAAATTGGCAGGAATTCAGATCGGACGCCATGTCACATTTTGAGAGCTCCTGATGTGCCTAAACAGTGGAAACCCCCCACAAGTGACCCCATTTTGGAGACCCCCCAAGGAACTTATCTAGATATGTGGTGAGAACTTTGAATCAACAAGGGCTTCACAGAAGTTTATAACATACAGCCGTACAATTAAAAAATCATATTTTTTCCACAAAAATGGTCTTTTCACCCCCAATTTTTATTTTCCCAAGGGTAACAGGACCCTAAAAGTTATATTGCAATTTGTCCTGAGTACTCTGATACCCCATATGTGGGTGTAAACGACTATTTGGGCGCATGGCAGAGCTCGGAAGGGAAGCAGCGCCATTTGACTTTTTTGCCTTGAATTGAGATCGGACACCATGTCGCGTTTGGAAAGCTCCTTATGTGCTAAAACAGTGGAAACCCCCCACAAATGACACGATTTTGGAAACTAGACCCCCCAAGGAACTTACCTAGATGTGTGGTGAGAACTTTGAACCTCCCAGGGCTTCACAAATTTATAACGTACAGTCGTAAAATTAAAAAATAACATTTTTTCCACAAAAATGATCTTTTCACTCCCACTTTTTATTTTCCCAAGGGTAACAGGACCCTAAAAGTTATTGTGCAATTTGTCCTGAGTACGCTGATACCCCACATTTGGGGGTAAACCACTATTTGGGCGCATGGCAGAGCTCGGAAGGGAAGCAGCACCATTTGACTTTTTTGGTTGGGATTGGAACGCCATGCCGCGTTTGGAAAGCCCCTGATGTACCGAAACAGTGGAAGCCCCCCACAAATGACACCATTTTGGAAACTAGACCCTCCCCAAGGAACTTATCTAGATGTGTGTTGAGCCCCCCAAGGGCTTCACCGAAGTTCATAACACCTGGGCGTGAAAATAAAAAAATCATATTTTTTCCACAAACGTGATCCTTTAGTCCCCAATTTTTTTATTTTCCCAAGGGTAACAGGAGAAACTGGACCCCAAAAGTTGTTGTCCAATTTGTCCTGAGTACGCTGATACCCCATATGTGGGAGAAAACTACTGTATGGGCACGCGTCGGGTCTCGGAAGGGAAGTAGTGACGTTTTGGAATGCAGACTTTGATGGAATGATGGAATGGTCTGCGGGTGTCATGTCGCGTTTGGAGAGCCCCTGATGTACCTAAACAGTGGAAACCCCCCACAAGTGACCCCATTTTGGAAACTAAACCCCCCACGGAACTTATCTAGATGTGTGGTGAGCACTTTGAACCCCCCAGTGCTTCACAGAAGTTTATAACGCCCGGGCGTGAAAATAAAAAAATCATATTTTTTTTCCACAAAAATGATACTTTTGCCCCCAATTTTTTATTTTCCTAAGGGTAACAGGAGAAATTGGACCCCAAAAGTTGTTTTGTAATTTGTCCTGAGTAGGCTGATACCCCATATGTGGGGGTAAAACCCTGTTTGGGCGCATGGCAGAGCTTGGAAGGTGCACCATTTGACTTTCTCAGCGCAGAATTGGCTGGAATTGAGATCAGACGCCATGTTGCGTTTGGAGAGCACCCCAATTCTTACTCCAACCCTAACCCTAATCTCAGCACTAACCCTAGCCCTAACTCTAACCCTAATGGGAAAATGGAAATAAATACATTTTTTAAATTTTATTATTTTTCCCTAACTAAGGGGGTGATAGCGGGGGGTTTGATTTACTATTTATGGCGGTTTTTATGTTTGGCAGCTATCGCACGCTAAAAGACGCTTTTTATTGTAAAAATAGTTTTTGCATCACCACATTTTGAGAGCTATAATTTTTCCATATTTTGACCCACCGAGTCATGTGAGGTCTTATTTTTTGCGGGACGAGTTACCGTTTTTATTGGTACCATTTTTGGGCACGTGACATTTTTTGATCGCTTTTTATTCCAATTTTTGGGACGCAGAATGAACAAAAACCAGCATTTCAAGAATGGGGGGTGCGTTTACACCATTCCGCCTGCGGTAAAATTGATAAAGCGGTTTTATTCTTCGGGTCAATACGGTTACAGCGATACCTCATTTATGTCTTTTTTTATGTTTTGTCGCTTTTATGCACTGAAAACAATTTTAGATAAAAAATAATAATTTTTGCATTGCTTTATTCTGTGAGCGATAACTTTATTTTTTTGCTGATGATGCTACGTGGCGGCTCCTTTTTTGCGGTACAAGATGGCGTTTTGAATGGTACCATTATTATTTATATCCGTCTTTTTGATCGCGCGTTATTGCACTTTTTGTTCAGCGGTATGATAATAAAGCATTATTTTTTGCTTTGTTTTTTACTTTTATTTTTTAAGGGGTTCGCTAAAGGGGTTAACTAACAGGACAGTTTTATAGGGCGGGTCGTTACGGACGCGGCAATACTAAATATGTGTATTTTTATTGTTTTTTTTTTCATTTCCAAAAAATGAATTTATTAGGGAATTTATATATATTTTTTTAAATTTATTTAGCGATTTTTTATAAATTATTTTTACACTTTTTTTTTACTTTATTGTACTGTCCCAGGGAGGACATCACTGTCATGTGACAGATCACTGATCTGTCACATCACAGATCGCTGTGACAGATCAGCGATCTGACACAGGCACTGCTGGAGGCTTCCTCATGCCGGCGCTTTGCAGGCATGAGGAAGCCAGCTCCCTGCAGGCCCCCGCCACCATATTGGATCCGGGGACCTGCAGGGAAGGAGGCCCCCGCAGCAGCGCTGCACATCGCGCTCCTGTGGGGGTCTCGGAACCACGGAGGGAGCCCCCTCCCTGCCGATGCTTCCCTAAACCCCCGGTACACTGCGATCTTGTTTGATCGCAGTGTGCCAGGGGTTAACGTGTCGGGGGCGGTCTGTTACCGCCCCGACTCATAGTGCCTGGTGTCAGCTGTGATGATCAGCTGACACCCGGCCGCGATCAGCGGCGCTCCCCCCATGAGCACTGCTGATCGCGCTAGACATACTATCCCGTCCATGGGCTTAGGGGCCCGAGTCCCATGGATGGGATGGTATGTCAGATGGCAGAAAGGGGTTAAATTTAATTGATGATCTTAAACATGAAATTGTGATAAACATGCAAAGGAATAGCAAATCAGGAAGTGCGCAAACACTTTTTCACACAACTGTATATGAGACTATCTAGTTCAGGTCTGAAGCTCCGATCTGTCCATCACGGTCCACACAAGAGCTGCAGTACACTGATTTCTGAATTCTGCCTTAGTAATTAATGTTAAATTAAGCTTACTGTAGAAATAGATGGTAACACATTAGTACACAGCAGGTATTTTATAATACAGCACAGTGACAGGCTTTTCTTTATCCTGCTAACTCATTTGTGATCAGTTAAACTGTTCTGTGTAAAACACTGACTCAAACTGATGGTGTCGCTGACAGAGGTAACATCATCCTGCTGTGACTGAGACAAGTGATGTGGCACATATTCCATAATACCCTCCACTTTCTGCCCACTTAGATGCTTGCTGGAGGCAAAATAAGCCATTTGTGACCTGCATGTGGCAGCACTACTACACGGACAGCTGGTGCCAGTGGTGCCGATGTCTCCCACACGACCCTATCTGTTACCACTTTCTGTTTTACCATACATTTTGTACAACACTATAATTAACTTTTGCAAATATTTTCAACCCCAGTTATTCGACCCTTGCTGAACATGATGAAAATAAAAATGTTATACCTGAGATGTTAAGGCAGTTTTCCACTAGTAGAACAACCGTTTGTTAAATACTATATTCCCCAATGTAAAATAAATATACCCTCTACTCACCTCCTATAACAGTGTCAATCTGTGGGTGACCTTAGGAGGGCGCGGTACACAGGAAATGCCAGCGCAATCCATACCCTCTACTCACCTCCTATAACAGTGTCAATCTGTGGGTGACCTTAGGAGGGCGCGGTACACAGGAAATGCCAGCGCAATCCATACCCTCTACTCACCTCCTATAACAGTGTCAATCTGTGGGTGACCTTAAGAGGGCGCGGTACACAGGAGATGCCATCGCAATCTGACAGATTTGGAGCTGCAAGGAAGAGTGGGCAAAGGTGGTCAGTTCTAGATAATAGACTCCTAACCAAATAACTGGATGCTGTCATAAATTCAATGGGCGCATCAACAAAGCGTTAGCGTAACGGTGTACATATTTACGCAACCACATTATTTTAGTACCTTATTTTCTTTTTCCACTCAAAAAACAATTTTAATTCATTTCTCCATGGATTTGTACAGATTATGGGTCACCTTAAAATTGAATAAAGTTCTGAAATGATTCTTCTTGGTAGGATTTTTTTTTACATAGCAAAAGCCTGGCATTTGAAAGGGGTGCGTAGACTTTGTATAAATAGTTTATACTTTATAGAAAGAGAACAATTTCATTTCCATAGGAAAATTGGATACAGAAATCGGTAAGAGAATACTCCGTAACGTGCGGTGGGCCCCCCTTAGGTGTCCGCCATCGGGGGTTCATCCCTGCTTACAATAGTCTTGTATTGGTGCCTTATGTAGCACTCACATTTTTTTTCATAGCACTTTCTATTTTAACATAACATCAGCAAACAAGGAGGGTGGACGGCGCTATTTCCCCAGATTAATGCTTTTAATTTTGGTGTTACTGAGGGTAAATGACATTTTCAGATGTGTGCAGTACCTGTAATGTGATAGAAAGATATCCGAGCTTCCTATTAGTGACAGCGGCCATCGATATTACCGACATCTGTTACCCACACGTCACTTAGAGGCTGGGAAAGATTTTACCAAGTTTATGGATGACCTAAAATCCCCCTGGACTTCCCGATCCTCTATATAGAAGAAAGCAACAATTCATTTTGCCGACACCAAACAGTCTACATTTTTTTCAATTTTGTAATTTTTCTTATTAGGAGGTTTTCCTATAAGCAAAGTCATTGTGTAACAAAGATTTTGGGAATCTTCTACTAGAATTTGTGTTTCTATTCATCACCTTTTTCTTTGCTGCTGTTGAATAGACCTTTATGGATATGGGCATACAAAGTTTTTTTCAAGGAAATTCTGCCTGCGACCTACCTAGAAAAAAAAACTGTTAAAAGAATGCCAAAAAGAATGAATATTTGCACCGGAATGTCAAGCTGTGCTCTTGTTCCGCATTTTCTCACTTCTTTTAGCCAATTCAGGTTTTGAAAGCTGTAAAGCAGCTAAAAGAAATGGCTGGCCCGTTGTTGCGGCGACTTTTGCTTGAAAGTTGCCAATTTGTGACATTAAAAAAAAAAAAACCTGGCGGCAAAGCTACCGCAAAAACAAAAATATCTTCAAACACGTCAGAAAAGAATCTCTTTGAAAAACACCGCCAATGGTTTCTTGAAGAGTTTTCAAAAAACAATGCAGGTACGCGGCTGTTGAAAAGATGCCGTGTGCACATATGCTGCGGTTCACATTAGGAGACTGATGCCTGTACAGAACAAATGCTCCTCATAGATGAGCTTATTACTATTCAGTCTTGTGCATGAACTCTTTTATGCATCGGTAACACAATCTCCCTTTAGGTCAGTTTCCCATAGCCAACATAGATAATTGGAGGTGGATCGCGCTGTTTCAATCGGTCATGGGTCTCCTGACCCGAACTCAACAACTTCATAGACGTATAACGTTGTGAATTCCCTTGCTCGAAGTTCAGAGCCGAAGCTCCCTCTGCTCCCTTTGGTGGTTACTGAGAGTAGTGGATCTGACCAGGTGGATGGAAGTTGCCCACCTGACAACAATAATTGGGAACCTGGGGTTACTGGCTGGGAGCATATAATTGAGCTGGCTGCTCTTGGAGGTTGCTGGTAATTTCCTCTGTGTGCATTTGGAGTTCTTTTGTCCTCTGCTTGATCTGCATGGTTCAGCTAAGTGATTCTTTTGCTAATCCTTTGCATCTAATCTGGTTGTGTCTTTTTTTTTGCTTTCTGTTTTGTTGCTAGGGTTCAGCGTGCTCCCTGCTGGGGGCAGCACTGGGCCCTGCTTCATATGTTGCAGCTTGTTCAGTCCCCTGTTATGTTAGTATCTTTTTGCTTTGCTGCCAGTTTATACCAGAGTGCTGATATAGCGGGGATGAGGTCGTGTGACCTCAGGTTTTTTATATATCAGAAGTGTTGGACTTTTTCAGGGTTTTGTGCGTGATTGCAGACAGTATCTTTTCTGTCCTGTCCTGTCTAGACAGCTTGGGCACCACCGTTTGCTCAGTCTGTTCTCTGCCTGTGTTTGAGTCTCATCTTGTCTTACCGACAATATGGGGGCTGTCTATTCCTGTGGGGATCTGTTATGAATGAGTCACCGAAGGAGGAAAAAACAAAAATACAAGCTAAGTCCAGAAAACCGGAGAGGTTGGCAGCTATCGGATTGCAGACCCCTGATCCTATTCACCACAACTAACAGTAGCCGTGGGGGGTTCCTACGGTGCCCTAGACCCCTCGTTCACAGCGGGAGAACTAAATAAGCCTAAAGAAAGAAAGGGGAAATCTAAACTGCCCCAGAGCAGACCCCAAAGCAATAGACAGCCTCCAACATGTATTGTCGGTGAAAAGCAGATGAAAACACAAACACAGACAGAAGGACAGGCTGAGCAAATGATGGGGCCCAACTAACTAAATAGGAAAGGACAGAAAAGATGCTGGCTGCAATCCGCAAAAAACCCTACCAAAAATGTCCCAACCGTCTGATAGGGAAAAAGGCCCTGAAGTCGCTAGACTTCAAAATCATTAAATCAGCACTCAGGTATATTCTGAAAACAGAGCAAAGAGATAAACCGATCAGAGACAAAAAATGGAGATCAGCCCGTCCCAACAAAGGCAGGCTGAGCACAAAACACGAAGCAAACAGACAACATCTCATGGAAAAATAAGAAAGCAAAAACTTAGCTTTCAGTAGACAGGACTAACTGGTTGCAAGAGCTCAGAGCAGAAAGGATCACCAGCACCCCTGTAGGGCGTCGGCTGCCTTATATTCACTCAGTGATTCCGGGTGTCCAATCAGGCTCCACCTGTTCAGATGACAGGTTCTTCTCAACCCAATCAATTTCACTACCTCTCTTCACCAGCAGAGGGAGTTCATCAGACATCAACGGTGAAGGAGAAAATGAACTCACAACAGTATCTCCCCCTTGAGGAGGGGTCACTGAACCCTCATCCACGCCACCAGGACGATCAGGATGGGCCCAATGAAAAGCACGAACCAATCTTTCGGCATGAATATCGGATGCAGGGACCCAAGAATTATCCTCCTGGCCATAACCCTTCCATTTAACCAAATACTGGAGTCTCCGTCTAGCCAGGCGAAAATCCAGTATCTTCTCAACCTCATATTCCACATTACCTTCCACCAATACAGGGTCAGGAGGTGCCACCACAGGAACTACTGGCTCAACAAACCTCTTTAACAGAGACTTATGAAACACGTTATGGATCTTAAATGTAACAGGAAGAGCCAATCGAAAAAAGACAGGATTAAGAATCTCCAAAATCTTGTAAGGTCCAATAAATCTAGGTTTAAACTTTGGAGAAGCCACCTTCATAGAGATATTCTTTGATGACAACCAAACCATATCACCCACCTTAAACTGGGGACCAATGGTCCTATGACGGTTGGAAAACCGCTGGGCCTTTTCCTGGGAGAGAGACAACTTATCCACCACTTGGTCCCAGATCTGGTGCATTCTCTCCACCACAGTGTCAACACCTGGGCAGGCAGAAGACTCCACCTGCCCTGAAGAGAATCGAGGATGAAACCCAAAGTTACAAAAAAAGGTGACATCAAAGTGGCAGAACTAGCTCTATTATTTAAAGCAAATTCGGCCAAGGGCAAAAATGAAACCCAATCATCCTGATTAGCAGAAATAAAACATCTCAAATACGACTCCAAAGTCTGGTTTTTTCTCTCCGTCTGGCCATTGGTCTGAGGGTGAAACGCAGAGGTGAAGGACAACTGGGTTCCCAGCTTGGAACAGAAAATCCTCCAAAATCTAGAAATAAACTGAACTCCTCTGTCAGATACAATGTTCTCAGGAATCCCGTGCAAGCGAACCACCTGTTGCAAAAACAAGGGCACCAACTCTGAGGAAGATGGCAACTTAGGGAGTGGTACAAGATGGACCATCTTAGAGAATCTATCACAAATCACCCAAATAACAGTCATTCTCTGAGAGACAGGCATATCAGAGATAAAATCCATTGAAATATGGGTCCATGGCCTCCTGGGCACTGGCAAAGGCACCAGCAGCCCACTAGAGCGAGAACAAGGTTTAGACCGAGAGCAAGTCCCACAGGACTGCACAACACTCCTGACATCACGAGACAAGGCGGGCCACCAAAAAGACCGACTCACCAAATCTCTAGTACCAAAAATACCTGGATGACCAGCCAATGCAGAGCAATGAACTTCAGACATCACTCTCTTCCTCCACTGGTCAGGAACATACAATTTTCCAATGGGACAACGCTCAGGTTTGTCCTCCTGAAACTCTTCCAGAGCATGTCTCAAATCGGGTGAGATGGCAGAAAGAACTACCCCCTCACCTAAGATGGTAGCAGGCTTGGTCACAACAGGAGAATCAGCAAAGAAACTCCTAGACAGGGCGTCTGCCTTGACATTCTTAGTGCCTGGAAGAAAAGAGACCACAAAATCAAAACGTGTGAAAAACAAGGCCCACCTAGCCTGTCTAGGATTCAAGCGTTTGACCGACTCCAGGTAAATCAAATTCTTGTGGTCAGTAAGAACCACGACTTGATGTCTAGCTCCCTCCAACCAATGTCTCCACTCCTCAAATGCCCATTTCATGGCTAACAGTTCCCGATTCCCCACATCATAGTTACGTTCAGATGGGGAGAACTTTCGGGAAAAGAAAGCACAGGGATTCATTTTAGATGTTACAGGATCTTTTTGGGACAAAACAGCTCCTGCACCAATCTCAGAAGCGTCCACCTCTACCTGAAACGGGAGTGAGACATCAGGTTGCCGCAAAACCGGAGCAGAAGTGAACCTTCGCTTCAGCTCCTGAAAGGAAGAAACAGCCTCCGGAGACCAATTCAGCACATCAGCACCTTTCTTAGTCAAATCAGTCAATGGTTTGGCAATACCAGAAAAATTAGCTATAAATTTACGATAAAAATTAGCAAAACCCAAAAACTTCTGGAGGGCCTTCAAAGAAGTGGGCGGAACCCAATCATAAATGGCCTGTACCTTGGCCAGTGTGGTGAGTTCATTTTTCCCTTCACCATTGAGGTCTGATGAACTCCCTCCTCTGGTGAAGGAAGGTAGTGAGACTGATCACCAAACAACTGGGCAGCTAGATGATAACTGGGTGGCTGGAATTGAGGACTGGATATAAGGCTGCCGACGCCCTTCTTCCTGGCTGGTGATTTTCCTGCTGGATTCTTGGAGACCAGTCTGATTCCTGCGTCTCAAAGCTAAGTTTTTCTGCTCTGCTTTGTACACTTCAGTTTTGTTTTTGTTTTGCCTTGTTTTTTGGGAGTTCTGCCATCCCCGGCCGGGGGTGAGCTGAATTCCATTTTTGTCTCTGATCTGTTGGTCTTTTGCTCTGTCTTCAGAATATACCTGAGTGCTGATATAGTCTTTTGAAGCCTAGCGACTTTAGGGCCTGTTTTTCCTATCAGTCGGTTGGCTCATTTTGATAGGGTTTTTGCGGATGGCAGACAGCAGCTTTCCTATCCTGTCCTATGTAGTTAGCTTGGGCCCCATCATTTGCTCAACCTATCTTTCTATCTGTGTCAGTGTTTTCATCTTGCTTCACCGTCATTATATGTTGGGGGCTGCCTATTGCTTTGGGGTCTGCTCCGGGGCAGTTTAGTTTTTCCCCCTTTCTGTCTTTAGGCTATGTAGCTCTCCGGCTGTGATCGAGGGGTCTAGGGCACCGTAGGAACCCCCCACGGCTACTGCTAGTTGTTGTGGATAGGTTCAGGGGTCTGCAATCCGATAGCTGCCAACCTCTCTGTTTTTTCTGGACTTAGCTGGTATTTTGTTTTTTCCTCCTTCGGTGACTCATCATAACAAGCCGGGTCCATTTCAATAGTTGACGGAGACAAAATAAATCCCAAAAATGAAATCCTCTGTACCCCAAAAAGGCATTTCGATCCCTTGACATACAGGGAATTCTCCCTCAAAATCCGGAACACAGTCCGAACATGTTCCACATGAGAGTCCCAATCCTTGGAAAAGATCAAAATATCATCCAGATAGATGATCAAAAATGTATCCACAAAGTCTCGGAAAATATCATTCATGAAGCACTGGAAGACAGAAGGGGCATTAGTGAGCCCAAAAGGCATCACCAGGTACTCAAAATGTCCATCTGGAGTATTAAACGCTGTCTTCCATTCATCCCCATGCTTAATGCGAATAAGATTATACGCCCCCCTGAGGTCGAGCTTGGTAAACCAGCAAGCACCTTTAACTCTAGAGAACAGATCAGAAATCAGGGGTAACGGATACTGATATTTAACAGTAATTTTGTTGAGGGAACGATAGTCAATACAAGGCCTTAATGAACCATCCTTCTTGGCCACGAAAAAAAAAACCCAGCACCTAAGGGTGAAGAGGATGGTCTAATATGACCCTTCTCCAATAACTCCTTAATATAGGATCGCATAGCCTCGTGCTCGGGTACAGATAAATTGAAAAGTCGACCCTTGGGAAATTTACACCCAGGGCTCAGCTCAATTGCACAGTCATAACTCCTATGAGGAGGCAAAGACGCAGACTCATTCTCACTAAATACATCATAAAAATCAGCCAAATAGTCAGGAACATCATGCGACTGGGGAGAGGTGGAGAAAACAGGAGCGTCACTAAGGGCACACCGACAACCCCAACTCACCACAGACACAGATTTCCAATCCAAAACTGGATTATGGATTTGCAACCAGGGAAACCCCAGAACAATGGTATCATGCAGATTATGCAACACCAAAAATCTGCAATTTTCTTGATGGTCTGGGGTGACCCGCATTACCACCTGGGTCCAAAACTGAGGTTTATTCTTCGCCAAAGGAGTAGCTTCAATACCCCTCAAAGGGATAGGCATCCGCAGAGGTGGCATAGGAAATCCACAACGTTTAGCAAAATCCAAGTCCATCAGGTTCAGAGCTGCTCCCGAATCCACAAAAGCCTTAGCGGAAAATGTGGACAGGGAGCAGATCAGAGTAACTGCCAGAAGAAACTTAGGTTGAACACCACCCACAGCAAATGTGTGTGCAAAATGTTTCTCTCGTTTAGGGCAGACAGAAATAATATGCGAGGCATCTCCACAGAAAAAACACAGCTTATTACGCCTTCTGAACTCCTGACGTTGCGCCCTAGACAAAACTCTATCACATTGCATAGGTTCAGACATTTGTTCAACAGGTGGCAACACCTCTCGTGCAGTTTTGCGTTCACGCAAACGCCGATTAACCTGAATGGCTAATGACATATAATCATCAAGACCAGAGGGAACAGGAAATCCCTCCATAGTATCTTTTACGGTTTCTGACAAACCCTTCTGAAAGAGGGCTGCCAAGGCACCATCATTCCAGGTAGTAAGGACCGCCCACTTTCGGAATTTTTGACAATACAACTCTGCAGAATCTTGACTCTGGCTCAATGCCAACAGGGCCTTTTCAGCCTGATCAATAGCATTAGGTTCATCGTACAACAGCCCCAAGGCTTGAAAAAATGCGTTCACATTAGTTAGAATAGGATCATCAGGTTTCAAAGAAAACGCCCAATCCTGAGGATCGCCGCGCAGCAAGGAGATGACAATTTTAACCTGCTGTGAGGAGCTCCCTGATGAGTTAGGCTTCAAGGCAAAAAATAATTTACAATTATTCTTAAAGTTCAAAAATTTAGACCGATCCCCAAAAAACACATCAGGAGTAGGGATCTTTGGCTCAGCAACATGTGAATGAGCAAGATAGGCGGAAATTCCCCGCACTTCAGCAGCGAGCTGCTCCACACGATCAGAAAATTGCTTAATCTCCATTGAGAAGAAAAAACTCCCCCTACGGCCTCAAAGACATACAGTAGAGGAAAAAATATACACACAAAAAAAAAAAAAAATTCTGACACTTTTTTTTTTTTTTACAATTCTTTCCTGCTATTGAATACCCTAGAATCTGCGGTATGGCTGGTGATTCTGTTATGAATGAGCCAGCGAAGGAGGAAAAAACAAAAATACAAGCTAGTCCAGAAAACCGGAGAGGTTGGCAGCTATCGGATTGCAGACCCCTGATCCTATTCACCACAACTAACAGTAGCTGTGGGGGGTTCCTATGGTGCCCTAGACCCCTCGTTCACAGCGGGAGAACTAAATAAGCCTAAAGAAAGAAAGGGGAAATCTAAACTGCCCCAGAGCAGACCCCAAAGCAATAGACAGCCCCCAACATGTATTGTCGGTGAAAAGCAGATGAAAACACAAACACAGACAGAAGGACAGACTGAGCAAACGATGGGGCCCAACTAACTAAATAGGAAAGGACAGAAAAGATGCTGGCTGCAATCCGCAAAAAACCCTACCAAAAATGTCCCAACCGTCTGATAGGGAAAAAGGCCCTGAAGTCGCTAGACTTCAAAATCACTACATCAGCACTCAGGTATATTCTGAAAACAGAGCAAAGAGATAAACCGATCAGAGACAAAAAATGGAGATCAGCCCGTCCCAACAAAGGCAGGCTGAACACAAAACACGAAGCAAACAGACAACATCTCATGGAAAAATAAGAGAGCAAAAACTTAGCTTTCAGTAGACAGGACTAACTGGTTGCAAGAGCTCAGAGCAGAAAGGATCACCAACACCCCTGTAGGGCGTCGGCTGCCTTATATCCACTCAGTGATTCCGGGTGTCCAATCAGGCTCCACCTGTTCATATGACAGGTTCTTCTCAACCCAATCAATTTCACTACCTCTCTTCACCAGCAGAGGGAGTTCATCAGACATCAACGGTGAAGGGGAAAATGAACTCACAACAGGGATCTGCTCCGGGGCAGTTTAGATTTCATCTTTCTGTCTTTAGGCTTAGTTAGTCCTCAGGCTGTGACAAAGCGTCTAGGGCATTGTAGGAACGCTCCACGGCTACTGCTAGTTGTGTAGATAGGATCAGGGGTCTGCAGTCCGCTTAGTTACCAACCTCTCTGGTCTTCAGGTGGCTTAGCCTGTTCCTGCCATCCTCCTTGGTGACCCATTCATAACAGTATACTGTATGAGGCTTTGAAGTTCAGGTCAGAATATTTGCGTCCAGTCCGAACACCGAGACCTGCACTCGGGCTGTGAATATCGGACGTGTGAAACCGTCTTTATCCTGATAGTTTGTGACAGTGCAGGTAAAACCTACAGTCCTGAGTTCAGACAGTTGATTTGGCTTACAGAGAATTGACTAGACTGTGAGATGCTTTGGGGCATGAACAGGATTGCAATCTCTGGATGCAAAAAATTATATCACTGTGCACAGAAAGCAGAGATCTTGGGAATGGTGATACATTGAACATATACAGTACATTTGTGTGAAAAATTATTTGCCCCTTCCTGATTTCCTATTCTTTTGTATGTTTGCCACCATCAAATATTTCAGATCACCAAACAAATTTAAGTATTAGACAAAGATCACACAAGTAAACACAAATGCAGTTTATAAATGAAGGTCTTTAAGAGAAAAAGAAATCCAAACCTCCAGGGCCCTGTGTGAAAAAGTAATTGCCCCCTAAACCTAATAACTGTTGGGCCACCGAGAGTTTGTGATAACTGGCAATGAGTCTTTTACAACGTTCTGGAGGAATTTTGGACAACTCACCTTTCCAAAATTGTTGTAATTCCGCCACATTGGAGAGTTTCCGAGCATGACCCGCCTTTTTAAGGTCATGCCACAGCATCTCAATCAGATTAAGGTCAGGTCTTTGACTAGGCCACTCCAAAGTCTTAATTTTGTTTTTCTTAAGCCATTCAGAGGTGGACTTGCTGGTGTGTTTTGGATCATTGTCCTGCTGCATAACCCAAGTACTCTTCAGCTTGAGGTCATGAACAGATGGCTGGACATTGTCCTTCAGAATTTTTGGGCAGACAGAATTCATAGTTTTATTTACCACAGCAACTCTTCCAGGTCCTAAAGCAGCAAAACAGCCCCATACCATCACACTACCACCACCATATTGTACTATTGGTATGATGTTTCTTTTCTGAAATACTGTCTTACTTCTCTACCAGATGGAATGGGACATACACCTTCCAAAAAGTTCAACTTTTGCAACTTTTTTAAAGCCATCTTTCAGCAGGATTTTGCTATGTAATCTGAGAGCAGCAAGATGTAGATGAAAGAGACCCTGATTCCAGAAATATGTCACTTGCTATTTCAATAAAATCAGTGTTTAATCAGCAGCAGATTATAACTATAGGACTAGGTGTCTCATGCCTCCTGGTCCAACCACAACCCAGCACTGGCTAACAGCCTTCTGCCAATATACAGTGTACACGGAAAGCTGCCAATCAGTGGTGTGGGCGGGGTTATATAGAGCTCAGGGTTTGAGCTCTGCTAAATCTGTAGCAGAGAAAACAGGTATTATATAAAAAAAGGCAGCATGTAGACCAACGAGTGACACATCGCTGTAATCAGGGTTTTAATCCCTACATTATTCTGCTGTCAGAGTATATAGCAAAAATCTAATGATGGATTCCCTTTAAATGACCTGAATCTAGTATACTAAAAAAATAAAAATATCCCAGTACTTCCTCACATAATCTGAGCCTTCCTCCTTGACCCGATGTTAACAAGTTCATATATGCCAATGTCACTTTGGATGTCATGTAGGGAGGTTCATGGATGGTCCAGATTAGAGTTGCTAATCGTCCAGAAATTCCTGGACAATCTGTCATCATGAGGCCCTTTGATTCTCTTTAGTAAAAAAAACATATGTTGTGTCCGTGATTCTTTTGAAGCTAAAGAAACTTGTACAGATTATTATGACTGTAATTATTATTTTACAGTTCATAGCAACTACTACTCTTCATGATTTTTTGATAAGCCAGCCAGCAAATAATGTTCACATGTTTTTCTGCATTATTTTCTGCAGGGAAAACCTGCCCTGGCAGTAACGAAGCTGCTTAAAAAAAAGCAGGTTTCATTGCATTTTTTTCTGCTTTTTTGGCGCTATTTTGCAGCAATTTTGCAGCAGCTTTTTATTGCGGTTTATATGTGTGATTTGTCCACAACACTTATTTAATAAAGTTAGTTTTATTCACCAAAAAATCAGCAAAAATGCATGGTTGCTTTTTTTGGCTGCGTCTTTACATTTTCTCATTGCTTTCTATGGTGAAAAATGCTGCAAAAACACTGAAAGAATTTTTACATTTTTAACCCCTTTCCGACATTGGGCATAATAGTACGCCAATGCCGGACTCCCCCTGTCTGGTGCGGGCTCCGGCTCTGAACCACCACCTTTCCGGGCAGATGACAGCTGATCTATACAGCCGACACGTGCCCGTAATAGCTTCAGCTGGAATCGCAATCCACTCATGACTGTTGACTAGTTAAATGCCGCTGTCAATCTCCAACAGCGGCATTTAACTTGCACTTACCGGAAGCACGTTGCTAATTCCGCCCATTGGTGACCCCATCACTTGATTGTGGGTCACCGATCTGTCGACATGACAACCAGATGTCTGCAGCAGACATCTATGGTTGTCATTGCCAGATTGCGATTAGCGCCACCCCATACACCTCGAACACACAGGGCTCCTCTCCGTATACATCATACACACAGGGCTCCGCTCCGTACACCTCGTACACACAGGGCTCCGCTCCGTACACCTCGTACACACAGGGCTCCGCTCCTTACACCTCGTACACACAGGGTTCCGCACACCTCGTACACACAGGGCTCCGCTCCACACACATCGTATACACAGGGCTCCGCTCCATACACCTCATACACACAGGGCTCCGTTCACCTCGTACACACACGGCTCTGCTCCATACACCTTGTACACACAGGGCTCCGCTCCGTACACCTCAAACACACAGGGTTCCGCACACGTCGTACACACAGGGCTCCGCTCCATACACCTCGTACACACAGGGCTCCGCTCCATACACCTCATACACACAGGGCTCCGTACACCTCGTACACGCGCGGCTCTGCTCCATACACCTCGTACGCACAGGCTCCGCTCCGTACACCTCGTACACACAGGCTCCACTCCGTACACCTCGTACACACAGGGCTCCACTCTGTACACCTCGTACACACACGGCTCCGCTCCTTATACCTCGTACACACCCGGCTCCGCTCCGTACACCTCGTACACACAGGGCTCCGCTCCGTACACCTCGTACACACAGGGCTCCACTCTGTACACCTCGAACACAGAGGGCTCCGCTCCATACACCTCGTACGCACAGGCTCCGCTCCGTACACCTCGTACACACAGGGCTCCACTCTGTACACCTCGTACACACAGGGCTCCACTCTGTACACCTCGTACACACAGGGCTCCGCTCCATACACCTCGTACGCACAGGCTCCGCTCCATACACCTCGTACACACAGGGCTCCGCTCCGTACACCTCGTACACACAGGGCTCCACTCTGTACACCTCGTACACAGAGGGCTCCGCTGCTTACACCTCGTACACACAGGGCTCCACTCCGTACACCTCGTACACACAGGGCTCCGCTCCTTACACCTCGTACACACAGGGCTCCGCTCCATACACCTCGAATACACAGGGCTCCGCTCCGTACACCTCGTACACACAGGGCTCCGCTCCTTACATCTCGTACACACAGGGCTCCGCTCCGTACACCTCGTACACACAGGGCTCCGCTCCTTACATCTCGTACACACAGGGCTCCGCTCCGTACTCCTCGAACACACAGGGCTCCGCTCCTTACACCTCGTACACACAGGGCTCCGCTCCATACACCTCGAATACACAGGGCTCCGCTCCGTACACCTCGTACACACAGGGCTCCGCTCCTTACATCTCGTACACACAGGGCTCCGCTCCGTACTCCTCGAACACACAGGGCTCCGCTCCGTACACCTCGTACACACAGGGCTCCGCTCCGTACACCTCATACAGACAGGGCTCCATACACCTCGTACTCACACGGCTCCGCTCCGTACACCTCATACACACAGGGCTCCGTACACCTCGTACACACACGGCTCCGCTCCATACACCTCATACACACAGGGCTCCGCTCCGTACACCTCGTACACACAGGGCTCCGCTCCATACACCACGAACACACAGGGCTCTGCTCCATCGACCCTGTAAACCCATCCTGACCCCACGCATAAACTTACCTTCATCCAGTACCATGACAACCAGCACACAGACAGCAGCGTCTGTCCTGCACACACTGAGGCCCCTGATCATGTGACCCCTGACTCCTCCCCCTCCTGTGACCTCATCACAGGTCCTGTGCAGTGTGTGCACACAGAACAGCCAATGCCATCGCCGATCCTGAATGTGTGCCTTCCCCCTGCCTCAGGGAGTGAGACATGTGGTGCACCGCGGGCCGCAGATGCCTGCCTCAGGGGCCGCATGTGGCCCGCAGGCCACGTGTTTGAGACCCCTGTTCAAGAATTAGGAGAGGAGACTGTCCACCGGTCTGTGGGTACCATATCCCTGTAAAAAATAGAATTAAAATAAAAAATATTGTTATTCTCACCTTCAGGCGTCCCACGCAGCTTTCCCACCTCTTTCCACGCTCCCGGCATCATCCGGCCCCAGTAATCCTTTGCGAGAATGACCGCGATGACGTTGAGATCTCGCGGGAGCGCGACGTCTCGCGGTCATTCGCGCAAAGGATTACTGGGACCGGAAGATGCCGGGAGCGTGGAGAGAGGTGCTGCGCGGGACGCCGGAAGGTGAGAATAACAATATTTTTTATTTTTTTTATTATTTTTTACATCCTATCTTTTACTATTGATGCTGCATAGGCAGCATCAGTAATAAAAAGTTGGTCACACTCGTCAAACACTGTGTTTGACGAGTGTGACCAACCTGTCAGTCAGTTCTCCAAGCGATGCTCCAGATCGATTGGAAAACGCTAGCATTCTGCAAGCTAATTTACGCTTGCAAATCGCTAGTTTTTCCACGGGAAAATCGCGGGAATTTAAAATGCGGTGTTCCCGCTGAATGGCATTCCGGAATTCTCGTGGTAACTTCCGCGAGAGTTCCGCTACGTGTGCACATAGCCTTACAGTGGAATAAAAATTAGATTTCGGTGCAGGCTTTATCGGTGTGAAGTCTGATGAGGCATGACTATGTGTAGCACACGGCAGATCAGGATACAACATACAGAGCACTGCACAAGTTACTGCCAGTGACAGGAAGAATTGTCTTATTTCCAGTAATTGCATCGTTCAGCCTCAGACCTTTCACCCACAGAGTTACCATAATTTAGTCGTTTTACAGAAAATAAATTATAAGTGGGAAAGACAATCCCTTCCTGCACACTGCAGAGGATGCGTCACTGGAGAAAAATCATTGGTCCATTGCAAAAAGTTGTTTAACTTTTTATAGTTATCAGAGGATCCGGATAAGTTGGAAGTGGCAGGAACTTGGCCTTGGCCTGGAGATGCTGCAAACTATTTAAGCTCCTGACATCCTGCTGCCCCTTCCAGTTATAACTTGACTAGCGTCAGTGAATGTACTGTATGTGTATCGTGCTTTGATTGCCAGTGGGCATTCCTGATTTTTAACTACTCTCCTGCCATGTGATTTTGTCCCTGCATATACTTCCTTGTTCTGACCAGGCTACCGGATCATTCTTTCTGTCAACCTGCACCACTGGCCAGCAAGCAGCTGAATTTTGTGGCCACAATCCAGGGGGTCTTTGTGTAAGTCCACATTCCTGCACAGGGGTTAAAAGGTGAAGGCCACAGCAACCCCTTGGATCTGGTTAATAGAGTGGCTTGCGCCAATTCTGTCCGTGGTAGGCATTTTGGCGCTGCCAGGTGACCACTGACATACTAATGTAACATATACCTCATGATCCCCAGCTGCTTATGTACTTTGCACTCCTCCTAGCCTCTTTTCTTGAACACTGAAACTACAAAGTGTAGGCAAAACTGGATCAAAGAGGAGAATGGAACATATACATGGAGCTCAGGTGTTTCGTCAAAAAGTAGCCCACTAACAAGCATTTTGCTTGTTCATCAACTGATTTTTAGCATGACTAATAAATCAATGATTGGGAATGAGCATTCTTATGAACGCTTATCACCCCTGTATATGGGTTTTAAAAGGGTTTTCTCAAGTACCTATCTTCAGGAGTACTTCTGCTGTGCCTCCTTGCGGCCTGCTGGTTGAGGGGTGGTGCCGTCCTGAAGATTGACAGCTCGGGCCAGTAGCATCGTCGAGCCATTGCTCTAAACCAGTGTTTCCCAAACTCCATCCTTACGGCCCTCCGACACATCATATCATATTTTTAGGATTTCCCTAGTATTCCACAGGTGGGAGAACCTGTGGCAGTTTCTGATTCCTTAATAATAGTTCCATCACCTTTGCAATACTAAGGAAATCCTGAAAACATGATGTCTTGGGGGCCGCGAGGACTGGAGCTTCAGAAACACTGGTCTGCACAGTGCTTTCTCCCATGTAACAAGCAGCTTTATATCTGCAGCATCAGATGAGCACAAGGGAAGTGAAACTTGAGAAATCCGGTGATATGGCTAGCTTTAGAGCAGCGCTTACAGGCTCTATAGTAAACATCTTGCCTAGGAAACCCGCCACTTCTGATACACTGCAGAGATGGCAGGTAACCTTGGCAATGAGCACCAAATAAAAATCCATTCTTGAGATTGGAGAGGATTTTCAATAAGAAGTAAATTGCAAATTTGCTTGTTTTTTCAAGCACTTTGCAATTTTTTCCCATTTGACAAGTTGAGACAACCCCATTTAAGTTCATGTCACTACTCTGTTATCTGTTGCATTATCCTTTCCCTGTTCTGGTGTGATGATTTGATATCTCGCTCTTCTACTTAACTTCCCATGTCTAATGACATAACATTACCCACTTCATAAGTCAGAGATGGCGCCTCCCGGCCATTATACCGTGCCCCCGCTTCCTCACTACGACACAATGGAAGAACATGTTACCTTGAAGCCTACAGCAAAGAACGTGAGCACAGCCCAATCCAGCCCGTGCATTTAATAAAGCTGTATTATTTATGTGAGCCTATAGTCGAGTCGAATGATATGGAAGTCCTCAGGCCGAGCGTTGCTTTATAAGTCTCCCTCACTACGAAGAACAACTGCAGGTGAAAATTCACACTGTAATTCTATATTACATTTACATCATGTTGTGTTCAAACAAAGGAAATGAAGGTTACCCATATTTCACTGTGTAATGAGTCCGATATCTACTCTAGTTTTAGGTTATTACTTTATTGACATCACTCCCATAGTTTCATTATCCCGGTTGGGATCCAGAATGTAATCTGCTGTTGAGAGACATTTGCATCTTGAACACATTTTGGTTGTAGATGATCACAAAATTTCCCAAGTACTGAAACCTCTAATGATCAGCAGCAATCATCAGAGGAACCTGACTGCGAGTGTCCAGTTCTTCTGCAGCGCTACCACAGGTGAAATTGTGCATTACAAAGTTCTCTGTTATCGTCAATGGGGATCTTTGGGCGACATTTGTATCCATCAGCGCTCAGTCGGGAGCTTATGTGGAAGATATTTGCCAAAATAGTGGTAGGTAGTTGTATCTTGTAATAGTGGAAAACACCTGTAAATTTCTTCACTTCCAAGCCACTAAACTTTGAACCGATACTCTCTATTTAGAAGCTCTTGATGCCCAAAGCGTTCTGCACTACACCTTGATCCATCTGGTCCGGCTCATATTTGGATGTTAGAAACCACAGAGGAATATCTCCCGGATGTTTTTTGGAGACGTTTCCCACCATGAATTTTAGTTCTGTTATTTTGCACATTTACGTAATTTAAAACGTCAGATCAAGCAGATGAACTGTGAAAACAGCATTTAAGTGACAATATCCCTAGGGTACTTATTTTCCGATGGCCATCGACCAATCATTGACATGATCACTGGGGATTGATGGGTTGCCATTGCGCCTCCAGCTTTGCACGTCCATGAAGCCAAGCTACGGGCTGGGCTTCATTGGAAATCATTATTTGCATTATATACTGCAGCCAAATAGTAGAAGCGATCAAATGATCACAGTTTTAGTTCCCATTGTGGCATTAAAAATAAAATAAAATTGAATAGAAAGTTTTTATTAATACTAAAATGTTACATTAAAGTTTGAATCACCCGGCTAGTTCAATAAAAAATAAATAATATAAAAAAAGCATGCTCAGCACCAATGCATCCATAAAAGTCTGTTCTATCAAAACTATCAAACGTTTTTTAACTTATAACATAAACATTGTAAAGAAAAAAAAATGCCGTCATTTTACAGTCAATTTACCTTTTCCCAAAAAGTGTAATGCGTCAAACGGCTCCAACGACGGAAAAATAAAAAAGTTTGCATCTCAGAAAATGCTAACAAGTATATATTTTTTCACAAAGTTCCAAATTTGTTTTTTACGCCCCTTCTTTCACCATTTCACCAAGCTTGAATTCTTTTTCCATGATTCTGTTCACTATATGATGAAATTCATGGTGTAATTCAAAACGAAACAAAACTCTGCTCCTCTTGGTAAGGACGATGGAAAAATAAAAAAGATATGGCCCTTAGAAGAAGAGGAGAAGACGAAAGCACTAAATTGAAAATTGGCCGCGTTCTTGAATATTAAAGATTGATTTCCTGAGTAGAGACGAGCAGACCCGTTATGTTTGGGTTCGACCGAATTTATGTCCAAAGTTCTGTTCGGGTACCAGACCTCTACCCGAACTTGAGCCCGAATTTTGTAGCAGTCAATGGGGACCCGAACTTTGGTGCTGTAAAATGGTCGTACTAAGATCTTTCTCTATCTCACACATTTCTACTAGAACCCAGAACACTAAAACGGACTGAGTTCAGTCCATGTAAAAAGTCCTTATTCGGAATTCATCACTGGACACTAGGTGTAGGGTATGAACCCCAAACTTTACAATTCGATTTTGCTTATTTCTACTCCTGAGATATGATTTCAAACTCACTAATTCTAATTTGTAGAAATTTACAAAATGTAATAAGCCGATCCACTATGAGAAAACCAATGTATCTCCTAGGAAAGTTGTTTTCTTCTTGCGTTTCATTTTCTTTTATCACTCGTAATTATTGTTCCGCACTCCACATCCACATCCATTTGCCTTGTAGAGTCTATCATTTCTTTTAATTGCATGCCTAATCTGTATGCATGATTAGCATTGCATCCTATCCTTCGGCTGCTTTCAGTCTCTAAAACAATCATAAAACTAAAGTGTAAAAAGATGATACATAGTTAAGGAGAAAATTAATCAATCGCTATTTACATAGCGTGCCAAGGAATCACATGCCACACGGCACTCGGCCGGGAGCGGCGGAATGGTTACCTTTCTCCTGAAATTAGAATCCTAGATCCCACTGGTATTAGAATAGGTGGCGCATTCCGATGGCATTTCGTTTGGCAAGCCGACTGCCATTAGCAGTAAATTAAATGCATAAATTAATAGTAATCACGGATATGAAATGAAATAAAACAAACAATGATTCTCCATCTAAAGTGTAATTAAACACTTGATTGCTATGCTGGAACATGGCTGCGAATGTAAAACTCCTGTATCATATTAATTCATCCAGTCTGAGATTCAGTCACGGATCTGTGCCGCACTTCTCCGTCAGTTCACATCTTGCAGAAATCCGAGAAATCATAGCGACGTTGGATCAGTTGACGGAGACAACAATGTCCCTACAGGGGTAGACATCGCTCATTTCATCCACACTCATGAGACCCTCCAGACTAATTGTGTAATTGTAATGCTAAGAAGACGCAAACATTAATGTCTCCATCAAAGTAAGATGTCTGCCACTTAATGGCCCATGGTTTATTTGGAGCCCAGTGATGTCACTGCTGTCACGTTGTCTATAACACAGACGATGGCGCCGTAATCTTTTATCAAATTTGTCATAGTACATTACAGACCAGTAGTTTGAGTTTTTCCAAATGTGCCTTCACATAGCATTTCTGAAAATATGGCTTCATTAACTTAAGGGGAACCTGCCATTATCTTAAAGGTACCCAGTCTGGTGCCTGCCTGACTAGTCAGCAGAGGCAAATAGTCCTAGATCGGCTTTTCAAAGTATGTTTACTCCAAAACCTCTCAGTGTTTCACAGTAAAACATTCCTGGCTGAAACTGTCTCAGTCGGGAAGCATAAATCTGATGACAGGCTCTCTTTAAAGGAACTCTAAATGCAATAATGAATATTTAAATGTAACAAGAAATATAGGTGCTGTGGTACAGTAAAGGGTGTCTTACTGGATGGGAGATACATTTCTCCCAGCAGATTAATGTTTAGCCGGGTTTTTCCCTAAAGACAGGACCTGTGATGATGTCATGGTCACGTGATCAGCCCATGTGATGTCTGCCTCACCGGTGGGAGGGGTTATGGGCTATGTAATGGAGGTTGGTGTTGGGCACATGGTCATTGTGTGTCTGGAAGTTACAGGAACTTGGCTGGACTTAGCCTGAACTTGTACACAGGATCCCCGTGCTGCAGGACTATAGCAGCAAGACTCCCAACAACCCTGGGACTGGCACCTGGCGGATGCTGCAGGACCTGGCAGCCGCTTAGTTAAGCCCATCCCGTGCAAGGGGTGAGTCTGGGACCAGTGGTTCTCCAAGCTGGAGTATATTTATGCTTTTCCCTTATTTTCTGTTAACCTGCTGTTTGCAAAGTGACATTAAACCACTGAAATTAGACTTTAAGCCTATGTGTTGCCTCGTTACTGCAGCCCTGCCATTACCTACCAGAGCGAATCCCTACAGTGCCAGTACCTACCAGAGCGAATCCCTACAGTGCCAGTACCTACCAGAGCGAATCCCTACAGTGCCCTTACTCTTTGTTAGTCTGCAGCAGTCTTGGACTGTCCCATGGGGGAACAGGTAGATCCACTGGTTGGCCCCTTTGCAGGAGTGGGCTATCCATCCTCCAGTATGAGCAATAGTTGGCACAATGCTCTTGTTTTACTGCGCACAGACAAGGGCGACAGCTCGTCATTCAAATAACAAACAATCTAGTTCATTATTATATAGAAGCAGAGGTAAATTTATGATAAATGTTATTGTAACATTTGTATGTAGCTGACCAGGGGACCCTCAAAGTCAATGTTACTGGCGGGTCCATGGCACCCCAGTCTGAAATTCATCTGCAGCATTTTACTGCATGATCAGTTATGTAGAAATCCTGCAGAGAACATGTGTTAATCTCTTGCTTATGAGTTCCAGTTTTCGCTGGTGGCTGGATAACCCCCTTTACACATTAGCTGAAATATAGGAATCTTTTGTCCTTGTGAAATACAGGGCAGAGGTGGGGGGAGGCTCCTGCTGCAGCCATTTATCTTATAGCCGCACACATTATAGTGAGGAGGAGGGACACAAACAAGGTTGATCTCCTGAGATCTCGGGAGGATTTATTTACAGTATATAGTTCTCAACTTTGTGTATTTCTCAATAAGTATAACTTGTATTTTATTCATTGACATCAATGGTGTTTATATCGTATGAGTCCAGTGAGGGGATCTGACAGTGATTGACTGCTATCTCTACATGCACAGTCATGCAGATATGACTGTCAATCGCTAAATAGGACCGCCCACTGGACTCCTACATACAAACACCAAGGATTTCAAAGAATAAAATACAAGTTTTACTGAAACTTTTCAAAAATATATATATATATTAAACTGATCAGCTCCTCCTGCTCTATAACTTCTTGCCTACAACCATTTTCAGCATTACAGGATTCCTTTAAGGTAGGAACTTCTTTGAGAGTGCATTTTTCTTGTCTTCAAATGAGCAAATTATGTAGTGGTCTACGTAAGTAATCCTAGCCATACATTAGTTTGGTAGCCATAACAAGTTTTTTTGGCTCCCACTTAGGGCATCTGATATATTCTATGGTTTAAAGTGTTGTATACGTCAGACATATTTTCTTTTAACATGAAAGTTCTAAATATGTACCAATTATGACTTTTATGATTTTTTTTTCATGGTGTACGTTTGCCCCTTCTGTGGTTTTGTTGACCTCTCTAGATTGGAGGGAACTCAACGTCTTGATCATATGAATTAAAACTATATCGTATTTCCTTTAGATTAGAAGGATGAAAGTCTGATTGTCCTATTGATCTGTCCTATGGATATGCTATATATTATAAGAGCCAGGTGCAGGCTTGATAGCTACAGAATGATGTTAATTCGGCACAGGCTCTTTAGCTGCTCTCCATGGTGCTGAATCTGAGCATCAATGGCTATTTCTATTCTCTGATCCCAACCTACGGGTCAAATAGTCCCGTTCACAGTCCTTCATTGTTGTGGATCAGTAAAAGGGGTTTATATGCATAACACAAACTTACCGCTCCCATAAAATGTACATAAAATATTTGTCCACCATTGGGGGCATTTTAATTTTTAATTGCATGTAATTGGAGCTAAACATTTTTTTCAATTGGGTTTCATTAACCATGTTGCACCTATAGCCTCTGTGTTGCACGGTATTGCTGGCTGAAAAATGAGTTAACTGAGATTCTGATACCTCTTGAATCTATCTTTTTCTGAGCTCCCCGCCGCTGATTTATGACCCCATCAAAGTTTAAACAAAAAGCCTGGAAAAGTAAAAGGGTGCAACATTTTTATTGAAACCCAATTGCACAAATTATTTTCAGCTCCAAATACAAGCAATTACAGTGGGAGGAAATAATTATTTGATCCCTTGCTGATTTTGTAAGCTTGCCCACTGACAAAGACATGAACAGTCTATAATTTTAAGGGTAGGTTATTTTTAACATTGAGAGATAAATATAAAAAAAAATCCAGAAAATCACATTGTATAAATTATATAAATTTATTTGATCAGCTTGATAAATTCCTTTTAACTCCTTTCTGACATTGGGCGTAATAATACGCCAATGTCGGACACCTTCCCTTTGATGTGGGCTCCAGCGGTGAGCCCATATCTTTTCCGGCACATGTCAGCTGTTTTGAACACCTGACATGTGCCACTAACAGCCACAGGAGGAATCGCGATCCACCCGCCGCTGTTAACTAATTAAATGCTGCTGTCAAACTCTCACAGCAGCATTTAACGTGCGCTTCCGACAAGCGCACTGGAAATCCCGCCCATCAGCGCCCTTGTCACAGGATCACGAGTTGCCGATGGGTTGGCATGACAACTAGAGGTCTCCTTGAGACCTCTATGGTTGTCACTGCCGGATTGCTATGAGCGCCGCCTAGTAGTCAGCAATTCTGCTATATACAGGAGATCTGATCATTGCCTGTATGTAGCAGAGACGATCTAGTTATGGCAGCTTCTAGACTCCTATAGAGACTATTGGAGCATGCTAAAAGTAAAAAAAAAATGTTTTTAAAAATATTAAAAAATAAAAAAATATAAAAGTTCAAATCACCCCCCTTTTGCCCAATTCAAAATAAAATCAAACATACACATATTTGGTATCACCATGTTCAGAATTGTCCGAACTATCAATATAAAAAAAGAAATTAAGCAAATAAACCCGATCGCTAAACGACGTAACGAGAAAAAGAAGTCAAAATGCCAGAATTACGTTTTTTTGGTCGCCGCAACATAACGGGCGATCATAAGATTGTATCTGCACCAAAATGGTATCATAATGGCAGATCAGTATTAGCATTTAATGAATATAGTATAAAAGCAAAACAAAAAACCATTGTGGAATTGCATTTTTTCTTTTTTTAATTTCACCGCACTTGGAATTTTTTTCCCCTTTTCTAGTACACGATATGTTAAAACCAAAGATGTCATTCAAAAGTACAACTTGTCCTGCAATAAACAGGTCCTCACTTGGCCATTTTGATAGAAAAATAAAAAAGTTATGGCTCTGGAAAGAAGAGGAGCAAAAAACAAAAAACGCAAAAATGAAAATACCTCCAGTCATGGATGGGTTAGGGGACAATTGTGCCTGAAACGCGTTAGTGATAGTCATATCTCCTGCTTGTGGATTCTCACTGGATACATGTTTTTAATTTAAAGAAATGAATTCCAGGTTTTAATTCACTCATTTTGGATGCTGCCTTCGATTGTTTCCTTTCGCTTACCTACATGACACCAAGAAGCCGTACGAACAGCCAGGTGCAGGTGACTGAATATTCCTCTTTCTCTACTCATATTGTATAAGCTCACAATCAGCAAGAGCTTGTAAAACCCCGCTCTCATCAATCTATCAGCTTACTCTATGTTTTACCGTGCTGTTCTATAGCGCAGATCGAGAAGAGATTTAGAGAATGACTTGCCCGTGATCTACAATAGCTCTCAAGTGAATGACCCTGAGAATTCGACCTGATTTTGCAATGTTGGTCTTCAGAAACCTTTAGAGTTCTCTGGTATGATAATCACTGCAGTACAAAGTCTTTTAGAAAGTTCACACAGTGTAACCACCGGCTAAGAGCGAGCGTTGGCAGTCGCGGACAGCACTTTCTTCCTTTTCTCTAGATGCGCGTTGACCTATATGACCCATAATGCCGGCTCCTTCTATTACATCCCTACAGCGCTTTTCACACTACCAGTGTCGGACTTTATTCAAAGACTCGCTGACTGCCAGCACGAGGAACATTGTCAACTCGGTTTGAATTATATATGGTTCTGTCTCTGCCATCATCCTCCGGTGAATTTTCCTCTGTGCCAGGGCACATGGCCGGTTCAGTCATGCCTCATCTCCCCATAACCCTGATCAGGCATGAGGCATGATTGAACCGGCCATGTGCCTTAGCACAGAGGAAAATTCACCGGAGGATGATGGCAGAGAAAGAACCATATATAATTCAAACCGAGTTGACAATGTTCCTCGTGCTGGCAGTCAGCGAGTCTTTGAACAAAGTCCAACACTGGTAGTGTGAAAAGCGCTGTAGGGATGTAATAGAAGGAGCCGGCATTATGGGTCATATAGGTCAACGCGCATCTAGAGAAAAGGAAGAAAGTGCTGTCCGCGACTGCCAGCGCTCGCTCTTAGCCGGTAACAGGTGTCCAGTGAAAATAAAGCAATTGTAGATTGATTAAAAAATCCATTCGTAGTAAAGATTCTCTGGGGAGATTTGTGCTTTTTCTGAGATTTGTTCTCTACTCGGGATTTGGAGATGTCAATATTTGCAGGTACAAGCAGCTCTTAACCCCGATGATGTGCAGAACTTCACAGCAGATGAGCCAAGACGTGTCTCCTCGGCTTCTCCCTCCAACACTACAACATATGGTTATGGTCAGGACAGACATCTGCTTCACCGCCATAGATTGAATTTTAATTTATTATTTTTACGATTTCTTGTATCCATTCACCGTCATGGCAATCCGAGTCACAGGCACCATTGACATGCCGTTGTTCGAACTGTTAAGCGTAGAAAATCACGTAATGTCTATATCAGCCTTATCTGACCAAAGGTTTTATAGATGGTGTAGATTGGACTGAAGAGAGGCAGAATCCAGTGCAGCCATTGACTCAGGAGCCACGTATTGATGGCTACTTTGAGCCACATGCTGATTGCATTTATAGATAACATTTTCAGTAGTCAATAAGGCTCCAAAAACTATTTCCAACTCCTGAGAAGCCAACCTATCTGTGCTTTGCAGAGAAACCTCATTGATCTGTATTGACAGTACGCTTTTTTTTTTTTTCCTGCGGAGGCGCTGCAGGGAAATTAAACATTTGCTACTGGGATTCCTAATAGATTACAGCCGATCACTGGACGTCACAGCAGCAAAATGACCTGCAATCTACGTATAGGTATGACAACACCTCACACCTTTCCATTCTAAGCAATTTCCACTGACAGCTCAAACTGACAGTAAAACTAAGCATACAGCCTTGTAATGGACATAACTGCTATAAAAATTGTACCATGTTCACACGTAGTGTTTTTGCTGTCTTTCTTTTGTGCAAATTAAAAGCTGCTTTTTACAGTAAGAGCAAAAGCTATGATATTACTGAAATCTCGTGAACACGCTGTGTTTTTTTTCGGAATGAATTGGAAAACTGATTTGTTTATGAAAGCTGCAGCATATCAATTCTTTCAGCAATTTCACAGCTTTTTACACCCATAGAAATCAATAAATAACTTCAAAAATGCAACCATAATGCAGCAAAATGCTGCTATCATTCTGATAATGAACACTCAGGTACAGCAGGATGTGAAACCTATTTACGGTATTTTTGTAATTTTGTATGTCCTAACTCCTAATACAGTGTAATTAAATTTGTGATATGTGTTAAAGTAAACAATGTCCTACCAGTGGGTTAAGTAAACAATATCCAACCAATGTGTTAAGTAAACAATGCTCAACCTACTCAATGCCATACCATTGTGTTAAATAAACAATACCCAATCAACTCCATGCCATACCAGTTTAACCCCCCCGCCCCCCCCCCCGCTGTTTTTACATTTGCATTTGTGTAATTTTTCATGAACGTATGTAAACTTAGTTCACGGCTCATTCATGAATCCAGCTGTTTTATTCAGAATAGTTGCTATTTTTGTCAGAAATAAGAATCTCTTTCTCCTGAAAAATTTCAAAAAAAATTGCCATTTTTTTCAAAAAAGTTTTATTATTATTTATTTATAAAGCACCATTGGTTTTATGGCTTCACATACATCTTGCTTTGGTGGCCTAACACCTTGTATTGTTTATGCTAGAAAGGTAGAAGTAAAGCTGACATTTGAGATCATGGAAAATGCAGCAATAAAATACAGCAAGAGAAAAAAAAAAAGGCAGCAAATCCTACTTTTTGGCTGCAGCTTTTTCACTGCTAATAGATCAAGTTTTGGCTGCGGGAAAAAAACACAGCAAAAAAGCAATGTGTAAACAGAGCCTTAGTGTTTTTGTTCTGCAGAAAAAGCTCAAGCAAGCCAGCACTGTCAATCATCAGTGATGGAGGTGTGGAGATGCAAAACTAGTAGGTGGGATGGGTGCACCGGACAAACCTCATGGCCACACCCAGGGTACATTGACGAACACAATTGGTATATTTGATTAAACTTCTGTTTTTGGAGAATGGAGGCACTTGATTAAAACCTCACAAGTCTACATGCTTAGTTTATACTGACAAACTTCCTTTATACCTTGGGGTTTAAAAGGAGTACTACGATGACTGGACTGAGAGCCTTCAGTTAGCATTGAGCTGCCTTGAAAACATATCAGCAGCACACACAAATCACTTTCCTCCGGGTCTAACTGTTTAGCGACCTTGGCCACTCTTTACCGCGGCATCTAAGGAGTTTAATTTCAATTGTTTCTCACTTCTGGCCTACATGTATAGATGTTCGGAAAAAGTAAAGAGGATAGTTCCATCATATAGTATTATAGCACATTTCTGTGCAGGGAAACGCTACAACCCTGAATATACAATTTAAATAATATTGGGTAACTTCAGTTGGACCGGCAAATCATATATTGTGCATAAGGGCTTCCTTAAAAAAGAAGTTGTCCATGACTTTAGCATTGATGGCTTACTCTTAGGATAGGTCATCAATGTCTGATCGGTGGTGGCGCAACACCTGGAAGTTCACGGTGCTGTCACTGCTGGAACTACTCAGTTACGGATCTGCACAGCACAGCTCTGTCAACAGAACAGTGAGCGCGGGTGGGTACTGTGCATCCACCCCCTATTGATGTGAATGGGGGAGCAGATATGCAGTACCCTGCTACAGCCACAGCCACTATACAGTCGACAGAGCTGTGCAGCAGTTCCATCCAACATCGGGAAAAGCTGATCGGCAAGGGTTCCGGGTGTCGCAACCTCACCGATCAGACATTGATGGCCTTTCCTAAGGATAAGCCGTCAATGGACAACCCTTTTAATCACCCCTGGTGGCAGATAGCAGGGATAATAAGGAATGAACAATTGGCTTTTAATGTGTCAGATCCTTCTATTCTCACTGGAGGAAAGCCACCACCCTCAGAGGTGTCTG
This sequence comes from Dendrobates tinctorius, assembly GCF_039654945.1. Classification (NCBI taxonomy): domain Eukaryota; kingdom Metazoa; phylum Chordata; class Amphibia; order Anura; family Dendrobatidae; genus Dendrobates; species Dendrobates tinctorius. The sequence goes on from NW_027361707.1 coordinate 20,151,785, forward strand.
TACTCAACTTTTCCCTACAGACGGCACATGCCCACTCAGCCTAACTGAGCATGTATATATGCCATGTGGCGATAAACCCTCTGTAATAGCAGAGGCTGAACTCTTGTACAAACCCAATTTTTCTAATTCTTGGTATTATTGTATCCAGTCTAGTAGAAAATACCTATAAAATACTGTACACGTAAAATATTCACAGCCATCCTGAGTTTTCCTACCATTAGAGTGGAGGCGGACGACCTGAATTACTCGGCAGCTCTTAGTTCCCGCAGTCATCGTCCTCTCTGTACGCCAGGCACATAGTGCTGGAATATCAACCAATAAAGAGCTGCTTTCATGCATAATGCAATTATGTAAGTATGGCTTTCCTACGCACAGATAAGAAGCCCTGTCCCCCATTACAGATGCCTGCTAGTTATATTAAATGAATGATGCATACTCATAGGCTGCGAGCTATAATCCTTAATAATGAACAGATTTAGTGGAGATCCGTCAGGCTTCATTGTTTTCTAACCTTAAAGCGAGATACCCGTTCCCTCTTTAATGCCAAATTTTTATTTTATTACAAAACCAATGTGCAAAATGAATACAGACATTATTGTAATTTCCTCCTAATATTCTGTAGCTTTCCCTACCTCTCATTGTGCGCTGAGTTTCCTTTCTTTGAGATGCACTTTGTGCTTCAGAGCTGCGCTCATATAAACTAGGAAGACCACTCTGCATTTATAATTGGATAATTCTTAGATTTACAAAGCTGAGATGCCTAGTCACACATCTGCATGGCGTATACACGTGCTGTCTTGTTTTGCTCTTATTCTCTTGCTCTCTCCTCTTCATGACTGCTGTGGTAGTAACAGAGACACTTGGGCAGCTCTTTGTCTCTCTCCTTCTGCTCTCCCATCTGTCACAGATTACACAGGTATAACAGAAACACTGACTTTTCAGTTAATGGCAGGCAAGGTATTCGACAATGCCAGGCGAAAATCATGCTGGGAATTTCGAGAAATGGAAGTTCTGGGACCTATAGTGCTGGCAGAATGATGATGACAGAATGCACCCACACAAAAGGAGTGGATGGCAAGTTGCAGCGTTTGAGAATGGAAAAGTTCTTGGATATTTTAGACTTGTATTGGCACCAAAAGCAGTTTTAACTTGTGGGTAATGAGGGCAGCAAGCCTATACTTTTTTTTACAGATTTTGCATGAAAGGACAATTATGCTTTTATGTAAGTGCCCATGAAAAAAAAGAGAGGAAAGTGCACACTATGCTAATAGCGTTAGATAACAGTGGGTAAGGGGTGAGAGTTTTCCTCTACTGAAAGGGTTATGTATGTCACATCATAAATATATGTATAAAATGTATTAAATTAAACTGCTGCAGTCCTGTCTGCAGAAAGAAATAATATTTCTGCATGAAAGTTGAGAGAAAGTAGAGAAATCGTCATATAACTGACCCTGCTGATGTGAAGAATTAATGGTTTCTCATTGGTAGATGTGCTTCAGGTAGTCTTTAATACATGTTTTGTGTCCTCACTGGTCTCTTTCGCAAATAAAACTACATATATACTGGAAATGTAAGAAATTGGAGTTTTGGGACCTATAGTGCTGGCAGAATGATGATGACAGAAGCGCTCACTCAAAAGGACTGGTATTAACACTAAAAAGCAGTTTTAAGCACATTTTTACAGGTCTTGTATGAAAAGTCAAATATGCCTTAATGCACTGGCGTAACTAGAGTCTGATGGACCTCGGAGGTAAAATTTGGACCTGCATGTTCACCAGATGTATGGGCCCTTGTAGCATTCCAGATTCTGTGTTCACCTTCTCATGTAACAATGTCCCCTATCCTGGCCCCTTCCTGAAATAATTTCCTCCATCCTGTGACCCTTTCCTGTAATAATGTCCCACATCCTCACTTCTTCCTGTAATAATGCCCCCCATCCTGGTATAATGTCTCTATCCTGGGCCCCTTCCTGGTATAATGTCTCTTTTTTCCTAGTATAATGTCCTTCATCCTGTGCCCCTTTCTGATAGAATGTCCCCCAGCTTGGGCTTCTTCCAGTAATATTTGTCCTCCATCCTTATATAATGCACCCCTAACCTGGGCCCCATCCAGTAATAATGTCCCCCCATCCTGGTATAATGTCTCTATCCTGGGCCCCTTCCTGGTATAATGTCTCTTTTTTCCTGGTATAATGTCCTCTATCCTGTGCTCCTTCCTGATATAATGTCTGCCTTTCCTGGTATATTGTCCTCCATTTGTTCCCCTTTCTCGTATATTGTCCCCCAGCCTGGGCTTTTTCCAGTAATATTTGCCCCCCATCCTGGTATAATGTACCCCAACATGGGCTCCTTGCAGTAATAATGTCCCCATCCCGGGGTTCCTCCAATAATAAAGTCCCTGTTCCTCGACTCTTCTCTAACAAATATGAAAAAATAAACAATGTTACTCATCTTCCCCCGATGTGTGGCGTCCTCTTCCATAGAAGACACCTGACTTCAGCGTGCAAGTGACGGGCAGTGGATACGATTACTGCCGCGCGCTGCCGGTGACTTGCATGCCGATAGCAGCTGCCAGCCTCTGATTGGATGGCGGTGTGTATTTAAGTGCAGGGACATGGCGAGTTTCTGCAGTACACTTCAGATGAATGTCCATCCTCGGACACACATCCAGCTGAAATAGCTGCTGGCGTCAGTGGGCCCCTCCGACACGGGTCTGAGAGTGTGTCCGACACGGGTCTGAGAGTGTGTCCGACACGGGTCTGAGAGTGTGTCCGACACGGGTCTGAGAGTGTGACCGCCATCGTTATGCTCCTGATTAAGGCCTTCTTCACACAATTGTGTTTCCAGTACGTGAGGTATCCGCTTTTTTCATGGAGACCACACTTACCCATAATAACATGGTGCTATGCACATATTCTTCTTTTTACATGGACCTTGTGTCCTTGCAAAACATATAGACACATGTCCGTTGTTTTTTTACAGGCGTACGTATGACAAGGACTAACACAAGTCTATGGGTCCATGAAAAACACGGACAACACATGGATGACATATGTGTGCCATCCCTGTGTCGTCCGTGTGTAATAACGTGCAGGTGCAGAGTATGTCACCATGGGACAGAGACAGACTAAAAGTTACAGGGTTTATTTACAGGGGTCAAAATCTCCTCGCAGGAAGAAAACAGTGGGGCTTAAACTGGCAAAGTTATAGCGATTTAACAGTTTATGTAAACTAGACAAATTGATCAAACAGTAAATCAGGACAACGAAAATTAGCGGGTATTCTTGCAACTTATCAGTCTGAAGAAATCTTGCTTGAAGTGTCGTCTTCTCCAACGTAGGCACCGACAGCAGCGGCACTTGTAGTCTCTGTAGTCTCTGTAAATGCTGTGGTCTCTGTTAGGAGGTAGCCAGGACCTCCGGGGTCAAGGACGAAGGCAGGAGGGACGCTGGGCCAAACGGGGTCTCCCCTGCTATCAGTCTCTGCTCTGAAACCAACAGTCTCTCTGCCAGAACAATACTCAGTCTTTTGTTAAGTATCTCTGCCAGAATCAGGGGCTCTGACCTGTCACCGCGGGCACCGGGGCAGCTCGCGCAGGTCTCCATCTTTGCACGGTTCTGGAGGACGTATTCCATTAGTCAATGGGGACTCCGTGTCCACGTACTCACAGACAGCAGTATTTATGTCACGTCCTCCTGTCTTATCCTTCTGACCTGGAGTTCTCTCTCTTCCACTGCGTGCGGCTGCGACCTGCTCTCTCTGCTGCATACACTGCTGTGCCTTGTGCTCGCGCTCTCTTCGCACCCTCAGCCTGCACTGCTTCCTGTCCAGAACAACTTCCCCTTCCCCACTATTACTGACAGGCCCTTGATGCAGTCGGTCTAGGTCCACGTGCACCATCCATGTTTAACATTACAAAGTATGGGAGAAGCTTTTTAATTTCTTCCTTTATCCATACCGGAAAAACACTGCTGGTAAAACGGACACGCGGATGACAGACTGATGGAAAACACTGATGATACCGGTACCGTATGAAGACGTACAGTATATAGAAGGCCACAATTACAATACTGTTATTGTGTCTTTGTTAGAAATCAATTAATCACCAATTTTTAAAAAAAAAATAAAAAAGAGCCCAGATTTTCAGTATTGCTCATTGAATATTTCCGTAGACTCAGCGTGGCTATCTGGGAGTAAAGCTGATCTGGGCGCTAACAATATGCAAGTAGGCTTATTGTAAGCATTTGCTAATTAATCTGTAAATGTCAAAAACCATATGGTTACCTAATTTTGCATTAGTGATTAGAAGGAAAAAAATGAAGAAGCAGACAGCCAGCAAATGCAGAAACCAAAAAGCCATTAGCACGCCAGGCATTTCCTTATATTCCTATTTCTGAACCTCTCAAAATTCTCAGCTTTATTTCTTGTGAACATCAGCAGCAAGAAGAAATCTCAGTCAACTAACTGGTTGGTGTCGTTCAAGTTAAAGACATTGGTCGTCCTTCTGATCTTTGTGGCATTTTGCCAGGACGTACTATATGTACTGCCACCTCTCCTCATTCACTGCAGCCGCCCGAGACTCCAGCTCTTGAGATTGATGTGGGTCCCAACACTGTATCTGCACTTATCAGACCTGAAAGTCTTAGATGAGAATACCCCTTACAAAATATTTTGTGGTTACAAGGATTTATTTGGTCGGATGATTGCTTGGGGATTAGCTCCCAGGACCCCACCGGCAACAATCATCTAATGTCACTCAAGTTGTCACGACTAACGACCCAACAGGGGTCGGTCCTGCGAACGGCACAACACTCACACAATAGGATGGCAAGGTGAGAGGAAGAGAACGAGGGATGGGGCACCTCCTGAGCACCAACCTGAGCCTGTCCCTGTACCTCCCCTAATGCCCTAAGCAGGTTCTTCCCCCTGCCGCCGTAAAGTACCTCATCCCTGTCACCTCACAATGCCCTGGCTATTGCACTGGCTGGCAAAGGCGCTAACATCACCACTGCAGATAGTACAAACACATGGTATAGTGACAAGCATGAGACAGACAAGGTAAATACACAAAACTTAGCAACAGACTCTGCTGCCAAGCTACACACCACAGAGGATATGGAAACAACACCGCAAAATCCACAGGAGAAGCAGATTCAGCGCTGACACCAGAGAGCTGCAACTGCAAGGCTGGCATACAGAGAAAACTCTATCACCAACAGTCAGCTGATGCATCAGGGGACCATTTAAAGGATGGTGAAAGTGGTCACCACCCACATCAGCTGACCAGCAAACACAGCAGTTGACCGCCAAGGAAACTGACAATAACCCTTGCTCGCCCAAAAGGAAAATCACATTTAAATTAAAGCAGAACCAGAGCTGCAACGACTTCCACAAAATGAGTCGTGACACTAGTAGTTTGTGGTCGAGTCGACCACACATTTTTTGCTACTGCCCCATATAATAACATAGTGCCCATACAAATAAATGGATGCCCTTCTGGTCTTGCTTTGTGGTTAAATGAGAAAGGCTCCAAGTAATAGACAAATTTGAGAAAATTGAGTTACAGCACTCATGTAATCTATGTGTCTCCATGGTAACAGACTACAAAAAACCACTACGTAGTCTGATCCTGCAGTCACATACCCTTCTATTTGTCCCCCACTTCCTACTAATGTATATTTGGTAAGGAAGGAAAAATGAATGAATAAATATCAATATGACTACAGGATCTGACTACAAAAGGTTTGTTTGTAGTCTGTTACAGTGGAGATAGATAAATCTGAAAAATAGGAAAATGCATGTACAAAACATAAAATATTAAATATAAATATTTAATTAGCAATGTTTCTAAAGTTATTTCTTTTTTTTATACATTCAAAAAATTAGAAAAAAAAGTTGCATATATGAGCCTTTTCCTTAAAGTGGTTGTCCACTTTTGGTGACAATTTTTTTTTTCTCGCTTCAATGCATGCAATTGGGGCCGAAAATATTTTTTTCAATTGGATTTTATTTAAAATTTAGCACCATTTGCCTCCTGGTTAATGTGTGCAACCCCATTAAGGCTGGTTTCACATTAGCGCTTTTTAAGCGCACGCACGGCCGGGGGTAGCTCCGCCCCCGAGCCGGCTCTCTGCCCGGCGTGCCTGCCCCTTGCTTGTAGCTCCGCCTCCTAGCGCACAGCGGCGCCTGCGATTGGCGCACCCTATCTTTAGCATAGGGTGCGCAGATCGTGCGCAGGCCGTGCGCTAGTTGCGCTTTGACCTGCGCTGCGCACTTTTGACGGTGCGCCGTGCGCGCCAAAATCAAACTTTTCGGATTTCGGCGTGCTCGGCGCACCGTCAAAAGTGCGCAGCGCAGGTCAAAGCACAACTAGCGCACGGCCTGCGCACGATCTGCGCACCCTATGCTAAAGATAGGGTGCGCCGATCGCAGGCGCCGCTGTGCGCTAGGAGGCGGCGCTACAAGCAAGGGGCGGGCACGCCGGGCAGAGAGCCGGCTCGGGGGCGGAGCTACCCCCGGCCGTGCGTGCGCTTAAAAAGCGCTAATGTGAAACCAGCCTAACTCATTCTGCAGTCAGCAATAGACAGTGTAATGAAGTGGGTATAGAAAGCAAATGGTGCATGATTTTCAATGAAATCCAATTGCAAAACTGATTTTTATCCCCAATTACATGAGTTTAAGGAAGAAAAAAAAATGTCAGGAAAGGTGGCCAACCCCTTTAAATAAATTAGCATGGTACGCTTTCGAGTAAAGGACTCCAGAAATATAGAGCATTAATTATGCGTTATGAAAAAGGAATTACTCTGACCATCTCAACATTTAAGGGAAAAAATAATGGTTCCCACATTGATTTTTACTGCGCGGATACCAATGAGGAACAGCTTGAACGTGCAATTGAGACAGGTTTAAAGAAATCACAAGCATTAATTTTTTAGCACCATTCAGCCATATTATTTTTACGAGCCTTCTGGTAACCTTCTTTCATATTTACCGTTTTAATTTTTCAAGTAAATTCCACCGTGTAAGATACCAGAATGGACAATGTGGAATCTGCCGGTTTAATGACCGCGGTGATTGTTACGCCAGTCGTGTTTTGTAATCTTACTATATAAATGGGGTAATAACCATTGGAAAGGCAAGTAAGTGGCACGTGCAAATTGGTGACTACAGGACTAGAAGATTGACCTTTGGGTTGAAAGTGGCCTCATTCCAGAAAATCAATTGGCTGCGAAAAGGCCGTTCTTTGAATGAGATGTGTAGAACCCGGCGTCCTTAGCAGGTTCATTTCAATTGAGTGCTCTGAATGGAGATCTGCGCCATTTAGCTCCACTTCATCACATTTGTCGAGTGTCATAATGGCCATATACCTAAGGATGCAATTAATGTAACTGTAAGGATGTAGGAATAATTAATGACTCGTTATGCCTGGACCCTAAATGTTCATTGGTGGTGCACCCACTCATGGGTCAATTCTTGCCCTATGGGTATTGGATCGTTTACCCAGAATATCATCTCTAATGCGATAGAAAACCAACAATTGATTACATTTTTCATATTGAGCTGATGTAAAAGTGGCTGTAGAGAGGAATAAAACTTTGTTGTTTTTTTTAATTTCGCGTCTCCGTTGCGGAGATATTATCAATCAAAGTATTTGTCACCTAATGAGTTAACTGAATTAGAATCCAGATAAGAAAAGAAATACACCGCGCTATACTGGGAAATGAAAAAATAATATAACTGAGTACTCACTTGCTGGTGTGTGAAAAAATCACGTGGTGGTGGATGTATAGCAGTATCCTGAAACTATTCACCTTGTCATAGATGTATATTGCCTTGCATTTGGATGCCAAAACTGCTGAGTAGATAATATAGGGTTAAATGGGGGTGAGCCCGTTAGTGTGTTTCAGAGGAAATAAAAAAAATGAACTATTCTTGATTTACTCACTTAAGTAAATCAGAACCATATAAAATACATGCTGTAAATGTAGCCATTGCTAGGTATTAAGATTGGAATGTTGCAGCCTGTTTCTGATGTAAAAAAAATATAATAGTTGAAAAATAAAATGAAACACCAAAAAAAAGAGGGGGATAAATAGATGTTTGGGATGATAACTGAATGCTGACCTTATTGCATGCCAATTTCAACAGGCGAGGTCAGAATGATTAATCCTGTGCAAAACATTTTTTTTGGTGTTTCATTTTATTTTTCAACTATTAGATTTTTTTACATCAGAAACAGGCTGCAACATTCCAATCTTAATACCTAGCAATGGCTACATTTACAGCATGTATTTTATATGGTTCTGATTTACTTAAGTGAGTAAATCAAGATTAGTTCATTTTTTTTTTTCCCTCTGAAACACACTAACGGGCTCACCCCCATTTAACCCTATATTATCTACTCAGCAGTTTTGGCATCCAAATGCAAGGCAATATACATCTATGACAAGGTGAATAGTCTCAGGATACTGCTATACATCCACCACCACGTGATTTTTTCACACACCAGCAAGTGAGTACTCAGTTATATTATTCTTTCATTTCCCAGTATAGCGCGGTGTATTTCTTTTCATATCAGCTTTAGCTCTTTTAAACAGGCACCAGCACAGAGCCTGTTATTCACCAGCTGCATCTGGGAATAGTGGACCTTCCTTCTCTGTCCAAATGGACTGGCTCCGCTCCAGTGTGTTAATCTTTAACTAATGAATTAGAATCCAAGTGGGCGTTATCAGATAGTTTTGTCTGGGGGAGTGTACTACTTCCCCTTGCATGAGTTGCTACCTGGTAACATCCTCTCAGACTTATCAAAAGTTAACTCATTAGGTGTCAAATATTTTGACTACTAATTAGAGATGAGTGAACCAGAACTTAAAAGTTTGGGGTTCGTACCTGACAGTTAAGCCCCCGTTACACACTGCGATATCGCTAGCAATATCGCTGTAAAGTCACCGATTTTGTGACGTTACAGCGATATTACTAGCGATATCGCTGCATGTGATACTTACCTCCGACCGGCTCCCCCACTGGTTATCGCTGATCGTGCGAGAAGCTGCTGGACCATTCCTCGTCGTCCACTTCCTGCGGCGCTTCCTGCTGTGACGACGAGTGACGCGTGGAGCCGGGCGTGAGGACGCAGGATCGCCGCGTCTGACAGGTAAGTAGCGATCCCCGTCCCCAGCGATGTCGCTAGTGAGATCTGCCTGAGTGGCAGCTCACTAGCGACCACCCAGCGATTCACCAGCGATCCTGACCGCGTCATATCGCTGGTCGGGATCGCTGGTGAGTCGCTAGGTGTAGCGGTACCCTTAGTGTCCAGTGATAAAATCCGAACACAGACTTCTCCTGGAAGTCTGTTGCAATGTTCGGAGTTCCGGGGAAGTTCGGGAAGGAGAGAGAGGGGGAGAGAGAGAATTTTCCAGCTGAAAAGTTTGGGTCCCAATTGTTTTCAATGGGGTTCAGGTTCTGGTTTAGGTACAGCTCTGGTACCTGAACCAAATTTTGGAATAAAGGTCGGGTCGGGTACCAGAACCCGAACTTCTACGTGACCGTTCATCACTGTTGTTAATTTTTCCAAAACATATGAGTGAAATTAAAAAAAAAAGCAGAAAATATTTTATTCCACTTTGCAGCCACTGATAAATCATTTGTCTAGTTTTATGTGAAAAAATTGTTGAAAGCTCCTCTTTAAGGCCATGTGCAAAAATGCTGCCTTTTTTCCCACTTTTTGTGCAGGTGTCTGTACCAAAATACGCGAGAGCGATCTCCTCTGGTTGTTGCATTTTAGCTGTAAAGTACTTTGGGAAAAGCTATCAAAATATTCAGGGTTCATGAGTTTTCATGAAATCACATCCACTTTGCTTGATCCTGTAAATGCAAAAGAATTAAAAAAAAAAAACATGGCAGAACAAAATGTAACTTTTATTCATGGGAGCATAGCATAATACATTTTTTATGTGCCAGGATTATTAATGCAGAAATGTCTAATGTCATCACATTATCTAATCACACGATGATGTTCCTTGTAGGATATGTCATCATCTGGGCCCTTAAAGAGTAACCATCTTTTAATTCATGAAACAACAGTTTACACAATAAGAAGCAAATACCTAACTGTTGTACCCAACGCTGGTCATTGACCGCTCCTGACGGAGATTCAGTTGATCGCTGTCAAGAGAGCAGTGGTTTCTCTTACCAATAACAGGGCGGGACTACTGGCATCATGCCGATTGACAGCAAGCTTCCCCATTAGGTAGCTGGGAGCCAGCTGTCAATCAGCATGACACTAGTAGTCCCGCCCTCTCGAGAAGAAAAGAAACAGAACGGTTTATTGGCGTGACATCAGTGGAAGTCTGTGACCGCTCTGTGCACAACAGACAGGTAGGTAGCAACTACCTGACCCCAGGGATGGCCAACCATGTTTTTGCGTTTAGGTCATACACTTAGGCTAGGTGCAGATGACCATATATTCTTACATCTGAGAGAACCAGATGGATTATGTAAATAGCACTCTGATCAAACTTTGATCAGGGTGTGATCATAGTGTGATCTGATTCCCTCACATGTAGAGAAGATAAAAAAAGTCTCCATCTTCTCCAGTGTCTCAAAATAATCTGATGTCATCCGAGTGCAGCCCGTTGGTTTGCGCAAACTCATTGACTTGCATGGCCGAGTGCAATTGAATCCGAATATCAGATCAGCGCATATTATCATTTGGGATGATTGGTCCAGTCGATAAAAAATTAAATACAAAACTGAATTAGAATTGCTTTTGGCAATTGTGGACCCCCAGCCCACTTTTCTACCGCTGACAGAAGCTGTAATTGTAGCAGACTGCCTTGCGCTATACCTACAGTCTAAGACGCTGGAAACTTGGCTGACCATCTCACAATAAGTGATGCCACAGCAGTGGGCCCACGACTCATTCATACTGGGTATCTGGCAGTCTTCATATACTTTTACACATCTTTCCATTTTGACAGCTCGCTCTGTCGCTCTATCCTCACTCGTTCTGGCAGCTTTTGCTGTTCTGCTGCTATTTTTTTTTATTTTTCAATTTTTCAGGAGTCTTGGCCATGGAACAGATGAAATGCTGAGCCCTCTCAGGCAACTGGCATCCAGAGCTGATTTCCTGGAGGTTGTAGAGAAAGCTGTAAAATTGAGGCAGAGATGTATTTTGGAACACTTTCAGACATACGCTAGTTTTAATTGGTTCTACCTGTGGGCAGTCTGGAATCACTTGGTTGTAAAATAGCTGAATGCTGTGTCAAAGAGGTTGCCTCTTGGTGAGTGAAAAGTAGGTCATCTTGCATTACTGACCCGTGACATTGTTGATGGGTTTGCTGGATCGTGGTATATGAAATAACACACTGAGAAGCAAAATGACAGTCATTACCATCAAAGAGATTGCAAAGAAACTTTACCCGACAGTTAATTCTTTTTTTTTTGTTATTTGAACATCTTCGGTGGTCCACTTAATAACCTCTTGCCCCTTGGTGTGTAAATTCTAGTTTCTGATCTACAATTTAATCAAAATTCCTGCAGTCTGTTAATAGACTTCGTTCACCTACAAGCTGCTTTTGAGACTTGAATAACTTCAGCACTTTACTTTCTCCCTGCTGCATGTCAGTTTCAAGTTGTGCTTGATCATGATATATGACATAAAGGGAAAAATCTCCAATGTTATCAGCAAATAAATTCAAAAGGAACTTTACCTACAAGTCAAAGGGGTTTGCTGTTTATTTTTTTTTGTTATTTCAACACTTACCTCCAGTGGTTCTCTTAAAAAAAAACGTCTTACCCTTAGGCTTGGGAATTGTAGTTACTAATCTAGAATTTAATGATGAGCACTCCATGCTGTTTATTGGCTTCATGCACTTGTAGGTTGCACATTCCATTAATTTCATTATGGAGAATAGTAGGAGAAAACTGCAGCCCTTTACTTTTGCCCTGCAGCATGTCAGCTATAGGCACTGATAAAGATTGTGCCACTTAGGCCACGTTCACATGGTCAGTAATTGGTCAGTATTTTACAGCAGTATTTGTAAGCCAAAACCAGGAGTGGAACAGAGGAAAAGTATAATAGAAACACATCACCACTAGTGATGAGCAAATATATTTATCACTATTTGATACTCGCACGAATAGTACGGTATTCGGGCTATTAGTTACTCGGCGAGTAATTTGGTATTCACCTCGATATATTTGAGTGACCTGCTCCACATGTTTGGCAATCACAGTCATACTGACACCATCTTTGGTGTGGTATTACTGTGATTGCCTGCCCGAACACCGGGTGTTTGACACGCTGTCATGCACATTGCAAACACCGCTTCTCACTGGTGGTGAAATCGTCACCGCCGGTCAGAGAGCTGCGGTTCCCACGCTGTCAAAAGACAGTGTGAACGCTCAGCTGTGAGCGGAAGTATAAAGTTCACCCCCGGTCACTGGTGTCAACTGATGGGACTACAGCTGCTGCCACTAATAACAGTGAGGGCAGGTGCGGCTGATGGGAGGATCCATCAGCCATTCCTGAGCTGTAAATAAATAATTTAAAAAAAAAAACAGTGTGGGTTCCCCTGTATTTCTGATAACCAGCCAGGCAAAACTCACAGCTGTGGGCTGCACCCTTCAGCTGTCAGCTTCAGCAAGGCTGGTTATCAACGACAGAGGGATCCCCATGCCTATTTTTTAATTATTTAAATAAATAATTAAAAAAAGACGTGAGGTCTCCCCCATTTTTGACAACCAGCCTTGCTAAAACAGACATTTGGGGGCTGGTATTCTCAGGCTGTTAAGGGGCCATGGATATTGACCAAGCCCAGCCTAGAAATAGCAGCCCGCAGCGGCCCAGAAAAGGCACATCTATTCTGATGCTTTGCCCAGCTCTTCCCACTTACCCTGTAGTGAGGGTAAGATGGGTTCATATTTGTGAGGTTGATGTCACCTTTGTATTGTCAGGTGACGTCAAGTCCACGGGTTAGTAATGGAGAGGCGTCTATAAGACACCTTACTAATCCTATAGTTGTATAGTAAATAAAGATACAGCCAGAATAAAGTCTTTTATTAGAAATAAAATAAAACACAATTTTCCATTTTTATTTAAAAATAACAAACAGTTATACTCACGTAACGCTTAATTCCACCGAAGCCCTCGTTCTCTTTTAATAAAGCAAAAATAAAAAAACAACAATATCCCTCTCCTGTACATTGTTCTGTCCCACACTGTAATCCCTGTCTGGGAGATGAATATTTTTCAAAATGGACGGTGCCAAGATTCAACCTTCCAGGCTGAGAACCACTGGTGAGTGAAACTGCTGCGAGCGCAGCTTCATTGACTAGTGGTGACGTCATTGAGGTTACTGTCGGTCACTGAGGCTGTGTTCCCTGCCGGGCTGAACTGCTGTAGTAGAAAACACTGTGTGCACTACTTAAGTGGTGCCAAGTTAGGTTCCCAAACCATATATGATAAAATGAAAACCTGGCACTCAACGTAATGCTTGGTGAGGCAGTTTATTGTAGTACCAGAAAACGTTTCGGTCAATATAGACCTTCATCAGTTACGTGCTAGTATGTTTTAAAGTAGCTTGAAGGAGGGCGCTTTTTGTGTTATTCACTGATAACGCCAGTAATCAAATGGTCAGAATGCTGCTGTAACGCAGGATAATCTTAATAGTTGAAAATATCAGCGCAGCCTGGTCCTCCTGGACGTGGGTAAACACCACTTGTCCAAGTTGAGTGCCAGGTTTTCATTTTATCATATATGGGCTGAACTGCTGTGACCTCAGCACTGTGGGAAAAAGTTTTCACCGCAGATCACCGTGATAATTTCTCACAGTAATCTCTGGGTTCTGTGTCCCAGAGATGAACGTGCTTTGGTCAGACATGTGCATATCTACCCAAGGACAAGAGCAAAATATCTTGTGAAGATAATGGCGGAAGCTGGTAAGAATGTGTCTATATCCACAGTGAAATGAGTACTGTATCAACATGGGCTGAAAGGCCACTCTGCTAGGAAGAAGCCATTACTCCAAAAGAAACATTAAAAACAAGACTTATGTTTGCAAATGCACACAGGAACAAAGACCTTAATTTTTGGGGACATGTCATGTGGCCTGATGAAACTAAAATTGATTTTTTTTTTAGGCATAATGACCATTGTTACGTTTGGAGGAAAAGGGGAGAAGCTTGGAAGCCTAATAACACCATCCCAACTGTGAAACATGGGGGTGGCAGGTTTATGTTGTGGGGTTGTTTTGTTGCAGGAGGGACTGGTGTACATCACAAAATAGATGTCATCATGAGAAAAGAAGATTATGTGGCAATACTGAAGCAACATCTCAAGACATCAGCCAGGAAGTTAAAGCTTGGGCGGAAATGGGTCTTCCAAATGGACAATGACCCGAAGCATACTGCCAAAATGGTAACAAAGTGGCTTAAGGATAACAAAGTCAATGTTTTGGAGCGGCCATCACAAAGCCCTGATCTCAATTCTATTCAAAATGTATGGGCAAAGCTGAAAAGGCCGGTTTGAGCAAGGCGACCGAAAAACCTGGATCAGTTACACCAGCTTTGTCAGGAGGAATGGGCCCAAATTCCGATCAACTATTGTGAGAAGCTTGTGGAAGGAGATCCCAAACTTTTTACCCAAGTCATTCAGTTTAAGGGCAACGGTACCAAACACTAATGAAATGTGTATAAACTTTTGACTTTGCAGTAAGTAATAAAAATGCCTTAAAACATTCTCTCTCTCATTATTCTGGCATTTGGCAAATATTAATAATTATGATAATCCTAATTGGCTTAAAACAGGAAAGGTTTATTCTGATTTCATGTCAGAAATTGATAAAAACATGCAGATGTGTCTTTTTATATAGTGTATTGTCTGTATATGCTCCGTATGCACATAGACTTTCTTCTCCGAAAACTAAGCAAAAAGACTCTGCGTGCACACAGACCTAAACCACTTCAGAAATTGATTTAGGAATTAAAAAGCTCCTAAAAAAAATAAAGAAGGGGATGTTTCTTGAAATGCATTTCAACTAAAACAATCCTGTAGTTTTTGACAACATCAAAAACATTTTGTGAGCACATAGCCTGAGATATATTGGAACAGGTCCCAGGAAAAAGGGAACTGAACTGGGAAAATGATTGCATCTCTTCTCTAAAGCTTGATTATGATCAGTCAGAATTTCACAACAATCATTGGTATTCACAACATTTATATAAGAAGAGAGAAGATCTGAGAGTAGACAAACTTTACCGAGTCCCCAGATCTTCCAGAGGAATAGTCACAGATTAAAAGGAGGAAAGTATTCCTGGTTCATTTATCGTTCTGGAGAAGGAGGACAGCGCCAAGATTAAAATAAGCACCAGCTCCTTCAATGCAAAGTGGGAAAGCGGGAAGAGAGAATTTCTCAGTGTGAACTGTCAAAACTCATCTCATCGGATAGACAAGGATGGGTGGGTATTTTCAGTCTCGCTTTCTCAACGCTGCTCTGATGCACTATAATTAGAGCACGTACCTGTCATACAACCGCAGGGGTGTAGAAAAAAAGACAGATAATAAAGTAAAATCTTCCACAGGCAGTAAAACAAACTTTGCTTGTTTGGATTTTAATTGTTTTAATCGTATCATTCACTGTCCCTGGCTTAAGTCTTGAATTTTACTCCAGAGCTGCATTCATAATTCTGATGATTGTCTTATGGGACAGTTCGTTTTTTTTTTCCTTTATGAGGTTATTGTAGACTGAGTAAAGACTGCCCTTTCCAGAAGGCAAATTGTCAAAATATGTTCTGTGCTGACTGCTGCAAAATCGTATTCTGTTCTGTTTGTCGCTATTGTGACAAATTTATGTAACGGCCGTTCATGCAACGATCTAATGCATCTAAAAATTAAAAAAAAAAAATGAATCAATTTTGGCGTAGGTCTTGATTTGAGAAAATCTTATTTTCTGTGGACCTATTATTTGAAGACACTTCCTATTTAAAATGCAACGTACATCAAAGTGAAAAATTTAAATGTCAAAGTGCTACAAAATTTCTGTTACATACAGTATATAAAACACAAGGCTCTGATGTATACCATTGACATAAAATGGCATATGTCACTCTATGGGTTCCTTTGTGAAAAGAAAAACGAGTATAAAATATACTGCACAATATTTGTTTTTAGTGAGGTTCTGTCACGTCTGTCAGAGGCCAAATTCTCAAAAAGTCTGCCTCAGACGGAGTTAGCACAAGTACGGATGGGCGAACCTGAATGGTAAAGTTTGGGGTCCGTACCGCACACCTAGTGTTTTAGCAAGTATTGGCATGGCTGTGATTGGCCAGCGCAATATGTAAAAAAAAAAAAAAGTGGTGTCCCATAATAATAATAATAATAATTTTTATTTATATAGCGCCAACATATTCCGCAGCACTTTACAATTAAGCGGGGACATGTACAGACAATAAATTCAATACAAGTTAAGACAATTCAAACAATGACATTAGGAGTGAGGTCCCTGCTCGCAAGCTTACAATCTACAAGGAAATGGGGGGACACAGTAGGTGAGAAATGCTTGTTAATTCAGGTCTGGCAATTATAATAGGGATTTTCATATAAAGCTGCATGATCCGGTCATCAGCCCGTGTGTTTAAGTGCAATAGACAAGTATCAAGTGCAGTTATCATGTGCATGAAGGGTGTGGAGACAGATGAATAGTAGGGTGCAGATTCAGAATAATATTTGGAAGGAGGGAACAGGGCAAAGTTAGCTTGCTGAGTAGTTGATGTGATAGGCTTCTTTGAAGAGATGGGTTTTCAAAGCGCGCTTGAATAGGTCAGGGCTAGGTATCAGTCTGATCGTCTGGGGAAGTGCATTCCAGAGAGCTGGAGCAGCACGAGAGAAGTCTTGGAGACGGAGGTGCGAGGTTCGGATTACGGGGGATGTTAGTCTTAGGTCATTTGTAGAACGGAGGGCACGTGTAGGGCGATAGACAGAGATGAGAGAGGAGATATAAGGCGGTGCAGAACAGTGGAGAGCTTTGTGGGTGAGAGAGATGAATTTATACTGGACCCTGTAGCGAATAGGTAGCCAGTGTAATGACTGGCACAAGATGGAGGCATCGGTGAAGCGGCTGGACAGAAATATGACCCTGGCTGCCGCATTCAAGATGGATTGGAGAGGAGAAAGTTTGGTAAGAGGGAGACCGATCAGAAGAGAGTTGCAGTAGTCCAGACGAGAATGAATAAGAGCGACAGTAAGAGTCTTAGCAGTTTCAAAGGTGAGAAAAGGTCGGATTCTGGAGATGTTTTTAAGATGCAGGTGACAAGAGCGACTGAGTGATCGGATGTACGGAGTAAAGGAAAGTTCAGTGTCGAATATGACCCCAAGACAGCGGGCATGCTGCTTGGGAGTTATGGTTGAACCCTCCAGGGTTATTTCGATGTTAGGTAGAGTGAGGTTAGTAGAGGGGAGAAACACAAGAAGTTCAGTTTTAGAGAGATTTAGTTTCAGATAGAGGGAGGACATGATGCTAGAGACAGCAGACAGACAATCCTTGGTATTTTGAATTAGGGTAGGGGTGATGTCAGGGGAAGAAGTGTATAATTGGGTGTCATCAGCATAGAGATGATACTGGAACCCAAATCTGCTGATTGTTTGTCCAATAGGGGCAGTGTATAAAGAGAAGAGGAGGGGGCCTAGGACTGAGCCCTGCGGGACCCCGATAGTAAGGGGACGAGAAGAGGAAGAGGAGCCGGAAAAAGATACAGTGAAGGAGCGGTCAGAGAGGTAGGAGGAGAACCAGGAGAGGGCTGTGTCCTTGAGGCCTATAGAGCGGAGCATAGTGAGGAGGAGCTGGTGATCCACAGTGTCAAATGCGGCAGAGAGATCCAGGAGAATCAGCAGGGAGCAATGACCTTTCGATTTAGCTGTTATTAAATCATTAGAGACTTTAGTGAGGGCAGTTTCAGTAGAGTGTAAAGAGCGGAAACCAGATTGTAAGGGGTCGAGAAGAGAGTTATCCGAGAGATAGCGGATTAGACGGGAGTGGACCAGGCGTTCCAGGAGTTTAGAGATGAAGGGAAGGTTAGAGACAGGTCTGTAGTCAGCAGTGCAGTTCTGGTCCAGGGATGGTTTTTTCAGTAAAGGGGTTATGATGGCATGTTTAAATGAGGAGGGAAATATACCTGAAGAAAGAGAGAGGTTAAATATTTTAGTCAGGTGAGTGGTGACCACTGGTGAGAGAGACTGCAGGAGCTGTGAAGGAATAGGGTCACTGTTGCAGGTTGTAGGCCGAGCAGAAGCGAGGAGCTTGGAAACTTCTTCTTCTGAAACAGGCTCAAAGATGTCTAGTGAGCTTGAGGTGCGGCAGGGAAGGGGATCCAGGCACTGAGGAGATAGGGCTGAGATATCCTGATGGATGTGGTTGATTTTTTCTAGGAAATAAGTGGCCAGATCCTCACCGCTGAGGTTGGTGATGGGGGCCTGTACTTTAGGTTTCAGGAGGGAGTTTAAGGTTTCAAAAAGTCGTCTTGGGTTGTTGGATAGTGAGGTGATGAGGGTGGTGAAGTAGGATTGTTTGGCCAGATGAAGGGCAGAGTTATAGGTTTTGAGCATGAACTTATAGTGGATGAAGTCTTCTGCTAAGAGAGATTTTCTCCACTGCCGCTCTGCACACCTCGAGCAGCGCTGAAGAGAGCGTGTTTGCGTTGTGTGCCAGGGCTGCTTTTGTCTGTGTCGGGTCTTTCTGCGTATAGAAGGTGCTGCTTCATCTAGGGCATTCTTCAGTGTATTATTGAAGTGTGACAATGCTATGTCTGGACAGGAGAGGGTGGAGATGGGGGCTAAAGATGTGTGGAGATTGTCCCTAAGCTGTTGGGTATTAATGGTACGTGTATTCCGATAAGTGTGGTAAGTGGGGGTGTCCCGGGTGAGGAGACAATTCTTGACAGAGAAGGAAAGAAGGTTGTGGTCCGAGAGCGGGAGAGGTGAATTAGTAAAGTTGTGCAGCGAGCCGGGACGGGAGAAAACCAGGTCCAGAGTATTCCCGTCCTCATGTGTAGGAGAATTAGTAAACTGTGAGAGGCCGAATGAAGAAGTTAGAGAAAGAAGATGAGAGGCAGACTGGGAGAGCGGATCATTGATGGGGATGTTAAAGTCTCCCATGATGAGGGTGGGGATGTCACAGGACAGAAAGTGAGTAAGCCAGGTGGTGAAGTGGTCTAGAAACTGGCGGGAGGAGCCTGGAGGGCGATAAACGACCGCCACTCGTAAGGAGAAGGGCTTAAAGAGTCTGATGGCGTGGACTTCAAAGGAAGGAAATGTAAGTGATGGAACCGGGGGGATGACCTGGAAAGCACATTGTGATGAAAGGAGCAAACCAACACCTCCACCCTGTCTGTTCTCAGGTCTGGGGGTATGTGAAAATTTCAGCCCACCAAACGAGAGAGCGGCAGCAGCGGTGGTGTCTGAATGCTGGATCCAGGTTTCTGTAATAGCCAGAAGGTTAAGGGAATTAGAGAGAAAAAGATCGTGAATGTAAGTCAGTTTGTTACACACAGACCGTGCATTCCAGAGAGCACATTGGAAAGTGAGAGGAGAAGGCATGCACTGAATGTTAATAAGATTAGCAGGGTTTCTATATGCAGCTGGAGGAGAGTAATGTATGCTGGTGGAGGGAGGCCCAGGGTTGGGGGAGATGTCACCTGCAACTATTAAAAGGAGAAAAAACAGAAAAAGCAGGTGGTGGGATGATTTGTATGAACGTTTTGAGTGCTGCATGGAGGTTTTGGATGGTTTGGTGTGGGTAAGAAATGTCAATAGAGCCTCAGAGTTAAACATGGGAGAGGGGAAAAGGGAGGGGTGGATATGCAGAGAGTGCACAGAATGTGTAAAAGGGCAGGCGAGTTGTTAAAAAGCAGAAGTGAAGACAAATAAGCAGCAGGTTGATATGATCAATGCATATTTAGTACAACTGACCAAGAAGCAAGCGTGCATGAAAAACTTATGCACCTTACCTGTCTCCTGCCCTGTCCAACTGCATTGTCTAACTGCAAAACACTTTATCCTGTTGCACTTAATCTGTTGCACGCGTGCTATCCCAGCCAGAGCTAAATATATATGAAATGAAATGTCTGCTAGCTTCAGCCACCAAAAGGCCACAATCAGTAATTAACCAATTAGCACAAGGCCAGAGCAGGCATTACTATGCAGGGTAAATAACTAATGCTGGACAAGGCCATCAAACTGAGAAAGGGAAAAAAAAAAAAAAAAAAAAAAAAACACACCTTTCTACACTTCAAAGCAGAAACCAAATAGAAAAAAATAAAGACCCACCACAGGAGTGATGGAATGAAATACCATAAAAATATCTGGCACTATATGATGCAGTTCACACTTGTCAGACAGCACACATGGATGATGGAATGAAATACCATAAAAATATCTGGCACTATATGATGCAGTTCACACTTGTCAGACAGCACACATGGATGATGGAATGAAATACCATAAAAATATCTGGCACTATATGATGCAGTTCACACTTGTCAGACAGCACACATGGATGATGGAATGAAATACCATAAAAATATCTGGCACTATATGATGCAGTTCACACTTGTCAGACAGCACACATGGATGATGGAATGAAATACCATAAAAATATCTGGCACTATATGATGCAGTTCACACTTGTCAGACAGCATACATGGATGATGGAATGAAATACCATAAAAATATCTGGCACTATATGATGCAGTTCACACTTGTCAGACAGCACACATGGATGATGGAATGAAATACCATAAAAATATCTGGCACTATATGATGCAGTTCACACTTGTCAGACAGCACACATGGATGATGGAATGAAATACCATAAAAATATCTGGCACTATATGATGCAGTTCACACTTGTCAGACAGCACACATGGATGATGGAATGAAATACCATAAAAATATCTGGCACTATATGATGCAGTTCACACTTGTCAGACAGCACACATGGATGATGGAATGAAATACCACAGGAGTGATGGAATGAAATACCATAAAAATATCTGGCACTATATGATGCAGTTCACACTTGTCAGACAGCACACATGGATGATGGAATGAAATACCATAAAAATATCTGGCACTATATGATGCAGTTCACACTTGTCAGACAGCACACATGGATGATGGAATGAAATACCTGTGTGAAGAAGAGAAGAGAGGAACATCAGCTTCAATGCATTGTCTAACTGCAAAACACTTTATCCTGTTGCACTTAATCTGTTGCACGCGTAAGCCCGCACGCGTGCTATCCCAGCCAGAGCTAAATATATATGTATATATATATGTCCCATGTAATTTTGATAACAAGCGCAGGTAAAACAGACAGCCCGCGGCTGTCAGTGTGTTCTGGACAACAATACCCATGGCCCCTTCCCAGCCTATTAATGTCAGCCCACAGCTGTCTGCTTAGCCTTTCCTGGTTATTAATAATAGGAAGGACCCTACGTCATTTTTTGGAAGGTCCTCCCTTTTTAATAACCAGTAAAGGATAAGCAGACAGCTGTGAGATGATATTAATAGCCTGGGAAGCTCCATGTCTATTGCCCGCTTCCCAGAATAATAACACCCGCCACTAGCTGTCTGCTTTCACTCAGCTGGTTATTAAAGATAAGTGAGACCCACACCATCTTTTTCTTTTATTTATTTATTAGCTAAATACATGTACAGCAAGCTACACATGTAGTGCACTAATTATATATTTCACTCACATCTTTCTAACTATGCACAGGTGCCGGCTGGTGAATACTCTCATCAGCGTCGCCTGCTCTCGCTGCTATCAGAGAATGGGGTCCGTGCGTGTTCGCAATCAATTATGGGCACCGTACTGGTACCTGATGCGTTGATCCTTGTCTAATACACTTACTTGTTTTATGAATAGACATCATTTGTTTTATACAGCTATATTTGAACATATATGTTAAAAATCTTGGTCTGTTTGATATTATCTTAATTGTCTTAATTGTATTCTGACCCTAGCCTTGACCTACTGTATATAAGAAAGGGGGAGCTGTGATGTCACCCATTATGAATGGTGGATACTGTGTTATCAGCTGTATATACAGGTGATATCGAACACTGTAATTCATCCTATGATGATAATGAGACTGCTGAAAAGCAAGTATAAATATGAAATTACACATCCAGTGTGAAAATTGCAGGATTTCAATTTATGTTATACAGATTGTGATATGAATTTTTTTTTTTTAAATAAAACAATCAAAAATTAACAAAAACATGATTTGATTATACTTTCACTTTAAGTTTAAGCTATGGGGCCTCCTTATTCTTAATGACACCCAGCTTTCATAGAAAGAAACAAAAAAAAGCTGCCAAAAGCGAAGAGGACGTTTTCTTTTTAAATGATCTAGAAGATGATCTAACAGGGTAATCTGCAGTCCTATGTAAAACTAAGTACAATATCAAGGTGTAAGCTCTGCTACATCTGCAGTTCTTGTTATAAAACTTTCAAAAAGTAAAATTCTCTGCTGAATCTTTTTTCCCCTATAGTTATGAATGTCACCATGTCCCGCACAATGTTTTGTGCTGGTGTAATAATTAAGCATTTTCTTATAATGAAGATTGAAAACGAGCTAACTCCCGCTATTGGAGACGGCCTGGAAATTAGCAATGCACGCCGCTGTCGTTACGTCTCTACTGGAATAATTAAACCCTTCCGAGCTCCTGCGAGCCGGATTCAGACAAGCTCTTCTTTTCTCGTGACTGCAGGCTCGGCAGAAACGTGGGACAAGCTGTGATTTTGTTTTCAAATCGGAAAAAGGTGCAATTTTCCTGTAGGAGGAAAGTAATGAGATGATTTTGTAAAATTAAATGAAGGGAAAAGAATGCCTCTTCTTTAAATGTTGAGAGATATGTATTATTAGCCTATACATAAAATATATCCGTCTGAGGAATGTTCTGCCACGCAGAATGCACATGGTCTCAGCGCAGTGTGCGGGTCATGGTAGAACGTTTGGGCCACGCAGGCTGCTCACAGTATCATGAGCTACATGTAGCCTGATGTCATGTTGGAACATGGCTCCCGGGACACTTTGGAGAAATGGCCGCACCACTGGTTCACGTGGACCTGTCTGATGGAAAAAGGCAAATGTAAAATGTGCAGTGTACAATGCTTGACTGTATCTTGTAGATATGTATGGGGAAAACAGCTAGAATTACTTAGAGACAGTGAAATACAGAGTTTTGGCCACTAGATAGAGGCACAGTACAGTGAGCAAAGGACCCAACAGCAAGTGAAGCTAGGACACACAAAGTCATGGTGGTCGGAGTTACGAGGACTGAGAAGGGGAATTCCAAAGGAAGGGAATAAAAGGAGGGAGAGTCCCAGGGTTGGAGAGACAGTCGGGGGGGGGGTGTCCCTGACAGGACAGCTGCAGACAGAGGACGCGGTGAGAGGTACCCAGGCCAGTGTGCAGGAGCTGTTGTAATGCTGTGGATGTCGGAGAAGACAACCAATAAAGAGGACCTGATTGAACTTCTATCTGCTTCTGACTCGGGTCTCGTCATCCTGTTCGTGACGCCAAGTTGGGGCGACCCAACTTGGCGTCATGAACAGGATGACGAGACCCGATACCATCGTTGTTCTGTGCGCTTGAGATTTATTGGACTTTACACTTTTGAAAATGTGCAGAAGACCTAATTTGATAGACTGTAAAATGGACATTAGAAATGGCCGCTGGCGTGGAGAAGAAGGGCGTGAAGAGATGGGAGGTCCTAGGAAAAGACCGCGAAGAGTCTTGGGCCTCCCCTGCCTGAATTGCTATGTGACAGCAACATGGCCCACCCCCCGAGGGGTTCGTATACTGGCTTGGTATGAAGGCGCTGGAAGAAGACGCCGCGTCCGGAAGGAGGGGCAGAAGAAGCCAGTGGCGGGAAAGGGGCCGAGGCAGGAAGAAGAACGCCAGAACGCCATGATGGAAAAAGAAGAGAAGTCAGAAGAACAGGGGGAGGAGAGGCCACTTGCTCCCAGGCCGCCCCTACGGAGGCTGCGACCGCTGACTCATCCCCAGCAGCGGCCGCCGCCGCCTCACAACCGATATTGCCATTGGGTGAGCCCCTTCCGGAGGAGATATATGCGGGCGCTAGAGCAGAATGGAGGTCTGGGACCGCGTTCCCGCCTGGACCGGGCGCGATTGTGCCAACCTCCACCAACGACTCCGGCCGAGACTGACCTGGCCCCGGCTCGAACCCAACTGCGGTCCATTCCATACTTCGGGAGTTGCAGCTGCAGCCATCTACCAACAGGCACCATAGCCAGATCCGCATCTGGAAACGCCAGGTACGATTACCGCCCTGGGTCTGACCCTAGTTTTGGGAGTGGAACCCACAAACAGGAATGGCCCAATTGACCTTCGATGGCGACCCCGGGCTACAGTGCTGTCAGCAGAGGTCCCGATGGACACAGCAGAATCGGATTCAGAGGAACCAGCGACAACACCGGCGGTGGCAGAAATACCTGCAACAGTAGCCGACATGCCGTCTCCACAAGCAGTTGATGTTTCATGGCCCTTTCCATTACTCCAACCAGTCCCTATCTCACCCTGTGGGAGGCAGAGTACATCCGTTTTTCCAGAAACCAGAATCAAGATGAAGTCATTACATCTGGTAGAAGTTCCAGGTCAGCTTCCAGAACCCCAGGAGGGGATCAGCACTAAAGTTTCCTCAAAAAGTCTCTTTACCCAGGAGGGTTTGTTTGCACCAGTTGTGCATTTTTGTTTATCATGCTTCTATTTTTCTGGTAGCCCTTTTTGTTGCCTAATATGATTGGCAGCGTTGTTTTCTGATTGGAACTGAGGAGATCATGGACGCTGTATGATCCAAAACTTTTTTGTAAATAGTTTGCACCTATTTAGGTGCTCTCTCTTGGTTTTACATATAGGCACTTTGCAAAGATAATGTTCTGCATGGACACTTTTCGAAGATGATAATGTGTTTTATAAGAGTATTAGTAACTGAGAAATAGCTTCTATAGAAGAATTAGGAATGTCTGATATAGAGATGAGCAATTTGAATAAAGAATTGAAAGTGACAGGTGACGGACCAGGAATTTGTGGTCAGCGTCTTGCGTCAGGAGAAAGAAAGGAAAAAATAATAGGGAAAATGTGTTACAGAATATAGCACTTTTGAATTAAGGAAAAATTTGCACTGTTTAACTTAGAATTTTAGATAGAATTGTTGGTAACGTTCAAGATGAGTACCTCCTATACTAGGAAGCTTAGTATAAGAAAAGTTTGTTCTGCATTGCAAAATTTTTGTATGTTTCTTTGCTGTCAACTTTGTTTAACTTGCAGCCCGCGGACGTGCTGTGTTTAATGGGGGGTATGTGGCGCCCTTGAGGCTCAGTCGCGACAGAGGTACTGCACCTTCTCCTAAGGTGCGGTGCCCCACCATCCTGGTAAGTTGGGGACTCCTTTCCACGCTCCAACACTCGCACCCCACACAACAGGGTAGTTCTGCACATCACATTGAGGTCCTCTCTTTTCCTATATATTAGGAGCACCTCTGGTGGTTCCCTGCATGGAACACTGGATGTGTTGGGAGGTGGGTGGAGTTTAGATCCATATAAAAGGTTGGGAAGGTTTAGAATTGCAGGTTCAGTCTGACAGAAGGTCGGCAGAGTAGGAAGTCACTCAGTAAGAAGTGAGGATCCCTGGAAGAAGGGATGGAGGAAGGAGTGCTGCAGCTGCCTCAGTGACCTGAGCCAGCTGGCACGGGAAAGTAAGGAAGATGGAGAGACGTAGAACTGTAACCTAAGCATCCATAGGAAGGAGAGACAAGTATGGAACAAAGGAGTAGAGAACAGAGAGGAGACGTGGGTTGGAAGAAGAACCCTGCCTATAGGTTCTCAGCGCAAGGCCTGGGCCCGGTCCCCGAGGTTGTATGGACACTTATGGTTCTGCAGCAGACACCGGTGGAGTAGTTGGCTGTAAATGCATTACTCCCATCCAAGACTTGAGGCACAACAGCAGCTTGGATAGAGAGCCGGGAGTGAGGCGTCCCCGAAGCAGGCTACAGCTGTCTGCCGTGCAAGTAAAGTTCTAGGAACATCTAGTTAGGAGGCATTCCAGGGTTACTAAGTACTGGAGTGCTTCACACCACAAGGCGCATTGGAGGAGTCGTTCAGGAAAGGTACATGTTGGCGGAGTGTTGGAGAGGGGGGCCCTGACTTGCCCGGGAGGTTGATTGAGTCTTTACCCCGGAGGACACGGCACAGAGGCAGGCACCAGTGTGTACCACGAACTGTGAGTAAAGCTTTGAAACTGCAAGCTCTGGTGTCCTCCATTCCTTCGTTGCTAACACCTTCAGCACCGCTACATCTGGGTACCAGCATCCACACCATCCTGCACTTCTCCAGATCCATTGCACCTACACTGCCCTGGGACTACAGCTCCACCTGTGGGGAGCTACACCATCCTTGCTGCACTACACCATCAGTCCCAGCGGATCTGCATGCAGCGTCGGCTTAACACCTCCCTTGCCGAACACCACAGGTGGCGTCACGAACTATTATCCCATTATCTATCAAAAACAACCTTGATATTGGGCGCCCAGGGCCACGGACCGGGTCACCGCCGCTGTGACACATCCCCCTGACACCGGCCCGGTACCGAGTACCCCACGGCCCTGGGAGGGTGACCCATACAGTACATAACTAAAGCATAAGAGCATGGTCCTGCTGGCCTCATTATCCACAACTGCTTTTGGTTCACATGCCACTCGAGAAATTCTCAAGTTCTGTAACTTGCCATTGAGTGTATTTTTTTCAGTGGATGGTTCAACTTCATCAGCATTCTACCAACTCTTTAGGAGCAGGAACTTCCTTTACTCGAAATCTCTGCATGCATTGCTCCGGCCATTGCCAAATTAATGCTCTGAACTGAATGCCTGTGTCTCTATTATGCCTGTATACAGGTTAACACCAGCGGAGCAGGAGCAGAGACACAGAGCACCTCTTCCATTTTCTATAATCCATTTTGAGTATGTGCTTCTCTAGGACTTAAAGGTGATCTGACACCATATTTTTGATACCCCATCTGAGAGCAGTAAGATGTAGAGGCTAAGACCCTGATTCCAGCGATGTGTCATTTACTGGGCTGCTTCCTGCAGTTTTGATTAAATACTGTTTTATCTGCTGCACATCTAGCAGCTCTCTGAATGCTAAGCACTGTATAACTTGACAGCATTTGTGTACACAGTCAAGGGGATAAGGGGATATTGGGCACATATGTAAAGTCTGCCCTCATCCGGCTTCCATGGAGCACCAGACTGGACGCCACTTCAGCACTTTTTTTGCATTAGTGGCCAATGGTTGTGTTCGGCTTGTGCGTCGTCGCTTTTCCAGAGCGCAAGTCCAATGTAAAAAAATCCCAAAAGTGAACAGACCCTTACAGTCACACACACGATGCCCTTTTTCATCTTCATTAATTAAATATTCTCCCCCAATCTGTCAGAGAATTCCCGTTAGATGCGGCAGGTGTTCACTATTTGGGAAGTAGATCTGTTCCCGGCGGAGCAAGACTTGTTGCCTACATTACACGGCGCTCGATAATGTTTCAATTAATGTTAAACGGAATATTCAAAATGTCTGCAGACCATTTAGCGAGGAGCTCAGGCCAGATGATGGATATGGGAGGGGGTCCTGTAGTGGGCGCGCGTCCCCCCTAGATGTGCCGGACGCGCACCATACGTGAAATCTAATAAGTTTTGGCTGATACATTCTCCTTTGCTTTATGTTTTCCTTGCTGGTAACCCAAATCTTAAATAAATCCATTTGTGGCCCGTGGGGACTGCGGACGGCTGTTGCTGCGGCCTCTTACCCACATGTGTCTGCTGTCCGCCATTGACATCTGCATCTCTGACCTGCCTGTGAACTCTTTATCGCCAGTGCTGGTCTCTATTCAGCTCTGATTCATTTACAGTGCCGCAGGATGACGTACAGTACAGATGTAGCAGAGCTGAGTTGTCAGATGGAAATCGCTAACTTTGGCTCAACTTTGTGAAATTACATTTTGTGATACAACGCAGATGTAGCAGAGCTGAGTTGTCAGAAGTCACTAACTTTGGCTCAGCTCCATGAAATGACATTATGTAGCAGAGCTGAGTTGTCAGATGAAACTGAGCCACACTTGGCACAATTATTTAATGATGTACCGTACAAAACTGATGCTGCGGAGCTGAGTTGTGAGATGGATCGTGTTAGTTACATCTCTAGGCTCAGGCACGTTAGTTGTTACCGTCCCTCTATATATGTGCCCCAGGTGCCCCCTCCCAGGTAATCATTGCAGTGTGCTGTGCATCACAGATGTGGCAGAGCTAAGATGTCAACTGAGGCAGAACTACATGATCAATTCACAATCGCAAAATATGGTGCTTAGTACAGATCTAGCAGTCCTGAGCAGTCTGCATTGTACAGACATAGCAGAGCTGAGTCGTCAGATGAGACAGGAATACATCAGGGGTAATTTATGATACCACAGTGTGTTATGTACAGATGTAGCAACGATGAGCTGTCAGATGTGTTATATATACTCCTATTCATTGGAGTACAGATGTAGCAGAGTCGAGTTGTGAAACTAAACAGTGCAACATTTGGCACAACTTCCGCTATTACAATGTGTTATGCAGTACAGATGTAGCAGAGCACAACTGTAATATGTAGAAGTGTTACACTTGGCACATAGTGATATGCCGCACAGATGGAGTGCAGCTGAGTAGTCAGATGCTTTGGTGCTACATTTGACTCGTGATATCCCAATATGCTATTGTAAGGAGGTAGCTGAGAACCCCATTGCTTCTCCTCTCACCTGTGTGCTGGTCCAGTGCACTTCACTGTATTAATGTTATGTACCTGTATGTTACTGTATTAGTGTGCTGTCTCTGCAATGTTCCTATACAGTTGTGCTCAAAAGTTTACATACCCCGGCAGAATTTTTGCTTTCTTGGCCTTTTTTCAGAGAATATTAATGATAACACCAAAACTTTTTCTCCACTCATGGTTATTGGTCGGGTGATGCCATTTATTGTCAAACTACTGTGCTTTCTCTTTTTAAATCATAATGACAACCCAAAACATCCAAATGACCCTGATCAAAAGTTCACATACCCCATTTCTTAATACCGTGTATTGCCCCTTCTTACATCAATGACAGCTTGAAGTCTTTTATGATAGTTGCGGATGAGGTTCTTTATTTTCTCAGATGGTAAAGCTGCCCACTCTTCCTGACAAAAAGCTTCCAGTTCCTGGAAATTACTGGGCTGTGTAGCATGAACTGCGCGCTTGAGATCTCCCCAGAGTGGCTCAATGATATTGAGGTCAGGAGACTGAGATGGCCACTCCAGAACCTTCACTTTGTTCTGCTGTAGCCAATGACAGGTCAACTTGGCCTTGTGGTTTGGGTCGTTGTCATGTTTGAACGTCCAAGTACGTCCCATGAGCAGCTTCCGGGCTGATGAGTGCAAATTTGCCTCCAGTATTTGCTGATAACATTCTGCATTCATCTTTCCTTCAACTTTGACCAAGTTTCTTGTACCTTTGTAGCTCACACATCCCCAAAACATCAGCGATCCACCTCTGACCTTTACAGTAGGAATGGTGTTCCTTTCATCATAGGCCTCTCTCCAAATGTAATGTTTATGGATGTGGCCAAAAAGTTCAATTTTGGTCTCATCACTCCAAATTACCTTGTTCCAGAAGTTTTGAGGCTTGTCTCTGTACTGTTTTGCGTATTGTAGATGAGATACTTTGTGGCATTTGTGTAGTAATGGCTTTCTTCTGGCGACTCGACCATGCAGCCCATTTTTCTTCAAGTTTCTCCTAATTGTGCATCTTGAAACAGCCATACTGCTAGTTTTCAGAGAGTCCTGCATTTCAGCTCATGTTATTTATGGGTTTTTTTTTTTGCATCCCGAACAATTTTCCTGGCAGTTGTGGACAACATTTTTGTTGGTCTACCTGACCGCGGTTTTGTTTTTACAGAGCCCCTGATTTTCCATTTGTTAATCACAGTTTGAATGCTGCTGACTGGCATTATCAATTTGTTGGATATCTTTTTGCATCCCTTTCCAGTTTTATACAGTTCAACTATCTTTTCCCATAGGTCCGTTGACAATTCTTTTGCTTTCCCTGTGACTCACAATCCATAAACGTCAGTGGCTGGAAGAAAGATGCAAGAGTCTGTCTGGATCCCAGAAACTCACTTAGCTTTTATGCACACGCACTGATTACAACCAAACAGGTCACAGGTGAGGACGTTACCTTTAGTAGCCATTCAAACCCATTTGCATCAACTTTTGTGCAAGTTATGAGGCCAAAATCACCAGGGTATGTGAACTTTTGATCAGGGTCATTTGGACGTTTTGAGTTGTCATTTTGATTTTAAAAGAGAAAACACAGTAGTTTCACAATAAATGACTTCACCCAACCACTAACCATGAGTGGAGAAAAGGTTTTGGTGTTATCATTCCTTTTTTTCTGGAAAAAAAGGCCAATAAAGCAAAAATTCTGCTAGGGTGTGTAAACATTTGAGCACAACTGTATGTGTTAGAGGCAGGGCCAGCACATGTTAACTTTGTGGGCTGGATTTGCAGCCTCTTGGGAGCAGGAAGCTCCTGTTTCCTGCTCAGAGCCCAGGCAGGAATGCCTGAGGCAGGGTGTGTGTCACCGTCTGCGGCACAGGTGCGTCCCTGTCCGGAACAGAAGGAGCCCTCGTCTAGGGCATATGTGTGTCCCTGTCCGGGACAGAAGAGACCCCCGTTTGGGGTATAAATGTGTTCCCGTCTGGTACAGTGAGGACCCCGTTTGGGGTATAAGTGGATCCTTGTCTGGGACAGAAGGGACCCCTGGCTGGGGAGAATATTGGCTGCCAGGACTGTTGGGCACAGGGACTGGATATGTGCCCCACCAGAGACTTTGGCTCCGGAGAGCTTACTGAGAGTCATGGACTTTGCTGCTGTAGCCATTGCTGTGTCTAGGGACGGAATAGGAATCATCCGTCTCTTGTTTATTTCTATATCTTTATTATTAAAATACAAGTTGCAACTGTGGGGCCTTATCCAGTGTGAAGCATGGTTCATCCGGAGGAAGTCATCCCATTGTGGAGAACAGCTGCAGGACTGAGGTAACCCACTGTGACCAAGCGCTGGGATTAGAACTGACGTTTTATGTGCAAGGGGCCGGGGTGTGGACTGATTCTCACCCGCGACTACCACCCCGTGTCACCTTGTTACACTATCCTGAATAGATGTAGCAGAGCTGAGTATTCAGTTGTAGCGATCTGAAATTCATATATACGAGGTATGTGTTGTACTGTCCATTGATAATAAACATTGTGATCTGCCCTCAATTTTATTGGATTATTGCTAACCCAATTGCAAAAATGCACATTCTGGAGAATCCAAATTTTGGGTGAAATTCGAACAAATTTGATTAGCTTCCAATTGATTCTGCTTTTATCTGGCCTGTGAATCCCAATGTGTTAGAGCTTATTTGGTTGTCCATTTTTTTATCACGTAAGAGAAAAACGGTCCTGGATTCATCAGTGGTTTTGTTTAATTTCATCAGTTTTTCTCTGATGAGAAACAAAAAAAGTTTCCCCATCTCCTCTATCAGTCAATGGCATCCAAGCACAGTCTACTTTTTTTTTCTCAGACCCATAGACTTGCATTGACGATACTTGGATCAACATTGGATACGTTTCTGTGATTTTCGCTGAACCACTCAGTTCGCAATAAAAATTGCACATGTGAACAGGCTGTCTATTCCAGGGGTGCACAAACTTTCTGACCCAAGGGCCACACTGTCACACAATAAAACCGAAAAGGCTTTGTCATCTGAGATCTTTAGAGCATATCCACATTATAAAGTATTTCCAGTTTTAGGATTGCCCTCGTCCGGTATTCCAGCTAAGGCTAGTTTCACATTAGCGTTTTTTTGCGCAGCGCATCGTGCGCATAAAAAACGCAAAGAAAAACGCAAAACAAATGTGCGTTTTTTTTTCTTCATGCGCACGCTGATGCGTCAAAATAACGCAGTGTTACTTGCGTTTTACATGCGTTTTTGCATGCGGTTGCGTTTTTTATGCGCATGCGTTTTTAGGTGTGACATTTCACAATAGCAAAATCTTTGACCACCAATGGGTCACCAGTGGGCGTGTTTCATTGGAATGTTTTATAGACCCTGTACTGCTGAATTCATCAGATTTTGCTGCTGTTTCCGGTGTCAAGATGGACTTGCGTCTGGATAATTTCCGCTTCAAGCTGGATCTTGACATTGCGCTGTCTCAGGCGTATGTCTTTTGTTGCCAGCAAGAAAGGGAGAGGGAGAGACAGCAGAGACGGCAGCGGCGTAGGTTTTGGAGACATCCAATCATCGAACTCCGGCCAAGCCGTGGAGCATATCACACGCTGTACAGCGAGCTACAGGAAAACCCGGAGAAATTTGCTGACTATACACGGATGTCCCAGGAAAGCTTCCTTGACTTGCTGGGTATGGTTGAAGGAAACATCCGGAGAAGGGACACTCAGCTCCGGCGTGCCATTCCTCCCGAAGAAAGGCTCCTTGTCACCTTACGGTATGTATGTTGTTATGTTTGCATAATTTTTTTGGCTTTTTATTTTTTTTTTTTTTTGGTCCAAAAAATTAGGTTTTTTTTGGCTATTGATTTTTAACATTATTTTTGTGAAATTGCTTTTTTGCATAATGGTTTTTCTTCTGGCATGTACTAATCCCAAGCCTTTATAAAATGTTTTTTTGCTATGTTGTATTAAAAAAACATGCAAAATAGTTAGGCCATGTACTTTTTTATTTTCAGTGTTTTTAGTAATACCCAAGACAGAAATATAATTATTTTTTCTTTTTATGTTTGGCAGGTTCCTGGCAACTGGAGAGAGTCTTTCATCCCTGCATTTCCAGTACCGGCTGGGAATCTCAACTTTATCTGGGATTGTTGCCGACACCTGCAGGGCTCTGTGGGATGTTCTGTGTCCGGAGTTTCTGCCATTGCCCACTGCCGAAAAGTGGCTTCAAATATCGGAGAAATTCTGGGCAGTCTGCAATTTCCCGAACTGCCTAGGAGCGGTGGACGGGAAGCACATCCGCATCACAAAACCCGCAAGAAGTGGCTCCGAGTACTACAACTACAAGAAGTACTTTTCCAC